>NC_044550.1:81421032-82055032 GCF_007565055.1 Rhinopithecus roxellana
GTAAATGTCACAATATTTATAATCTGTCTGGGTCAGTTTGGGCTGCTAAAATAAATTACCATAGACTAGTGGGTTAAATAACAACTATTTATTTTTCACAGCTCTGAAAGGTGGGATGTCAGAGATCAGGGTGCCAACATTGTTAAGTTCTGGTAAGAGCCCTCTTCCAGGTTGCAGATGGCCAACTTCTCCATGTATCTTCACATGGCAGAAAAAAGTGAGCGAGCTCTCTGGAGTCTCTTCTGTAAGGGCCCAATCTCATCTATGAAGGCTCCACTTCCATACAGAAACTACCTACCAAAGGTCTCACCTCCTAAGAATTAGGATTTCAACATATGAAGTTTGTGAGGACACAAACGCTTTGTCTATAACCAGAATGTAATAAAAATTATCAAGCATGCAAAAAAGCGGGAAAATATGAGCTGTAAAAAAGACAAAAATCAACAAAATCAGTCTCAGAACTGACACACGTAACAGCATCAATACACAAGGACACTAAGATAGGAATTAAAACTGTCTATTCCCTATGCTCAAAAATGTGCAAGAATGTAGAGAAAGATGAATCAGGCAAAAAAACAGACTGAAGAGATTTTAAAAGCCTCAAATCAAAATTTAGAGATAAAAATGCAATGCTTAAAATTAAAAAAAATACATTTGATGAGGTAAACAGCAGATTAGACATTTAGAATTATCTAAATGTCTAAACGATACAGAAATTATCTAAAATGCAAAAGAATAAAGGCTAAAAAATAAATGAAGAGAGCTTCAGTGAGCTGTAGAATACCTTCAAGTGGCCTAATATATAGAGAGAGTTGTTGAAAGATGGGGAGGAGGAAAAAATTGAAGATATAATAACCAATAAATTAGATGAACTCTATAAACCTACAGATCCAAGAATTTCAATAAACCTCAAGCACAATAATATGAAGAAAACTACACCAAGGTATATTAGAATCAAATGGCTTAAAGATACTGATAAAGGAAAAATATGAAATGCAACCAGAGAAAAAAGACACATTATATACAGAGGAACAAAATAAAAATGAGGGTAATTTCTCACTGGAAAAATGTAATTAAGAACATAATAGAGCAACATCTATAAATACTGAACGGAAAAAAACAATCTGTCAACTTAAAATTCTATACCCAGCAAAACTGTCTCTCAAAAACAAAGGTTAAAAGAAAACTTTTTCCAATATACAAAAGCTGAGAATAAAACTATCACCAGCAGAGCTTACTACAAGAACTGTTAACACAGGTTCTTCAGGCAGAAGAAAAATCATATCAGATAGAAGTCTGGAATCACACTAAAATACAAATAGCAGTAGAGAATTTTTCTGATATACAAAAGCTGAAAATATAACTATCACCAGCAGACTCTTACTACACGAACTGTTAACACATGTTCTTCAAGCAGAAGAAAAATCGTATCAGATAGAAGTTTGTATTTACACTAACAAATAAATAGCAGTAGAAATGGTAAATATATGGATAAATATAAAATACTTTTTTATTTTAAAATCTCTCTAAAAGATAAATATCTATCTAAATAAAAAACATTAACAATACCATACTGAAGTGTATAATGTACAGGGAACACATGTTCAAAGGCTGGAAAGGAGAAATGAAAGTATATTGTTTTAAGGTTTTTAGACATGAGGTGGTGTAATATTAACTGAACATATAATGTGACAAGTTAAACCCTAAAGTAACTACTAAAAAAAGAATATGAGGTAATAAGCCAATAACAGAAATAAAATGCAATAATAAAAAATGATCAACTCCAAAATAGGGAAAGGAGTAAAAAAGGAAATAAACAATAGATAGGACAAATAGAAGACAAATAGGTAATGGATTTTAAACCCAACTGAACTACTATTTATATCAAATGTAAAGGGTTTAAACATCTTAATTAAAAGGCATAGGTTATCATATTGGCAAATATAAGCAAAACTCAATCCTATGTTGCTGTACTTTAAATACACAGAAATAGGTTAAAAGTAAATGAATGGGAAAAGATATATCATGTTAACATTAATCAAAAGAAAATAGGATTGGTTATATTAATAATAGAAAATTTTAGAACAAAAGAATTACTAGGAATAAAGCAAGACATTTCATGATGACAGAAGGTTCAATTTATTAGGAATACATAACAGTCCTAAATGTTTATCTACCCAACAACAAAACTTCAAATTATACAAAGCAAAAACTAATAGATCTGCAAGAAGAAACAGATAAACCCCTATTATACTCAGAGATATGAATATCCTTTCAATAGTTAACAGAACAAGTAGATAGAAAATCAAGAAGAAAACATAAGACTTGAACAATGTTAACTGACCTAATCACACTTTCATAGAACACTCCACCCAAACCCAGCAGAGTATACATTCAATTGTACACAGAATGTTTATCAAAATGGACCATTTTCCTGCCCACAAAAAAGTGTCAAAAATTTAAAAATTCTATGAATATGGAATATATTCACTAAAAACAATGGAACTGAGTTAGAATCAACAACAGAAAGTCTTCAAAAACAAATCCCCAAGTATTTGATCACAGAACTTAAATGAGAGATTAGAAAGTGTTTTGAACTGAATGACAATGAAAGCATGACATTTCAAAATTTCTGGAATGTGGCTAAAGCAGCGTTAAGAGGAAAATACCTACATTAAAAAGAGAGAGAGACATCAAGACAGAAAGAGGTCTCAAATCACTGACCTCAGGTTTCATTTCTGGAATCTATCAAAATCAGAGCAAATTAAACCCAAAGTAAGCAGAACAGAATTAACAATAAAGATCAGAGAGGAAATCAATTAAATTACAAAGAAAACAATAGAGAAAATAAATAAAACCAAGAGCTATTTCTTTGAAAAAAAATCAATAAAACTGATAAACCTACAGTCAGATTGATGAAGAAATAAGACAAAAATATACAAATTACCACCAATATCAGGAATGAGATAAGTGACATTATTACAGATTCCATAGAATAAAAGGATAACAAGGCAATCGTTATGAACAACTTTGTGCCAATAAATGAAACGGACAGATTCCTTGAAAAGTAGAGGCTACCAAAGCTCACCATGCTGCCAACAGTTCACAGCTGCCCTGTCTCCAGAGAATTGTTCTTGGCAGAATGGAACCTGCCTACCTGGGGATGCATGACTCCCAAGGGGAAAACCTGCAAATAATAACCAACTACTAAAGGGGTTAAAAAATTAATCCCTCTACACTTGTCTCAAGTTGGAACCAATTCTATGGTGCAATTCATGCTCCAGAGCCCCCTAGGAATCAGGCTGAAGCTAGATCCCGCTTCCAGCCTTATTTAGCTTCCTTCTCTGGCCATATTCTGCTGTTCTCAACCTCCTCTTCGTTAGTTCTTCTCAATGAACTATGTTCCAAGAATCCGTTTCAGCCTCTGCTTATAGAAAATCCTACCTAAGATAGGGCACTAGAGGGAGGCTAGAAGGCAAAAGAGAGAGAGAAAGGACTTGCTCCCCAGCAATGACCCCTTATCTTTTGTTATGGATTAAATTGTGTCCCGCAAAAGGATGTTAAAATCCTAATGCCTGGACCTGATTTGGAAATAGTGTTTTTGCTGATGATCAAGGTAACATGAGATCATTAGGGTGAAGTCTAATCCAATATGACTGGTGTCCTTATAAAACGGAGAAATTTGGATGCAGAGACAGACCTGCATAGAGGACAGATACAGAGAGATCACTACCTACAAACCAAGGAGAAGAACACTGGAGGCTGCCGGAAGCTAGGAGAGAAGCCCAGACACACTGTGCCTCGTATCTCTAGGAGGAGCCAACCCTGCCAACATCTTAATTTCAGACTTCTAGCCTGCAGAACTGAGATAATAAATTTCCGGGTTTTTGTTGTTGTTGTTTGAGATGGAGTTTCGCTCTTGTTGCCCGGGCTGGAGTGCGATGGCGCGATCTCTGCTCACCGCAGCCTCCGTCTCCCGGGTTCAAGCGATTCTCCTGCCTCAGTCTTCCAAGTAGCTGAGATTCAGACATGGGTCACCGCGCCCGGCTAATTTTGTATTTTTAGTAGAGACAGGGTTTCTCCATGTTGGACAGGCTGGTCTTGAACTCCCGACCTCAGGTGATCCACCCACCTCAGCCTCCCAAAGTGCTGGGATTACAGGCATGAGCCACCAGGCCCTGGCGAATTTCTGTTGTTTTAAGCCACCTAGTTTGTGGTACCTTGTTAAGGCAGCTCTAGGAAAGGAATATATCCTGTCAGTAGCAACTGGCTTCAGCCTCCAATCTTCTTCCCACACTGCCATCATCAGCTTCATTTCATCATCTCAGATTATCAACACCCGCTGGGCAGCAACCCTATCTACACAGCACTACCAGGGCTCTCCAATAAGCATCTAGGTTCTATTAACCCCAACTCTTCCCTCGTCCTCAATCCCTAGGGATGGGAGTGTCCTCCTGCAGTAGTGTTCCCCTTTTGCCTTTTCAGTTCCCTGACACCTACTTAACTAATTTCTCATCTGTAATTTGCACTGTGAAAATAGCTAGCATGGTTTATTTCTGACAAAGACCCCTGAGTGAAAATCATCTCATTCCAAATTAAAAGCCTGAATCCATAACATACCTTATAAGATCCCACGCAGTGTGGACCCTGGCTATTTCTCTGCCCTTGTTTCTGCCCAAATATTGCCCAAATATTTGTTTCTGCCCAAATATTGCCTCAGTAAACACTTTTCCTGACAATGTATACAAAACTATTATTTCTCCCAACCCCGGCACTCTTTCACCATGCTCCCTTTTCTCTGCAGCATTCCTCGCCATCTGGTATAATCTCTATCTATTTGTTACCTGTCTTCCCCATTAGAATATGAGTTCCATGAGAAAAGTTTTGTTCACTGCTGTGTCCCCAGGGTCCAGATCAGGCTCTGGCGCACAGTAGGTGCTGACTTTTGAAAGAAAGACTAACTGGAGAAAAAACCCTAGAAGCAGCCCTACCATTGTGTCCATTTACCTGAATTATAACCAACCTTTAATTTTTTAAGGATATGCATTTATTACCTCGCTTTGCTGGCCGTCCTTCCTTTGTGGAATCACACTTTAGTAGCACAGTCTGTTGCACTTCCTTAGTGATGGTGCACTTTAAACTGTGTGCTTTCTTCTATTTCACAATTTACTTTTTGAGACAGGGTCTTGTTCTGTTGCCCAGGCTGCAGTGCAGTACAATCATAGCTCACTGCAGCCTTGATCTTCTGGGCTCAAGTGATCCTCCCACCTCAGGTTCCCAAGCAGCTGGGACTACAGGTGTGCTCCACCATGCCCGGATAATTTTTCTTCTTTTTTTAGAAATGAGGTCTCACTGTGTTGCCCAGGTTGGTCTTGAACTCTGGGGCTTAATCTATCCTCCTACCTTGGACTCCCCAATTGATGGGATTACAGGGGTGAGTCACTATGGCCCAATTTAAAGTTTTTTTAATGCAAATATTAGCTCCATTTTAAACCTTTAAAAATTATCAACTCCAGCCGGGCGCGGTGGCTCACGCCTGTAATCCCAGCACTTTGGGAGGCCGAGGCATGTGGATCACAAGGTCAGGAGATCGAGACCACGGTGAAACCCCGTCTCTACTAACAATACAAAAAATTAGCCGAGCGAGGTGGCGGGCGCCTGTAGTCCCACCTACTCGGGAGGCTGAGGCAGGAGAATGGCGTAAACCTGGGAGGCGGAGCTTCCAGTGAGCCGAGATCGCGCCACTGCACTCCAGCCTGGGGGACAGAGCGAGACTCCGTCTCAAAAAAAAAAAAAAAAAATTAATCGGCCGGGCGCGGTGGCTCACGCCTGTAATCCCAGCACTTTGGGAGCCCGAGGAGGGCGGATCACAAGGTCAGGAGATCGAGACCACGGTGAAACCCCATCTCTACTAAAAATACAAAAAAAAAAAGCCGGGCGCCATGGCGGGCGCCTGTAGTCCCACCTACTCGGGAGGCTGAGGCAGGAGAATGGCGGGAACCCGGGAGGCGGAGCTTGCAGTGAGCCGAGATCCGGCCACTGCACTCCAGCCTGGTGGACAGAGCGAGACTCCGTCTCAAAAAAAAAAAAAAAAAAAAAAAAAATTATCAACTCCATCAAGATCAGCCACTCAGCAGCATTTATTGAGAGGCTGATTGCTGTGCTAGGAGTTGAAACTAAACTATGTTGGGGCCGGGCGCGGTGGCTTACGCCTGTAATCCCAGCACTTTGGGAGGCCGAGACGGGCGGATCACGAGGTCAGGAGATCGAGACCATCCTGGCGAACACGGTGAAACCCCGTCTCTACTAAAAAATACAAAAAACTAGCCAGGCGAGGTGACGGGCGCCTGTAGTCCCAGCTACTCGGGAGGTTGAGGCGGGAGAATGGCGTAAACCCGGGAGGCGGAGCTTGCAGTGAGCTGAGATCCGGCCACTGCACTCCAGCCTGGGCGACAGAGCGAGACTCCGTCTCAAAAATAAATAAATAAATGAATGAATGAATGAATGAATGAATAAATAAATAAATAAATAAACTATGTTGGGGTGTCCAAAGAAGGAAATGCAATTCCTGCCCTTGTGGAGCTTATAATCCATTGAATATTCAACTTGCACATGTGAAAACGTCTCAGGTATTTACCAATGATGCACAAAAGAAAATAAATAAAATACAGTATCTATACACTTGTTAGATGAGGTGCAATGGTTGAAGGGCCATTCAAACTAGAATAATTCTTAGAAGAGGTTGTTGTTAAGCCTGAATTTAAAGAAAGAGACAAAGACGGATAAATATGAGGGAGGAAAGAAAGGGCACTTGCAAAAACAAAAGGGAATGACAAATACACGGAACTAACTTAATTAGTTACCTGGAGTCTATAAACGAAAAGTCTGTGAATTTGGCCTCTAGCCTTTCCGTTCTGAGTTATCTATTCTGCACTTCTTCTCAAATATATCAAATTATATTCTGAACTCAAATGGTCTTACACTTTAAACAGTGGTTGGAGTCACTTTGCACTCCTTCCAAGTTATCCTAGGTCTCAACTGAAATGTCATTTTCCTAGAGAAGCTTTTTCCAGTAGCTTAATCTGAAATAGATGTTCTTTGTTATTCTATCCCTTAGCATTTCTTTCATAGCCTTTACCATAATTTATAACTGTAATTTTATTTGTTACCTTATCATTTGACTTCTATATTAGATTAATAACTACCTAGAAGCAGGGTGTTTGCATTATTTTTCAGTACTATATACATATCAGCATGGTGCCTAACACTTAATATATATTTGTTGAAATGGAATTAAATAGTACATATTTATGTGAAGGCCAGAAATCCATACATAAAACTGATTCCAAAATTCAAAATAATTTTATTTTAAAGACTTACCAAAGTTAAATTGTCCTCACTTCTGATACACAGAAATGTATATTCATATAACTCTCTTGATACATACATATACAAACATATATACATAATTCACATATGTGATAATATTTTGACCTTTACTTCTGAAATTAATTTCAATTTGTGTCACATATTTCATTTTTTACAATCAACTAAATACGTTCATGAGAATAATTAATTCTTCTAAAGTAGGGAATATAACTCTGGATAGGACCAGGGTATGAGGGAGGGATGGTCCGAGCTGGTGCTAGCTCATACACAATGACTTGGTGTACATTTTAAAAAGGACCCACATCCTCTGGGTAGACACAGACACACAGCAACATAAACTCTGCTTGGCGAACGGAGCCTGGGCAGGACTTCAGCTCCCACTTTAGGTGCTCTTGCACAGGGCATGACCTGCACATAGGTGGCAGTCCTGGAGAGGATTACTCAGTGGTGGTGTGAGCAGATGTGATTTAGCCACCCTTGGGCTGTCCCATTCCTTGCTAGAAAAGGCCAATTTGATTTGTCTGGATTATTTTGGTCAGAAAGGGGTCCCTTCTTCTTTTCACCACTCTGTCTGTTTAGCTGAAGAGGGAGACCTCTCCAATGAAAGAGGACCATTTTTCATGTTCAAGTGTACGCATGGCTATCCTCTGTTCCTTCAGCCTCCAAGGGGGCTTTCAAGGTTTAATCCAAAGAAATAACCCTGTGTTGATTGTTGATTCCTAAGAAATTATGCTGTCAGTCTGGTTGTAGGCAAGGGTTGCAATTTTCCCTCTGGAAAAAATGAATCAGAAGTTAGTCCATTTGTATAACACTGCTTAGTAACTGTTTAGAAATTATATCAATAACACTAAGAATAAGCTCAAGCTATCTCCTTAGTGACCCAATGTATTGACTTTCAGGACAAACAGTAGATGAAATCAATTCTAGTTTCCATATATCACGAGCTAACAAGCATGTCTTATTTCAGTAATCTTTTATAAACTTTCTATATCTTAGGGTCAAGGGTTATAACAGATGCATAGTATTTTAAACACAAAATTAATTTACCTTTAAGTGTCCTTAGTCTTGAAGTATAAGCCATAAGAAGGGCCTGTTTCAAAACTACTAACATGAATTTATCAGAGTAGGAGCTCAAACCACTGAAATATGATTTTAGAAGGATTTTTACTTTTGAAAAGGAATATAAACTTGGCATTTGGGAATAAAGGGTTGGATAGTGGAAAGCACCCCAGATTGGGTTCGAGTCCTTATTCTCAAACTACCTAATGAGATGAAACTGCACAAGTGATTTAAATTTGATGGGATTCATCTTGAGATCTATTAATGAGTTTAAAGTCTTAAAGTGCTTGCAGCTCTCTGATTAATTTTATATTAAAAGTCCTCAAAGCAGAAAGAATATCAGATTAAAAAACAGCCTGTGAGATCCTAAGTGGACTTACAATCACCTGTATGAAGAATCATGTGTATATAGCAGCCCCTGGGGAAAATGTTAAACGTGTCATCGGGGCCCTACCTTTAGGGGAGGACTGAGCCAGACATCCTAGCACATTCTTTTCAGTTATTCTGATGTGTCACCTCTTTTGGGAAAAACCTAACTTCACTAATATCCAGGTTCAGCAAGTGAAAAAGACAGAAGCCTTACATAGCCACCGTGACCACTTTAAAGAAGTGATTAATTTAGTCAGCTGCCCACCTCAATCATCACCAACTTTTGCAATCGCTTGGCGAAATCAATGTCCAGCAAGTGAAGCAAATCCAAATATGGTGAACATTCCTCCATTGCCAAAATGGGAAAACCGCCTTATCTCCTCATCAAAGCCCATCTTCTGGGAAATCAGCTCCTCTGTTAAATACCCAAGTGGGCTAGAAGCACATTTTGTGTGCAACCCTGTAGAAGCTCGTCCTGATGCCAACTTGCAGGGATCCAGAAAACCTCAAGTCACCGCTCTTGATAACGTAGACATCTTTTTAGAAACACTTTATTTATACAGACTTTGTCTAGCTGGGGAAAAGGTTAATTTATTTGTATGCACGGAGATAAGTAGAGCACAGCGCTTCTGGACGCCCTTAAACTTGCAACTAATTCTTTCTCCAGATCTAACGCCTCTGTTTCTATTCCGGGGAATCTCTCCCCAGGGACTGCGCGCCCGTGCGTGTGTGTGTGTGTGTGTGTGTGCGCGCGCGCGCTTGAAAATGATCACTAATTCCGCGCCCAGCTTCTCTCCGTCCACCTGTGGCCCAAGAACCTGTGTTCCCAAATGGTACCAGAGGGGCCTGGCTTATTCCGGAACACATGTGGGGCCCTGAAAGGTGTGTCGGGGACTAACCGGCCCAAACCGAGGCAAACACTCTGGGAGGCCGACTCCGGCTTGGCTTGTGGCCCGACACACCGCCCCACTCCGCGCACACGTGTCTGTGACACTTCAGTGGCTTGCAGGACCTCCAGCGAGGATGTCTCCAAACCATCTCAGCCTACTCAACGGCATCTGGGATGTCCCCCTGCCTCTAAGTCAGACCCCAAGAAAGATCTTTGAGGACTTGAGCTTCACATTGAAAATCAGTGTGGAAAATGTGGGTGTCCGTGCGGCTGGGGGAGACAAAGGGGCCCAAAAACTCCCCGCCGTCCGCTCCAGCCCACTTAGTTCACCCTCCCACGGGGCGAGGGGCGGGTCGGGAGGCTGGGGTGGGGATGGCCCTGGAAGGGGTCCCTCCCTTCCCACCTCCCACGGCCCACCCTTACTTACTTTCTCTCGGAGCCTCAGCTTGGCCGCCTTTAGCCCAGGCGATGCGGAGGGGAAGCGGGGAGGAGAGAGGAGCCTGCGGGCTGCAGCAGCCGGGCAGTCCCAGAATCTCCGGACTGCGCCCCTGTCCCAAGTCCTCCGGGAACCGGGGCCGTGGACGCCCGGAACCGGGGCCGTGGACGCCCCCACCCGGGCGCCGCGGTGAGGCGGGCGCGCTGGGTTCAGCACCCTCGAGGCTGGCTCCCAACGTTCACGGCCCTCCCCCTCCGTCCGCCGCCGTCGCTGCCAGCCGCCCCTCCCCGCCGCAGCAGGGAGGCCCCCGGGGCCCGGGGGACGCGCTCGCGCGGGGGCTGCCCCCTCCCCTTCCCCCCACCCTGGGCGGGGGCGCGCGAGAAGCGGTGACGTCAAGGGGCGCGCTGTGGCAGCACCTCCCCGCGCGCTAGTTAAAAAGAAGAAGAAAAGAGGGAGCGAAACATGAGAGGCTGTGTGAGAAGCTGCAGCCGCCGGCAGAGGAGACCTCAGCATCATCTAGAGCCCAGCGCTGACCCTGCCTCCGCCTGCCCCGCCGCCGCCGTCGCCGTTTCTGTTCCTGCTACTGTACCACCTAAACAACTCCCGTTACACGGACAAGTGAACATCTGTGGCTGTCCTCTCCTTTTCTTCCTCCTCTTCCAACTCCTTCTCCTCTTTCCACTTCCCAGCCGCAGCAGAAAGCCCCTAACCCCACTGACACTGGCACAACTGAAAACGGTGTCATCTGCACAACTTTATCTCGCTCCTCGGGCTTCTTTAAGGCATTGGACCCATCGCCGCGTCTTTTATTTTTTGCGAAGTTGCATCGCTGAACATATTTTTGTCCCTGTCACCTCCCTCTGCCTCTGGAGTGCCCTGCAGCCCCGCAGCCTCCTCCTGGAGCTGCGCCTTAGTGCCTCTGCTGGGCAGTGGCGTTCCCCCCCATCCTCCCGCGCCCAGCCCCTGCTGCTCTGGGCAGACGATGCTGAAGATGCTCTCCTTTAAGCTGCTGCTGTTGGCTGTGGCTCTGGGCTTCTTTGAAGGAGATGCTAAGTTTGGGGAAAGAAACGAAGGGAGCGGAGCAAGGAGGAGAAGGTGCCTGAATGGGAACCCTCCGAAGCGCCTGAAAAGGAGAGACAGGAGGATGATGTCCCAGCTGGAGCTGCTGAGTGGGGGAGAGATGCTGTGCGGTGGCTTCTACCCTCGGCTGTCCTGCTGCCTGCGGAGTGACAGCCCGGGGCTGGGGCGCCTAGAGAATAAGGTAGGCAGTCACCGGCCTCACGGACGCGTACTTGGCATATTGGCTGGGTGGGGTTCCCTGTGGCTCTGGCAAAGCCAGTGGCTGTAAGAAGGGCAAAACTTCTTTGGGGGAGTTCTTTTCATAACTCTTCTAAAGCGCTAACGTGATTCTGTTGTGTGTTCCTCTGGGGTAAGCAAACAGCACTCCCGCCCCCAGAGTCCGCGGTCGGGATGCTGTGCAAACTTGCCTATCTCTGAAAACAGACGCTTCTGCGGTACCCGCACCCTGGGCTGGGTAAATATTTTAAAAGAATCGCGATGAACAGTGTGTTTTGGACCGAATGGGGCACTGGCTGCGGTGAAACTGTAAATTAAGGTGGCTGTGGTTTCCGGTTTATTTTTCTAGGGTAAAAAGATTTGTGCCGTTTTCTCCACGTGCTCGGTTAGGGAGAGGATTGAATTGTAAAGGATGTTGAAGCATGGTTGGTTTATGATCCCCAGCCCCGTCAGAGGGGGGTGTCTTGCATTACATTAGTTAAACCAACAGAAAGGAGCTCTTGGTCCTCCGGTTAGGGACCTGAAAACCACTGGCGAAAGATTTTGCTGGGGCGTTATTTATCACGTAAAACTGAGACGATTCTTCGTCATTTTGTAACATTATAAATTCAGACTTTCAGGGTCAGTTAGGTGTCTTGGAGGAAGCTCTTCTCTAAGAATTTGTTTTAAGAGTAATGGCATTTACGTTATCCTTGTGTTAATAAGTTTAAGTAAATACTAACATGGTGTTTGTTGACTGTAAAGACCGCTTGTTTTTGAGTTTGCAATATCATTCTTGCCAGGAGATGCAGTCATGGGTGGTATTCACTGTACTCCAAGGAATGATTGCTGGGTCACGTCATTAACAATCACTGCACGTGAAATAAACAATCAGGTGTCTTTGCTCCCCCTCCCTTTCCCCATTTTAGGTTTAATTAAGAATTCCTCTGTTAGAACACTGCCAGTTGTCAAGGTCTGAGAGACTCTTGGAAAACTCGTGCTTCAGTCTTGCTGGCCCAGGCATAAAAAAATAAAATAAAATACCCAGGCTGAATCTAATTTTTATGCTCAGTTCACGGTAGATTTCACTCTATTCTCATGTAAACAGCTCCTACGAATCAACATATGTGTCTGGGTGGTATCTCTCACTTTGTTTTGTAACAAAAAGCCATATTGCATCATTTAATTTGCTCAAGTCATGCAAATAGGAAAAAATCAATAGGACAAAAAGGGGTCGACTTATCCTCCTCCCCACTAAACTGCTGCCCACACACAGAGTCCTGTTGCTTATGGCAAAAGAATAACAACAACACCATTGTATTTGTTAGTTGGTTCACTAATGGGTGAAACTAGAGAACATCATTCTCTTTCAGTCCCCAGCTCTGTCCAAATGTTCATGCCTTTTGAGGGAGCATTTGTCCAACTCCTTCTATTCCCAGATGAGTGAGAACTGTCTTGCTGCAGGTTTTCAGCTGCAACTCTCTTTTTATTCTTACCATATGCAGCAGGAGCCTGAGATTCAGGGAACAGATATTCCAGGATTTTATTCAAAACAATGTCATTAAGCTCCTGTGTTGCAAATGAATTAAGTTTCAAAATAGCTACATTCAGGTCACCTTAAAGGTTTTATCAGGAGCCCTAAAAAACCAGCAAATTCAGAGAAAAGTTTAGAAATATTTGCCATTAAGTCTCTTGGTGTAATATATACTATGAATATACTGATGATCTAGGGACCCCTGCAGTACTCAACTCTTCCAGGGACATATGGAATGAAATTTTGTTCTTCATTAAATGGTGGGGAGAAGGGGAAGGGGGATGGGACCGAGGGGAGTTATAGCCCTTAAGAGATGTTATATAATTTTTTTTTTAAAGAAATCATTCTTTAGGAAGCAATCTGCCATGTTAACTATACACATTCCTTTCTGTTTTATGTGCTTCCAATCTCCAACAAACCCCTACTCATTTGGAAAGTCTGTCTGAATTAAGTTTGGTACACTAGACTTTTGCTGGTTCCATTACAAGTGGTTTATAAACTAACAATACCCAAATTGTTCAAAACAGAGATTTGCTATAGCTATGCATATGCATTCTTGACCTATATTAGTTCTCAAGTTTTAATAGTTTTTAAAACATGTTATTTTATAATAAACTTCAGTGTTTCCCTTTTTCCCGTAAGCCTTCCTGGATTATAATATATGTTAGGATCTTATTTCATAATGTGTATACAGGAGAGATGATTGCTATTTGAAAGGGCCCTTTTTTTGTTTATGGAAGAAAAAAAAATCCCCAGAAAGATTTCTGCAGCTTTTCAAGAAACTACAGTAGTAGGTTTTTCCTACAGGAAGAAATTTCTTAGACAAATAGATAGTAGCAAACTAGGTAGGAATATTAGCATGCTCAGCCATACAATTAAGTACTGTTTCTAGGCTAAGAAATTTTCTTTAACGAACTAGAATTGAGTTCAATTCTTTAGTTATGTAATTATGCTCTATTTTAATTTTTTATATATTTTAATAATGTTCTATATTGTAATAAGATTGTTAACTACCTTGACAAATAAGTACTGTCAAAATTTAGGAAGTCATATTATCTTAGCAATATTATCGCACTTTCTAAATACAGCATGCTAAAAGAATCTAATTCTCATTAACCAAATTGAATCTGCAACCAACTAAAATACCCCCATTTCTAAAACTTAACTTGTAGCCACAGAGGCATAGAAGCTCTCTCTACCTTGGGTGGTTTCACAGCCAAAGCTGTCAAGGAATGGGTGAAAAGTAATTGTTTTCAAGTGTGCCCTTTTACAATCATTTGTTTGCTCTGGCTCTTTCAGGCACAAAGGCTATTGTTGAACACATCCAACTAAACAAATAACTCATCCTGGGGTCCCTTTAACAGCTGCCTTAGTACAATGATCTATTTACATATTAGCCTAAAATTGAAACTGAACTCTTTAATGACATAATCCAGCACTATAGTTCAGAGACACATGTGTTCTACCCAACAGCTGAACAACCTTGTAGGCATATGATTTTTAGAAATAACTTTTTGTGTACCAAGTGATCTTACGGCGACATCTTAATATACTGTCATGTATTTTCTCCTTTTGTCCCCTCATCGAACCCATGTGGGTGCCTTTTGCCCTCTTTGTTTAGTTACTTGGTAAATAAAGAGAAATACAGAAGGTCTCTGTCACCCATTTTACTATTTGTTGATAAGCTATAGTTGGAGGCCACGCTTTACTGTGTATCCCCTATTTATCTTACCCTCCTTCTATGGATTTTACTTTCGTGTGGCTAAAGATTAAAGGATGACCTGTCAGATGTTATAAATTAGTAACAGCCACAATGATTACTAGGCATGCTGTAATAATGTTTCAAAGTTTTACATGATTTCTGAAGTATATTTAGTTTTAACCACTATGATGGTTTTGTATACAGCTTTTAAAAATTGACACAGGAAATTAGCTTAGATTGACGGCATCATCAGAAATAAAGTTAAGGACCTATATAAGATACAGACACATAGGCAAAAAAGAAGAAGAAATTACGCTACACACACCCAGACTCATCTGTCTAAAACACTGTTGCAGCTTTGGCTGAGTCAGTTTAATTGACTTCAGTAAGACTATTGGTTCATTGAAACCAAAGCCAGAATGATGGCTCTATCTATCTTCAAATAGGTATTTACACTGCAGACCTCACACAGAGCAAAATGTTACCATCCTGCTGGGCCGGAACAGCATGAAACTTTAAAAAGAATAATATTATACTTGATTTCAGATGATTTATTGAATCCTACTTCTGAAACTTTTGATGAGAGATCTGTGGCCAGAACACATTCCAAAAATTGTAAAAGACAAAATTCCTTAGGCACTAAAATCAAGCTCTTCCTGGATAGCAGCTGAGAGAGTATACGAGGATCATTTTGTTTCAGCTATAAAAAATGGAAGCATGCATAATCTCCATAAAACCAAAGGTAATTACATTCCAGTTTTTCAGCCAGCAAAAGAGGTGGCTTCAGCATCCTGCAGTTGTTCTGTTCTTAGTGGACTGCTATATGATAAACAAACAGAATTGCTATATGATAAACAAACAGGACAGAGTTGAACACTATTAATATTGAATAGATCTGGTGAGGTCTGCCAGAGTATGGACAATAAAAGACATTTAAAACATTCTTGGAATGCAAATTCTAAGGGTGTAGTCCGTGTTTCCTTTTAGAAAATTTTATCCATTTAAGCAATTGTTATTTAAGTAAATTGATAAGACTATAAATATAATTGTGATTAATAACTTTTCTGAATATTGTAGCTACAACCTGTTATACATTTTTCCAAAATATGATCACTTCTATTGGACTTGCTGCATACTAAAATTTCAGTATGCTTGTATTCAATTTTTTTCATTACTTTTCTCTTGCAGATTAAAATTTTTGTGATGACCTGGAATATCATTATCCCAAAAAACAGAAGCCATAGATTTACTCAAATTAGAACCTTAATTTGTTAAAGGAATATTTGTTTAAAACAGTGCTCTAGAATTTAAAATATTAAATTTGATTGATAGTTCTAAAGAAGTAATAAAGTATAAATATAGTTAGATGAATTGGGAAAAGGTTTAAAATTCAATTCCATTATGTTGTTTTTAATGTAAAAAATCGATACTTGATTTTGACAGCACTACATTTCCCGTGTCAAATATTGTGTTGATATTGCCTTCTATATATATTAAAGGAGGTTCTGAAGGCAGGTTTTTAAAGTTACTGCTAAACAACGAGACCTATTCTGTCTATTAATTGCTAAACTCAATGAATCAGTAACTCAAATTGGTCTTATTGAAATAAAAGACATGTCACTGTAAAAATTGTGATGAAGGTATGCCATTTTTCATTAAAATTCACTACATATTATTCAAAAATACTTCGTTAAGCTCTTGTGTTTATTCATGCATATAACATACCTGAGGACCCAGTTAAAAAATTTTTCCTGGCTAAGATATAATGAATAATAAAAATTGGTTTTAAACCTGTTTGATTTCACTTTGGATATTATTTTTATAAAACATGAATGTCAAATCCTACTTTAGAAAACTTTCCCTAATGCAGGCTGCAGATTGAAAACTAATTGAAATTTGAGAAATGTAACCCAAGTATATTTTTGACATAATCATATTAAGAATTTCAGGAATGAAATAGATTTTCACGTAAGACACAAATAAGCCATGTCTTGAAAAATTCTGTTTTGCATGCAGTTGGACAAAGGTTGGGATTTTAAAGCTAAGTATCATTCAGTGTACACTTTGAGGCAGAATGAAGTGATAAAGTCTTAAAGAGTCTAAATATAATTGCCTTTTATTTTTTCACACCTGAAATACAGATGAAGTCTTTGATTTGCAAGAATAAGAAGCACTTTTATGTATCCCTGCCTTTTGTTCTCCCAGCCCAGTCCCAGAGACTATACTTGTATCCTTATAAAGGCATTCTGTATTGTGACACAGTAATTCTTTTCAGAAAACTTCATTGGCTAAATTAGACTTTTCTACTTACACAATTGCAAAAAAAATAATAATAACTATACCTAACTTCACCTAACTAAAAAAATTGTTTGTTTCTGATTTATGACTTTCAGATATTTTCTGTTACCAACAACACAGAATGTGGGAAGTTACTGGAGGAAATCAAATGTGCACTTTGCTCTCCACATTCTCAAAGCCTGTTCCACTCACCTGAGAGAGAAGTCTTGGAAAGAGACCTAGTACTTCCTCTGCTCTGCAAAGACTATTGCAAAGAATTCTTTTACACTTGCCGAGGCCATATTCCAGGTAAGAAAAAAAAATGCATAAGTAAAATAAACCACTGCACAATATCCTTGTAAGATACCTGTGCTTAAATGCTTATTTATAAGACTTGTAAAATTTATCTTGTCTTTAAAATTACCTATTTTACCTCATAATTAACATTTCCAAATTTATAACTTTTATTGCCTCTAAAGGGAATATTGTAATTTCAGTCTGCAAATAGTATAATTGGTTTTGTCGACTTATTATATATTTCTTGTTAAGCTGATAATACAGGTAGTAATCTTTATACACGTTGTATTCTCAATCCAAATTCCTCGTTGGTGCCTTCTTTACTCATCAGCATCAATATCAAGGCAGCATCTTCTTCTACACAGCTGATACATAACTGGAGAATGTCCACTGACTTGTAAGATAGATCCTTAAACAAAATATGATTAGCAATCCAAAAAAGTAATATCTTACAAAGCACTTTCACATAAAATGACAAATTTTCTCCTCAAAACCCCTGTAAGGGAGGTAGAAACAGTGGAGTCTTCTCCAATTGACAGATGAGAAAATCTGAGCCTTGGGAGAAGTCAAACCCCTTGCTCAAAGTTATACAATGAGAAGGTGATAGGAGACGTTCTCATGCACATAGTGTCATGAACATGTCTAGTCACTGTTGTAGTTTGGACTCCAATAAGCATATATATTCATTAATTAACTTTTATCATCAAAAATTTGTAAACTTTTGTTGCTGTTGCTTTAGTTGGAAGACTCAACACAGAGGAAAAAAATAATTTAGTGAGACATTCTGTTTAGTTAGGCAAAGTCGCATACAAATCTACTGAAGATTAAGCAGTATTTAAGGAAAAGACAAGCTTTAAGAACTGTAGAATGCACTGAGAGAATTTTTTTAAGTGCTATGTACATTTTACTTTTTTCTCTGACCCAGGAAAGTGTAGATTTTTGTATTTTTAATATAGCTCTCTTAATAACCTTATAAAATATTTTGACTTGGGTTGCTTGCTTCCTTGAATATAGCATAACATATGTCTAAACCCATTCAATATGAAAATATTATTATTGTTTTCATAAACCACAACCATGTTTCTAAGCCTTTTCTCAAGCAGCTGTTTCTTCCTCTTTATCACATTCCCCAGAGCAAAGCAGAATAGGTCACGGTTGCCTAGATGGCCTACAAAGAAGTGATAACAGATTAGATACCATATATGTTTGCTGGAAACTTCAAGTCTTGAACATTTGCCTTTAGGACTATAAATTGAAAGTGATATCAACACTAAGCATTTTTGTTTACCATTATCTACTTTAGATAAATACAACATGCTAGATTTGGGGACTTAACTGTGGGGGTCTTTATATATTTGAAGTAATTTTAGCTTCAAACAACAATAAAATAAAAGTAATATCCACTGAAAGAGAGAGCACAGCAAACAGCTCAGAGCCAGAACTGCAAGCACCTCACTCCCCAGATCAACATATGTGGTGACGAATGACAAATTTATTTTTCTACAAAGTTTGTATATATGTAAAACTGCTGAAGTGCATCAAGATGTCAAGTGCTTTTGGTGGCCACCCAGGCTGCTTTGAAAGATAACCAGATGAAAGCTCCACTCTAGAGGTGGACAGAGCAGCAAGGGTGCTTTCCAGAGAATATGGAAGGCTTTACCCACAAGCAGAGGGGGCTGCCCCTGCGTACATCAAATGCTAATGATCATTCTCAATACTTGCCCCAAAAGTGAGCTATAATAACACACTCTTTGCATTACTTATGCTAATTGATTTGTTGCCTGGATGGATCCTTGGCATGTAGGTTACCACTTCCTAAGGTACAATAAATAAGATGCTAATCCCCACCCTTCCCAGCCCCTGCTTCCAGCAAAGAAGTGTGTTCACAACTGTGGAACACAGATTTTTTGGAAATTACTATAAAAGCAAATTTTAATAGTTTTCCCTTAAGTTGATTTAATGATATGGTTCACTTTCCTCTGAAGTTCAAAGTGTTGGAAAACAGCTACATTGTGATTCTTTTTTAGAAGAAACTAATCAACATATTTTTGACTATCCTCATTAATAGCTTCATCTTTCTACATAACAAGAACTTGAAGAGGAAGGTACCCCGAGGGATGTATTTTGCTAAAATAAGACAAATGCTGAAAGAATTGGGAGAGAAAAAATAATTCCAGAGACATCTTCATTTTTTCCCTATCACCCAATACATGAAGAAATTTATATATAAATGACCTAACGATTTGCTTTGACTCCACGGCTTTAAGAAAGCACAGTCACTTCAGAATATTCATATACCTACAAGATAGCTACTTCCTAGAATGCTTAATTAAGAAGTAGTCATAGTCTGCTTATTTTTCCAAAAATGGGAAAAGATATTACAAATCAGTATAGTGAGTATATACTAGAGTTTTATTAATCATAATATTTTCCAGTTGTGAATTCACTTAGGGAAGTAAATTCTCAAAACTTCTAAAATTGCCAAAAACTCTCTGCTCATCTCCTCAGGTCTTTCCTTCTGCTTAACTGAGCAGGGTAGCTACTTTGCTAATCACTAAAAGAAGGCATAACATACTCTATGGGAAGCATATCTAATGGACATCTATTGGCCTTGCTTCTTCCTCTATATCTGTGATCATAATGATTTTTATCACTCTTCGACCTCATCTTCTCAGCAGTAGGTTATTGCAGTGTGAAATGTCTGCACACAATTAGTTGAACTGGTTTAATCCTGTTGCTAAGAAGGCCAAGGTCAAGGGTTTGATTCAACTGAATTTTTCTAGTCCATAACCATTCCTAACCCTGGTCAGTTAGCTTACGCATGTGTCTTCTTAGTCCCAAGGGGAGTAAACCAGAAGGAATAAATACATGGATATATCAAAATCCACCACTTCTGTTAGGATATGTTCATGAGTAAGTCTTACTCCTGAAGAGTCCGTGACTCTTTTTTTTTTTTTTCCTTATCATGATGAGCATCACTTACAATGAGGAAAAATAACTTTTCCCTGGAATACATGCTGAGAGAAAAGGGAGAACTCAGAATACTCCAAGGAAGCATTTATTTTGTACGTCAGTATTCATAGGGTGCTTTGTGGTATAGCACAACGAGGCTCACTATCCAGGAGATATTTACAGGTCCAAGATAGTTAATAAATGATCAGAACTTTAAAAAATACAGCTGCTGGAATATTCAGTGTTTGTTCATTATTAGTAGACCTGACCATATTATGATGATCCTGAGTGAGCTAAACATGCGCTTTCAGTAAAATGCCAAACAAAGGGGAACCCTGGCAATAAATGTTAAAATATATCTCCCTACTCATCATTGCTCACTGCAGAATCGGGTCATTTAAGGTAAAATATTAATAAAAGTGTTAGTTACTTAAATTCAAATAAAATTACATGATTGTAAAAAAAAAAAAAAAAACATGCCCATGTATTTAAGTGAAATCTTCTGAACTGGTTTTCACACTTAGGTTATTCAATTTGTCTAAATTACATAAGAAGTTTGGAGTAAATTTATTGTCTGTATTTTTTCTTAATTTGCTAAGCAGGCATCATACCTCTGGAGCCACCAAGTTTATGAATATGTATTCATTAATCTTTAGATATTTCGTTTGAAAATGACTTCTCATTTCCTCGTGTTTGTCCCAGTTACTAATTCCATTTAAATTGGAATTGACCACCAGCATTGTTAATTAATTTCCCCTTAAGATGGTATTGGTTAGTAGACAGTAATGCTGAAATACACATGTTTTATAAGCAAGCTTGACATTTCTTTTGAATTGCATTTTGAAATTTTTCTGTGACCCTTCTGGCAAACATCACATTAAAACTATATTTCTCACTCACGTATCCAGTTATAAATATGACCATAGTATGACAGTCTTCCTGCATGCATAATATAGGCATGGAGATTTTGTTGCCTGGTGGTAAATATTTCCAAAACAAGATCTAACCCAAAACTGTGCAAAGAATTTGATTTAACAATTTAGTTTTTTTTTTTTTTCTTTTTACCTGTAAGAGACTTGTTTAACACTATTAGGCAGTTTTCATCTGAATGCTTACCCATTTAAGAAGGGAGGGGAAAAGTTATCTTTTGCAAATAGTGACTTGCTACAGATGAGTAAATGCTTCTATGGCCTTCATTCCTCTCCCCAGTTTCTAATCCTTGAATTTTTTTCAAAGAAAGATAACTTTCTGATTGCCTTGCCCCTCCTATGGAGCACTTCCCAGCTGCTTGCCTCTTTTTCTCTGTGCCCCCCACCGCATGCACACACACACATACACACACACACACACACACACACACACGCACTCCCAAGGACATCTGCTCTTACTTGCCTGGTTGCCAAGACAAGATCCTTTCCAATAGCCTAGTCAGAAATTGGCAGTGAAGAGTCTCTCTCAGAAAGTTCAGGGTGAGACATTTCACTCAAAAGTTAGGTCAAAATGTACCTCAAGCTTTACAACCATTTGGGACCTTCACTTTCAAAGATAAGTTTTAGGTTTGAGGGGTCCTAGGTCAAGCACACGGAAAGTAAACTTGTGGTGTCTTTTATGCACCATTGATGAGTCTCACTTGGCTGATTCCAAATTCTTAGAAATCCTTGCTAAATCTGAATTTCTTATACAACTCCTAAATTTCTACTGAGCTATTCAGTATGTTTATCACAAAATTGATGAGGTATGAAAATCTAATTTGTTATACAAAAATAAAAACTTTAGATATATGATATAAAGTATAAGACCAGAAGCAACAATTTAGTTCCACATATAAGGCTGACTCTGGTAGCACCATCATATTTTGAGAGCAGAAATCATTAGAATGTGGAAGTGAGTCTTTCTAATATGTCTCAGAAAGGTAACACCTTATTAATTCAAATTGTAAAGGTAATATCAAAACTTTTTTGCCATAAAGTTCTTTTCTTTCATATCCAAAGATAGCTGTCTTTATATAATAAAATATTTAATGTGTAAGAAAAGAAAAAACATCTTTCTTTTAGATCCTATTAAGTAACTCTGTTGTTATTTTTGTTTTGACTTGTTGATATGTCAGCTTTTCTGCTTGAGACGATTGAAGGAATATTGTAAATATAATTTTTCTATTACAAATTAATCATTATCTCCTATAAGTGAAGTGCAGGAAAAAGGCACTTACATATTTGAATATGGAGGTTCTGTTATAAGCATCAATTCATTGCTTGATCATTACACAGTGCGTCAGTTGTTTATTATAGTATATAATGACCTTGTGTTATTCATCAGATTTATTATTTAATCTTACGTAAGTGACAATACACTAAGACTTGTAAAATGACCAAAATTGGCACCTGATGGCCTGTCTCCTTCTTGATTCTTGCTTGTTCATCTGAGGAAGTTATTTAGTATTGTAGGAAAAAATGCTAAATGCTGATGATGAGATAAGCTCACAGGTACAACATACAGTAGCTAGAGAATCTTGAAAAGACATCAATGTAATAGCAAGATAAATGCTGAGTTTATCTTATTTGTACCTCAAAGGAGCCTTTTAATACCCAATACAATATTATTTCACTTTTACCACAATTTTTAAATTTAGTTTAAAACACAAATAGGAATCCCCATCCCTGATTTTTTTCTTTCTTTTGATTTAGTATTTATTTATTTATTTATTTTTTAGGATTGTGTCTCACTCTGTGGCCCAAGCTAGAGTGCAGTGGCATTATCTCAGTTTACTCCAACCTCTACCTCCCGGTTCAAGTGATTCTCCTGCCTCAGCCTCCCGAATAGCTGGGAGTATAGGTGCATGCCACTATGCCCAGCTAATTTTTATATTTTTAGTAGAGACGGGGTTTCACCATATTGGCCAGGCTGGTCTCAAACTACTGACCTCAGATGATCCACCCGCCTCAGCCTCACAAAGTGCTGGGATTACGGGAGTGTTTTTATTTCAGTCTAGGTTCTTCCTAAAATATCCATCTAGTTTCTAAAAATTGTTTTCCTCATCTTATATCTTTCAAATAAGGTGGTTTTACTATGACACTAAGTGTTTCTAATGAGTATTTTTATATTTTTTAAAGGTTTCCTTCAAACAACTGCGGATGAGTTTTGCTTTTACTATGCAAGAAAAGATGGTGGGTTGTGCTTTCCAGATTTTCCAAGAAAACAAGTCAGAGGACCAGCATCTAACTACTTGGACCAGATGGAAGAATATGACAAAGTGGAAGAGATCAGCAGGTTCATAAAGATAAATGCTCTTTAATCTTTAAAAAAAAACCCAACTGACAAATCTTGTGGTTTTGACAGTGAATCAACTGTCTGTGCTTATGTTCAGCATCTATATCCTCCAGATGCTTTATTTTTTTCTTTGTGGTAGTTTGTTTCTCTAAAATTCTAGCTTAAATGCTTTTAATACTTAGACTACTAATCTTATATTATGAGCTTGGCTTCTCTATGACTCATGTGAATTTTATGGGTATAGTTTTAAGCCTGAATCTTATGATTGTTGTTAGCCTATGGCACTGTGAAAATGTTCAGCTCAATTACTATTGGCAAATCAGATTTTTCTAAATAGATCTTAGAACTTTCTCTCTACATGCCTTCCATAAGGTTTATTTATTGTGAGTAAAACTAATTTTAATTATAGTCACTGAAAGATGAAAAAATGAGATTATGACATTTGAAAATATATACATGTTTTGATTCTCTTATTTTACTTTCTGATAGAAGGCTATTTTGTTGTTTGCCATTGAAAGAATTTAAAAGACCACTTAAAAGAATTATATTGTGACCCTTGGGTTAGCAGCACTTCATGGTTCTCAAAACCATGATTCCTAAAATAGAGTTTGAAAAGGATGCCAAGTGCATCCCTTATCTCCTTCATCTCAAGAAAAGCTTACTGGTTTTCTTTAATTTGTTTAGAAAGCACAAACACAACTGCTTCTGTATTCAGGAGGTTGTGAGTGGGCTGCGGCAGCCCGTTGGTGCCCTGCATAGTGGGGATGGCTCGCACCGTCTCTTCATTCTGGAAAAAGAAGGTTATGTGAAGATACTTACCCCTGAAGGAGAAATTTTCAAGGAGCCTTATTTGGACATTCACAAACTTGTTCAAAGTGGAATAAAGGTTGGCTTTTTAAATTTTATTTATTTTTGTGCTGGCTATGTTAATTTTATTTTAGTGTTACCTTCCTCACTGAAGGTATTTCTTTGTAATAAAAGAAAGAATCTTGCAGGAGAAAATAAGGCGACAACATAAGGAAACAATAATTACGGCACCTGAATTAGGACAGTGACATTAAATTTCTGTTATTTGTTGACTATTGTGCAATGCAATCGAATTGATATCTGACATGCTTTCCCTATGTAATTGACACATTTAAAGGAATCTTTGGCTTTATAAAGTATTTGTTTAAATATTGTTTAATGGGCATAGCACAGGATTGTACATCAGCATTTGCTAGTAGAAACAAAGAGGTCTTTTGGTTATTTTGGCAATTGCAAATCATTCTTTCACCATCTCTGTTTTTGAGTCCGTCTCATAAAAAATACTACTTATACTATGACTTCCTTGTACAATGTTTTTACAGGTAAGTCAAATATTTCTATAATTAGCCATCTATGTAACATATATTGCCCTCTTTTTCACTTCTCTAATTTGAATTCTCATGTTAAATAACCTAGGTATGTAAACAAAATTATTGTCAAGTTTGTTTCACAAGAGCAACACAGTACATTAGCAGTACTAAACTATAAAGCAAATTATGACATTCTAAAATTAAGACAGGTTTAATAGCTCATGCCTATTTTAGAGTGGAACAAAGTAACAATATGATTTGGGAAGAACTGGTTATCCTTTTCATTTCTTAACTGAAAAAAAAACCTAAAGGAGGATTTATGGTCTTCTATTCACATAGAAATGAGCTCTTTCTTATTTTGTTGTGCTGTACTCAGTGGTAAGAAGACCCAAATCAGAAGAAACAAGTCAGGAAAAATACAGATATAGTCCTGCTCTCTATTTCATTTTCTTATTGTGTGAGAGTTAAGATGACTCCAGTCTTTACTTTTTACCATTGTAAATAATGTTATTTATTATTCGTATACTTTTTACTTAATCTGGTCATGGATGACTTCCTTAATATTCACTCACAGGAAGGGCATTACTGAGTTGAAGATTATAACCGTTATACTTATTGCCAATTTGCTTTAAAAATATTTTCAGATATTTGAGAATAATAGTAATTATTTGAGAGAATATTAATATTAACAATAGTTTTCAAATGTGCTTTGAGTAAAAATGTTGGTATTAAAAAGATATGTATGATATAATGTAGATGTAAGGAGGGCTCAGAATACTGGAAAATGGTTTTATAACAAGAACTGATGTTCTTGTTTCTACCTCAATTTGACTGCCTTTTAAATCAGTGTTCCTTCAGCATCCCTATTTCAATTTATACCCTTCATAGGGATAGCTGATGATTCATTAGAATATTCAGCTCTGACATGGAGATGTTTCATCATGCAATAAAATTGTACAAGCAAGGATATAACAGTGCCTCGGTTCTGAGTATGTGTGTTTGGCAGTCTTCTAGGAATTCTGCAGAACTTGGCCAAATTTGCAAGAAAACTTGCAGAATTTGGACCTCCTTTTCCAGAAGAGCTCCCGAGTTTCTGGGGCCTAAAATATACTTCAAAATCTATTATTCTAGCGACTGATATGACATATTTTAAGGTGCAATATTTTAAATTCCTTTGGTGTTTTAGCACTAGTTATACCCACAAGATAGGAATATATCACATGGATATCAGAGTGTGTATAGTGAGTAACGAGATCACATCCTTCTTACTTAAATCAGGTTATGCTGCAGGTGGCCTTTATCTCAGTGTCTATGGAACTCTCTGATTGGAAGAGTTAAACAAGGCCGCTGTCAGTATGAGGGGGCAGATGCCATCACATTTATGAGTTGATCATAGCACTGATTTTGGTGGTTGCCCCGCAGATACTTGTAATGTAAAAGAGTTTTCACAGCTATTTTTGGCTTCTTTAATATATGAAAGTTATCATATATTTATGACAGGATTCTGTGTTTGTCAATAATCATTTTGCATAAGTAATGCTTATACTTTATGAATTTTCATAAATTATTATACATATCAACTCTTCTCTATTTTTTCAGTTTTAAAATCCTAAGAGAGGGCATAAAGCTGTTTAACAGACTGAAGTATTAATTGCAATACGCAAATCACAGAATGGGTAATATATACTAAACCCAGCCTCCACATGTTTGAAATTGAGAATAATAAACACCACAGTGCAGAACCCCTTCACGATTACATTAATTGATGACCAAGAGGAATATGTTAAGTCAGACATAAGGAGGAATTTCTGATTATAAAACTTTCTAAACTATATTGCTGGCTATAAAAAAAAATCTGGCATTCTTTGTCTGCTAATGTAAATTAATTGGGAGTGATTTCTGTCACATGGTAAAGGCTGACCTTTTTGTGGCGAACAGTTGGACTTGCTTATCTCTTTAAACCTCTACCAATCCTGATTCTTATAACTGCTTCAGAGGGATGCCATCAGCCAAGAGCCAATCATAAGGGAACTTGGACAACTCTTCCTAAATGGGTCCTGACTGAAGCTAAAAAGATGATGTCTTGTTTTTAAACACCAAGATGGTGCTGCGTAAATTGTAGGAGATTGTAGTACCCTTGGGGCTAAACTATCTATAATTCACAAAGGAAAAGTTAATCTGCAAAAAATGCAAAGCACAAGCTAAAGAATTAACTTCTTTTTGCTATAGAAAAAAGAGTTGTGGCATTGAGATTAAAGAGTAAGTCAGAAATATGTTTTTAAAATATGTAGTGATTTGATAGGTCTTTGATGACAGTGCACTGTACAAGTCAATCGCTAATACTGGCACTGTGAAGAATGGGCCACGTGTCAAACTGATGAACAAACTTTAAAACTTTCATTGTGTGTGTGGCTGTGTGTGTGTATGTGCCCATGCAGCATTGTTATTCTGTTGTTATCGTTTTATTCCAAAGGGCAAAAATTACAAAAATTTTACTATCTCCCGAAAGAAACACTTCTTTAAGATACTGGGTGATTTGAAATCTTTAAATTGAGCTTGTATCTGAGCTCTGAATTCAGAGCTTCTGGCAAGTACTAGAACCAGCTTTGTCTGTGCAAAGTCCTTGGCAGTGATAGACTAATGGCTCTCAAGAATGGCTTCACAGTACAATCACCCAGAAGCTTTCAAAAATTCTTATAGCCAAGCTGGGTGCGCTGTCTCATGCCTGTAATTCCAACACTTTGGGATGCCAAGGCAGGAGGATTAGTTGAGGTCAAAAGTTCCAGACCAACCTGGCCAATATGGTGAAACCATGTATTTAATAAAATTACAAAAAAAAAAAAAAAGCCGGGCATGGTAGCATGTGCCTGTAGTCCCAGCTACTTCAGAGGCTGAGGCAGGAAAATCACTTGAACCTGGGAGGCGGAGGTTGCAGTGAGCCAAGATCATGCCACTGCACTCCAGCCTGGGCAATGGAGCGAGACTACATTTCAAAAAAAAAAAAAAGAAAAAAGAAAGAAAAAGAAAAAAACCAACTTCTTGTACCCCAAAATAGTCAGTCAGAATATCTGGGGTTGGTACCCAGGCATCAATATGTTTTTAAAGCTTTCCCAGGTAATCTCGACATGTAACCAATTTGAAAACCACTGATAGAGACTGAGCCAAACTTCTGGGTCAGTTACACATTGAATGAGACGTATTTTCTCTGCCAAGCCTACACCCAAGTCCTATTCCTGACTTAACAACTAAGAGCAGGTGGTTGGACACCAGTTGTCATTTGCCCTGTACCTTTTCTCATTTACTTAGTTTATATATATTACTTATCCAATTTGAGTGAGGAATTGGGTTAATTCTAGCAGCATATAAGATGCTTGATATAAAGCATATGAAATACCATTTGAAAAAAATGGTATTTAAAAATCTCAAGTTAATTCTAACTGGGAAATGGCTTTACCCATTAATCTTTTTCTGTTTTTATTCCATTTTGGAATCTGGTGCTCAGCTAGTTGGTGAAATTGCTATTATTCTTGTTCTTAAAACATGTGGATTGTGATTATATTTGTAAACCCTTGTTAAAAGTGACAAGGCCACCAGAAGATACTCTAGTGTAATTTCACCAAAGTGCCCCTGGCTGCCAGGAATGGGAGAGTCAGCCTTAGCTTTGCATATGTGTTAAAGGAAGGACATGCCCGCACCTGTCACTTGACAGGGTGGCCCCTCAAGGAAACTAGCAAACACCATTCTCTGCCACTTAGTTCTTGCGAGTGGTCAGAGGACAAAGAGGTTCACACCCTCAACAGCCCTCGGCTGGCAGCACACAGCAGACACAGCTGAAAGGCTTGTCTATCATTGGAACAAGTGTCACTGGACTCCTGTCCCTCTCTATCTACTTGGATCCTCATTTCAAAAGATGCTTTTAGAAGCAGTCCTTTTGCCAGGGGAGGAGAGGACATGAGGCTGAAAGCTGCTAATTGTCCGGGTGACTGAGCCAATTGAGGTGGAGCTCTTGAGAGACAGCAGTCCCGGTGCCTGGGAGTCACAGGAGCATGTGGAGGAGGATGCAGGGTCCACCAGGGCAAGCCCTGATGGGGCAGCCTCTGGTTTCACAGGCTTGTAAACCACAAACATAATAATGAGTATCAAAAATTTAGTGAAATCTAAGTCCTCATCAACCATGGAGGCTGATGTTCCATTTCTCTGAACTTTGTCAAACCTGAATTTTTACATTTTTTTCTTTGACTTGCAACCTTAAGGTAACCCATGAAGCATTAGTGTGTTTTTGCTTGAGGGAAATGAGTCAAAGCAGATTGAGAAGCAATTTATTTTTCAAAAGTAGTATTGGTAACACAGCATGCATACACATTATACACACATACACATATGGTGATTATTACATCATGTAACAAATGCTTCCCCAGAAAAACTGCTGAGAACTCTGCTTTTAAATATACGTTAGGTTAGAATAAAGTCTGTGTTAATAGAAAGAAAGCAACAGATTATATTTGTTAAACATTACAATAGAAGAATCACCATTGTGGCACATTTTTGTATACTGAATGACATTTTTGAACTTTTTGACTTAATCAGATTACTGGTCAGAAGTTATTACGCCTCATCTAAAAGAGAGTTGCTATAGTGGTGGAAATAAACAATAAATAAACTCAGTCAAAAAGTGGTAGAAATTGTCTTCCCCAAAATACAAATTTTTAGGCAACTTCTTTTTTTTATAGTTTAAAATTCTAGTTACAAACCATTTATGTCATGTAAAAATATAAACAAAATGCAAATTACAAATAAAGATGCTTTTATTTGGTTTTTTTTGTGTGTGTTTGTTTATTTTTTGGGACAGAGTCTTGCTCTGTTGCCCAGGCTGGAGTACAGTGGTGTGATCTCGGCTCACTGTAACCTCCTAGGTTCAAGAGATTCTCCTGCCTCAGCCTTCTGAGTAGCTGGGATTACAGGCATGTGCCACCATGCCTGGCTAATTTTTGTATTTT
Organism: Rhinopithecus roxellana; assembly: GCF_007565055.1. Taxonomy (NCBI): domain Eukaryota; kingdom Metazoa; phylum Chordata; class Mammalia; order Primates; family Cercopithecidae; genus Rhinopithecus; species Rhinopithecus roxellana. Next base: position 81,450,813 of record NC_044550.1, read on the forward strand.
TAGTAGAGACGGGGTTTCCTCATGTTGCCCAGGCTGGTCTTGAACTCCCAGACTCAAGTGATACACCTGCCTCGGCCTCCCAAAATGCTAGGATTCCACCACGCTTGGCTTCTTGTAATAAAGTTTTTGACTGCAGTTATTTCTAATATCAAGGTAGTAATAACACGGCTTTGAATCCAACTATTTTTATTTTATTAAGTGTTGCTGATCCTTTATATTATAATGCTCTGTACTCTGTGAAAAATATCATTTTCAATTTTTATATAAGTTTAATCTCATTTTAAATGTATAAATGCCCACAAAGAGAAATTATTTTTCATAAAGCCAAAAGTCCCTTAATAATGTGAAATAACCTCAGTGTAATTTTCCATTTGGTTGAGTTAGTTTTTGCTCCTGGTATTCTTTAATTATTTTTGAAATTGCTATTCTATTGATAAAACCTATTAATAAGTATAAATGAGCATTTATGTGGTTATGCCAGTTTAAGGCAGTTTAATCTATAGATTACTTTCCATCATATTTTTTACTGAAGGAGAAACTGGCGTGGCAGATGCAACGTTTCTCCAGTTGAGTAAAGAAAGCCCTGCCTTCTCTTAAATTTTAGGTCCCGTCAGTTACAGAAGAGGTGAGGAAAATTTTTACATTAATATCTTTATATTTACCTAAGATTTGAAGGGCAAAGAAAATAGAAGCTATAAATCTGAGAAATTTCATGATAATCACTTAAAACAAATGAAAAAAACCAAGAAATCTGGACCCTAGAAAAAGTTTACCATCTTTTTTTTTTTTTTTTTTTTTTTTTTTTTTTGAGATGGAATCTCGCTCTCTCGCCCAGGCCGGAGTGCAGTGGCGCGATCTTGGCTCACTGCAAGCTCCGCCTCCCGGGTTCACGCCATTCTCCTGCCTCAGCCTCCCGAGTGGCTGGGACTACAGGCTCCCGCCACCACGCCCGGCTAATTTTTTGTATTTTTAGTAGAGACGGGGTTTCACTGTGTTAGCCAGGATGATCTCGATCTCCTGATCTCGTGATCTGCCCGCCTTGGTCTCCCAAAGTGCTGGGATTACAGGCGTGAGCCACCGTGCCCGGCCAAGTTTGCCATCTTTAAAGGGCATCTCTCTAAGTGAGATATCTACCATCTTCTAGAGACCATCTCTGACTAGGAAAAAAAAGAAAATCTATTGGTGATATCAGTTATCATTGCTTTCCAGTGGCTGTATTACCTCAAAAAAGAAAATATCAAACATCACAAAACTATCTCTAAATGGCATAGAATTCCCTTTGGTACAGAATTTCCTTTTAAAAATACCTGATTGTTTCCTGATACTACAGTAGTGTGTGTGTGCATGTCTGTGTGTGTGTGTGTGTGATGAGAACACTTTAGAAATCTATTCTCTTAGCAAATGTCAAGTATACAATAAAGTTTAATACTGTAGTCTTCAAGCAAGCCATGATGTTAGCAGAAACTCCCTTCTTCTCTCTTATTAATCATAACCACCATTTTTTAAGCCCTTACTTTCACAGTCATTACATTGATCACTTCTGGAATCCCTGTCAGGTAGGTGTTAATATCCCTTTTCAAAGATGAAGGGACTGAGGCCCAGATGTTAAGGAAACTGCCCTGATACCACAGCTAGCAAGTACCACAGATAGATTTTAAATGCAGTGTGTCTGACACTGTGCTCTCAACCAGGATGCTATACTGCTAAATGCTGCTGTATCCCTCTGATGAGTGACACTGCATGAGAGGAGAGACTGCAGAACATGTTAAGTAAACAAGATTGGTGATGGTTGGTGTCAGCATGCTCAATGAAGACGCTGAGAGCCCAGCATCCAGAGTCACAGATAGACACCTGGGTTCTGACCACTGTTCCTACCAAGCCTTACTGGTTGTCTGGCCGTGGACCAGTTGTTTAGCCTCTCTAGGCTCACTTTCTTCATCTGTTAAATAGAGACAATAAAAGGTCACACCTAATATTTTGCATGCACAATCACACATAAATGTGAAGTGCTTTGTAAGCTGTTAGCCATCATCTATCATACTAACATAAAAAGGAGGGGAGAAAGGAAACTATGCATGACTCACAAGCTCCAGTGACCACTGCTAGCAATACATCCTGGGGTTGAAACAGTCCCTCCTAAAGTGAATTGTGGTGGCTCACTTCCAATCCCAGCATTTTGGGAGTTCAAGACCATCCTGGCTGACATGGTGAAACCCTGCCTCTATTAAAAATATAAAAATTAGCCAGGCGTGGTGGTAGGTGCCTATAATCCCAGCTACTTGCGAAGCTGAGGCAGAAGAATCACTTGAACCCTGGAAGCGGAGGATGCAGTGAGCCGAGATCATGCCACGCCACTGCACTCAAGCCTGGGTGACAGAGTCAGATTCCATCTCAAAAAATAAAAAGCAGATCAGTAAAACGTGCCATGAAATGAGAGAAGAGAGAAGTTTAAAAGATTTTAAAGTTAAATAACAGCAACAGTAGATGGTACACATTATCAGTGAAATGTGCAGAAGATCAGGTGCAAGAATATATACGTAGGGCCACTCGTAGTGGCTCATGCCTGTAATCCCAGCACTTTGGGAGGCCTAGGCCGGCAGATCATGAGGTCAAGAGATCAAGACCATCCTGGCCAATATGGTGAAACCCCGTCTCTACTAAAAATACAAAAATTAGCTGGGTGTGGGAGTGCACACCTGTAGTCCCAGCTACTCAGGAGGCTGAGGTAGGAGCATCACTTGAACCTGGGAGGCAGAGGGTGCAGTGAGCTGAAATCATGCCACTGCACTCCAACCTGGTGACAGAGCAAGAGTCCATCTCAAAAAAAAAAAAAAAAAGAATATACAAATGAAAGAGACCCAACTACCTATCTCTGAAACCTCAGGCTACAATAGACCCTCTTTCTATCACCTTGATTCAATATTTTATATAAAGTCTAAATATCTAAGCAAATTTGCTCTTTGGTTTGTGTCTACCTTTCTATGACCAACTTTGGAAGTTTGTTTACGTAGCATAAGGTTTTTAATAGGCTTCTTTCATCTTTGCACTTATATAAGTATATACATAAATTTATTTTATATAGTATATAATATTTATATGCAATAAGTATGTACAACAAATATGTTGTCAATTTCTACAATACGTTTTAAGGTATTTGTTGATAATAGTCATCAACTGATATTTAATTTTAAAGTCTATAATTATGTTGAACTACTACAAATCAAAGTGCCCAGAACTTAGGACATAATCCAAAGTGTTTTAAGAACTAGATCATTGTCTAGAAATTAAAATTATCTTTGGACCTTTCAGTCAAATATATTTTGAAAAATAAGATGCTATTTATCAAGACCATTTTATAATGTGTTATTATGAGAAAAGTTTTTTCTAAATCACGTAAGTTTCTATCCAGCATGACCTTGTGGTACCAGCTGACAATGCATACGGTCAAAGTTGCACTCAGGAATTACCATCAGAAGGGAAGTCAAATTGGAATCCTTTATCTAAAGAATTTCCATTTTACTCTATCTATACATGTCATATACACCTTAAAGTTCATCTATTCACTCACTTAAAATATTATGCAATTCCTCAGTCCTCAACTTCAACTTACAGAAAATCTATTAAAAATATCAACTAGTTTAAGATAAAATATGTGCTAATTACTCTATCATACCTCTATGTAGCAGGGTAACAAAAAAAAGAGAATGCCAATGAATATGATCTAAACTAATTCCATAATCGCTAGCAGTTGAAATAATTTAATCTGATTATAGAACTAAATCCAGTAAACTGAAGCTTAACACAAAAATAAAGCATTATTTAAAAATACCTTACAGTGTTATATATGGCTGCAAAAATTCTTGTGGAAAGAGTGTTTCTTTTAAACATGCAAATATTGAATAATGTGACTTTCTCTTTAAGAATAGCTAAATTGGCCAGATGTGGTGGCTCACACATGTAATCCCAGCACCCTGGGAGGCCAAGCAGGTCAAGAGATTGAGACCATCCTGACCAACATGGTGAAACCCTATCTCTACTAAAAAAAAAATATATCTATCTATCTATCTATCTATCTATCTATCTATCTATCTATCTATCTATCTATCTATATTAGCTGGGTGTGGTGGTACGCACCTGTAGTCCCAGCTACTCGGGAGGCTGAGGCAGGAGAATCGCTTGAACCCAGGAGGCAGAGGTTGCAGTGAGCCGAGATCATGCCATAGCACTCTAGCCTGGTGACAGAGTGAGACTCCGTCTCAAAAAAAAAAAAAAAAAAAAAAAAAAAAAAAAAAAATTCGCTAAATTGGTCCCCTGCATTGACTTGCACCTGTAATCCCAGCACTTTGGGAGGCTGAGGCCGGTGGATCACTTGAAGTAAGGGGTGCTCAATCAGCCTGGCCAACATAGTGAAACCCCATCTCTAATAAAAATACAAAAGTTAGCCAGGCATAATAGTGCATGCCTGTAATCCCAGCTACTCAGGAGGCTGAGGCAGTAGAATTGCTTGAATCCAGGAGATGGAGGTTGCAATGAGTCGAGATCATGCCACTGCACTCCAGCCCGGGTGACTGAAGAGACCGTGTCTTTAAAAAAAAAAAGCTAAATTATTTACTTTTAGGTTGGTGCAAGAGTAATTATGGTTTCTGCCGTACTATTTGGTCCTAATAAGCTGTTTCTAAACCACCCTCTTATTCTAACCTGACTTTGATCCAAACAGATCACAAACTTTCATAAAATGGCATCTGTCCTCAGGCTTTTCTAGATAGGGAAACATGACTGATAAGAAACCTTAGCCCACGGTTTCAAAGTGTTCAGAAAAAAAATGGATTGTGTGTGTGAGTGAAAAAATGCTTAAGATTGGACAAAAAAAGAAAAAGGGTGGGGGGAAGTTCTAGTCGTAAGAGGATAGAAATAATGAAATTTAATTCCCATTAGATTCTTAGGCTTTCTAGGAAAGACGTGGTGATGAGGTTCCCGTAACTGCAAATATCTTTCTGGATGGCTGTGAACACATATGTTCAGGAAAAGTGAAACAAAACTTGAACCGACATCCCTCCACACACAGGTCACCAAACATCTGTCATAAGCTATCAATTACTACCCTAGACTGGACTCAAGCCTGTGACCCGTGGTTGAAAAAGTCCCATAGTTCATTCTCTTACCCTGTCCGTGATTTTTCTATGTATCACCTTTAAAGCTTCTGTTTAAATCTCCAGGGATTTGGAAGATCAGATGACTCTATGACGTTAATAATATATTTACACCTGAGGTGTCTGTGTACATCACCCTGGGGCTGATCTTATACTTGCTGCATCAGAATGCTTTACCCTGTCGTAGACATAGTTCTTTAATTGCATAAATGCTTTAATTGCAAACTACAGACAATGTCTCCCTGTCCAAGGAGAGTGTTTTATTTTCCTTAAGATTTTGACTTTGATTAAATGTTAATACATATAAGATTTCTGGGCAAATAAACAAACAAACAGGCAAACAAAAACCGAAAACCCTTCTGGGCATGTCTATGCAAGCTTTTTCCCTTGAGAAGAATTAGTTATTGGAGGCACTACTAAATAAAACTTAGGTGACAGCATCAATTGTCAGAGCCTTTGATCTCTAATGGGTTGCATTCCTGTAATATTCCACCTCAGTTGGATGTGTGAGAACTAATCATGGCAGCGCCATATCACTCACTCGCTGACCATATATCAGTTTTGCCACACAGTGATGGCATCATCTCTTCTGGGATCGTGATGGCCTCATCTATGAAGTCAAAGGACTAGGCTAAATAATACCTTAGGTCAGCCAGGCGTGGTGGCTCACGCCTGTAATCCCAGAACTTTGGAAGACTGAGGCAGGCGGATTACGAGATCAGGAGTTGGAGACCAGCCTGGCCAATATAATGAAACCTTGTCTCTACTAAAAATGCAAAAAATTAGCTGAGCGTGGTGATGGGCACCTGTAATCCCAGCTACTCAGGAGGCTGAGGCAGGAGAATCACTTGAACCCGGGAGACAGAGATTGCAGTGAGCTGAGATCACACCATTGCACTCCAGCCCGGGCAACAGTGCAAGACTTCGTCGCAAAATAAATAAATACATTAATTAATTAATTAATTAATTAAAAATAAACAAATAATAATAATAATACCTTAGGTCCTTTCTTGCTCTACAATTCTGAGGAATGGAAAGTAGTTCAAGTCTCCAAGAGGATTATGGAAAAGATAAGGGTTCCGTGTGATCAGGCATTGGATGACTCCTTGCTGGTCCAGGCTCAGAAACTGTGGGGCATACTTTGCTTTCTTTTGATTTTTTTTTCCCTTTGGAGTAATATAGAAACCCAGTCAGCATCTCCTAATGCAGGGTTTGGGTGGGTACCTTGCCTCATTGACCAATAGGTGCATCGTCTTTCTGTACGACCATCATTGCTCCAGTTAAAATTTTAAAAGCTGCAGTAACTCAACATGTAGTGAGGTTTCAGGTTTCAGTTAATGACAAGATAATGTGCAGGAAAACAGGGAAGTAAATTTTCAAACCTTGGTCAAGGTGAACATATACCATGACCTCGAAGTGGACAGTACTTGGAGTGGTGGGGGAGAAGCCCAGCCTGGAACTCAGAGAAGGAAGAGGAGAGTAGTTGTAGGAGATAAGATTGCAGAGTTGAGCATCGTGTGTTGGTGGGAGCACGAAGTGTATAGGATCTGCTACGGTCTTTGGCTTCTATACTGAGTGAGATGGGGAAGCATTGGAGAGTTTTGAACTGGAGTGATATGATCTGACTTAAACTTTTTATTTTTTATTATTTTTTTATTTTTTATTTTATTTATTTAGTTTTTTAAGACGGAGTCTTGCTCTGTCGCCCATGCTGGAGTGCAGTGGCGCAATCTCAACTTACTACAACCTCTGCCTCCCGAGTTCAAACGATTCTCCTGCCTCAGCCTCCCAAGTAGCTGGGGTTACAGGGGCCCGCTACCACGCCCAGCTATTTTTTGTATTTTTAGTAGAAACAGGGTTTCATCATATTGACCAGGCTGGTCTTGAATTCCTGACCTCAGGCCCACCTCGGCCTCCCAAAGTGCTGGGATTGCAGGAGTGAGCCACCGCACCCGGCCCCGGCCCAAACTTCTTAAACACGATCTAGGCCGGGCGCGGTGGCTCAAGCCTGTAATCCCAGCACTTTGTGAGGCCGAGACGGGCGGATCACGAGGTCAGGAGATCGAGACCATCCTGACTAATATGGTGAAACCCCGTCTCTACTAAAAAATACAAAAAACTAGCCGGGCGAGGTGGCGGGCGCCTGTAGTCCCAGCTACACGGGAGGCTGAGGCAGGAGAATGGCGTGAACCCGGGAGGCGGAGCTTGCAGTGAGCTGAGATCCGGCCACTGCACTCCAGCCTGGGTGGCAGAGCAAGACTCCGTCTCAAAAAAAAAAAAAAAAAAACATGATCTGTAGCGGCCACGCTGAGAGTAGACTTGGAGAGGCAAGGGTGGAAGCGGAGATGTAGGGTAGAATACTGACTTCTAGTACCAGCTCTGCTGTGAATGTTCTTTGTGCCTGTAGGCCAGTCATTTCACCACAGGAACCTCAATTTTTACCTGTAAAATGAGAGGATAATTAATATCTGAGGTTCCTTTCATTTCTACCTTTCAGTGGGTCAATACTTGGAAGAATATTGCAAATTTTTTCTATTAAACATAAGCATTTTTACACATGGTGTTTCCAAAATTTATACCTTCTTTCTCATAGTTTTAAAGTGCAAATTTTGAAACTCAGTACATTAGCAACATAGGATATTTCATGGGTTCTGGTGAAAGGTTGTAAATTACAGGAAAATATCAATTGTGGTAATGTAATGAAGAAGGCTCACTCTACGCCAGTTGTAATTGCTAATTCATGAAAATGGTAACCACAATTAAAGACTGTTTGAATGATACACACACACACACGTGTTCCTCCTAGGAAATACACATTTAAAGGGGTAAAGGGAGGAAAATATGATTTTTTTAAAGCATAACTATACTTGGGTTTAGCATATAAAAGGTCAAAATCCAGGTATCTTGAAGTCAGAGAGGATTAAAATGATAATGGAATATAAAAACATAGACCTCTAATAAGGGAATTTAAAGCTTGTTGTAGGGAATTTCTAACTTTTTAAATTGTAAAATAATTGACCTTACTAATAAAGTACCTGTAATTCATTCTCAAAAGTAGAATAATCCCAAATATCCATAATGGGTTTCTTTCCTGTAGATGAGCAAATAACCTCATCTAACAAATCATTCTTTCAGGCTGTGTGTTAAGCTGGCAAAGAACTGTCCCCTTTCCTACCTACATCTGAATTTACAGAAGTTAATTTTGTTGTGGATAGAGTAAATTAGATGTGAAAAATTGAAAAGGGAAAGAGGTTAATGCTTGATCATTTTACTTGCACATGTAAGGATTGCAGGGCTCTGTTTCCTTGAGAGAATTCCCATGATGCCAATTAACCTAACTTATTCCAAAACAATTCTCTGTTTGGAAAGAATAATTTTCATTGTGGGTGTTCCTTGAAATTGTATGCCTCATCCCCTGTTATTACTGAGATGTGTGCTGTGCAATTGAAAGTACCAGCCTCGTTTCCATACACTGTATAGATTAGAGCTATATCCCACACACAGTGTCAAATAATGTTTTAATTTTGTCCAAGGAACACATATTTTAACTTCTAGCAATTTTTAAAAAATGTGCGAAGGCCATCTCTGCCTAATATTAAACCCAGTATCTTATGTCAAAAAATAAAAGCAGGAGACTTGTTTTAATCAGGAAATAGCTTTTCTTGTCATTTATTTTTTAAGTGAACTTCCTTGGTTGGGTTTAAATGGCATCTTCATTTTTTTAAAATAGTATAATGCGTTTTTCCTCCACGGTGGGAATAAACTGAACTAGAAAAGTATGAAAAGGATATAACTAACTTTTGGTAAATGTATTATCCTTTTTTTTAGACTGTGTTCTCTATTTGGATTGCTGGAGTAAAAAAAAAATGAATAAATCAATTAACCAATATGCATTCTGAAATTTAATTTGGTGAATAGAATATATGTGCTTTTCATCAGGTACACACCTTTTTAAGTCTGAAACCACCACACACAAAGAATTTAATTCTGACAGACATTTGTTCTCAGCATAAATACTTTAGGGCCAATAGTTGTCCCCACTTAATCATGCTTCTTAAAAGTGAATTCCAGAAGACTTGAGGCCCCAAATGACCCCTGGTAAGGTGAGTTGTCAGTAAATTACTTTTATGATGTGCCCTAGGGAAGTAGGTCTGCTAGAAACTTGGTAGGGAACTGGCCCCCTTTGCCTGTAGGGGGATGACCTTTAACTTCATCTAACCTTTGTGTTTCTAATTCTAAATTTCAGGGAGGCAGTTAGTCACATTGTTGGATATCATTATAAAAGAGTCTCTCCTGTACTCAGAAGACAGTGTTAACCACAAATTTGTTGTTTAACCTCTAAATGGAGCATCCTATAAGCATTTTATTTCTATACTTTAATTTTAAATACCATTTAATGAATTGAAATAGAAAAGAGTTCCAAATGGATTCATAGTTAAATTATGACTGCCTTAGATGAAATTTAGGAAACACTGCAGAACATTTAATCTCTCTAATTTTGCTAATTTGAACTTACTATGGGACTTGGAAATGCATAAGAACAGTTAGAGATGAATGAAGATAGTACATCAGAATACAATTAATTTTTCACAAAATATTTAGTTATTGAAGACAAATCTTGCTAATTTTGTTGTCTTCATTATGAGAAAGTTTTTATGGTGCTTTTTGGGAATAATAAATACATTGAAATTATCAAACATAGGAATTTAGATTCAGTTTTGGATTTAAAAAATCTTATTTGGCTATATTAAACTGAAATCATTGGGTAATAATTTTTGTTCACAGGACATAAAATACAAAGAGATTATTAATTTCTCAGTAGGTTTGGCTGACATTTGATAGGGCAGTATTTTTAATTCTTTCCTAAACAAAAATAGTTCATGGCTCAGTTTTTTAATCTATAATTGTACTATTTGATTAAAAAATATTTACATATGTATATATACATATATGTATATATATGCATAAAACACTGTATTGTTCAATGAAATATTACTAAAAATAATAAGCTTTTCTAAAAAATTACACACCTAATTTTTAACCAGAGAATGTTTAGGTATATGAGTACATAGACTAAATGTAGAATATTTCCATAATCTCTTTGGTTTATATTTCAGTTTATAGCATAAGCAAAGCCAGGCAGTCTAAACTTTGCATTTGATATCAATCCTTTGGAGGAGATCAACAAAAGCAGTCATAGGAGCCATTAGTATAACTTCAGTAATTTTTCAGTGGGGAAAGAAGGAGATCATCAAAATTCTTTCCTATAAACCAAAGATTCTGGCTCAAGAGTGTATGTAAACAAGATGTATGTTTTAAATACAGCTTAAATGCCACCCAGGAGAGAAATTCAATGGTGAAAGAGTTGTCAACAGACTGAGGGCAATCTTTAAATGATGGGGAAAATATTAAATTAATGACACTAATGTTGGGAATACACAGTCATGTGCTTCCAAGAAATTCAGCACAAAATGTCCCCTTTTCCCCCACCCTAAATTGTTTATATTTGGATCCAGAGAGATAGTAAGGCAAAAGATTTTACTTGAGAACATGTCAACCAAACTCAGAATTTTGAAACATATTTGAAAATAAAGTTAGAATAAAATGTTATTTTAATCCTGCCGAAAGCATTTGTTCATCATCATGTACATTTCTACTTCGATATGGTTAGGAGCAGGGTTTTTTAAGTTTTTGCTTGTGTGTTTGTTTTTGTTTTGTCAAAAATTTTGCATGAAAGTAAATTTATGGTTGTAACCATTCTAGCATGTCCCACATTATCATTCTCTGGAGACTTGCTATTCAGTTTCCATTCAGCCTGGACCAAAAAACACACTCATAATATGTTCTATGTAATGAACGGGGCCCATCTCTGGAGTCATCTCTGAAGCCCAACCCAAAACACAGGACCTAGAATGTGGAAGGTAGTTTCCCCACAGGAATATCAGTGTGCTTTGATGAGAGGAAGGTAAATGGCTGGTGGTCAGGAAAAGCAACAAGGATATGAAGAACTCAAATATCATGAGGGAAAGGAAATAGAAGCAGAGAAACTATAAATGACCTGACGTACACCTTAAGGAAAGTATAATCAAAGTCTTGGAGATGCCAGAGGAAAGAACAGGTGAACAGGTAACGCCATCCTTCTGAGGATGTCTGTGTCTCACATAGGAATGATTCTTAAAGGATATGGGCATTGCCTTTCATGCAAGAAACATGATTAAGAGATTGAGATGAGGCTAAACATGTAAACTGAGACCAGAGAGGGTACCTATAAAGCATCTTATATGTTCAGCTAGGGACTCTGTGTCTCTTCTGTGGTAGACAGCAAGGGAAGTTATGGCCAGCCTCCCAGTGATGTGTTAGGTCTCTGTGCAACCAGTTGGCTTAAGACAAATGTTACCTTAGCTACTGTGACTGCCATTCTTACCCTTGTACAGGATTTGGGAGCTTCTCCCTGTTTGGGGGACAAGACGACTTAAAAACTGAGTCTCAAAAGAATTGAAAAGTGAATTCAAGGGGAGAAGACTTTAGGAAAAACAGAAACTCAATTCAGATGCACTTCGTCAAAAACCAAAACAATTTTACTTTCCCCTGTGTTGGCTTCATTTTTTCACAGGCTTTCTCTTCGTGGCACAGTTTGTAGCAGCTCTAGGCTTACATCCTACCATCTTAACAAATCCAGGAGAAGGAGGGCTGCTTTTCCCTGAGTCTCAACAGCAGTCTCATAACAGATGCCACTGGCTTGGACCCCACACCCATCCTGGGGCCACTCGTGGTCCCAGAACTTCTCTGGAGCCAAGGACAGAATCCAAAGCACTCAGCCACAAGTGTGGAAAGGGTACCACCCCAGGGGAAATCGAGGTGTTGTTAGTAGTAGAGAAAGGAGTGGACCCTGGGCAGCAATAACAACAGACATTCACTGCTTACAGAACAAATAAGACCACTCAGAGCCAGAATCCAGACTGTTCATATTCAATCCTGCCTGACTTTCTCCCTGTGCTTCTTAGTACTGGGCTTTCCTCTGTTAGGGACATTTAAGGTTTATAAAGCAACCCAACTAAGGCTTTCACTTGGTAGAGTATGCCTAATTAGGCGATATTTTCTTACTGTTCATATAATATTTGTTTCTTGCTTACTTATATCTACTTACTTTTATAAGACATGTAGACCCAGAGAGGTACCCACATTTGAGGTAGCAATGAAATATGTCCAGGAAGCCTTACTGGAAAGCCAGAAGCAATGGAGTCAAAAACACTTGACTTAGTAAATTCTAAGTTGCAGAAAATGGCTCATCTCCCAAAAAAGGAGTAGATGAATCCTTGTAGGAAACACATCTATACAACCTATAGTCCCATCCTTACTTTAAAAGGCTTTTGTAAAATTTCTATTTGATTTCCGTCCATTAATCATAGTTATTAGGGAATCACTGTAACTTGCATCGAAATCTATAAGAATAACAGAAGTATATCACGAACTGCCCCCAAAATGCTTATATAGAGATTATGAAACATCTACTGATGAGGTTTTGTACTTTGGTAACATAATTTTGAAATATTTTGTACCCTACAGCTCTAAAGTTCACATTTTCTTTCCAGTGATGTTGAGCTCCATTATGTGCAATTTAATTAACTTTTGTAGACAAGTATGACTTTTTCATTATTATTATACTTTAAGTTCTGGGATGCATGTGCAGAACATGCAGGTTTGTTACATAGGTATACATGTGCCATGGTGGTTTACTGCACCTATCAACCCGTCATCTACAACAGGTATTTCTCCTAATGCTGTCCCTCCCCTAGCCCCCCATCCTCCTGACAGGCCTCAGTGTGTAATGTTCCCCTCCCTGTGTCCAGGTGTTCTCATTGTTCAACTCCCACTTATGAGTGAGTAAATGCAGTGTTTGGTTTTCTGTTCCTGTGTTAGTTTGCTGAGAATGATGGTTTCCAGCTTCATCCGTGTCCCTGCAAAGGACATGAACTCATCCTTTTTTATGGCTACATAGTATTCCATGGTGTATATATGTCACATTTTCTTTATCCAGTCTATCACTGATGGCATTTGGGTTGGTTCTTTGCTATTGTGAACAGTGCTGCAATAAACATACGTGTGTATGTGTCTTTATAGTAGCCTGATTTATAATCCCTTGGGTATGTACCCAGTAATGGGATTGCTGGGTCAAATGGTATTTCTGGTTCTAGATCCTTGAGGAATCGCCACATTGTATACCACAATGGTTGAACTAATTTACACTCCCACCAACAGTGTAAGAGTATTCCTATTTCTCCACATCCTCTCCAGCATCTGTTGTTTCCTGACTTTTTAATGATCTCTTTTCTAACTGGCATGAGATGGTATCTCATTGTGGTTTTGATTTACATTCCTGTAATGACCCGTGATCATTAGTTTTTTTTTTTCTTTTTTTTCTATGTTTGTTGGCTGCATAAATGTCTTCTTTTGAGAAGTGTCTGTTCATATCATTTGCCCACTTTTTGACAGGGCTGTTTTTCTCTTGTAAATTTGTTTAAGTGCTTTGTAGATTCTGGATATTAGCCCTTTGTCAGATGGATAGATTGCAGAAATTTTCTCCCATTCTGTAGGTTGCCTGTTCTCTCTGATGATAGTTTCTTTTGCTGTGCAAAAGTTCTTTAGTTTAATTAGATCCCATTTGTTGATTTGGGCTTTTTTTGCCATTGCTTTTGGTGTTTCAGTCATGAGGTCTTTGCCCATGCCTATGTCCTGAGTGGTATTGCCTAGGTTTTCCTCTAGGGTTTTTGTGGTTTTAGGTGTTATGTTTAAGTTTTTAATCCATCTTGAGTTAATTTTTGTATAAAGTGTAAGGAAGGAGTCCAGTTTCAGTTTTCTGTATATGGCTAGCCAGTTTTCCCAACTCCATTTATTAATTAGGGAGTCCTTTCCCCGTTGTTTGTTTTTGTCAGGTTTGTCAAAGATCAGATGGTTGTAGATGTGTGGCGTTATTTCTGAGGCCTCTGTTCTGTTCTGTATGACATATTTTAATTTGTCTTTAGTCATAATAGCATGATTAACATGCTGTAGACTACTTAAAATGTAATATTATCAGTATTTCTTTATACTTTGAAATATGCAGGACATTTCTGAACATTCTCATGAATCTATTAATGTGTCTTTGCTATTTAATATGCATATTAAAATCTGTTCCTGTTTATTCACTTAAATGAAAACAAGAGAAAGTTTAAAAACCACAAATCCTGACTCTGTTGGAGAATGTGTGTGCTTTTATCTCTAGCAATTTGGAAAGACTTTAAATTAGTCATTTGTTTTCTCATTTACAGTCTTTGTTACATTTAAACATGTTCATGAAATTAATGCTAACTATATACAATAAGCATTCAAAAATAAAAAGTCAATTTCTTTTTAATAAAAAAACTTGTTTATGTCTTATATGTCTGAGTTTTAAGTAGGACTAGTTTTATGTAATTATATGACACGATTTTAGTTTGTTCTGACTAAAAACATGCTTATGTGCTCACTGTGCTTTACTAAAAAAAACCTTCTTGTTTTCTATTGTCTGCCATATCCATTCTAAAATCAATGTTTAATTTACTTATGTAGAAAGTTTAAATAACATTTCTGCTTTACTTCACCACTTTAACCCCTTGTCATGCTGTTCTTTCTGTCATTCATTCAAATGATGGGAAGACATTTTTCTTTAAGACAAGCTTTTTACCCGTGGCGCAACCCATAGAGGATTGTTACCAGAAGACAGTTACAAAGCTACTTTCTGTTTGATTAAAAAACGGACAGATTTGTGGAAATCAGTTCAGAATAATAATCTATTTTCCAAGATCTCTATGTAGGGACTTAGTAAATGTCTTCCCTGTACTTTGTAGATCTGCAGAAATAATATGGTTCAGCTCTACATCAGAGCTATGACTGTATGTTTGCCATTCATTGATGGATTCATTCATTCATTGAGAGAATGATTATTGGACTTCTTCTAAATGAAACAGAAGAACTAGAAAAAATCCAGAAATTCTATTTTTGCATGTTGATGAATTACAATAAACCAATTGTAAACATTCAGGTAGAGATTTATGGTATTAGAAAGAGAGAAAGATAGAAGGAATGAGGGCTTTTGGACTTGTGTCCAGGATTACTGTCTAAGCAGGTTCAAATGTCTTCCCATTTACTTGTTTTCTGTCAAGTTGTTGATGCAGTCTCATTGTTCCCAGTATTGACCTGCAAAATACTAAAATGCAGAAAATTTCTATTTATCTCTACCAAGGAATATGAACTTCTCATTAACCGAATATTTTGATTGACTAATAATTTAAAAGATACATGGTAAAAATGACCAGTTTTCAAAGAATGTACATAAAGGTATCATGAAAAATGTGAAAACAGTTTATTCTTAAATGTAAAATATGAAATACTGCAGTATTCAGGTCATCTTTACAAATATATCAGGTTTACCACCTTTCGCTTTGTTTATGTGAAAACCACTGAGACTAGATAGGTATTAGAATTCAGGGACTTTCAGATGTATATTAAGTCAATATGGTTCATATATTATACATAAATCTAACTGCAGAAAAACATCTGAATATATAAAGACTACGAATTGTTTCACAACCGTTCTGGTCTAGTTTTGCTGGAAAATAAGTATGCACTAAACTTATAAAAAAGCTTTTGCTTCTGCTCTTCAGAGTTTTTTGGACTTCAAAAGTCTATCAGATTGCAAAGTTGTTTTTTTTTTTCTTCTTCTTCTTTTCTTCTTCTTCTTTTTTTTTTTTTTTTTTGAGACAGAGTCTCGCTTCATCACCCAGGCTGGAATGCAGTGGCGTAATTTCGGCTCACTGCTCCATCTCCTGGGTCAAGCAATTCTCCTGCCTCAGCCTCCTGAGTACCTGGGACTACAGGTGCAGGACACCACACCCAGCTAATTTTTGTATTTTTAATAAAGCTGGGGTTTCATCTTGTTGGCCAGGATGGTCTTGATCTCCTGACCTTGTGATCCACCCGCCTCATCCTCCCAATGTCTTGGAATTACAGGCAGGAGCCACTGCATCCGGCCCCCAGATTGCAGACTTCTTTTCTTACAGCAGCATGCTTTAGCATCTCATTTATCTGGCAATTAGATTTCATCATCACCTTTGGGGGACAGAATTGGGAAGGCAAAATAAAGCAAAACTGGCTTCTGAGCATCAAAGAAAATAGCTGTGGGTCACGTGCTTTAGTTATAAAATTATAAAACTTTTGGAATTGGAAGGAACCTTTGGAATCATGCCACCTCACTCTTTCATTCTACAGTTGAGGAAACTAAAGCATGGGGAGACAAAATTGTTAGTTTGAGGTTGGCTAGCCAAACAGAGACATACTCATGTTGAATTATTTGTAAAATTAATCTTCATTGTTTAACAAGGCTAATGTTTTGCTGTAAGCTTTCCCAGAACGTTCATGTTTCTGAGTGACAGTGATTAGAACAGCAGATTAGAAATATGGGGGCCTTAGAAGGCACTCTAGAGACTAATTTACCGAGAAGTGGAACTGAGAAGCAGAGAAGGAAGCAGCAGATTTGCAGGAGAGCAAAAACTTCTCAACCTACTCTGAAAGTTAGACAGCACGAGTAATAGATTGCTTTAGGGATAACAATGCCTACTGGTTGTTCAGGTGCTCTTAACCAAAGGAAATGCAGTGTTTTCCCATGAAAACAAAGTGAAGGGCCACATGGCACCACGTTTTGACAAACCCATTCACCCTGGGTTAGATTTATTTCTTTCAAAACACCACCAAATATCAAAGTAAAAGAACTATATTTCAGGGGACTGGAATATATGGGAAATCTCTATCTCTGTTCAATTTTCCTGTAAACTTGAAATTTTCCTAAAAATAAATCTATTAAAACAGACAGAAAGAGAGAGAGAGAGATTGCATTCACTTCTCATTGATATTTCAATTAATGAAATTTCTTAACAGACACGTTTGGGAAGAGAGACTGAAACAGCAGCATTACTGCTATTGACTATTAGTTATTTTTAAGAAAACGCCATCTCTATGTGTGAAACAAAATACAGATGAGACCATTTTCTAAAAGGTTGACACTAAGACTCTAAGAATAAGTTAAAACTGTATTTACATAGGCAAGGATGTGTAAAATATATTTTTCAAAGATCATCGGCCAAACTTCTATTAGCTTAATCTCTGTTAAAGTGCAAATATTACTGAGAAAGCTGACTGTTGTCCTTACCAGTCTTTTTAGTTTAATGAGAGCAAATTCCAGTTCTTGTCTCAAATGCAGATTCTGATAAAATAAAACTTGGATATATCTGGATTTAGAGAGGAAGAAAAAGATTTAAGCAAAGAGAGAAAGAAAGGCAAAACCTGAGAGGATTTGGACACTGAAAACAAGTCTCTGGTTTTATAATCTTGCCCACATTAAAATAGTAACTTCTAGAATAAAGATCCATTGTCAGGTCATAGGATTTTACGTTCTTGTCCAGTAATTTCCAAACATTATTAGTTTGCTTAGATTGTTGATATGTAATTAATAATTAATGTTTCTTGTTTTCTATCTAAAATAAAGAAGCTTGGATCAGATTGAATAGACATAAAATATCTTCTTAATCTCAGTCCTCCCTTGGGATAAACACAGAGCTAAGCTATTCACTTTAGTCTTCATTTTTAAATAAGAAATAAAGAATAAGTTGGTATTTTATGAGGAGTTTCTGAATATAAAAGTTCAGCTATAGTTAAAAAAAATTGTGGCTAATTGCAACATTTCCTTTTGTTTTAGTAATGTTAAGGAGTTAACAAAAGACCACTGTGTTTACAATAGCTGGTTCTTGGAAATTAAATGTAAGATAATAGTCAAATAATGTGAATTTAATTGAATTTAAAACATGAAAAATTATTGTATACCAACTGCTTCCACATATGTGGATATTATTTAGCTTTTGGGCCAGTGTAAAGTGTACTTAAGACATACTATATGGTAATGACTTAGATTCAGGCTTGACAATCTACGGATTGAATCTGGCCCGTAGCCTGTTTTTGTAAATAAAGTTTTACTGGAACACAGCCACATCATTTGTTTATGTATTCTCTGTGGCTACTTCTGTGCTACAACAGCAAGGTTTGAGTAGTTGCCAGAGAGATTCCATGGCCCACAAAGCCTTACATGTTTACTATTATATCTGGCTCTTTAAGAAAAACGTTTGCTGACCCGAGATTTGGATGGTCAATTAGTGATTCTCAGCACACTCCTCCCTGAATTGTGTTGCCTTACATCTTTGAAGACCTCCTATAGTCTCAGCTACTTGGGAGGCTGAGGCAGGAGAATTGCTTGAACCCAGGAGGCAGAGGTTGCAGTGAGCTGAGATTGCACCACTGCACTCTAGCCTGGGCGAAAGAATGAGACTAAAAAACAAACAAAAAAAAGAAAGAAGAAAGAAATAATTAGTCCAGTCGCAGTGACTCACGCCTATAATCCCAGCACTTTGTGAGGCCAAGGTGGGCGGATCACCTGAGGTCAGGAGTTTGAGACCAGCCTGGTCAACATGGCAAAACCCATCTCTACTAAAAATACAGAAAAAGAGAAGAAAAGAAAAGAAAATCTTTAAGACACTAGAATATCATTTGTACAAGGATATTTTAACAAAATTAAGGATATTCTAAAAAGTTTAGCATATTTCTCTAGATACAGATTATAGTCACATTTGAGATTATAGTTTATATTTCCTAGGGCTTTGAATTTTTTAGGACATCATTAAGGAACCATTTTTTATTTCCATATACCAGACTAGTGAAAAGAAAGTGGCATTGTTGCTTCTGATTGCATTCTGTAACTTTCAACTCTAAATGACTTGTGTAGGATTTCCACCAGTAATTGGCTTGCCTGGGTCTTATATACATATTTCACATCCTAACTTCATTATCTTGGCCCCCTGCATATGCTGCTACTCTCTACCATTATCAATGCAACAATTTCCATGTACTGTATAACTGCAACCTTTGCACTATACAAGATAGCCCAAGAACACCCTTCATGAGTTGCATCCTAACTGTAGCACTACCCACCTTACACTGACATTCCCTGTCCATGTGGGCCGTAATGTCCTGGAGAAGAGGGATCGTACCAATATCATCTTCCTGCATGTCAGCCTTGGGCACAGTTTGCTATACAAAAACTGAAATTTTTATCTACAAGTGTACTTTTAGAATTTTCTCCTGTGTTCAAGCTCAATAGTTGAAGTATATATTAAAGTAAGAGTGTCCATTTAATTTGTCACCAAATTGGGATGATTTTGAGAGTTAAAGAAGAATGTCTGAATAGTTGTACTAGGACATAGACCAGAACTATGTTCAGAAAACCAGGACATACAGTCACCTTAATGTTTGGAGACTTTTAAATTACAAAATTTCCTTAACTATACCATGTCTGATATTAAAAACTTGCACATCATAAAGCAGACATTAAAATGATCTTTATAATAGCAACAAATGATCAAAAACAAAAATATTTGAAAAATTGTGGAATTTCAGTTAACTTGGACTTAGTATCTTGTGCCTGATAGAAGCAACGTGATGGCCAAGCCTCCTTTTCTTGCTCTTCTATTTTCATAGGACCTTCTCATCCTTTTCATCATCAAGAAAATCAGGTGGCTGTCACTATAGACAACTACCAATAAAAGAAAACAAAATAGAAGAAGGAGGCTCATCTAGGATTGTGTCAGGATTAGGAAATAATGTCTTGCACCAGCTATCTTGTTCCATTTCTTTCCTTTTAAATTGCTGCTCCTTTTATTCAAAAGCATAATCAGGCACGCATTGATCTTACAATAAGCTTTACTTATAGTAAAACTGAAGCACATTTTAAATTATGCAGTTCACTATATTAAGCCAGGACTTTCCAGTCCACCCAAAGTTTCCAGTAAAGTTCTGTTTGACCTTTGTATAAAGACCACCTTTACTAGGTGACTTATTTTTGCTGCCCTCTTGGGTGGTCGAATGAGGCAAATTTCCCTGTTGAACAACATACAACCTTCTTTTTTGCCAACTGAACATTACACTGGGATGTGGCTTGGAGGCACAGTTTCTCAATACTATAAACAACTGCTTTCTTGGAACAGCTTGTTGCTGAAGCATAAAGAGAGGTTACTCTTGGTTTAGCCTTGAGTAGCATATGAATTGGTTAAGGAAGTAAGTGTGGCTCACCCACCAAATTACAGTGGCCATAATATAATTAAGTTCGGTATCCTCCCTAGAGGGTCTAAGAAGTATTATTATGACACCAAACTTAAAGAAGAGGGATTTTTTTTTAAGAGCCAAGAAATTTCTGAGAAGCAGTCTTTGGGGGAAATGCTGCAAAGATTTTTAAAAGTCAGTAGAAATACCTAAAAGTTGTTCAAGAAAAAAGGCTGGTTAAAATACAGTAGTTAGTTATCTATGATCCTGAGGACTATTAAATCAGTATTTCTCACAAAAATAGGATGCCTTGGGATTAAAGATGTTATTGAAATTGGGATGGAGAAGAAAAGGGAAGATTAAAGATATATTCATAATATTAACAGTAAAACAAAGGAAAATAGGAAATGTTACTCAAAAAAATTATGGGAAAGGCAATTGCTCTCTGCTTATCCAATTTGTAATTAAAATGCAAAATTTCTAATAACAACTTAGACTTTTAAGACTTAATTTAGACTATTAAAAGATTATTAAAGACCTGCGTGTCTCTGAGTAGAAAGAAGGAGAAAAGAGAATGAGAATGTACAGCCATTTGCTGGCTCAGCATAAGGCCACAGCTTTCTTAGCAATGCAGCTTGTACAGTTGTCAGAACTTTCTGGTAGAATCCTAGTCCGGGTGCAACAGTCACAGAGACAAATATGAAAACAGAAACATGTGTGAAAACTTAAACATATAAAAAGAAAGATGCTTAGCCTCTATTTCTTTCCAAATAATTGCTGTTCAAAGCATTGCTCTTTATCTCTTGGGCCCCATGATGGAGTGGCTTAAAATAAATCATCAAGTCTTCAGGGCAAGGGTGATTTATTTTTTTGGTCATATACCACTGCTTTGTCACTCTATGTAATTGTTGTATTCAGCCAGTCTGCTTGTCATTGGTCACAGCTTCATAATGTCACAAATAATCCTGCTTATGTTTATCTGTTGAAGTGTTAGTCATCCATGCAATAAATCCTATGACAACCTAATAATATTCTCTTCATGTGTTTTGTGCAGAAGCTACATTGCAATAAGCATGGCTTTCACATAAGTAGACAGTCTTGGAGTAAAGGAGTGATTCAGGGCAAAGTGTAATTCCACAGACAAATCAAAGGGCTGAATGCAGTATCTGGCAAATCCATCTTTAATGCAGCCATTCCTCTACATGGCGTTGGTTTAGAGTCTACATTAATGCATTAATTCTAGGCTAGTACAGAGCTTAATGAGGCATCCCTGCTTAATTTCTACCAACTTCACAGAAGATATTTTTGTCTCCTGCAAGTAGGAATCAAGAAAGTTTATTAGATGTGCTCGTAGTGTAGTGAGCCTTATGTGTGAAAAGGAAAGCCAACGCCTTTGAATTCTTTCATTTTGTGTGGAGTGGCCCTAAATTAAACTGATGCTTCAGTGTCTTCATCCCTTACACAATCAGTTGCATCACTCCTCCACCACAAAGCCATAAAACTCACTTGGTCTAGTGAGTGTTTTACATGTTTCAGGTGCCTAATAACTTTTGGCAACTTTTTTTTTTTTTTTTTTTTTTTTTTTTTTTTTTTTTTTTTTTTTTTTTTTTTTGCTATTGGCCTATAGGTCATCTCAGCATTATCAAAGCTAAGTTTGACAACTTACATTCTATTTGCATGTGGCTTTTAACTTGTTAGGAATGGGAATCCACCTTTTTGAAGTTCCACTGTGTTACAGTGTCTTTACAAGATCCAGTCTTGTAATCTAGGTATGATTATCCCTTTTTACAGATAAGGAAACTCATGTTCAGAAAGTTAAGTAATCTTCTCAATGATATATATCTAGCAACTGGTAGAACCAGGATTCAAATTTTATGTCCAATAATTGTGGACAAAATCTGTCTAATAACCATCCAAAACCCAGCCTATGAATGCATTTAAAGAAATTTTGCTCCAGAATCAGCACTGATTTTCAACTCTGCTGTCTTCTGTGAACATTGCATAAGAAACTAACACCAAGTCAAATACAGACCATGTTCCTGTCCAAGTCAGCCTTGGTTCCCAAGCACGAGTCACTTTCAGAATAGCTTGTTGTTAAAGCAGGAAAAAAAAAAAAAAAAAAGGTTGTGCTTGATTTGGCCTTGAGTAGCAACGTGAATTGTAAAGGAAGTTAAGCGCAGCTTGCTAGAAGAGTCCCAGTGGCACTGGTCGACAGAGTGTCCATCTATAGAATTAATTGGAGAGTCTTTTTTTTGATGCTGCAGGCAGCCAACGAGTGAAAATGCATAATTTATGCAAGTGTTGGCGAAAAGGCTCACCTGTGCCAAGATAAGATTTTCCCATCTTAGATGAGTGGGAAGTTTAATTTTTCTGCAAAAATAAATTGGAAGTCTAAGTATTAGAACTTACAGGGAAGAGTTATGCTTTCTAATGTATTTAAATAAATGTGAGGTTCTTATGTTCCCTTTCCCAGTCCATTTTATCCTTTAAAAGACACAAGTCACAGGGAGCATGTTTAATGTCAAAGAAACTATGTAAACTGGTAGATGTTAATTAACTCTGCCAGACAAAACAGTTGCAGGATTGGATAAATGAGGAAATGCATCATCTAAGAAGCTACATGCAAGAATGGAAGGGATGAGAAGTCATTCTCATACACACAAAACTTCTCAATTCTCCTGTGTCTGGATGAAGGCCATAGACATTTTATGAATTTAAGGTGGGAGCACCAAAAATATCATTGGAGTGCTTATTTCTTCAAGCTTGCTGTGTTGTAAATGTCATCTAGGGACGATGCCATACCAGTAGGAAGATATCATTTAGAGCTTGTTCTAGACACTGAAACCATTTCAGTGACAGGTAAATACCTTCCCAAGGGTTTGGTTTGCAAAAAGAAAAAAAAATCTTTCTATCAATTGCTGGATTAAGTCACACAATTATTTCAATCTATAGTGATTAAACTATACCTGCACACATGTGATTTACAAGACAGTTTGATTTCAGAAAACTTTTATTAATGTATTTGATTTCACTCAGAGTGTGTTCTTTATAACAAACAGGAAACCTCACTAACTATAATCCAAAGTTTGAGCAATGGAAAGGCACATAGATGATGTCGTGCATTATAAATATTTTTTGTACTTGCTAGTTTATTTCTAAGGAAATTATGAAAATGACATCATAATGATGACTGACTTTTATTAGTGTTTTTGCTCTGAAGATCTAGACAAGTAGTTACAAAGAAAAACAAATTGTCTAGTGTTACTGCTTAATACTTTGCCTGATGTTTTCTAGTGACATTAATCTTGGGAAGTGATTCCAGGACTACTATGCTACCATGAGTTCTCTTTTATACATTTATCATCAAAAACAACATGGTGGTAAAGTACAACATTTTTTAAAACTCAAAACAGGAAATAATTACTTTTGATTTTTGCCTAGAGTACTGCTTGGATTAGTCTACAACTTGAAAAACAATTTTAGACCAATATTTTATAGACCATTATTTCTTACTATCAGAGGAAGGTTTAACATAACTGTTTATTATGTGTTTTAGCAAGATGCTTCTTTTTTCTACTACTATCAAATAGAAATTGTTAACATTCTGTTTCTAACTGAAGCCTTACTCTAGTATCTCTTCTAGGTAAATTATTTTATTTTATTTTATTTTACTATTTTTTTGAGACAGAGTCTCACTCTGTCGCCCAGGCTGGAGTGCAATGGCGCGATCTCAGCTCACCACAACCTCCGCCTCCTGGCTTCAAGCAATTCTCCTGCCTCAGCCTCCCAAGTAGCTGGGATTACAGGCATGCACCATCATGCCTGGCTAATTTTTGTATTTTTATAGAGACAGGGTTTCCCTATGTTGGCCAAGCTGGTCTCGAACTCCTGACCTCACGTGATCCATCCACCTTGGCCTCCCAAAGTGCTGGGATTACAGGCGGGTAAACCATTTTAAATGACTTATTAGATAATTGTATGTTTTGAAAGAGAAGATAATTGTGTAAAGATAGATGAAATTCACGAAATTGAGGTGTAGGTCTTAGAGTCTACTATTAACCCACACAATGAATATTTGAATACCTAGAGGTGTCAGTCATTGGGCTAAATGCTAAGGTGCAATCAAAGAATAATAAAACTTGATTTCCATCTAAGATTTCTGTATGGCGTAGGGAGACTGGTAGGTATAATCAACACAAAGTGATATGATGGTAGTATGGTGTCCTAGCAACACCCAGAAACTACTAGGATGAAAAGAAAAATACATGCTTGCTACACTCTAGAGTCAAGGAAGACTTCGCAGAAGTGCTGGAGCTGGTCTTAAATGATCAACAAGTTATTCCATAGAAACTAGATGGGAATGATCTTCAAAGCCGAGGGAACAAACAAATGCAAATGCATCAGGATATGAAAGCCAAGAGAGTATCAGAGTTGACCGTAGCTGGAAAGACACGAACATGAGATGGAATGACAGAGCGGAGACTGGAAAGAGAGGTTAAGGCCATATTGTAAAGTGTCTTATAGCCCCTGATAAATTATTTGGGCCTATTTTATAGGTGATAAGAGTCAAAAAGTTTTGCTTTGTTGTTATTTTGAAGAGGCAAAGTAAAATGACCAGATTTGTTGGCCGGGCGCGGTGGCTCAAGCCTGTAATCCCAGCACTTTGGGAGGCCGAGACGGGTGGATCGCGAGGTCAGGAGATCGAGACCAACCTAGCTAACACGGCGAAACCCCGTCTCTACTAAAAAATACAAAAAAAAACTAGCCGGGCGAGTTGGCGGGCGCCTGTAGTCCCAGCTACTTGGGAGGCTGAGGCAGGAGAATGGCGTAAACCCGGGAGGCGGAGCTTGCAGTGAGCTGAGATCTGGCCACTGCACTCCAGCCTGGGCGACAGAGCGAGACTCCGTCTCAAAAAAAAAAAAAAAAAAAAAAAAAAAAATGACCAGATTTGTTTGTTACAAATCTATGTGAAGAATGGGCCAGTGTCTTCTTAGCATGGCCAACAGAAACAAAAAAACTCTCACAGTCAAAGAAGAAAAATGAACTGTTCTTTACGCTGTCTGTGATATTTTTTAACCTCCATTTAGATTTATATCGAGAAATTCAAAGAAAACAGCTTTATCTGTGTTTTAACCAGCTCAGCAGCAGTGGATGCCAAAGTCACTCCAGCATTAATAAGGGCAGTTCTACCTTAGGCCATATTCCTACTTCAAGCCTGTTTTGGAATGATGGGTAATATTGCACAAAATAATATTTCATTGTATATTGAGGGGTTCCCAGACAATCTTACATGTATCTCCAATATCTACCATTTATTAAAAGTGAAAGATTGCCAATTTTCCAATAGGAAGAAAACAAAACTTCCTTTATCATTTTCATAGTGATAAAATATAGACCACCAGATATCTGGATTTCTAATATCAACATCAATATGGCCTTACATTTTGCTTATAAGTATAAAAAAATTCAAGGTTTATTATATCATGCTTACTAATTTTGACAGGTAGTTTCACATTTGAGCCCCCGATTCCTGCTGTCTAGGCTTACATGTGTGACATAAAGACAATATGTTTGCATCTGGCAATATTTAAGAAAGAGTAAGGCAATTGATTGATATTGCTGACATTTGTGTCCATAATTAGGCTGATGGGTTGCTGCTTCAGGAGTTTTGCTTTTTTAATCATTTGATGATTTTTGAAATATCTATGTAGTTTTTGCTAATGTGCTTATATTTCTATTTTCTTTTTTAATTATCACACATAATACATATAAATACAAACAGTGCCTCTGTTTATATACTTAAATAAGTCTATGTATAAGATTTTTTATATAAGGAAGGAGATGCCTTTTTAAATTAATTTTTAAATTTGATTTCAAATAACTCCAGCCACTCAGTAACACATGCAGCTTTACTGCAAAAGCTGCACGTGAGAAGTCTAAGTACCATCAGCAATGCCTCTTCCAAAGCCCTCACTCTAAAGTCACTTGTCACGCATTCTATCAAATAAGGGAGAAAAACCCAAATACTATATCCTATTATAGTTTTCCACCTGAGACTACCAAAATAGAAAAAAAAAAGAATTTTTCCTAATGGAAAAAGTCTAAGTGCTCACATAGAATCATTGAATTATCATTTTTGCTAGAGTTGACCTTATGCATTTCAAGGGTGGCACTGTCATGTACAGGAACAGGACACTCATTGCTCCTCCCACCCATCCCCACCATGATGAAGAAAAGAGCTGATTAGTGAACAACTAATAAATATGTGCCATCTGGGTACTAGTAACTTTAAATTTTTATTTAACATATTTTTCATTTTTTAAGAAAGTACCTTGTGAGTTAGACATTTTCATGCCTTTACAATAGAAAAAAACTGAAGCTCAAGGGTGTTAAATTATTTCCCCAAAGTCAAACAGCCTGGAAGTCACATAAGCAAAGATTCAAACCCAACTGTCATGTAATAGAGCCCACATTCTCTCCACCATATTTACGTGTGCCCTCAGATATCTAAAATTCTCCACAACCAGCAAGAATAGGAGCACACATATTTTTGTACTCTTCTCTTCCATTTCTCTTTTCCCAAAGAATCACACTCATTACAGATAAAGTATCTCTCTGGGAGGTGCTGTTCTTTCTTTACCTGGAACTTTCTTCCCTTTCTGGCTCCTTCTCATTCTTGAAGTCTCAACTTGAATTTTTAGAGAGGTCTTCCCTCTTTAGAAAGGTCTTCCCTGACACCCTAGTCTGAATTAGATTTTCCTTGAATTCTTTCCCATAACACCCTATCCTTGTCTTTTACAGTCCTCTCCAAAGTTGAAATATGTATTTATGTATAGCCTCACTTGTGTAAAGTCTCTCCCCAACTAGAATACAATATCACAGGCTGTGGTATATTGTAACAATGGCTAAATTTTTTTGAGCACCAATAGTGTGTCAGGGATCATCCTTCTATCTTTCCATGCAACAACCCACAAGGTAGGAAATGTGCATATTTTGAAAGTGGTAAAACTCAGACACAGAGAGGCTAAGGTAACTTTCCCAAAGTTAGAAAGCTATCGAGTGAAGGAGCCAAGTTGTAAAGCAAGGTAGTCTGGATCCCTGAGCCCATACTCTTAAACACCATGCTGTGAATGAATAGGGATCTGACAGATGAGGACATGGAAGCAACTGGCATACCACATCTGCCTCTTGACGACTGAGTGACATACTGGGATCTGAGAGCAAGAGCTGTGCAGTGAGTGAGGATAAATGTTCGTAACGTTATAGGTGTTGAAGAGAGTGGGTGCTGGTAGTCAGGAAAGTGGAACCACTATAAACACTTCATTTGCCCTATGATTTAGAATCAGGAACTAATCTCTGCATAGTGATTCTGGGAATTGGAATGGGACTCAATTTTCCATCAGTTTTTTTTCAAGCTGCTACCTGGGTCAAATTATGAACGTACTAGAACACTAGTCAGTCTTTCACTGTTTGGCTCTTCCCTTAGTTGACCAATAACACAGTCTCAAGCAATTTTAATATCAGAAGTTCCCTCAAATTCTGTTCTTTGATCCAAAATTGTATTAATCACAGATATTTAAAGTAAATTTTCATTATATTAAAAATTATGAGGAACAGAGCTTTTATTCATTGAAATCTATCCTATTGGTGAAACTGCCATGGAAAAGGTGAACAGCTGGACACTGTCCTCCTTAAAATAAATCCTCATGTACTTAAATAAGGTTATTTGTACTCCTCAGAGTTTTATATTTTGTGACTTTAAGAAATTCAAGCCCTCCCTTTAGACTTTCTTTATAAATCCTGTTCTAATTTTATAATCACTTTTCTATCTTTAATCTGAACTTCATCCAGATTTTTTAGATATCTATATAATATACAGTTCCCATATTTATTATATCTGTATGGAATAGAACATAATTTCTTTCCTATAGAAAACATAGAACTACAAAATTTTGTATTTTAAATTGTCATATAATTTAGTACTGAAGATGCATTTAGTCAGAAATATATAATAGTTTTTATTCAGAATTAATACAAAGATATAAGATATCAAATATCAAAAAGTTTCTTAATTTAGATATCTGAGTCATAGCGAATGTTTATTTTCTGAATGTTGATTTGTAGCTAATGATATTTTGGAATAAGAATATTTTTTCATATAAAAATGAATGTTTACATTGTTCATATTTTAGTGTTTTAATGTTTCTGTGTTGTTAGAATTCCGCATTTGATCATTTTGTAAAATAGTACTTAATAAAAATATCAAAGATTCAAAGAACTTGATTCTGCTACTGGGTAAATTGCAAGTTTAATTGACATATAAATCATGTAAATACAAACTCTACTTAGAAAATAATTTTTAAAGTACCATGATTGTTATATGACCTCGAAGTTCCAGCAATCTATTGCATAACTCTTCAAGAGAAGTCACATGGAGGAAACCTCATATTTCCTTAAATTTATTAGTGTTCCTTGGTGGTCTAAACTATTGGGGTTTTTTTTCAAGGTTTCTTTTCAAAGCAATAATCTTACTTAATTGCTTAATGTTTTCTCTTATATAAGTCAGTTTGAGTTCTTATTTAGAGCAACAATAGAAATATATAATGGCCAAGAGTAGTGAAACATGACTAGGAAACTCAAGTATACCAGTGTTATATTTCTATATAATGATGTGAAGATAATGCTTTTAGCTGCATGACCAGCATGTTAGCCACACATCGTAAAAACCAAACTTTATAAAAGCAAGAGGTCAAATTCATTAAAAACAATTTTGTACCCTTTGCTACAGTTAAGCATTTATCTTCAATATTGTGATTTCTTTCTTCTATTAAAAGGGCCCTGAATCTCCCATTTTCTGACAGGAGAAAAAAAATTAAAGCAAAAATGTTATAAATCACATGAAACTATCGAGAATACTTACTTTATATTCCTGGGTTTGATGTTTAAAATAAAACGGTAAGACTTTATGTCTCAGAGATTTTAGCTTTAAAGATGGTGAATGAAATCATATAAGTCCATTTTATTTCCTTTGTTTTCAACATAAAAATCTAATATTCCAGTAATTCCATAAAATTAGCTTTTGTTTTTACAAAAGTTAATAGTTCTTATGTTTGTAAGATTGTTACTAATAAAGTATGAAATGCATTTGTCTTTATTATAGACCAAGTCATTCTAAAAAAGACACTTCTTATCCACTAATAAATTATAAGGGAGTCTGAATAAGTTAATGGGTTTTCTAAATTGTCTTCCTTATTCCAAAGAAAATACTTGCTTTTCTAACAAGATTTGCTCAACATTTGTCAACTTATTTTTTTTTAACTATTCATGATTTAAGAATGGTCCTAAGAGTGAAATCCATGAGACACTGAGAGAACAAAGAATTGAATCTCTCCAAATATAAATAATATTTCCTTTATTCTGTGGCATCATCTAGTCTTTGGGGATATGTATGTTTTTAATGCATGTGCATACTCTCACACACTCCTTGAATAATCTTATATTCATCTTTAGCTTATAATTGAATATCCAAATTTAAATCTAAATTTGGTGTCTTTTTTGTTTCTATAAATATGTGTCATATTAATCAATAGGGGCCTGAAGTAATTTTCACAGCTCTTTGCTACTATCAAAAATACACATTTTTCTAACATAAATCTTGGCAGTGCATTTTCACATTGGGTTTGTTTTGGGTGGGGAGGAAATATTGTGATTTGCCATCGGTATTATTAAAGAACACACAAATGTTGGGGTCTATTTCTTTCACCTCTTATCTTTGTCTACTAAATAAATTGCTTTATGTTTAACTTTAGAGTATAAATTTTATATATTTTAATGAAAAACTATATTTCTACCATAGCAAAGTTAAGGGTGTTTCAGTTTTAGAACAAAAGGTTTACATTACATCAAGCCTTACAAATCATTCATTAATAAACCAACCACTGGTAATACATACCACCTAAACCTCCTGAAAAGATATACACAAATCTTTATCAAAAATATGTGGTGAGCCTTGTGCTAAATATAAGTATAAATGTGCCTGTCCATGCCTGCAATTTTCTGAAGTCCAAAAGTTCTTTGGATGGCAGGCAGCAAGTTAATACTTCTTCTACATAATGTGCACGCATTCCTCATCTGATCAAAATATAGGACTTCACATTCTCTGCTTCAAAATCACATTCCCTACTTGAGAAGCTTATTATGTTATAGAACAACTGAATGTGAGAATAGTTCTTCCCTCTCTGTGCACTATAATAGTTAGATCTTCAATTCGAATAGCACTTTAGAGCCCATTAAGTAATTTTACATTCATCATCTTCTTGGATTATCTGAACAACCTTATGTGCTAGATTGAAGATATTTACCAAGAAGTTTTCCTTTGCCTCAGTGAGAGTATTTATGCCACACAAATTTACACAAATCCGCACTTCTTTTTTTCCCAAACAGGCCATTTACTGGCACAACACTATCTTAAAACCTAAATTAACCTTTGTGTTAAAATAACTGAGGTACACACTTCAGTATATCCCACGTAAGTTAAAATGACTATGTCATTTAATTTAAAGTAATATATATGAGTTAAAGTAACTGAGGGATGAGCTTCATTTTATTGCCTTGAAGAACTTTGGAAACCCAAGTTACTTAAGACTGTTTCAAAACTGCCTCAGTTCATGAACAATAGGTGCTGATAAGAGAATATAGTCTCTTCTCTTTTTGTTCATTTCTTCATTTAGGAAGTACTTGGTAGAGCATTGTAACATAATAGTTTTCATTGTGTGTCTTCCAATCACAGACAATCTCTGCTTTGCTACCTCTATTTGCACATTTGGGGCAAGTTACTCAATTCCCCTATGCCTCTGTTTCCTTACATGGAAAGTAAAGATAATAAAACAGCATTAAACTTTAGAGTTGTTATAAAGTTTAAACAGAATAATGCTTGGAAATCACTTAGTACAGTCTCTGGCATGCAGTAAGAACTCAGTACATCCTATTTGTACTATAACAAGGAGGTACAGTCAGTACCTCCACTGTCAATGAGGTACTATGTAAGAAATCAGAAATACCAATATGTGGTCTCTGCCTTCAAGAAGCTTACAGTATACTGGAGACTTGTTCCTTATTTACATATCTAACATTTGGTTGTATCTAACATTTTGTTGTGTCTAACAAAGTAGTTAGCTTAATATTTTACCCTTTTACTGTTCCATCTAGAATATATTTTTAAATTTTTTGTTCAACAAGTCTTAAGCCTATGGTTCATAATGGTTTTGTGAGGTTACAAAGTTTTTTCTAATTTTAATTTTTATTCATTTTTTATTCCCAAGAATATTCTTGTAGTTTTGTTAAACCATCATTAATTTATTTTCATTTAGCCTAAGTGCACAGAATAAAAGCTTTGCTTTCTCTGTCACCAATATTTCTATATTTTTTTTTCAAAAAATTGTTTACTGCCAGGATTTTCTTTTTGAGAAGGGTTTATGTTTTTTGGAGGCTTATTGTTTTATTACTTTATTATTTCAAATAGATGTTTCATACAGTTTAATTTTATTAGAGCATTTTGTCTTATTAGGAAGATATTTTAGAAAATAGAACTTTGGAATACTATGGATATTATTAACATCTGATGCATATTGAGCCAGATAGTCCCCTGTGTTTAAGTCATTCTCTCATATTATATTGGATTTCTTGGGCACATATATTAAAGTTTCCACAGCTGTCGACTGCTGCCCGGGCAAGATAAAAGGTACAAGTCAATCCAATCTCTAATACGCCGTAATGTATCACATGCCACAGTTCAAATGCTTTAAAAGCCTAGGGAGGAAATAGTAATATGAAGAAAATAAATTAAATTCCATTTGACAAATATAAATTTTATATAAAATAAATCATATATATACATAAAATCTTGTGGCTATAATAGTTATAAGTGTATAACTGAGTATGTATATACATTTTTCCTCATAGGTGGAAATATCAAAAGATCATTCATGTATGGAATAAGAAGTAGAAAATAGCCACTTCCAGTATCTTCCAATATCTTCACTCTGAGTAGGCTGTAACTTAAACCTAATATGACTGATTTATTTTGTTTTTTTGAAGAAAGTAGAAAAGAGAATTACTGTCACTTACAGGTAGATGATTCCCGTGTGGAATCTCTTTTATTCTCCCATTTGCACTTTTCTAATCTGTCTTTGCATCTGCTACCTTCAAAAGATAAAATGCTTGAAAATCCTAAATGCAGATTTGACATGGACCAATTGCCACATATCAGAGATTATATACTCCATGAGACGCTTCCTACAATTCTGAATTGCTGGTTATCCTCTAGCAGCTCTCCAATGTTATCTGTAGCAGGACAGATTTCTTTGTCAGGTGTGAGGGAGTGTGATGGAGGTGAGCTTTTGTCCCCCCCAGCATTTTAAAATTGTATATGCAGTTATGCACTGCATAAAGACATTTGAGTCAATAATGGATCACATATACAACGATGGTCCCATAAGATTATAACACTGTATTTTTACAGTACCTTTACTATGTTTACATGCACAGATGCTGGCCGTTGTATTAAGTTGCCTACAGTATTCAGTAACATAACATGCTGCACAGGTTTGTAGCCTAGGAGCAACAGGCCATGCCATATAGCCTAGGTGTGTAGTAGGCTCTGCCATCTCAGAAGGAATCCCCATTGTTAAGCCTTTCACAACTGTACTTTCTTGGAGGACTGAAACAGTGAGTAAACATGATTAAGGAGAAGAGACAAGTTGAGCCTCAGTATTCCGTTAATTGGAGTAAGTTTAAAGGAAAACCAAATCTGGAAAAGTAGAGGAAATTTTAATGAAAAGGGAGAATTCCTGTTAGAAGTGATAGGTCCTTAGTTTATTGTGGCTGGTTGCATCCTCAGAGAATAGTGCAGGTCAGAAAAGCCAAAAGAGTGGATTATAAAATGACATGAGATATTTTATGTCTTTCCCAAACCTAAGTTTAGAAGAAAAAAAAAAAGTCAAGTTCAAGAGTAAGAATTTTATGAATGAAAAGAAAACTACCAAATTATTTGAAGTATTCTCGAGTGGACTTGATCATGATCTCCATTTCCCTAAAAAAGAGAATGGGCTAAGTAAACTTTCAGGTTCTTTCTGGGGTGTTTTCTGACACCAAATGAGAAGTTTCCTCTCACACCCACCAGTACTCCCACACCAATTGTGCGCCCAATGATTCAATTTAGTTCAATTCAATTCTGAAACTATCTGGACTTAGCTCAGACCTCACAGGTTAAGGACTCAGCCCCATAAGACTGCCCCTACTTCAATTACCAATCGCAAATGGGGTGCCCATGCTACCACATTTCTGCCCAGCTGGCTGCAAATTTGGAAGTTCCCATAATTCGCCTTCAGGCTTGATAATTCACTAGAATGACTCACAGAACACAGGAAAGCACTTTTATTTACTATTTACTGGTTTACTATGAAGGATACAACTCAGGAACAGCCAAATGGAAGAGAGGCATAAAACAAGATATTGCAAGGGGGTGCTGTGCAGAGCTTCCCTGACCTCTCTGGGCGTGCCACTCTCTGTGAACCCTGTTGTTTAGGGTCTTATGGAGGTTTCACTACACAGACATGATTGATGATTGAATTACTGGCCATTGGTGATTGAACCCAACCTCCAACCCCTCTCACTCCCTGGGATTGTGGGGTGGGCTGAAATTTCCAATTCTCTAATCACATGGTGGGTTCCTCTGGCTACCAGCCCCCATCCTGAAGTTATCTAGAAGCCCACCAAAGTCAGCTTATTAGTATAAAATCAGGTGTGATTAAAGTGGTTCCTTACAAATGAAAAACAAAATGCACTCCTATCACTCAGGAAATTCCAAGAGTTTTAGAGGCTTTGTGCTAAGAACTGGAGACAAAGAGCAAATATTTTTTTTTTATATCACAGAAACAAATCATTCAGTCCCTCCCATAAGCTAGCTCAGGGACCTCAGGGGATTGACTCCTGTCATGAGACCAATTTAGACTTTTAGAACTATTGAAAAGTGATGCTCCTTATCTTTTCCAAGAGTTGTAAAGAAATCAGTGCTCTGCAATGTGTTTCGCAGCTTATACACACAGCAAAATAACACAGCTTTAATCAACTTAAAATGCAAAGATTGTCCTCCAGTTAGTAGAAATGGTTTATATATATTTAATTTTACCTACTCTGTATCTTGGATACTCGTTTGACTAACTTGGGAGTTTTGATCTGACCTGAATTCATATGTGAAAGTTTTACATGTCCACATTTTATCAAATGGTCTTCTCGCTCCTTCTCCTCAATTCTGAAGGATACTTTCACTTCATTCTGAAGAATGTTGGTTATTCTTTCAATACTGACAGCTATGAGAAAGAGCTTGTTGTAACAGAGTGTTCCTTAAGTATCTCCTTGTGAACTTATATATGAACTTCACTGGTCTCTTTCAGTGCTCACAGGAGGGCATGGCCATGAAGACACAAGTCATAAATCCTTGGGATCCTTTTCTAGAAACCGATTAAAATATTCATGTGGTAGGCAGAATAATGCCCCTCCCCCAATGATGTCCTTATCCTTTCCCTAGAACTTGTGAACATGTTACCTTACATGGTAAAGGGGAATTAAGGTTGCGATGGAATTAAAATTGCTAAACAGCACATAGGGAGATTATCCTGGATCATCTGGGTGGGCTCAGTGTAATCACAAGTTCTTAAAAGTCGAAGAGGGAGACAAAGGAGGTCAGAGCGATGTGATATGAGAAGGATTCAACCCACCATTGCTGGCTTTGAAGATAGAAGAAAGAAGACACAACCTGAGACATGCAGATGGCTTCCATAAATTGGAAAATGAACGAAAATGGATTATCTCCTAGCACCTCCAGAAAGAAACTTAGCTCTGCCAACATTTATTATAAACTGTGAGGCCCATGTTGAGCCCTAATCTACAAATTAAGATAACAAATTTGTGTTATTTCAAGCCACAAAGTTTGTGGTAAATTTTTATAGCAGCAATAGAAAATGAATACAATCTGGTATTGTGTTTGAACTAACAGTTCTCAAACAAACCTGTTTTCCCATTTCCAACCAGCAAATAGTTCCAGTCTAAGAGAAAGCATAGATTTGCGTGAGAGGGTCACATGTTAACCCCAAGTCGTCTTTTTCTTCTTTTTCCTTTCATGATACATATCAGCAAAACATACACAAGAGAATGACAGTTAATAAAAGAAATGTGAAAGCCTGCCTTATAGTAAAAGTATTATATCTTATAGGGAATTCAAAATACCACCACTCTATTCTTAGGTTAATTCTTAAAAATTCCTTGAGCATTAAGACAGCAACAATTTTACTAGAGAGCTTCATTCATACCTGTGTGCCTGTGTCATGTACGTAACGTAAGTTACAAGATGGTCTTACTGTTTGTAGAAACTCTGCTTATTTTTTCAGGTAATTTAGTTTTTATGTAATCAAGCTGGTTTTTTTCTTTTTCTCAGCGAGTTTTAGAGTGGAGAAACCTCAGGCGCCAATATATAAATTAATCTTTGTGTCAGAAGTTACCAAAAATATTTAATTCTTATCTTTAACACTTGTTTTTTGACCATTTCCAACAGTGTAGCATTGTTCATTCTCCTCAAAAATCTCCAAGTATGGTGAGAATGAAACAACTCGGAATTCAAAACTATACTTTGTTAAGTGCTTCCATATATAAACTCTTTGAGAGCAGGGATTTATTCTTATTAATTGTTTATCCCTAAGCACCATATCCAACACATAATGGGTATTCAATAAGTATTTGTGGAATAAATGTAAAATAAAATTTTTGACAAGGCAGTAACAACTAATGTCTTGAACGTAGTGTCACATTGTTTAGTTTATGTTTCATGGCTTTCTTAATATCATAGGGTCATGTTGTGGATGACTGAACTTGAAGTCAGCCACTTCCCAA
This sequence comes from Rhinopithecus roxellana, assembly GCF_007565055.1. Classification (NCBI taxonomy): domain Eukaryota; kingdom Metazoa; phylum Chordata; class Mammalia; order Primates; family Cercopithecidae; genus Rhinopithecus; species Rhinopithecus roxellana. Next base: position 81,487,067 of record NC_044550.1, read on the forward strand.
AAGGTCACTAAGAAAAGTTATGTTTCCTAAAATGTACAAGTCAGTAATTCCTGAAGGACATTAGGGCAAATTTAAAGCAAAAACAGAAATCAGAAAAAAAATAACTTTAACCACATTAAAGTATGAAGAGAATGCTGTCTTTTAAATATCACAATGAAAGATGTTGCCCTACAATGTCCGTTAAAAAAGAAAAAAATAGGGCCGAGTGCAGTGGCTCACGCCTGTAATACCCACACTGTCAGAAACCAAGGCAAGAGGATCGCTTGAGCCCAGAAGTTCAAGGCTGCAGTGAGCCACGATTGTGACACTGCACTCCAGCCAGGGTGATAGAGTGAAACCATGTGTAAAAAAAAGAAAAGAAAAAAATACTTTATGTTATCATCATTTTATGATTATCTCTTCTTTCAAATAGATACTTAATTATTCAAAGAAGGGAATATCCTTAATTTGTTAGAATTTTGATCTGCTCACCAGGGAAGAATTTATCCCAAAGCTGCAGCACTAGGTCTGATCTTGTACTTACATTAAAGTTATCAGTACTCTTCATTTTGTGGTTGTCTATTTTCTGTGGACCCTGTGAAATTGCTTTTAAGAGCTGACTGATAACTAGAATGGCAGATAGTTAAACACTTATTAAAAGTGCCCGAAGAGGGTGTTATGGTTTTCTCTGAAATAAGTTAGTCTCCAGGTTCCAAATTGTGGGAACATTATTTTCAAATCATTCAACACTCCAAATTTGAGCAGTCATTTGTGTTTGCTGTAGGGCTGTCCAGAAGTTAATGTAGCACTGAAGAGCTGAGCAAAGGGGAAGAGGGGGTCTTGTGGCAGCCTATGAAGCTTGGATGAGGTTCAAGTCAGTAAGCTGTTTTTTTTTAAAGCATTACCAAACTGAGGAAACCCTAAATTCTTGTTGGTAAGTTACTTGCTGCCCTTCTAGCTTTCAGTTTTGTTCTAGCAATGCTGTCTGTGCATTCCCAGAAGTACAACATACAAAGTGCTCAGTGCTAATAATGAAGTACAATTATGATGTGAATATTTGGACAAATCACTGCTTTTCACATGAGTAAGGATAAACATTTTGGACACTGGTTAACAGTTTTTAAAAGTATAGTGTTAGGGCTAAGTGCAGTGGCTCACGCCTGTAATCCCAGCACTTTGGGGGGCCGAGGAGGGTGGATCACCTGAAGTCAGGAGTTCAAGACCAACCTGGCCAACATGGTGAAACCCCATCTCTGCTAAAAATGCAAAATTAGCTGGGCATGGTGGCAAGTGCCTGTAATCCCAGGTACCGGGGAGGCTGAGGCAGGAGAATCACTTGAACCCGGGAGATGGAGGTTGCAGTGAGCCGAGATTGAGCCATTGCACTCTGGCCTGGGCAAAAAGAGTGAAACTCCATCTCAAAAAAAAAAAAAAAAAAGGATAATGTTAGAAGTCAGTGTCTTTTTGAAAGGCACGACTGCTTGAATCACGAATCTTCCATTTGCCATTCTATTAATATGTTTTTCTCCCTTTTTAGCCAGCTTGGCTCAACTAATCACTAGAAGCTCAAGAATAAAATAAAAACTCCCCAGATGCTCCCTAGACTCAATTCAGTAATTGACATTTCTGGAAGGAGTGTATGATTTTGATTCCATATTCTCTGAGCCATAAAACCACACATAATGAAGGGGAAGGACGAGAAGGGGTAAGAAGGAGAGCAGTTAGTAGTATTGACACCAAGGCTTTGTTGTTTTTTTCTACTGAGCCTCTAAAGTCGCGTTATCGGATTTGGAAACAGAGTGAAGAGAAGGGAGTCTTTGGATTAGGGGACCAGACCAACAGAATGGGGCTTTGAACACACACAGTCAGAGCTGGGGCAAAGGGGACTATGATAATAAAAGGAAGTACAGGAGCCTGGGAAATCTGGTCTGCTGGCCAGTCCCGGTTCCAGGCACCAACATCCAGGCTCTCAGGCTAGGACAGTGTCCTAGTGAAGACTACAGCTGAAGCAACCTTAAACATCTGGTGGTATTTCTGATGGTGTGGCCTCTAACTGACCCTGGTCTAAAATTAACTCTTCAGTGCCCAATCAACATATTTCTTCATAAGACCTCGAAAAATGACCCAGACCTTAGAGATAGGTTTGCATTTGAGAGTTAAATCATAATTTGTCAGTAATATATTTTAATTAAATAGACAACATAACTCTGAAGTCTAATTCAAGTGAAATATGAGCACTTAATACATTAATCTCCTGGCACAGTGTGGCACAACAGGAGTGTATCTCTCCTTTCTAATTTCTGAACATTTAGGAATCCTGTTATATAATTTTAAAATCTAGATTCAAGAAAATCTAGGACATTTACATAATATATTAAATTGTTTTCATCAGTGTAGTTATGAAAGTGAGTATTTCCCTGAAATGACTTAGTAAAATTTCTAAACTACTTTGCACCTGGAAGTTGACCCAAAAATGAGATCATATGCAATGATTAATCAATTGTAAATCCTAGTACCTGAAAAATTCAGAATTACTGACCTTTTTTAAATTGCTTTTTTGATTTATTTCTCTGTCATTCACATGTCTCATTCTGTTTCCATATTTGGCACTTGAGTAAATGTCAAAAATGCCCCCAAAGTCATTTCTGTGATAGATGGTATCTCTAAAGTGAACGGTTGTCCTCTATCACTTGTGGATTTGTTTAAATCTCTTTTCCCATCTGTCTTTCTACAGTGCCTTAATTCTACATTCTTAATTCCTAAAAAGCAACCAACACAGTTTTAAAGCATGTTGCTATCCAATTCAAATTGTATTTCTGATGATTTGATTAAAAAACTACAAAGAACTACTTTCAACAAAAGCTGCTTATAGTGGAACAGAAACATTTGTGAAGTAGGCATGCAGTACTTAACCTGCACTCACAGCTTTAGAGGGAAATATATTTGAGGGAGGAATTAATCACAAACGAAATCCCACCCTTGGGCCTCATTAGACAATCCGTCAAGGAGGTTCCAATGTGCAGTGGCTACTCTACAGTCAAATTGTACTTACATATCCTAGCTTCCAGTGTCTCATGAGAAAGCCAAGAGATTTTTATATAATAAAGATTTAAGCAGAAAAACAGTACCCTCGAGTTAATATTAAAATCACCAGAACAAGATAATCTGTAAAACAGAGAGTCATTCATATATAAGTCATTAGAATTTTACCTTTATGATTAAAATTAAAATTATGCATATTGTGATGAGCAAGAAAGTTGACTTTTTGACATTGAAATAATGATTTGGTCATTCTGTGTATTTGCAGCCATTTTAATAGTTATATGCTCTGAAAGTTTGGATATTCTACTTTGAGTGATCTATATCTAAAAATGGTTTTCTCTAAGCCAGGAAACAAATCAATGTTTATTAAAAGTAAACTTTTATGCCTAAACCTTTCAATTCTGAACTCCATGTAAAATAAGAACTACAAATAGTTCCTTGCTTTGCTAATACTATTCTGTGAGGGACAAAAACATGAGAGTGCTTCCATGACTGAACATGACCTTGTGAAGAGGTTGCAGTATTAGAGATTTTTTTTTTCTCTACTAACACTTGAGAAGGAATAACTTCTCATAGCTTTTTGCCATAGGCTATGTCGTGATGTTTAATGGAATAAATAAGGTGATGTGCTATCAGCAGTTGCAGCATTCAATTTATATGCCATATTTTTCACCGAGAAAGTGCTCCCTGGCTTTATTAGTATGTGAACTTTAAGACTCTGATCTAGATAATTTTAGATACTTTGATTTCATTATAGAAATTCCTAGACTACTTGTGGGATAAAACAAAGGCTAAGGCCATATTGAATTTCAACAAGTTGAATTAGCAGAAAATGAAGATAAAATGCCTTTCTATTTAAGAACATGATGATGTTTTAATTGTTATAGCATTTGGCATGCCTAATGTATACAATCCTTGACATTCGTATAATAACACAAGAAAGTTGTTTGGGATTTTTCTTTAATTTCCTAGTGTCCCCTTTCCTCCCTAGCATTTCTCCCACTCCTTCCCCAGCTGTGGCCTTTAGGCCTCCTCCCGCCGCTTCATCCTTCTGTAAAGAAAAACCTTATACAGCGAAGGGATTCATGTAAAACTGCCTCATTTATAGATAGATAGGCAAGGCTGCCTATTACCTAGCTATGATGAACAGACCACCATCGTTGTGACAACTGATGTAGATGCCTCCAGGGTAAAGCAAAGGTTTACATATTACACAAGCAATTTAACTGTTTTCTAAACATATTGCCAAGACAGTGGGAGTTGGCAGCCCACACTGTGTTTTAGGTTTTGGAGACTTGGATTAGAAGTGACTGTTGATTATGAACCTTTTTATTTGTCTTCTATGAACTACAAGCAACCTAGTAACCCAGGAAAGAATTCTTCACAGCACTTAAACTTGTCTTCCTGGCGTCCCAAGATTACATACACAAATCACTTGACAAAAGTGGTGTAAGACTCTTGCGCATAGATAACCACACAAGACAATTGTCTTGTTCTAACCCTTAAAGAGTTCCACAAAGTGAAATGCTTTATAATCCTTTTTTGTGCAGTAGGCAAGGAAGAAAAGAAAGGAGGTTGGGCAAAGATTATCCAAAGGAAAGAAAGAGACTCTTTTGGGGTTCCAGTTGAAACACAATAAAGAACATAATTAACTTTACAATTCTTTGTGTTTTTCATTTGACTGCAGGGAGGAGATGAAAGAGGACTGCTAAGCCTCGCATTCCATCCCAATTACAAGAAAAATGGAAAGTTGTATGTGTCTTATACCACCAACCAAGAACGGTGGGCTATCGGGCCTCATGACCACATTCTTAGGGTTGTGGAATACACAGTATCCAGGTATCACTAAAAGGCATCAAAGCATAGATATTTTTCATCTTATTTTCTCATCATCTTTTCATAAGTTTTTTTTATTTAGAAGTTGCAAATAAGTAGCCAAATAAGGTGGCAATAATTAAATCATTATCTCCATCTTACTGAAAACTCCCTATGTGTCTTTAAGAGAAATTGAGGACAACAATGGTTTTGACATTTTCCCTCAATTATCTCTCAACTTAAAGGCTACTTCTGAAACTTGGAAAATAATGTGATTTTTCAGCAATTTCTATTAGCTTCATTTCAAATATACGTTTCCTTATTTACTATGTGCCAGGAGTTTGTTTTTTCATTTATATACTATTTACTTTCTGATGGACTCACCTTAAATCTTTTAACAGTCATGGTATTCTTTTCTTCCTACAATGTAGAAAAAATCCACACCAAGTTGATCTGAGAACAGCCAGAGTCTTTCTTGAAGTTGCAGAACTCCACAGAAAGCATCTGGGAGGACAACTGCTTTTTGGTCCCGACGGCTTTTTGTACATCATTCTCGGTGATGGGATGATTACACTGGATGATATGGAAGAAATGGATGGGTTAAGGTAAAATGGGTTCCTGTCAAGGTTAAAATGGTTTAAGTGCCAGGAGAAAAGGTGGGCACCAGTGAATTAAGAACCATCTTTGAAAGGTCACCTTGTTTAAATACTTAACTTTTGTAGTCAGTGTCTGCATTTATGAAATGGAGAGGAATTCACTAATATGCTATGTGATCTTTTGTTTGTCATGAAAAGAGTTACTCTTGTGTAGTTCTCTGCTCCGGGGCTGCCTCTGCTACACACAGCACTGAAAAGCAGTGGCCCTGTACAACCATACTGCCTCTCAACACTGCGTAATGGGCTAAGATCGCCCAGCGAAGCTGCTTGGGGAATATAGAATACATAGATGTAGGCTGACAAAAATTAAGAGAACAGAGGCAGAAAAAAAAAAAAAAAAGCAGCGTACTGCTGATGCCACAGTCCTCAGCCACCACCATCACACTGTGTCTTGGTTCAGTTGCTTGTCTGGAATGCCCTGGTTTCATTTTCCACAATAAGGAATTTATTTTATTTAATTACTCATTTATTTATTCAGACAAAGTCTCACTCTATTGCTCTGGCCAGCATGTAGCGGCGCCATCATGGCTCACCGTGGCTTGAAACCCCTGGGCTCAAGAGATCCTCCTGGCCTCATGCCACCACACCTGGCTCATTTTAAAATTTTCTGTAGGCCAGGCGCGGTGGCTCACGCCTGTAATCCCAGCACTTTGGAAGGCCGAGGTGGGTGGATCACGAGGTCAGGAGATCGAGACCATCCTGGCTAACACGGTGAAACCCCATCTCTACTAAAAATACAAAAAATTAGCCAAGCGTGGTGGCGGGCCCCTGTAGTCCCAGCTACTCAGGAGGCTGAGGCAGGAGAATGGCGTGAATCCGGGAGGAAGAGCTTGCAGTGAGCCGAGACTACACCACTGTACTCTAGCCTGTATGACAGAGCGAGACTCCGTCAAAAAAAAAAAAAAAATTTGTAGAGATGGAGTCTCGGTATGTCACCAGGCTAGCCTTGAACTCTTGGCATCAAACAATCCTCTCACCTTGGCTTCCCAAAGTGCTGGGATTACAGACATAAGCCACTGCATCCAGCCACTTTAATATTTTATTTCAACTAAGGGGATGATTCTTTCATCAATAGAGCAACCTCACTATATTTAATATAGGTGAGATATATAATGAAAATGTCAAACACATATTCTGTCCCCCAATTTCTCAGTGATTTCACAGGCTCAGTGCTACGGCTGGATGTGGACACAGACATGTGCAACGTGCCTTATTCCATACCAAGGAGCAACCCACACTTCAACAGCACCAACCAGCCCCCTGAAGTGTTTGCTCATGGGCTCCACGATCCAGGCAGGTGAGAACACGTCTGTCTTCTCCCCGGCTTTAAAGCCAGGGATCCGCATATTCTGTCCCCCAATTTCTCAGTGATTTCACATATTCATGTGATCCCGGGGATCCGGCAACCGGGAAAATATAGCATAGAGCATATACCATCACAAAGCAGCCAAAGATGGTATCTAAGGCCGAGCCTCTGAAATCACAACAGGTCATTACTCAAGTGAGTATTTAGCACTCTGTCTTCTATTATTGTGAGAAGCAGATTGAGAAGGCAGATTAGACAAGGAAAAGGACAAATTCATGGAGAAAAATTCACCTTAAAATGTGGAGAGGTTATTATCAGATAAACACTATTGGACTAGTGTAATGACCAAGACTTTAATCTGAACAGTTTAGAGAGATACACTTTTTGATCTGTCTCCTTAAATCCCACTGAATCTTAAATTCTTTATATATTACATGAGGGTAATAATAACTGCCTTGCAATGATTAAATAAAAATCTGTAAGTAAAGTACCAAATAGTGTGTCTGACCCCTGGTAAGTTTTAAATAAATTGCAATTTTTATTATCATAGCTTCATTTAAAATATGATGCTGCAGTGTTAATTTGCAAGGAGTTGAGCGAAATATTAACTTTTATTTCACTTTGAAAACATTGCAAATACTAAAGGACTCCATATTAACTGTTGGTACTGTAATGAACCAAAACAAAAGAAAACTAAAAAGTATGTAGAGTGAGAAATCTGGGATACATTTTGTAAAAATGCTATGAAGTATAATACAGCAATTCAGTAACAAAAGCTTCATCCAGTCTATGATCTATTATTCCTACTCAGGGATATCTAGCCACATCTATTCATTTACTAGGTAAGTTATTATTACCATTTAATGTTTATTGAGTGTTCACTATGTGCAAGGTGAATATTTCTCAAACTTTTTATTTTTATAATCCCTCATGCCCTTCATCTCCCCTCCATCAAACCCAAGTCTACAGTTCATTTCCTTTTTGGCATCTCAGCAGATCTTAAAATCTGTGCGACAGGGAACACTTAAGGTGGGTTCAGGATGTGGAGGAAACTGTCACATTCCATTCCTAGAGCTCAGAACTCACAGATACCACCACAAAGCAACACTTTGAAGTCAGGCAGCCTGAGTCACCACAATCCCACTGGAGCTTTCTCACAACCTTCCTGGGGGTCCTGAACCTCAGTGCAAAAACATGGGATGAGGTGCTTTACAGACCAGATGTGTGGCAAGATGCCTGTGCTGCGGGACCTCCCCACCTCTGGTGGCAGAGGGCTGAAGGAAAAGTTGGTGTTTATATTCCACTTCCCTCCAAGAGTATTCTAAGCAGAAGACGATTTAATAAAGTAGAAAGAAAACTAAATTAATTATTGGCTAAAAATAAAGCAAACTTTTGTTAAGCACTTTGCTGCAGGGTGCTGAACTAAGTATCTTGTGTACTTCATCTCCTCTCTGCTTCTCAGCAAGGCTCACCATCAGCCCCACTTCTCCCACTCCCCTTTTATTAATAGACTAGTTTTCAGGACAGTGGTAGATGCACAGCAAAATTGAGATAAAGGTATAGACATTTTTATATTACCCTTACCTCCACACATGCATAGTCTCTCCCATTATTATCATCCCCCATAGAGAAACATTTGTTATAGTCGATGAACTGACATTGACACGTGATAATCACCCAGAGCCCATGGTTTACATTAGGGTTCACTCTTGGTGTTGTGCATTCTGTAGGTTTAGATAAATAGATAATAACATATACCCACCACTATAGTATCACCCAGAGAGTGTCACTGGCAGGGCGCTTTTTCACATAAGAAACTGAAGGTTACAACGGTCAAGCAGTTCTTAGTGGACCTGGTATTCAGCCAGAGCCATAGCTCCAAGCCCCCAGCAACTCCATCTGGCCTACTTTCCAGATTTGCTCTTTCTTGTTGGAAACAAGTCAAACCTCTTTTTCTCATAGTTTCTCCATCTTCAAAGAAAGGTAATAGAGGAAAATGTTCTCCCGGCTGTGGATTTAGTTCCACCTTAAGTCACAGCATGACTCTATCATGATCCCTGCCAGGCATTGTCTTCTGTGAATCATTGAACTAGAGAGGACAATAAAGGGACTGTTGCCACAGAACAACTAACCCATCTTTGGCAGGTCAGGCTTATGGTTTCCCTGTCATGAATGAGATCATCTGGAGCCAAGAGTTTATGTTTTGTTTTTTGTTTTTTTTTTTTTTTAATAATTGCTTCATGACTCTTATGTCTCTCTTAAGAACCAGCACCAACTCTCATTTCTTTATCTTATTTTTTAAATTTCTTTATTAGCTCCAATGGTTTGATTTTAAGTAATTAATATATTTTGTTGGCCTAGAACAGTGATTCTCAGTGGGATAATTTTACCCCCAGGGGACATTTGGCAATGTCTGGAAACATTTTTGGTTTTCACAATTAGGGTGTGGTGGAGGGTGAGGGAGTGATGCTACTGGCATTTCGTGTGTAGAAGCCAGAGATGCTGCTAAACACCCTACAGTTGGCAGCACAGCCTCCCCAGACAAAAAATTACCTGGCCCAAAATGTCAGCAGTCCCAAGGTTGAGAAACCTAAAAACAATGCAAGCCTGTTTTCCACACTTTTGATAACTTCAAAAATTGTATTATATAACTTTATTCTTCCCCCAACCCAAGCTCCTCATACCCAGTCCCTCAGTGATTGAAATATTCCACAAACCTTGAGCCCTTCTTATATTCCTGGCTTTGAACCAGATAACAGGACAATAGTGATGAAGTTGCAAGTCATGCCTCCGCTTTGGAGCTTCCTGTCAGTGGCTTAAGTCACAGAGATACTCTGGCCCCCAGATTAGGAATGGAAAACATGAAAACAGAGTCAACGTAAAGACCTCAACTTTTGTAGGGACCAGCTTTACTATATTCCAGGAATTAGAGCACATGTTTTCCTGTGTTAGAGCAGCCTAAGTTTTAGAATGCAGCAAATTCATATAAGAAACCCAAAAATAATATTATAACTAGTACTGTATTGTGTGGCACAGAGATGAGTTGACAGTGACACTGTTTTTTTTTTTTTTTTAATGTTATTTTACCTTAAATTCTGGGATATGCATGCTGAACATGCAGGTTTATTAAATAGGTTTACATGTGCCATGGTGGTTTGCTGCACCTATCAACCCGTCATCTGGGTTTTAAGCCCCACATGCATTAGGTATATCTCCTAATGCTTTTCGTCCCCTTGCACCCCACTCTGCAACAGGCCCCGGTGTGTGATGTTTCCCTCCCTGTGTCCATGTGTTCTCATTGTTCAACTCCCACTTATGAGTGAGAATATGTGGTGCTTGGTTTTCTGTTCCTGGATGGTGACACTGGTTCTTATTCACAATACTTTATCAGTGTATTATACATGTGATATTCCTTAAGAACAGACTAACAATTGTTTTAAGACAGTGTGCACATTTGTAACATAAGAAATTATAAATCATAACAAGAGAAATTAAGAAATATATTCCAGAGATTAAGCTTCAACCAAGTAAGCAAACACACTGGACTACTTCCTTCAGTGCTTTCTGGAAGATCCAAACTAAATTGCTCATAGGATCCTTGCCAGTCCACAAAGGGCTCCTTCCTATGTCAGGAACCTCCAGTCTGAGCTTGGAAAAGATCGCGGTAGGAATTAATGTACATCCCTCTTGTTATGCAGATGTGCTGTGGATCGACATCCCACTGATATAAACATCAATTTAACGATACTTTGTTCAGACTCCAATGGAAAAAACAGATCATCAGCCAGAATCCTACAGATTATAAAGGGGAAAGATTATGGTATGTAGAGCATAATTTGCTGATTTTACTTTAGTTCGAGTTTTGTTTTAGTATATTTAGTAATTGAAGAAAAAAGGATTTCTGAAAAATGAGCATTTGGGAAAGCATAAAAACACTGGCCTAACAATCATGAGGGAGTAAATTGCTCACTTTTTAAAGCTCCAGTGACTCTTACAAGCCCTGAGGGTTCCATCTGGTTAATTACCATGGATTGAAAGGTTCTCAGTAGGTCCAAAAAATTTAACAGTCCTTCAAAAGTTAGCAGCTTATATTTTGCTCATCAGAGAATCAAGATGAATAACTTCTATTCAATAGGGGAGAGCACTTGTCTTAACATCTTATATACAAAGAAAAGTGTTAAAAGTAAGACATTTCTCAATATCCAACATGCCTGTCTCAGCAGTTAGGAAAATTGTAAGTGATTCAAATAAGAATGTAATTTTTTTAAAAAAATGTTTATCTTTGAGAAAACAAAGTAATCAACTTGCAAAAAGAAGTCATGGGAATGGGACATTTAAGCAGTATTTTTAATAACATGATTACTTGAATATTTAGAGAGAACATGTAAAAATATAAAGTTGGATAATAATAAAGTTCAAAACACTTAGTTTTTTCAATATTTTACTATTTATTCCTTTTGAAGGAAGCAATATATCAACCATTATTATGACTCAGGAAGCACAGTAGATTAAGATTATTAAATTGATTGCTTTTTCTATTTACTCATTCAATACAGATATTTGTTTAACACCAGGAATGAAGCAGCTGTGTTAGTTCATGTGGTATTCAGTTATTTTACTTTTTTTAGGTGTGTGTGTGTGTGTGCACACGCATCTTTTAAAAGCCAAACCAAAGAGTAATGTGATTTGAAAAAAAAAAAATAATAATGAGTCACTAGCTCGATGGAATTTTGGCTATATTTGTAGATTAAACAAAATTCTACAGTCACATTAATTGAGGTTAAGCTAAAATTGGTTACAATATTAACAGCACTACATTTATTTATTTTAAAACACATCTACAGTGCTTACTACATGCCAGACCCTATAGTAAGCACTTTATATTCATTTCCTTTACAGAACAACTCTATGTGATAGGCACTATCATTGGCCACATTGTACAAATGAGGAAACTGAGGCACAGAAAGATTAATTGTCACACAATACAAAGTGGCAGAGTCTGGATTTGAATCTGAGCAGCCTAACTCAAGAGTCTGTGACCTTAATTGTTCAATTATGCTACCTTTCAGTGTGCTCATTATTTAAAATTTCTCTTACCTTTTCTACTTTTTTGTAGTATCATATACACCATAATCACAAGGAAGGGGAAGAGGTCATTAAAATTACCATCTTTCCACAAAAGCCTTTGATAAAATCTGTTGATAATGACTTATTTGATATTAAATACATAAAAGGTAATTTTCAGATTAGTTTGCAAGTAGCTTTAGAGCTTTTCCATTACAATTAGCATGCAGGTATCCAAGTATGTAATGGCCTGAACAGAAAGACAGAGGCACAAGACTATACACATGTAATCAGGAGTTATTGAAATAGACTTTGCTATCCACACAACTCTATGAACAGAACATTAAAATATTTTAATGAAGATATTACTTGACTAAGTTACAACATTTTCACATGTAGAATAAATGCATATTTAAAGACCTTTTCTGTACTATGTTTTTATTTTCATTAAAGTGTAGGCTTTTAAACATTTTATATCTTTTGACAGAGGTCTGTCTCAATTTACTCAATATATGCAGAAGCATTTCCACAAAAACTTAGTATGTAAAGCCTTAAACGTTTTTTAAAAGTATTTTGGTTCTAAAGTAAATAATCATGAGTCACAAAATATCCAGATTCTAATTTCGTTGAAAACTTGGTACATCTTGAAAATTACAACAGCAGGCGTTTGCAGAGCATGCTCATTTCATTTAGCTGTACATGGAGGTCTTTTAATGTTGATGTTATTTAGCAAAGACTGCTTTCATTAAATACCCCTAGCAAGAAACCCTTTGGTGTATCATAGAACACATTTCAGAGTTAAATCACTGTAGTAATTGTTGTTTGGTATACATTCCTTTAACTTTACGAAAATATGTTTCATTTGATCTAATGCTATGTTTCTTTTCAGAAAGTGAGCCATCACTTTTAGAATTCAAGCCATTCAGTAATGGTCCTTTGGTTGGTGGATTTGTATACCGGGGCTGCCAGTCAGAAAGACTGTATGGAAGCTATGTGTTTGGAGATCGTAATGGGTAGGTTTCCTGATACCACAACAGTATGATATATCAAATGACATACCCATTAATCATTTGGCAAACTGCCACAAAATATTCAAATGATTGTCTCTTTTTGTGTGTCAGATGGGGATCACACATAAATAGTATTTACTGTTAGTTCCATAGATATAGTGGTTTAATTGAAAAACTTCCAAAAAGATGCTCTCTCAACAGGCTTGATAAATTTTATAAAATAATTTTTAAGTGCACAGAAGTCTTCAGATGGACTTTTCATATTATTTGGGCTCTTCCCTTCATCCTCAACATAAATTTACCATGACAATAAATAATTTGAAAACTATTATTTTACTTGCCGTATAAAATTTTTAAAATTATACTGGAAGGCTCAAGATTTTTGGTTTTGCCAAATTTTCAGGACTTTAAGCAAGATAATAAAATTTGTCTCTATAAGTAGGAATAATACAAAATTAAATTTTAGTCTCAATTTTCAAGGTCACATTGTGGATAATTGTAAGAAACTCTGTAACAAAATCCAAATTAAGAATCTTATTTCCTAAGTCACTGGCATTCAGGCATATGGCAGAGCTGATACTCTTGGTCACTACAAGGAACCAGAAAAATGTACTGACCCCATGCTCTTCCCCTGTCCCTCTCTCTGATTAATAGCACAGCATGGATTCTAGTCCTGGCGAGGAAGTATCATTCTCTGGATGAAGGGGAGGGCTTTTCTCATACTCAGGTACTTTTAGTGCCCCCTCCAAACAAAATCCTATCTTTCAGTACTTTCTCCACATATGGGAATTTCACAGTACTCACACACATTATGGGCTTTATTATTTTCCCCTTTAGAAGCCAGGTCTATGGCAAAGCAATTGTTTGTTATGAATTTTATTTTAGACATTTTATTGTCATCATTCAACAAAAGTATGTATTCATTGTAGGTTTATGTTATGTTTTGTTGTAGGAATTTCTTAACTCTCCAGCAAAGTCCTGTGACAAAGCAATGGCAAGAAAAACCACTCTGTCTCGGCACTAGTGGGTCCTGTAGAGGCTACTTTTCCGGTCACATCTTGGGATTTGGAGAAGATGAACTAGGTACTGTACAATCTGCCTTGAAGCATAAATATAGCAATCTTATCCTCTACTTGTTGGAAATGTAATCTACAGCAAAGATTACCTACTCCAGAGATTAAGATGGTCCAGTTACATATTCTCTACCAGTAACTTTTCCTGAGGGCCTTTATATTTTATTTTCACACTAGAAATACTAAAATATAAGGCAGAAAAACGGGAGGCAGGAAAAATAATTTTTTAGTCCTGAAGAGATAATTTTTTAAATGTTTAATGAAGAGATAATTTTTTAAATGTTTAATGATATGTTTGATTATACATCTGAGTAATTTGTATATATTCTCTATCTAAAAACCTTTCCATTTATCCATGTCTCTTGGAATAAATAAAAAAGTTTTGCTGGAATCTGAAACTTGCCTTATCTGCTATTTCTTTTTTCTTTTTTCTTTTTGCCCATGGGGGCATGAAATTTGAGCAAGATGATCTGAGTACAGATCTTCTTTCCAATAAAATTGAAATTATGTTCTCATGGGACAATCTATGGTATAACATATAGTGTATTTCTTGGCATGTTTATCAAAATATATGCAGCTTAAAAAGCAAAAAAGAAGTTGAAATTGAAATATGATTCATCAGTGAATAAATATTTTACTCTCTACTAATTCAAATTACAGAGATAAATGTAGTTTCATAGTGACTCCCTTTAAAAAATAATATTCAGGCCAGGCGCGGTGGCTCAAGCTGTAATCCCAGCACTTTGGGAGGCCGAGATGGGTGGATCACGAGGTCAGGAGATCGAGACCATCCTGGCTAACATGGTGAAACCCCGTCTCTACTAAAAAATACAAAAAATTAGCCAGGCGAGATAGCGGGCGCCTGTAGTCCCAGCTACTCGGGAGGCTGAGGCAGGAGAATGGCATAAACCCGGGAGGCGGAGCTTGCAGTGAGCCGAGATCGCGCCACTGCACTCCAGCCTGGGCGACAGAGCGAGACTCCGTCTCAAAAATAATAATAATAATAATAATAATAATATTCAAACAAACCATAACTACTATGTTCCTTTAGCCTCAGAGATAAATTTCTAGGCATAAAGAAGAATGTATGCTTCTCATCAAAATCAGAATATTTTCTCTAAAACTTCAGATTTGGATTTTTTACATCAAATGGAGACTTCATCAGAAATAGTTTCATGCCCTTTACTTAGAATAATAAGGGACTCAGACAAGACTGTTGAAACACATAAGACACGTTTCAGAGCCACAGGAACATAACAACTCAAAGAAGAGAATCCAGTCTATTCTTTTCTTGTTCCAGTATTGAAAGCAATTTAAAAATTTTCCTTAACATTCCCTTACCCCACTCAAAGGAACCAGAAAGATACTTTTCCTCACTTACATCCTCTGTAATATAATTTTAATTTCACTGGCAAACAATGATTTCAAAAGTAAAAGAATGAGGCCAGGCATCGTGGCTTACGCCTGTAATCCCAGCAATTTGGGAGGCCGAGGCAGGTGGATCATCTGACGTTGGGAGTCCGAGACCAGTCTGGCCAACGTGGTGCAACCCTATCTCTACAAAAACTACAAAAAATCAGCTGGGTATAGTGGCAGGCCCCTGTAATCACAGTTACTTGGGAGGCTGAGGCAGGAGAATCGCTTGAACCCTAGAGGTGGAGGTTGCAGTGAGCCAAGATCGCACAAAGAATGGTTTGTGTCTGAGTTAGAGATGAATGTTTAGATATTGTGACTGAATAATTCTGATGTTCCCAGACCTTGCTACAAATGATTCATCATCACTCATTATGTTAACATCACCACCATTAGGTAAACCATCCCAAATGTCTGTGTCCACTTAATACTATTTAGGAGCGAAATTAAAAGATAAAAATACATAATCCTAACTCTCCAAAAGCTACAACCCTGTATATACCTCATAATTAAAATAAATACAGTTTCACTGGATTACATTTTAATGTGAAACTCCCTAGCTTTAATTGAAGAACCATATAAGAAAGTGAGTAAGTTTTTACACCTTTTGAAATAAAAGTATTGAGAGTCTGGGACTTTGCATACTATTTTTTAACTATAAAGTCAGGACGGATTTGTTGTGAGGATTAAATGAAGTAAACTATAAGATATTTGACAAAATAATTTTAATTATTTTGCTTACATTCCTTTGCTTTGTACTTTCATTTTTATTTTTTCTGTTGTGCCTACGTTTTTAGTACAAACTGTGTAAATCTTTTTCAGAAGTAGAAAAGTAGCAGGGTGTGTTTAATGCACAATAGTAAAAGAAATATATACTAAATCAAGGATTATTTCATGAGGGAGGACCAAATATAAATTTTAAAACTTTATAAGTGTGTAATTATAAATACAGCTTCTAATTTTCTATTCACCTGATCAATTCAACACATAGAATTATATGGAAGTAGTGGTGATAAATGGGGTGGTTTTCTCCTAAAAGAGTACCCCATCTGTTGTAGTTCATCATTATGAACACAGCTAGCATCGAGAGTTAGAGTTTAGAGAGTTGAGACTGAGCATCATGGTCTCTCTCTCTCTCTCTCTTCCTCTCTCTCTGTCTTTCTCTCCCCTCTCCCCCAGTGTTTATTTTAACATATTGTGATGTACTTTCATATCTTCCAAAAAAGCTAAAGATTAAGAAGGCACAACCCAATTTCATGTGGCCTCAAATTATCAATTAACAGTAACAACTTGATAACTAACATGTATCAATCTTGCACAGAAATAAATCAAGATAAAACTTGTCCATTTAATATTCACTCAACAAATATTTATTGAGCACCTACTCTGTGCAAAGCTCTGTTCTGGATGCTGGGGATGCAGCAGTGGATAACCAGACAAAAAGTCGGCTGGGCGCGACCGCTCACGCCTGTAATCCCAGCACTTTGGGAGGCCAAGGCGGGTGGATCACGAGCTCAGGAGATAGAGACCATCCTGGCTAACACGATGAAACCCCGTCTGTACTAAAAATACAAAAAAAAAAAAAAAAAAAAAAAAAAAAAATTAGCCAGGCGTGGTGGTGGGTGCCTGTAGTCCCAGCTACTCGGGAGGCTGAGGCAGGAGAATGGGGTAAACTCTTGCAGTGAGCCGAGATCGCGCCACTGCACTCCAGCCTGGGTGACAGAGCGACACTCCGTCAAAAAAAAGGAAAAAAGACAAGTCTAAACCAGTGTCATGAAATTTATGTTGCATAGGAGGAGGAAAATCAAAATAAATTTTTAAAAATACTGTATATAAATTGGTGATAAATGCTTTGAAGAAAAATCTAGTAGTGAAGAGGAATTTGTTGGGAGTTGGGGAAGGTGCGATTTTAAAGTGCAGTCAGGAAAGGTGATATTTAAGTACAGCCTTGAAGGAGGGGGAAAAGATGAACCTAGTGGAGACTCACAGGAAGATGGGGCCTGTAATAGGGGCCTGGAACAGCAAGAACCTGAGACAGGAGCCTGAGTTGGGAACTTGCCTCCCATGTGTGAAACCACAAGCCAGTGAGGCTAGAGAAGAGTGAACAAGAGGGCAAAATGTTGCAAATGAGGCTATAGCAGTAAGTGCTACTGTCAGGACTTGCTTTTGCTCTGAATGAGATAAGAAGCTATTGCAGGGCATTGAAACAAAGGAGTGTGATCCAACTTACATGATCTAACTCTTGTGAAAAGAATCGCTGTGGCTGGTACGTTGAGAATACACACTGAAGAACAAGAGTGGCAACAAGGAGCTCAGTTAGACAGCTGTTACCATAATCTAGATGAGAAATAATATCTGCTTGCACTGGAGTAGTAGTGGGATATGGAAAGGAGTGACTGGAATCTGGAATTCGGGATGCACTGTAAAGGCAGACATGTGAGACTCTTGCATAATCTTTAGGCAAGTGATTTTCTTGTGGACAGATGGAGATAGATTTACATACAGAATAACTGCCAGGCAATAGGAAGTAAGGACCTGTACTGCTATAAATTTGCTTACTGTTATTTCTTTCTTTAACAGGTGAAGTTTACATTTTATCAAGCAGTAAAAGTATGACCCAGACTCACAATGGAAAACTCTACAAAATTGTAGATCCCAAAAGGTGAGATTTCTTTTTATCCCATTAAGTCAATAATTTTCTTCTTCCAGTTATTTTAGTTCATTCAATTAATGATAGGAACGTCACAATTAGCAATCAGCCAAGATGTACACTTCTGTCACTTCCATATGCTTAGCACTGTCCTGAGAGGATCCTCTTCCCCTGTCTATGATGACTGATGCCACTATGCAGAACTTGAAAAGCTCATTCGTGTGGTTCTTGCTGTCATCACAGAGCAACATTATATTCATGGAATCAGAGTCTTCAGTTAAAAGCCAGACAGGGGCCCTGACATGTGAGGCAGTGGCTTAGGCTCTGGTGTTGGAAGCCATAAACCCTCCTTATTGTAAAGAAAATGAGCAACATACTGGCAGACATGACAGGTGCTTAGTATGATTTTTGTTAAGTAAACAGGTAAGTTACTCTGGCAGTTCAACATCTGAGCCTCATTTGGAAACTATCTGAAAGCTCACAGCGCTCATGAAGACTGTGGTGACTAGACAAATATAAACTTAAGTAGGGTTTTGTTATTTGCTTCAGCAAAAGAAAGATTTGAATGTTTTAATCCTTTAAAGAATATGTTTATCTCGCCCCGGTCCTTCCCACTCACGCATCACAACATTTAGACATATGTACTTCAATCATCTTGAATCATCACTAGTCAGTTATTAATTTCATGGATCAAACCTGAGTTATCAGAAGCTGCTAAAATTATATGTTGCTGAAAAGACATTAGTCATAAATTTAGAAACAGCTAGTCATAACGAAACCTGAGGATCCTTGCAGACACGACTGTTGCTGAACACTCGGACATGTTACTCTTTAGCCACACCATGCTGCAAATTTCAGATTCCTTCTATATTATTTTCATGACTCCATTTTCAAATTTCAATTCAAGTCCTTTTCAAAAAAGTTAATTCTAATACTCTGAAAAGTTTACTAAGGGCATTTTAAAATATTCTTTTTAAATTGTAAATTGTGTATGTTTCTCTGGAATTTTCTCCTTTTTTATACGACAAAACGCTTTTCTGAGGGAAATGTAGGTTGACATTGGATCTTGCAGAACAAAAAGAAGAACCAGTTCTAAACGATCTCTGGGCAGAATCACATATCACATATCACAGGTTGATAACATTCCTTCTCTATTTAACTGTATACATTTTCTTTCACAGTAAGAGCAATATCCATCTATATACTACATCAGTTTTTTCCCTCAAATGTGAAATTAATGTCCTCCATAAGAAAAGCAAAGACATAAACAACAACAACAAAAAGTCAGACTTAGGGGATTGTTGAAGTTGGCAACCTTAAGAATAAAAATCAAGCTAATGTTAATTCACAAAATTCTAAAGATTCATAATGAGGTGTAGGGGTTTCACTCAGATATAATACAATTAGTTTCAAAACAGTCATTGTTATTCCATTATACTGTCTAAGTCTGTATGTTTTTGCAAAGTACCTGGTAGCATTGTAATGGATTCTCTCTCCTTCTCACAAAAATCTTTCTCTCTTCATCTGGATTGTTTAGTCTGTGGCTGAGTTGAGGTGAATTTTACACCTTCAATCTATTATTAGTGTCTAATTACCAAGGTTGCCATAAGGGACCTTGGCTTTGTGATCTTAGTTCTCCTCTAGTAGGGTGGTCTCAGAGTGACATACCTGAAGGCCTGACTTCTCATTATGGTGCCTGTTTCTGGTGAGTCATGTCACGTGGGGGGCCTGGGTTAAGATTTGTGTTTGCTTTTCAGAAGGTGGGGGAAGTAGCAGAGTCCCAAAGAAACCGTCCTTGTACACAGACATGAGCATAAATTTCAAAATTAAACTGACTATAAGAAAACAAATTTTTTTATAAACATTTGTTGGGAGCCTCATGCTGTTTCGATTTGGCCATCAATGTTTATTGTTATTATATTTCTTCCTAGATGAGTTGAAATTCTATATAAGCAGACACTTAAGTGTGTGAACAGGATTATTTTGGACACAAACTAATTACAAGCATAGTAGTGTTCAGGATGTCTGTGTTAGGACAGAATTGTTTTTCTAAAATTTTTGAGGCTGAATTTTAAAAAAGAATCTTATCAACTATAAAAACAATATATAGACACATTTTGTTATACCAAAAATCAAACACACAAATTAAACTCTTAGGTTAATTGTATTCTCGTACCAAAGCCCCCAGACTTGCTAGAATAATGTTTTCAGAATAACTTTCAAACATCAGTTGATTTGTGGCCCAAGAAGAGAAAAGCAGAAAACTATGAAATTTTTATTTTCTGTATTATATGTCATGGAAGTTACATTCTTACCATAGGATTTATGTTTTTCCTATTTTTCTCCTACATGTGCACATGCACACACACACAAACACACAATGAGGGAGTTTAGAAACCATAGAAACTATATATGTAGTATCTCTTGAATCATTTTGTCAAAAACAGATAAAGTTCTAGTATTACCACCTCAGTCTGTAAGGACAATTTGATCTAAAGCTGTAAGCTACATAATCATTTACGTTAAGTTTCAAATCAATTACAGTATGCAGCAATCTCAGAAAAGGATGGTGAGGTATCCTCTTGTAAAAATTAAATGCCATTGTTTAGCATGAAAAAAAAAAATAAAAAAGAAAATGCCTAGAACTCAGGAGTTAAGAAAAAACTCCTGAGTTAAGAAAAAACTCCACCAGGCCGGGCATGGTGGCTCACGCCTGTAATCCCTGCACTTTGGGAGGCCGAGGTGGGTGAATCACCTGAGGTGAGGAGTTTGAGACCAGCCTGGCCAATCTGGTAAAAACTCCATCTCTAGTAAAATCACAAAAAATTAGCTGGGCATGGTGGTGGGTGCCTGTAATCCCAGCTACTCGGTAGGCTGAGGCAGGAGAATCACTTGAACCCAGGAGGAGAAGGCTGCAGTGAGCCGAGATCATGCCATTACACTCCAGTCTGGGTGACAGAGTGAGACTCTGTCTAAATAAAAAAAAAAAAAAAAAAAAAAAAAAGCAACTTCCAAGGAAACAGAAAAGAAATTAAGTTTGCCTCCGTGTTAGAACATTGTACACACTCTTGGAATACCTTTAGGGATTGAACAGTCACATCTCATGGCAGAGCAGAGTTAAGGTCAAATCAACGCCAATCACCCAGTTTACTCAGCCAATTCACAAGATCCAAAAAAGTCTCTAGTACTGAATTCAGTATGCCTTAGCCTGGGGGCTCCTTCAGCTAGCAGTTCTAGAAAACAGATTTAGATGAACTGAACACAAAATCTTGGCAATAATTTTACTTTCACTTAGTAGTGCCATCTGAAACTAGTCAAGATTGGGAGCAAGTCTATCTGGGTCAGACAGGGAGTCAATTGGTCTGGTCTCTAAATCTTCCTTAGTGTAGCACCCAGCATAGATTATTTCACCATACTGTGCCCCTTTGTCCATCAAAAAATATGTAGAAGATGATATTTCTGTCCCTGCTGCATTCTACAGAGGGCTGTGAAGGTGTTTAAATAATATATTTTAAACATATTACATTCTTTAGTAATTTTTGTATGTTTATTCCAGGCATTCCAGGATTATTTTCAGATGATCTCTCAACTTTTAAGGTTCCTTTAGTTCCAAAATTGGAATAAAGACATCTATGGAGCTTCTAATAACCTTCAATAGAGCCAGGCATGGTGGCTCACGCCTGTAATCCCAGCACTTTGGGAGGCCGAGATGGGAGGATCACTTGAGGTCAGGAGTTCAAGACCAGCCTGGCCAACATGGTGAAACCCTCTATGTACTAAAAATACAAAAATTAGCTGGGCGTGGTGGTGCATGCCTGTAATCCCAGCTACTCAAGAGGCTGAGGCAGGAGAATCACTTGAATCCAGGAGGTGGAAGTTGTAGTGAGCCAAGATCCTGCCACTGCACTCCAGCACTGGACAACAGGGCGAGACTCCATTTCAAAAAAAAAAAAAAAAAAAAAAAAAAACAACAACTCTCAATACATAGTTTTCAAATGTCCAAATTATACCTTGGATGCTGTTTGCTAAATCCTTTCAGAAGTGCATAAATGTTCCTAGGGGTGGAAATTAAAGAATTCCAACAAAGTTATGTAACTTCCAAGATTTAGTTTTATAGAACACAAATTTTTTCATAGTATTGACAAATATTCTTTAATTTTTGTTTCAGATGAACTTAAACCAAATGACTTTTTTTGAAGCTTTTCCAGGCTTTATTTCTCTAGGAATTTGTAAAGGAAAATTATTCTCCATCATGTTGATTTAATTACTATGTACCCACTCTTGCTATATTTTAACATATCGCTTATCTGTTACCCAACCAAGTCACACAGACCATTCCCTTAATAAGTCTATAAATTAACAATGCAAATTCCAGGCTTGAGGGGTCATTTTATAGAAATATTATATCCCCAGTCTCCTCTGTGACCAATATCAAAAACTGCCCCTCATTCTTCTTCCCCCCATGGCCCACTTACTGCCCTTTGTTTATTGTTTTCTTAATATCTTCATCCTACTTCTTATTAGACTGGATGCTAAAGAGTGCTTTTTTCAAAAAAATCACTTCATAAGAGGAAACCAGTGCTGTTTATCCTTTGCATATGTCTCAGGG
The DNA here is from genome assembly GCF_007565055.1 of Rhinopithecus roxellana. Lineage (NCBI taxonomy): Eukaryota > Metazoa > Chordata > Mammalia > Primates > Cercopithecidae > Rhinopithecus > Rhinopithecus roxellana. The sequence continues at coordinate 81,509,684 of NC_044550.1, forward strand.
AGCCAGCAGGCAGCTCTGCCATCCCAAAGAAAGTTATACATAATAGAGCAGCTTTAGCCCAATAAGCCAGTCTAGTCCCAATTCATCAGTCAAAGTTTTATGCAAGTGGCCCCCCTAAGTTGATAAATTCCCACAGTGCCTGTTGACCCAGCTGCCAAGTCCTCTTGCAGCAGGTGGTGTTTTCATGGCCACCCTGACAGTAATACAAACTGTTTAGCAGCTCCATTGACCTTTCAGCTATTAACAGGGATACAGGCTCCACTAGGGACTAGTTTTCAAACATGACAGAATTTCTTAACACTAGAGGTCATGAACAAGTATATGCCCTATAAAAGTCCATTCAGCATGGTGGATTTGAAGTCTAAGAGGCAAGGAAACACTTTCCACATTTTTGCTATCATCATTATTCTATGTATCCAGTAACCAAAGATGAATATACATGTATCTGTCTGATTATATTCTTTCTCAGTATACTAGATTTCCTGTTGTGGTGCACAATACCTTTTCAACTAACAAATCCCTACTAAGCTGCCATATAGCATCTGAAATTTTAGAGATATACTACAAAAGAATTGAGCAAGATCAAAGTTGAAACTTCTAATGAATGGATAAGCATGCATACATAATAGATGGTAGCAGCCCGAGTATAACTAAAATTTTATTCATACTTTAGTAAGATTTGCATACATGTACATGTGTACAGACACATTGAAACAGGTAACACATGCAATGTTATGTAGAGCCATCACCTATTTCAAAATAAATAGGCACTATTATATAATAATTTGTGAAAAAAACTTTGTGTGACCGTGTTATTTTAAAGTGTTTATGTCTTATTTTTAAAATCCATCATATGCTTTTATTCCAAATGCTGACAGATTTGTATTTATAAAATGCAAAACTACTTCTATTTCTCCCCTACTTGAAATCCTTCACTGGTCTCCCACAGCTATTAAAGATGAATCCAGACTCTTAATTTTTCCCCAACTTTAAGGTAAAATTGACAAATAGGAATTGCATATATTTACGGTGTACAACATGATGTTTTGATAAATGTTGTGAAATGACTGAGTCAAGTTAACTTGCATATCTGTCACCTTACATACTTATCATTATTTATAGTGAGAACTTGTATCAGTCTTCTTGTGTGTATGTATATATATATATCTCCTATTTCCCGGAAATGTGACATATGACCACAGCATTCAAACGAATTTTCTCTTTTATTCTAAGTAGTCTCTCTTAAGCTATGAATTTCAAATCTTAGAATATCATCTTCTTTAGTAATTGGACAGATTGCTATGAAAACTTGACTGAATTGCCACTTCAAACTGGCATTCATTTAAAAAGATATAATATGGAGAATGTGAATGATAAAGAATATATTCTTCAAAGTGAGACATATATTGAGTCAAAAATTCCCAAAAGCATTTTCTTTTCAATTAACATGGCCATAACCACTGCCATACCCACCACTGTCTCTTCTAGGACAATGCTAGAAGTCTGATATTAGTCCTTTTGAATATCTTATACTTTTATCATAAGGTAGTATATCATCAGATATTGCAGTACCTTAGATAAAGACAGATTTAATGTTGCATTAGATATGTCTAAAACAGTCATGCAAATTTTTTGAAAAGATGTTTTCTAGAGGAAGATGTAGCTTGTAAAGAAAAAACTGCATCTTAGCATCACTTTGTTACTAATTCATTTCGGCTGAGTTAAAAAAATTGTTACTTAAATGACTTATTTTTGTCAACTGTGACGAACGAATGATATATGAACATCAAAATTTGGAAATTTATCAGGCTAGTCATCTTCAAAGAGAATTTGAACTGACATTCCTGTGCTCTTTCATAGGAAAGAAACTTGTTTAAAATTTCTTTTCTCCTTTAAAGCATTTAGTGAATCTTAAATTTCTACCTTTGAATGATATGAAATTAAAACACTGGTAGATCTATTGCTTTATAAGTGGGGAAATGGAGTTAAGAATTTATTTTTTGATGATTTCTAAAAGAAAAATACTACATTCTTAAAACTTTTGAATGATGTTGTAATACAAGTGTTATTTATTTATTCTCTGTGTGTGTGCGTGTATGTGTGTTTGAGACGGAGTTTTGTTCTTGATGCCCAGGCCGGAGTGCAATGGCATGATCTCGGCTCACTGAAATCTCTGCCTCCCGGGTTTAAGCGATTCTCCTGCCTCAGTCTCCCAAGTAGCTGGGATTACAGGTGCACGCCAACAAACCCGGCTAATTTTTTGTATTTTTGTAGAGACGGGGTTTCGCCATATTGGCCAGGCTGGTCTCAAACTCCTGGCCTCAGGCGATCTGCTCGCCTTGGCCTCCCATAGTGCTGGGATTACAGACATGAGCCACAGTGCCCAGCCTATTTATTGTATTTGTTAATATTAGTTGTCATTCCCCTGGGCTGTTTTCATCACAATAAAAATAGATAAAATCTGAAAATATTTCTCTATATTATTACATAAGCGATACTTGTGTCTAACATTTTTATCAATTATGGTTTATGAATTAAGTATTTAAGTTAAAAACTTGATTTTGGACATGAAATTCTGAACAGAATATATTTCCTTCTTTATATTAGGAAGCAATGGCATTGGCTTTTTTATTATACCCTAATTATTTAGTTTTTATTTTTGTGCCATATCAGAGTAAGTACAGATATAATCCAAGATTCCTGATTTGATTAGTCCTGATTTCATTAGAAGCATTTTTTGTATGTCTCCTGTGTTCAATGATGTGCCACAGAGGCAGAGGATGAATAAAAAGTTGGTCCCATCCCCTAAGGAGTTTATTTTTACTTTAAACCAGGAGATTGCATATATTATTAAAATGTAAAAATTATTATTTGAGGTAAAACACTTTGAAACAAAAATACTGTACCATAACACTGTACATTATACATTGCCAAGCTGATGATCCAGAAGTTATTGATGTAGGTAAAATCCACCATTATTTGGTTTCCCATTTCTGTTCTGCTACAGTGTGACTTTCTTTAACACTAATAAGCTCATGTACAAAAGAGAATCTCAGCATAACATGAAAGTAGTTATGCAGCGTTTCAAGCAAGACGTAATGAGAATTATAGGGAAAGGAACACGCCCTCAGTCTAGCTGTTGCACAGGCAGAAAAAGCCTTCTCAACTGAGCCATCAATGAAAAGTAAGTACCTGCACTGGGTTTCCGCCTTTCAAGATGCATCCCACAGCCTTCCATGGCTCTCTTCAGGGTACACATCCACTTTTCAGAGTTCCACTTCCATCATCATTTTGTTTTGCGTGTTTCTAATCTTTCCTGAAGCGACCTCCAGCTACTTCTGAGCTGCTTGCTTGGTTGCCCAAACTTTCTTCCAAGGTACCAGCTTTTGTTTTCATCACTGCTTTAGTTACAAAGCTGCACAGATCTTGAGGGGTCTGCCCCAAAACAATTCTTCCCATAAGCCCTTGTCTTAGTCAGCTTAGGCTGTTATAACAAAATACCTAGGTGGCTTAAACAACAGACATTTACTTCCAGTCATACTGGAGGAAATCCAAGAGCAGGGTTGCCAGCATGGTTGGATGCTTGGTGAAGGCTCTGCTTCTGGTTTGCATATTGCCACCTTCTCACTGTATCCTAATATGATGGAGAGAGAAAGAAAGCAAGCTCTCTGGTGACACTTCTTATAACGGCAATATTTGTATCATGGGGGCTCTACCTTCATGACTTTATTTAAATCTTACTTCTTCCCAAAGACTGCATCTCATAATGCTGTCATTTGGGGGGTTAGGGCGTCAACATGTGATTTTGGAGGGAAACAAGCAATCCATAACAGCCCACTTATTTTAAGTGCCATTTTGTGGAATACAATATTTTTCAGGAACATGTACGTTGAATTACAGTAGAAATGCCTATTTTTTCTATATTCACTGCTCATATTATAGTTGATCAGTTTCTAAAACTAGGATATTGCAAATATAATACAACAAATACCTATGGCAATTTGATAAAACTGGACATTGTCTATCTAAAAGCACGTAACATTATTATTTAGTTTCATTAATCTTTTCTCCTAGGTTTTTCCTGTAAGATATTACATAACTTTTCACATCCTGATTTTCCCATGGAAATATATGCATTGAGTTAAGCTGATAAAACAAAGTTGATACAGGAGATCCACATACCCTTTTAGATATTTGTGCACTGTGGTGATGTTTGTGTAGTGAGATTAATAGGACCTGAAATGTGGTTACGTTGCTACCTTTTTTCCTAAACTAAGAGGGCCAGTTCAGTGGAAAGAACACTGAACCAGGAAAGAGTTCCAGAATTCTCTGTAACTAGCTGTGTGAAAGCCACTTAATCTCTTCATACACTTTCTGATCTTTTAAATTTAAGAATTGCAAAGTTGGCCGTCACTCATGAGAATAAAGTTAAACATGAAAAATGTAAGTGGCTTCATTATTTGCTTTTATTATGGTTGCATCTTTAACCACAGAAGAAAATTAGATGGATATTTGTGAAATTTCTGACAATCTTCTTAGCAGTAGATAGTCAAACCTGTGGCTCAATTCACTAAATTACTACTGCTTTTGCCTCCTTTGAAAGGTTTAGTGCCAACTCAGTTTCAAACTGCCTAGGTATTAAAGCCAAGTAACACTGTTTATTAGTGAGCAAGTCAGTTCATCATGTGAGGATGAGACTTTTAAACAGCAGAAACCCTCAAAATGAAGGGAGTATTAGTCACAAAGAAGACAGCCAATGCCAAGCCCCACTTGTTTTCAACACATTTCAGAACAGAGAAATTTCTAGACACTATGTGAAAATAAGACAGAACATTAGCTTTATCTGTCCTAAACTCAAATTTTAGAAATATTTAGTACAAATTAAAAATTTGAATATGATTTATAAAGTACATAAAATCAGAGTTGTCCTTGAATTCAAAGATTTTTTTTCCTCTTTATTCTAGTATCAGAGTTATTTAGGAATACATAAAACATATATTTCTGCAGCCTACATATGCTATAACGTCAAGGAAGGTATTCCTTAAAAATAAAATGAAAGCAGTAACTCTTGAAACATTTAATTTCTTGCTGTACTTCAAATAGAACTTGAAAAATACCATTAGGAAATGTATGTTGTTGTCAATACTGCCATTAAGTCGCAGTGAGATCAATATTACATGGTTACACAGGAATAGATTCCATTGGCTCCGTTCTTCTACCTGAAATATGATTGTATTATAAATATATGATTCCTCAGCAAAATTGAGTTTGTATAATGCATTGTTGTTTTTAAAGCTGCTACCAAATGGCTATGTACAAAATGGCTATGGCTGCGTTAAATCCTTCAGAATATAGCATTCTACTCCTTATAAGTAAACTGACACTGAAGAAAGAAACACCAATATGACCAGGAAAAATTCAGTGAACAGCCAGATTAAAGACAATTACAAAGAAGAAGAATATCAGTTTGTGTACTGCCTTTGAGAAAGGCAATAAAAAGATGATACAGCAAGTACTATACTAGCACTTATTCCTATGCCTAAAGCTCCACAGATGGGAGACAGTAACAATTTATCCCATCATAAGAAATGTTTCACTTCCTTACCCTTTTTTAGGTAAAAGTGATGAGTATTGGCTTAAAAACGATGAGTGGTCAAGGATAATCACTGTGTATCAAATTGCTTACACCTTGAGAAAATTCATTAAACCATAGAATCTGCTGTGGCATTCGAAGACTGCCTCCTTGTTCAGGCAAAGACTCCACCCAGTTGGAAGATTCCAGAGCATTCTGTACTTGGAAGCACCTGAATACACTAATTAAAGGCCACGTTGATTCCTCCTGGCTGGGAAATGGACCTAATTTAGAAACAGGCCTCCCAAACTTGAATATGCATGTGAGTCACCTGACCATTGTGTTAAAGATTCGAAATCAGTAGATCTGGGGTTATGGCCTGAGATTCTGCATTCTGTGGAATGAGGATTTTGACTTACCAGTTTTTCCTAACTCATGAGAATGAAAGAAAGCATGGAAGAAAAGTAGTTTTTTAAATGTTAGAGTTGCAAGGGTGCTCTTTTCCATGTGTCCCAGTGTGTCTATGGATAAAGAAGTAAGACAGTTCTTATGTCACCTTCCGCCCTTAAACATAAAGCTGTCTAAGAGAGGCTACAGAAGTAGTACATCTTCTGATACCCCTATCAGGATTTCACACATAAGTATTACTCTTGATCTGTATATCTTGTTTTACAATGAAATGAATTCAAAATCTGGACACCTCACAAAAATTTCAGAATGAGCCCCTTTCCTTTTTGTTAGACAAAATAGATTTCTGCAGTGCTCATTTGGAAGGGTGGTCCTGCTCAGACAGGATTTACCCTCGTACCTCCACACAGAATCAAAGGAATTCCCATGTATTGATTTATTTGTTCATCCCCTAAATTAAATATCATGAAATGAAAACCATTCATAATACCACTACCCAAAGACGTTCACTGTTGGTCTTAGCTATTCACAGGAAGTCATCACCTATAACGTGTGTTATAATAACTTATGCTTCTCAACTTCCTTTTTTTCAAAAAAGTATCCAAATCTTTATCCTACTACACAAAACAAGCCAAAGTTGGTTTCTAAGAATATTTTTTAAATTTCTGAAAACAGTGCTTTATACATTAAAGAATGTTGGACAGTTTTCTGCACTAGGGTTTTAGCATTTCATTATTTGTCATGCGTGAAGGGATTAGGAAATATGTTTTTCAGATTTAAATTAAATTCAAGGGCTATGGGGATAGCTGTGAACGAATAGACTAGATATATTCTTTTCTACAAGCCTAAACACCCTGTTGGGTAAGTTTTCTGTTTTGAAAGTTACTCTGACTTCATTTAGTAGAGTGAAGGGTCCAGAGGGTTAAGGAGTTGTTGTTTAAAAGACGAACAAAACAATTTAAATGATTCTAAATCATTTAAATGTATTAAATTAGATTTAAATAGATTTAATATATTTAAATCTGTATTTTAAATGTATTAAATAGATTTAATATATTTAAAGTTATTTAATATATTTAAATCTAATTTAATACATTTAAATCTAATGTATTAGATTGTACATTAAAGCACCCAATTTTCCAGTCCAATAAAAATAAGTATGAAAATGGGTTAATGCATCACAGATGTATACCCTAAAGTTTTGTTTAGGTCCTATCTAGGTGTATATATGTAGCACTTAAGTATATGCAAGATGGTCTATTTCAATAAGACAATAATAATAAAGTTTAAAGGTACTGTTTATTCCCTTTTTGTTTCTCTTTATTCCACGTAAAGAGGCCCTGTTCTTTTCAGTGAAAGGGAGAACGTCACCATTACAAAAAGTGATTGCAGGGGAATGGTTGGAATCACCAAAAATCTTTGTCAGATGCTACCAAATATTAGAAAATTGAATTTTAATGTGTTGACTTAATTCTCACCTGGAAGAGAAGACAGTCCTATCTCTATCTCATGCTGACTTTGACTTCTTAACCTTCGGTTTATTTACTATGATTATAATTATTATCAAAATGTATCTTTCAGAATTAGTATAACTGCACCTTGAAAAAAACTTTAAGACAAGTTTATTTAGGCAATAGAAATACAATAAATGTTTTGTGTTTATGATATGAAAGTATAGCAATTAGATTTTAAGGATATCCCTCCCCTGAATGGCCCATATTTTCCTGATGTCTTTACACAACAACATAGAAAGGGCGCAAACACCCTTTTAAACTTCCATATTCTCATTAATTTCATTCATTCAACAGGTTTTTATTAACCATCTTCCATGTGCAACACATTCTTCTAGGTCCTGGGGAGTCACAAGAGATGAGAGGAAATATTTGTCCTCATGGAGTTCATATTTCAGAGAGTGTGTTTGAGAAAGTTACTACTATATAGATTCAATTTAATTTCTTTATTTTATTTATTTATTTTGAGACAGAGTTTCACTCTTGTTGCCCAGGCTGGAGTGCAATGGCATGATCTTGGCTCACTGCAACCTCTGCCTCCTGGGCTCAAGTGATTCTCCTGCCTCAGCCTCCTGAGTAGCTGGGATTACAGGCACCCATGACGACATCCAGCTAATTTTTGTATTTTTAGTAGAGACAGGGTTTCACCATATTGGCCAGGCTGGTCTCGAACTCCTGACCTCAGGTGATCCACCCACCTTGACCTCCCAATGTGCTGGGATTACAGGTGTGAGCCACCGTACCTGACCTAATTTAATTTAATAAACATTTATTGACTGACTTATGCAGAATTTTCCTATTTCCTATGAATATGAATACTTGAAGAAGATAAAATGCATGGTAGTATAAATGTCATCTCTCTATAACATCCCTTAAACTAGTTGCCTCCTCATCTGTGTTTCTATAATACTTCATGTGTGCCTGTATCATAGCAAAGATCACACTGCATTATACTTTTGTGTATGCCTATTTGTCTTATCCTCAGTGGTCTGTGTGAGGCTCAGGACCCTGTACTATTTATGTCTTATCCCCCTGAAGAGCTCAGTACTTGCCCAAGTAAATGATTGGACTTGAAGAGGATTGAGTATGTAGCTTCTGCCCTCAGAAAACCTTCAGTGAAGAAGGGGAAAAAAAAGATAAATAGCCTATTCCTGAACAGAACTCTGTAAGAGACAAGCAATCTTTTATGTAAATGTTCTTATTAAGGGAATCTTGATAGAGTAACAGTTTAAAAGAGAGAGGATTGATTTAATATAATAAGTACAGAATGTTATTTATCAACTATGTAGAACAAAAGAAGATAAATTCTCCTGGTATTTAAATAAAACTTGAGGGAATTACAATGTTTGTATATTACAGCTACACAGTCTTACATAAATTAAAGTAAATAAGCCCAGGTGTGAAATAATTACTACATCTGCAGGTAGACAAACATTTACCAAATTTTACGGAAAAAAAAAAATTTAGAATCTTCTCCCTAATCTGAGTTTCCATATGTTTGAATGTTTGATGAAAAATAGTCAAAGCATCAAATTGGAGTATCAGCAGGGAAACAGGGGTCACTCTCCCTGAAAGAATTGCCCTTCAGTATCGGATTCCTATTTATCATGTCCTCATTCCTTTTCCCACTGCCCGTGAATCAGTGTTCCTATACTTTGCCTCAAACAGGCAACATCTTCTAGTTGTTGTTTAACAAAGTTCACCTATATTCATGATCTAAATGATGCCATCTCTTTAGATTCACCAGCTAAAGGGTAAACCATCTTATGGGGAAGTATGTGAGGGTAGGTACCTGCAAATTTTGCATTGCCTGTAATATGTAATAGATTTTTGACATACTCTATTTCTGGGTCTCTTTTCTTGAATGAGTCAGAAAGTGGGTGAGCAAGTGTAAGGAATAGAAATTAGATGCACAGAATTCTGCAATTTCAATTAGAATATTTGCTTACTGAATGCCACTTCGTAGATGATCATGGCCTACAACTCAGAATTTCATGGCTACTGAAAAACTGCTCTTCTTGTGGTCAGAAATGCCGCCATTGTCTCACAAATAAAATAAGAATTTTAAATGAGAAAGAAATAGAATATACTTGGGATACTCAAGAACAACAAGAAGGCGAAGATTGTGTCCTTACTTTTCTTGGCATAGCCATTTAATATATTCTCTATCTTATCCCACTCTACCCTTACTCCCAGAAAGACACTTTTGAGGAACACATGGGAACTGTTAATGTTTTTTGAATAAAAGTATGCTTAGTGCATAGAATGCCTGCAGGACCTTTCACAGAAATTGACCATTCCTAGATTCAAATAAGAGGCTGAATAGATTTAAGGGTGTTTTCTGAATTGTCATGTTAGCTGCAGAACACAGCACTTTCAACACAGAGTGGGACTTTTCTTCTGGAGAAGAGCTAGGGAAACCACTGTACCTTTTAAATATTTTTGTTTTTAACATATATGGTTTATATGGTTTTGAGTCATTGTAGAAACAGTCTGTGATCAGGCCCCAAATTATTATCACTGTTCATATTGCCATAGGGACATAACAAGGTAACCTATCTCAAGAAAGCCGAGTCTGCAGGGCTTAATTATTTGCTTGTCTCAGAAAGCTCTGTAATTTACCTCTTGAGGTTTTGACCTGTAATGATCACCTTCTTCTTATGGTACTTAAGGTGTCCGTCTGCTTGGCCATCCTAATGCTATTGATTTGACTGTCAATGAAAACATTTGTTTACATTCCTTAAACTGAAAAGAATCTTCTCACCGCACTGTGGCACAGGTAACAGCGACTGATAGGAAAGTGCCACTGCACATTTTTTCCCTGAAGATTAGGTAATGAGCAGTTGTGACCATGACTCCAACCTGACCCAGCTTGAATGACATCTTATTTTAAAAACAGTAAGAACCATAAAAATCTTCTGAAGGCATCTTGGTTTCTACTCTAAATGATGGCAATTGTAGAACAATTAAAATCTATGACATTTTACATTGCAAATAAGATGTTTCTGTTTGCTACTTTTGGCATTCTTTTTCCTTATAGCAGGACAAAATCAAGTTATTTATATATATACACATAATCTTGACATATATATAGATCAAAATCAGATTTTATATATATATAATCTTTACATATATATGGATTTTTCTGTGCATGGAGTTTAAACTTTGACTCAATAGTATACACACATATATTACGGTTGCTTTTCAAGAAAAATCAGTCTAAAAATATTATCTCAAAAGAAATGTAAAATTAAAACAAAAATTGATTCCAAAGCTTTTCAGGCTACAAGTCAGTTTGATGAATGCCTTCAGTCCTGTACTACTGCCAACTGTGTCAATAACAAGTGAAACTATCTCAGACACGATTCCTAAACATTTTTGTAGATATGGGGGAAAAGTTTTAAGATATTTATACATCTTTACTTTAAATATTGCAATTGTTAGAAATTCGTAGTTACCAAATGTGAAATATCAAATTAATTAAAGATAGTTTTCATCAATGGGTTTTGATCAGGATAAAGTTTCTTAGAATGTTTAATGTGTTTAGTTGGGTTACAAACTGGTTAGTTTGTTTCCTCACTGGTATGTATTTCCTATCCTTAGAAAGTTGTAAATCTGAGTGTCTTAAAAAAATAAAATAAGGCCGGGCGCGGTGGCTCAAGCCTGTAATCCCAGCACTTTGGGAGGCCGAGACGGGCGGATCACGAGGTCAGGAGATCGAGACCATCCTGGCTAACACGGTGAAACCCCGTCTCTACTAAAAATACAAAAACTAGCCGGGCGAAGTGGCGGGCGCCTGTAGTCCCAGGTACTCGGGAGGCTGAGGCAGGAGAATGGCGTAAACTCGGGAGGCGGAGCTTGCAGTGAGCTGAGATCTGGCCACTGCACTCCAGTCCGGGCGACAGAGCGAGACTCCGCCGCAAAAAAAAAAAAAAATAAAATAAAATAAAATAAAATAAAAGTCTCTCTAGAAAGTAAGAGGCATGCTTTGTAAACCACAGAATCACTAAATTTCATTCCACTGCTGGTTTTCAACTGGAATACACTTTCAACTATTGTCTTTTAATGTAGACCTTTAATGCCTGAGGAATGCAGAGCCACGGTTCAACCTGCACAGACACTGACTTCAGAGTGCTCCAGGCTCTGTCGAAACGGCTACTGCACCCCCACGGGAAAGTGCTGCTGCAGTCCAGGCTGGGAGGGGGACTTCTGCAGAATCGGTTAGTATTTTTGTTTTCACCTGAAAAGGACTGGGGATGAGTCAATCCTTAGGTACTCAAGAACTCAACACCGATTGTTTCTTCTACAATAATATAGTGTTCAAAAGTGTTTAGCCATTTACAATACTATTAATGCTCATCTGTTTCTGAGCTTGTAAGTAAAATCTTGCTCATTTTCTTAATGTAAACAATTCACTTATGTAAGTTAATTATAAATATACAAAACCTTTAAATGACTGAGTCCTTTCAAAAAGTCAAAAATGCAAATAGCGCAACTAGATAATCTCTGTGGGCCTCTCGATCCTGGGTTCTGAGATTTCACACTAGCCAATGACATAGTGTTTGCCAAACCCCTCTCCAAGCACTAGCATTTTCCAGACACCCCGTAAATGCCCTCCCTGCCTTTACTGCTTGCTTTCCTACCACAGCAGACTAAAAACAGGGCTTTTCAGTGGGTGTTATTAAATAAAAGGGGAAAATGCAATTATCTAGAGACATATTACGAGATTTTTTCATGCTTTTTGCCACTCCCCTGTGAACCATCAACTAGGTGTGCATCTGCTCAGTGAGAGCAAAGGAGATTTTTTCCAGGGTTGTTCTAGCCTTTAACTTGATAGTTCCTCAATTATGTGCAGTGATGTTTAAGTTCTACTTGGTGTAAAGTCAGAAAATTAGATAAATTTAGAAACCTAGAGTTTAAAATGTGTATGTTGAAAATGCATAATTAACAATCAGCATATACCATCACTTAGAAAAGATTTTGATCTCGGTTATTTCAAATATTAAAATACTTATTGCCAATGAAAATTAAAATATCAAATTAACATTTAATATTATTTATTCATAAATGCTATCTTTTTGTTTGTCCTCAAGATGTATTTCCAAGAATTATAACTATAACTTGTCTATTTTTATATTGCCCAACAAAAATAACCAACATTTAAAACCACACATACAGGATACATTTTAAACTTAAATTGCTTCAGCATTAATAACATTATGTGTTTGATTAATACTATGGTTATGTATCTAGGAAGGAATTATCAAAATTAAAACTCAACAGAAATTAAGTAATTACATTATTTAAAACAAATGCTTACATGTTATTGACCCACCCTCTCTACCTTTTTGTTAGTTGACCAAAAATATGAGAATCAGTATTCAAATGTAATGATATTCAAATTCCTGCTAATATATTGTCTTTCTGCTTTCTTTGCTGCCTGACAATATCTACTTTCTCTGCTTTTTTTTTTTTTTTTCCTTTTTTTTTTTTTGAGATGGAGTCTCTCTCTGTCGCTAAGGCTGGAGTGCAGTGAGGCGATCTCGGCTCACCGCCACCTCCGCCTCCTGGGTTCAAGTGATTCTCCCACCTCAGCTTCCCGAGTAGCTTGGATTATAGGCGCCCACCACCATGCCCTGCCAATTTTTGTATTTATAGTGGAGATGGGTTTTCACCATGTTGGCCAGGCTGGTCTTGAACTCTCAACCTCATGTGATCTGCCACCTTGGCCTCCCAGAGTGCTGGATTACAGGTGTGAGCCATCATGCCCAGCCTCTCTGCATCTTTTAGTAACAGAATATAACATAAAGTGTCCATTCTGTTATATTCCCTGCTTTGCATTTTGCCTAATCTCTTATGTTACCTGAAGCCTGCTAGTAACAGTGTGTTTAAATGAGGGTGAATGAATTATCTTAAATACAATTGGCATTATACAAACCTTAATAGATACTAATAATAAATTGTGATATAAATGAAAATAGACATACATTGAGTTAAATAAAGTTTTACTCCATGAGGTACTTTCATTTTTACACTGAATCAATTTAAATAGTTTGAATATATAACATTCACCAAAACCATTCTATAAAAGCAATCTGTTTATTTGGGATGTTTTGGACCCAATCAAGAATTTTATTCATGTACTCACATTGTTTACTCATCTCCCACAGATTTAAAACATAAAATTGTTTATTTTCTGCTTATTTTTTCTTTTCCAGGTGTCAAAAACAGACCCCTGGAATTTGATTAATGTAATTGAAAGGTTAAAATAACCCTGTCTTGTCAAAACATAGGGAAATGTATTGAAGGAATTTGACTCCATCCACAGTGACTGTACTCCCCAGATTTAATCAGAAAATGGCAATTTATGTATCCAATTTTACATCTCATTTTAGCAGTATATCTTTACATTCCCCATTTATATTGTAGTGGTAAAAATTCTTTAATGAATAAATTCTGTGCTGTAGGGTAACCCTGAAAAGGTTGGCTCAGAACATCCTTTGTTGGCCAATTGCACTGACTCCAGAAAGGGACTTCAAAGTGTCATCAGAGAGCAAAACATATGCTGCCTGCCCCTGGAAGCAAGAGGAAGGAAGAATCCAAAGGAGTTTATATGGTGGATATTCCACCTAACCAAAATCCCAAACTGATTGTTCCTTTATGTTACATTGGAGACGCTTGAGCCTCTCTGTCTCCCCCTCAGGCTGGGTCACTCCCATGTTGAGATCCTACCTTGAAGGAATGGGAACAGAGTTTGGGAGGCCCTCTGTAGAGAATGCTCCTGTGGAGCAGAGATTTTGAAGGACTAAAATCTTCATTTTAAACAGAATTAATTTTGCAAAGGGTTGCAACTGTTTCTCATGATCTCCGCTTCTCTAGAAATGTCTCTCGTTCTCTGCCGAGTTCAGGCCTCCAAATAACTATGGGTGTAAAAGCCCGTTTGCTACTGGTATATTTATCTTTCAGATCATTTTGTAACTATCTCCCTCCTTTTTTCCCTCGCTTCCCTTATTCAGCAATATTTGTAGGTCTCATGCTCGGTCTTGTTTCTGACACACAGAATGAGAGTGTGATGTTCTTGCTCTTTTTCTCTCCCAGCAAAATGTGAGCCAGCATGCCGTCATGGAGGTGTCTGTGTTAGACCGAACAAGTGCCTCTGTAAAAAAGGATATCTTGGTCCTCAGTGTGAACAAGTGGACAGAAACATCCGCAGAGTGACCAGGGCAGGTATTCTTGATCAGATCATTGACATGACATCTTACTTGCTGGATCTAACAAGTTACATTGTATAGTTTCTGGGACCGTTTGCATATTCCTTTCCAATGGGCATTTATTTTTTAGCCTGTCATTAAAAAAAAAAAAAAAAAAAAAAAAAAAAGACTGTTATCCTGCTACACACTCCTGTGATTTCATTCTCTTTTATTAATTTAAAAATGATTTCCAGAAATGTGCAGATCCTCTGTGTGTATGTCAGCATGTTTGTTCACATATGCACATACACATACTCATAATCCCTATATACGTTGTTACTTAACAGATGATTTTTAAAAATATATACTTCCTTGGGCAGAGTAATTTACACAGAAATTCCACTGTAAATTGACAACGAATTTTTTATGTCACTAGAAGAGATTATTTGACTTCCTAGGAATCTTCTGTCAATAATCACTAAAGTCAACTTTAATAGAGTTTTGAAACATTACTGTGCAATCTGATGGATCTAATAAAAAAGGCAATATTTTTATATTAAAGTACTATACTAGGAGAGAATGTTTCAGAACTCCCTGATGAATTTCTAAGTGAGCAACTTGATATAAAATTGTAATCTTCATTTTTGTCAGTGTATCCAATTACAGAATGTTACACTTACCTTTTTATTGGCTGAGAAATCTGATTACTTCGTCTTAATCTCAAGATTGTTTTCAAGTGTTTTATAATTAAATCATAACAGCATATTTTAAAATCAGTCTTCCTAAAAGGTCTGCTTTTATTGTATATTTTATTTAACAATAGGCACTGGGTTTGTGTTACATATTTATATATTTTATTTTATTTTTATAATATAGACATCACCTAGATGAAACACCTTTACCCTGTCCTGTAAAACACTAAAGTTACATTTTTCACCAACTTAATTGGAAAGAAGGGGAGTGAGAAAGCAAACAGTCTTTAATGTGCTGTGGATCTAATCTAGCAAGGTATCCTTGTGCCAACATGTAATCATTAACGACGGAAGAAAAAGCAAGAAAACAGCCAATTCTTATAAAATTCCAGCATTAAACATTTGTAAAGTGCTTTTCACCATAGCAAGACTGTCAGAGTCCATGTTATTAGAATGTTGCAGATTTCCACTGAATCGAACCTCACTGGAGAAGAGCTCACTTGTTTTTTTTAAAAATCTTGGCTATGTAAGCTGTCACCTGTACAAATTTTTAACATAATAATTCTTGCCAAATAAGACTTTAAATGTACATGTTCCTTCAGAACTCAATGAAAATACTCTTTGGTTAATGTATCAATAAATTTTCTGTAAATGTTCTGTTCAGGGTTTTAAAGAGATGACATGTTCTGACTTAAAACTGCAAAAAGTATAGTAGATATTTTTCCTCATGGTTTTCAAAGCCAGCTCTCCACGTTTGGATTTTAACAAAATATAAGGCCTCTTTGCACTACTGAAAAAACACATCTACTCATGACAAGTGCATACCCACTATGGCTGTCCTTCTGTAAACATCTATTCCTCTAGAATCTAAATTGTAGAGCAGTAGAGATTATGCAGCACCAGCTGACTTTCTAAACCTGCTCCTTACCTTTAGGAATACAAGCCTCAATTTAAAAAATATGTTGCAGCTAGTATTTCTCTGTTGTTTTAAGGTGAGAGATTTGCAGTTAAAGCCCAGTAAGCATTTATATAGAAGCCACAATGTAGAAAGATTGGTTAAGTACACTGCTCTTGTCTTCCATATATGATTACTTAAGTTTCAAGTGACCTCATGCCAAATGGAAATGGGTTGAGAAATCTTGGTTCAGTGCTTAGTGAACAATAGCCTGCATTAAAAAGTGCATGCATAATTTTGCACAATTTAGATTCAATTGACAGTCTATTCAAAGAAGTCTCAGGATTAAATGAGCATGGAGACCAAATTGCCCTCTTACCCCAGAAAAGGGGTGGTCCCTTCTAGTCACACTAACACTTCATTGGCCCAACAGTGTGACAAATCTTGCAATGAACCATGCAGTAGCCTGCATCTGTAGGTTAATAGCAATCTTTTGTCTCCATTGCTTTCTCTTCATAGCCCTTTTACTGAATTCCATCACAGAAAGTTTTACAATTAAAAAAAAAAATGTCCTGACAACCATTTTTGTAAATGGACCTACCATCTAATCATCCCTTATTCAACGTGGGTGACATTAACAAAATGTGAACTTCTTGTGAGGGAGCCAGCTGTCTAAATCTGTCAAATCGTGCAGTTTTATTACACATTCTCCAATTCTTCCGAGCTTCCCTGAAAACAATAAGGATACTGCTATATATTCAGTAAAATCTAAAAAAATCAAGCATTTCTTCTTACATCTTTAAACTTTCCATCTCCTCCCCAAAATAAAAGGTGTTCTATTGCCTTTAGTTCTACTGTTTTAAAATATCTATATTAAGTTGACCAGGCCCAGATTTTTAATACAGCTTTTTCCCAAGTGAAAGATTTTCAAGTGACTTAGAAAAACATATGTGCCCCAGGTGTCACTGCCTTTCCTTTTGTGAGTCGTTAGAATAAAAGACCAAATTCTTCTCAAGAGAGGATAGCAAGATCCACGGATGTTAAACCAAGCAAAGAAAGTAAAGTCATTGGAGTCATTTATTTCTGTTCTTAGGAGAAAAGTAGATAGCACTGGCTAATTGATGGCAACATATTTTAAATTAAGTGGTCAATTCAAAAAATCTCTTTGACCTTTTCTTTCAAGTAGATTTTTTAAATGCATGACTGGAGAATTATCTTCAATGATTCATGATGAGAGGCAGGTAGGAATTGGTTAAGAAGTATGAGCTAGGAAAAAAATATTGTTTAATCACATGAAAGGCAACATCTGCTCAGTTCATAAAGCACACAATCTCAAATGGAAGAAACAAAAGTTCTTCGTAAGAATGCTGATGCATAAGATAAAGACAAAATAATGCAAAAGAAAAATGTATATTATTATTCCCTTGTCCATTCTCAAGTTTAAGCTGTGGTTGTCAGTTGAATGTGAAATGACATTGTAGTTGTTTTAAATGGTTGGAAATAACCTTTCTACTACTGTTTCTGCCACACTGTTGTCCTGGTTCATAAAACCTTGTTTTCTTGACAGTTATTTAGGTAATAAAAGGAATGCCAATTGGCAGATCTTTAAGTGAAAAGGAGAAAAGATTTAAGAAATTGAGTGATGGCTAAAAGTGCTTCCATCCATAACTTTTTTTCTTGGATTTTTTTTCAATGTAATTATTGTAAAATATATTTTTTACTTTATCACAAAGAATACTCGGAAGTTTTCTCAGATTGATGAGTATCTCATAAAGAGTAGAGAAACCAACACATACAATATACACACACAACCTAAATAGAAAACTGTTCTCTTTGTTATTTGCATGCCCCAGCGCAGTTACTTCTTCCCTATTTATTTCTTTGAAAATGATTGCAAAATAGTATACTAACAATTTTAATCCATTTGCTGTTTTTTGTTTTGTTTCATTTTGTTTTTGTTTGTTTGTTTTTGTTTTTGTTTTTGAGACGGAGTCTTGCTCTGTCACCCAGGCTGCAGTGCAGTGGCATGATCTCAGCTCACTGCAACCTCCGCTTCCTGGATTCAAGCAATTCTCCTGCCTCAGCCTCCCGAGTAGCTGGGATTACAGGCACCCGCCAGTATACTCAGCTAATTTTTTGTGTGTTTCTCGTAGAGACAGGGTTTCACCATGTTGGCCAGGCTGATTTCAAACTCCAGACTTCAAGTGATCCAGCTGCCCAGGCCTCCTGAAGTGCCAGGATTACAGGCGTGAGTCACCACGCCCAGCCTCCATTTGCTTTTGATACTGTTTTTATCTCTGAGTTATAAACTATACAAGCTTACCAGGTGTAAGGTGTGAGGTTAGATGCTACATCTAGGAGCGTTCAAGATATACATTAATTTAAACTTTTATTAGTCCAACTTTCCACTAAAACTCTTAGCTTTGAAACATAAAAGAGAAATCAAGCCCAGATTTTTAGAGGAAAGCTAAGGTATACCATTGGCAGTTGTAGTTTTAATTTTAGTTGACTGATTAACCAATTAGTTTATAAATGTTACCTATAATGTCTATGTTCTCTTCCTCTCCCTCCCTCCTTCTCTCTCTCTCGCGGCTAACATATATGTGCATGTGTGTGTGTGTATATACATATATATATACACATACATATATATACATATACACACATACATATATACATACATATACACACACATATATATACACACACATAAAAGGAAAAAGAATATATATGTGTATTATATATATATATACACATATATATATAATACACATATATATTCTTTTTGCTTTTAGCCACTTCCCTCTCCTACATTTTCTATTGGTTTTGCCTAAATAGACGTGTTCTCAATACAACTATGTTGAAAGTATCCTGGGCTAGACTGCTATTGATTTTGCTGGTTATGATCTTTTCTTTGTTTTTCTGAAAAATAGCCTCTCCTGGTTCCACATTTTCTCAAATCCTATGTAACAAAGAAGTGGATAGTAAACAAACGACATACTAGGCTGATCCATTACAATCTTTGAAAGAAATAAGGAAGAGCAGAAATCTCTACCAGTCCAGACGCTCCAATTCAGCTGCTCTAGCATAGATACAGGAAAGACCTGGAGAATAACACTGGGGTTAGCTAACAGCAGGGAAAGTTAGTAGCTATTTCCTAGCCAAGGAAAAACCTTCTCTATGGAATAATTTTAAGAAAATTATTTCAAATCTGTGAGAAAAAAAATAAGAAGCCATTCCTCAATGGAGACTTTAAAAATCTTAATATCCCTACCCCTGAGATTTGAAGTTGCAGAGGACTCAGACCGAAGTCCCATGGCAGAAAATGCACATATTTTTAAACTACTCCCAAGAAGTAAACTATTACTGTGAATGCTGGCAATACCATCAGAAAGTTTATCTTTACAATACCTAAAAATAAATATATGTTTGCTATCTTATCCTTTTTTTGTCACACCACCATAAATTGGTTATACATATACAACCAAATTGATTTTATATATATGTGTGTGTGTGTGTGTGTATATATATAATATGTAAACAAATGACATACTAGGCTGATCTATTACAATCATTGAAAGAAATAAGGAAGAGCAGAAATCTCTACCAGTCCAGATACACACATATATGTGTGTGTGTGTGTGTGTGTGTGTGTGTGTGTATGTGTATGTATATATAAAACCATGGAACCTGCCAAACACTAATCCTAGCCAACTTCAATCCTTCTTTCTCTTAACTACCTTCTCTGAATAAGTTCTGGACATCACCTTAAAATAAATTTTTAGGAGAGTAATATATATTCATGTGATTGTGAGGGAGCATTGTAGAGCTGTTTTCTTCTCGGTCACTGTGGTGATTTTCCTAGATGCTATGGAAAGGTTTGTTCACTTACGAGATTAGGACTTTTCTTAAATTCTTAAATTCCTCATTAAATATGAACCTAAGGTATACTCGTCATTTACCTTGATTCCCATATAATTTGTATAGGTCATATATAAGTCAATTGACAAAATAAAAAAACAAATAATTAGATTCCTTCTATCAATAGAAAGCCTTGTGCTTAAAATCTGTTATTCTTTTTTGAGCCAGACTAAACAGTAACATAAAAAAATGGCATCAGCCTAACATTAAATCTAAGGTTACTTCTCACATACATCATAAAGTCAGCCATCATCTTTCATGTAGGATGTCTTGGGGTTTTCTTTTTGCATATATAGATCATGTGTTACTTAAATCCAAAATACATGTGTGTATATATACATATATATGTAACAATATAAATGTATGATGAGTTATCTCAATTGACTATAATCTTCGAAGTCAAAAAGAAAACATTTCAGTACATAATATAAAAAGAACTGAACATTAACAGTAATGGGAAATTCATAATGGCTAAATATGAAATAAGCTTTGTCTTTGCAGTTACAAACTAATTCTTGTACATTTTCCCTCTCACTAAAAAAAAATAACTAATTGATAGTTGCCATTCACATGAACAAGGTATGATCAGGCTTGGGATTGTATGCCCAAAACCTATGTTTCTTTACCTTATATTCTTAAAACTTGAGACATGATTTTTCTAGAATAAATTAAGATTTCATGTACAATAGAGTACTTTTCCTAATACTGTTATGGAGAAACCAAGTTGACTACCTTATGAGAGATCAGATATTTCCCTTATCTCGTTATATTCACAGCATATGTTTGGACATGAATTTCACCAAGAACCATGTAGTAATAAGATAAATGGTAACTGAGGTACTGTGAAATTTTTAGAACTTGATTCCCCAGGACATGCTATAGTAAACTAAACTATTTATTCAAAAGTAACCCAACTAATTAAAGTGAAAAAAATTATTGAATTACAATGAACAAACATAAAACAACACTTAAATGAGAATTCTGCGTCTTTTTTGGTTTTATCTGTGATTTATTTTGTCCTGTATTAAGGAAAGGTTATCTTTATCATTGTTCTAATATGTTTTGGTTTCTCTAATGGTTCATTTTCCTTTAGGTTGTTGAAAATTAGGGCAGTTTGTCCGGAACCTTACACACAGGAGACACCAGGACCAACCCATGCCTAGATTTCTGTTAATAAAGGGGAGAAGGGTATTTGAACAGGTAGTAAAGGCAGGTACAAGTTTAAGGGAGCAGGGTTAACATACATACTAGGTGAGATTTCTATAAATATCTGAAAAGTTACATGCATAGTCATTGGCTCAGGTAATTTCTCTGAATTTGAACTTATTTGATTTATTTAACCAAGTTATTATAATATGCAGTTCTCTTTAATCAATCTTCTATTATTCAATCATCTATCCATTTATTAATTCAACAAATATTTATTAAAGTGCCTACCATGATTATGTGCTGTAGAAAAGACAAGGACATTTACTAGGGGGGATTGTGGGCCCAATGGGCATCATGAGCATGTTTGAAGCAAAAGACAATAATCACATCCAATGGCACCAGTTCAGCTCAACTTTAGAATTCAGCAGTAATAGTACAGATGGCCTAAAGTACATCTGTGTGTATCTGTACATGTGCACACACCCATGTATATATATTTATCTATCTGTACAAACACTACATATGTATACACACTATCTATGTAAAATATAATATATGTATAATGCATATAAATTCTAACAAGTGTATTTGTGTTATCTTTAAAATAGAACAATTGTATCTTGAAGTGGTAAATGCAGAGAATTGGTTTTATTGTTGATCTGTGGATTTAATGATTTTTAGGTAAAAAGGATGTTTAAGTGTACAATTTCTTTTCTTAATTTAATATATTTATGTAAATGCATGCCTGAAATTTGGTTAGATTGACTGTGTTTTGTGTCTTTTAACGTGATCAAATGATTAAACTTTATCTTATGACTTGATGTACATGTGCTATTTTAAAATTATTTTTTATTTTAGAATTTAAAACTTTTTTCTAAATATACAGACTGATTACATAAACACCAATTTTTAAATACTCTATAGACAAACTACTTCAAAATATTCTCATCTTTTGTCATTTTTCACGTTCTAATTTTAAAATTTTCTTCCAAAATAGATGCCAATGTCAAGGGTCAGTTTCATTAGGCAGCCATGAAGATGTTACATTGATAAAATTTGTTCTAGGTTGTAAGTCCCTTAAACCTCATCTTTTCAAGTAAGTAAGAATAAGTATAGAATGTAGAAGAGCAGTGAGGAACCCTGGGTGCCCAAATTGAAGGGAAGAAGCATATGGAGGGGGAGGGACATGAACGAAGGTAATTGCAGGTAGCCCAAAACTTTGCTTACCTCACCATTTTGCTTCCAGTTAACCCTACCAGGAGTATTTTGACCCGTTACTTTGAGCACAAATTTAAAATCTGCCTATCTTTTTTTTTAGAAAAGCAAAATGTGTTCATCTAAGTCCCCTTTCTTCCTGGATAAATGCATCTCTTTGACTCGTTGAAAGGAAAAACTCTCTCTCTGCCAGACATTATTATTTCTAAGAGAATAAAATGTGTTACAAAGTGTTTATTCAGTAAGTGTTCCTCAGCTCAGATTGCTCTTTAGAAGTTTTAAGTTAGACAAAATGTCACCATGAAAAGAGCCCTCTAGCTCATGTTCACAGCAGCCCAGGAAACACCAGAATTCTTTGTTTTTCTACCTTTCCGACTCCTAGAATGTGTCCTTGTGACTCAGCCCATGATCACCCTTTTGTTTCTCGTGTGTCTACTGTTTTTGAATCCCTGATAGACCTATATCATTTCCTACATATGTGAAAACAATAATAGTACATATATCCACTCCAGTGATGGAAGGGATTTCTTGCTCATCTCTCTGGGTTCCTTCACTCTCTCTTATTGGGCTTCTCAGATCTGCCATCACCAACATAATTCCTGCTTTAAATTCCCGCTGCGGTAAACACTAAGTGGCCTCCATTTCCCGTTTTTAGACGCTGATGGCCACAATTTATTTTTTTATTTTTTATTTTTTTTTTGAGACAGAGTTTTGCTCTTTTTTTCTTTCTTTCTTTTTT
The DNA here is from genome assembly GCF_007565055.1 of Rhinopithecus roxellana. Taxonomy (NCBI): domain Eukaryota; kingdom Metazoa; phylum Chordata; class Mammalia; order Primates; family Cercopithecidae; genus Rhinopithecus; species Rhinopithecus roxellana. The sequence goes on from NC_044550.1 coordinate 81,532,976, forward strand.
CTTTCCAAGTCTTGCTCTGTTGCCAGGCGGGAGTGCAGTGGCGCCATCTCAGCTCACTGCAACCTCTGCCTCCTGGGTTCAACGATTCTCCTGCCTCAGCCTCCCAAGTAACTGGGAGTACAGACACCCACCACCACACCCAGGTAATTTTTGTATTTTTAGTAGAGATGAGGTTTCCACATGTTGGCCAGTATGGTCTCGATCTCTTGACCTCATGACCCGCCCGCCTCGGCCTCCCAAATTTCTGGGATTACAGGCGTAAGCCACCACGACCAGTCGGAGTTTTACTCTTGTTGCGCAGGCTGGAGTGCAATGGCTCAATCTAGGCTCACTGCAACCTCCACCTCCTGGCTTCTGCCTCAGCTTCCCAAGTAGATGAGATTACAGGCACCCACCACCACGCCTGGCTAATTTTTGTATTTTTAGTACAGTCAGGGTTTCACCATGTTGGCCAGGCTGTTCTTGAACTCCTGACCTCATGTGATCCACCAGCCTTGGCCTCCCATAGTGCGGGGGTTACAGGCATGAACCACCATGCCCAGCTGATAGAAGTATTAATAAGAATGACAGACCAGTGAGAAGAGAGATGATGTGGTGGAACTAAAAAGGGACATGATGACATCTTTAAGAGGGACATGATGAGACCTTTAAAAGGGCACATTAAGAAACCATTATCTTGGATCCCATGTGATCACAATGTTAAAGGGATCCTACTTCCAAACTTGGAATGTAAACCTTAAATTTCTAAGGCAATGGAGAAGTGGAACCTTCACAGTTGTCACTAAAAGACTTCACAGCTCACACTGGTACTATCACAATTCTCAGCTGCCAAGTTCCCCAGGATTTTGACAGTTAATGTGACAGATATGTCTATAAAATATCTCCTTTACACTCACTTTTTTAATAGAAAAGCTGAAACTAGTGTTCTATTTCCAATGGAAATGCAATTTAAAATACCAGCCACACAATATCTCTTCAGTAAAAAATAGTTTTTTCTATTGGGAGTTCTAAAGAGGACCCTCTGAAGATTAAATCCTATTATCATTCAAAGAAATGAGAGGATAAGAGAAAGGAAAACAATTTGGATAAAATATTTCTTCTACATTTTTATAATTTCCATGCAGTATTTTCTATGATTAAAATAAACAAACACTTTAAAAGGGAAAAGGAGGCGGGAGGGAGAGGGAGGTAGAAGGCTGGGTAGATCCCAACTATAAAACTCATTCTTCTTGGGACTATGCCAGCATCAGAAACTAGTTGAGCTCAGTCTTGTAATTTAATAAGATGTTGTCAGATCCTTTTGACGTATTTATAGCCTTATAATTAAAACTCCTTGATGCAAAATCCATGTGCTTCATGTAAAGCAATTTCACTTATCGTAGACACTCTGTTCTATGATCTACAGCTACCAAAAGCAACACATGCCAGGTGTACTGGCAAGAGGCAAGAGCTCTGGCCTAGGGCTGGGAGATATGGATCCTGTACCCAAGTCTCCAACTAATTAGCTGGAAGCTACTGGATATATCTCTCACCGCATTGGGACTCAGCTTCCTTATATAAAAAAGAACTCAGGTTCTTTCAGCTCTAACAAACAGGTATTACTATAAGGTAGTACTAATTTCATGATCTATGTGGATGGCAGATTTGAAACTGTAAATCTTACCTAGGAATATATTAACTACTACATTTCACGAATTTGTAGTGGTTACATAATCATAAGACACTCTTACTCATTTTCTTCTAATCTCCCAGTCTCCTCTTTGCCCTGGCTCTCCCACTCTTCTGTGGTTCTGGTATGGCCTCCTCTTAGGTGTTCTCTGAATCTCTTTTTTCTGTTTCTTCCACCTGGTAGGTTCACTCTTGAACCCATTCATGTCTCCCACAGCTCTCACTCAAAATTTTTAAGACATTATCTGATCCATGTCTATAATTTCCTTTATGCTGAAGAAGTGCATGTTACAGGGAAGCTGCTACTCTCTTCAGGGTCCTTAATGCTTGGTTTTGCAACTGTCACAAATATCATTATTGCCTCTTCCATGAAGTATGTCTCCAAGAGAACTGCTGTAGGCACCCTACCTGACAGCATATTCTGGGCATATAGAAGAGCAGAAATGCTCTTTTGATATCATCGAGAAGGCAGTCAATTCAAGACACAGAAGAAAGCATAACCAAGAATATTAGTCTTCTCAGGCTGCCATAACAAAATATCACACACTGGAAGGCTTAACAGAAATTTATTGCCTTGCAGTCCTGGAAGCAGGAAGTATGACATCAAAGTGTTGGCAGGCCTGGTTCCTTCTGAGGGATGTGAGGAAAGAATCTGTGCCAGGCCATCTTCTCCCTGTGTCTTTTCACATCACCTTCCTTCCATATGTATCTCTGTGCCCACATTTCCCTTTTTATAACGACATCAATCATACTGGATTCAGGCCTAAACTAATGATTTAATTTGATTACCTCTGTAAAGTCCGTCTCTCCAAAAGGGTCACAGTGTAAGGTACTGGGGGTTTGGACTCCAACATATGAATCTGGGGAAGGGAGAGGGGGAGGGGACACAATTCACCACGGCACTGTGCCCCAGAAATGGCATCAGACTTCACGGAGGTCTCGTTTTCATTGTCTGACACAGTGCTTCTCAAACTCCACGGTGCCTCATGTCACATGGGGACTTCACTAAAACACAGATTCTGATTTAGTACATCTGGGCTGGGGCCTCAGATGATCTCCAACAAACTCTGAGGTTATACTAATCCTGATGGTACACAGCCTTACTTTGAGGAGCAAGGATCTAATTCATGGTGGATAGGCTGTTTTAACTTCAAGGGCAGAATGGTAATGCTGGAAAAGACTTAATGAAAACATGACCTTCTGCCTTCAAAAAGGAAACAATGGTGTGGTTTCCATCTTAATTCTAGGCTTGTGCTTACTCGGGTAGAATGTACACAACAGCACAGAGTCAATATTTGTGCTTAGCAGTCAGTCATCCTCATGACACTGGGGATCCTTGCTGTGGTTACTACAACTGCTGTTCTTATTTTCAGCAATAACATTATAATCACACAAACAACTACAATATTTCATTGTAGGCTGGAATTCATCTGTCTGTTTAAAACTGGCTTGCTAAAGTGATATGTACTATAAATAAAATATACATTAGTTTTAAACTGTGTAAATTGTGCCAAGATAGTACATTGCAGTAACAGAAAACTGTGACAGACTCCTGTTAAGAGAAAAAAACAATGAAAGAAAATTATCACTATGAATAACTATACCTTAATGAAGATGTAGACCCTGAAAAACAAAGAAAATAAGCATTTGTGTTATACTGATTTTTTTCTACCAATTTGATATAGACTTTATGTTTTAGAGCAATTTCAGGTTCACAGCAAAATTGAGAAGAAAGTACAGATATGTCTTGTATACCCTCTCCCCCCACATATGCATAACCTACCTCTCCTGTTATCAACATCCCCCACCCAAGAGGTACATTTGTTAAAATTGATGAACTTACATTGACACATCATAATCACTCAAAGTTCGTGGTTTACCTTAGGGTTCACTCTTAGCTCTGTATTCTGTGAGTTGTGATAAATGGATAATGACATGTACCTGCTGCTATGGTATCATACAGAGTAGTTTCACTGCCCTAAAAATCTTCTGTGCTGCACCTATTTATCCCTGTCTCACCCCAAGCCCTGCCAACCACTGATCTCTTTAATTGCCTTTATAGTTTGTCTTTTCCTGAATGTCATATAGTTGCAATCATACAATGTGTAGGCTTTTCAGAATGTCTTTTTTGCTTAGTAACATCCATTTGCTTAGAAATGTCTATCCAATAGACATTTCTTCCATGTCTTTTCGTGGCTTGATAGTTGGGGTTTTTTTTTGTTTTTTTTTTTAGCACTGAATTTTATTCCATTGCCTGTAACACAGTTTACTTTTTCATTCACCTACTGAAAATCATCTTGGTTGTTTCCAAGTTCTGGCAATTATAAACTTGCCAACCATGCTATAAACAGCTATGTGAAGGTTTTTGGATGGACATAGTTTTCAGCTCCTTTGGGTAAATACCAAGGAGCTCAATCGTATGGTAAGAGTATGTTTCGTTTTATAAGAACCTGCCAAGCTGTCTTCCAGAGCAGCTGTATCATTTTACATTTCCACAAACAATTAATGAGACCTCCACTTCCTCACCAGCATTTGGTATTGACAGTGTGTCGGGTGCTGTGGCTCATGCCTACAATCCCAGCACTTTGAGAGGCCAAGACAGGTGGATTGCTTGAGCTCAGGAGTTTGAAAGCAGCCTGAACCACATAGCAAGACCCTGTCTCCACACACAAAAGAAACACAAAAATGTAGGGTGACATGCACCTGTGGTCCCAGCTACATGGGAAGCTGAGGCAGGAGAATTGTTTGAACCCAGGAGGTCGAGGCTGCAGTCAGCCCTGATTGTGCCACTGCACTCCAGGGAAGGTACAGAGTGTGACTTTGTCTTCAGGAAAAAAAAAAAAGAAAGAAAGAAAGAAAGAAAGGAAAGGAAAGGGAAAAGAAATAAAGTTTTATAACTTTATCCTAACACCAAGGTATAATCATGTTACTTAGAGTTAGAAACATATCTGGAATTATATCAAAAATGCTATGGAGGCAAATTTAGTGCTGTTTGTTAAAGAACAACACAAAATACCTGATTCACACATTTATGTACCACATTTAGAAGGGCTGAGAGCAGGGCCGCCCAATATAACCTTCTGTGATGATAGAAATGTTGTATACTTGCACTGTCCAATATGGTAGCCACTAGCCACGTGTGACTGTCAAGCTCTTGAAATGTGGCTGGTGCAACTGAGGAAATGAATACTTTATTTTATTTTATTTTAATTAAATTTAAATATTAGTTGCTCATATAAAAAGAGTTTTTTGGTGTTTTTTCTTTAATATTGGCTACTTCAAAAGTCAGAGCTAAAAACAATTCAGACAATTTGGTTAAAACATTTTGGTGATATGTTTGATAATCCCTTATATGTAATTCAGACAGAAATGTTTCATATTTCCTTTACCTTTGTTCCCTTTTGTTCCTGTAGCTTACTGCAAATAGAATAGCCTACATACTCCTTGCTCTAAAAATTTTTACCTTCACCTTTGACCAAAATCAGTAAAATTCTTTTTTTTTTTTTTTTTTTTTTTTTTTGAGACGGAGGCTTGCTCTGTCACCCGGGCTGGAGTGCAGTGGCCGGATCTCAGCTCACTGCAAGCTCCGCCTCCCGGGTTCACGCCATTCTCCTGCCTCAGCCTCCCGAGTAGCTGGGACTACAGGCACCCGCCACCTCGCCCGGCTGGTTTTTTGTATTTTTAGTAGAGACGGGGTTTCACCAGGTTAGCCAGGATGGTCTTGATCTCCTGACCTCGTGATCCGCCCGTCTCGGCCTCCCAAAGTGCTGGGATTACAGGCTTGAGCCACCGCGCCCGGCCAAATCAGTAAAATTCTTAATTCTAAGTATAGTTTTATAGTGTAATCAAAATGCATTACGCACAAGTGGAAATTATGCACAGTGATCATGTATATGCACATTTCTGAGTGTGTACAAGTGAAGAAAAAGCGTTATATACAGAGAATTGCTGGTGGGAAGAAGAAAGGGAGGTTAGTGCTTGTCAGGTGCCAAACTCTCCTCAATTAGAGAAAACACAGGCAGAGGAACTAGGAGCATGAGACTGCCACCATGAATTTTTATATTTAGTTTTGTAAAATTATCCTGGAAGAGACAAATTTTGGAGCAATATTTAAAGAAAGACAATCAAATCCATTACACTGAGCCATAAGATGCAGCTCTAAAAATTTCACCACATGCAACCTGAAGTAACCATGAGAGAGAAGCAATAGAGTAGAGCCAGAGGGAATGTCAGAGGCCCAAATAAAGAGCAAAGAAAAGATATCTACCTATGTGGAAGTGGACATAATAGGTGTAGTACAGTGACAAGTCAGCTAAACTGAATGGAAACAAGTGGGAGTTAGTAATAATTGCTAACACTTGTATGGTGCTCTGTGCCAGACACCTCTTCTAAGAAGTGTCAAGAATTGTGAAAGTTCTGAGATTTCACTCCTCTTAGAAACTAACAAATTAGTTTATTTCAGGGAGGCTGACAGAAGACATAAGACTCCTGGGTCAGAGACAAAGGACAGTTTATTAGTCACAGGAATAGCCAGAAGCAGTAACCAGTTCCCTGAGTCCCAGTTCTCACAGACTGAAATGGAAAGAGCCAGGTGATATTTGCACTGGAAGTTGGTTGGGTTACAGAAAAGAAACTTTGAGTTTAGGGATCCCAAATCTTTTATAATGGACAGTAGGCAAACCTGCCTGATCTTTGCATTAGAGGGAGAAGCTATCACTATCTTTCAAGGCTGGTTGTTATACAAGCATCCTTTAAAAGTTAGTTCAGAAGAAACACATTCAAAGCTTCTGCTTACAGGATGTGCAGAAACAAAAAAGGTCCTGGAGAATTGTCTCCCTGTAAGTACTTTACATATATTGATTCTTTGAATCTTCTCAACAACAACATGAGATAGGTACTCTTATGCCATTTTATAGATTAAGAAATGGGACACAAAGCTCCCACAGCTATTCAATGGTAGAGTGAGGATTTGAACCCAGCAATAGAGTTCTGGAGCAGCACTATCCCACAGAAATATGTGAACTACATATATCATTTTAAATTTTCTAGTAGCCACATTTTAAAAGCAAAAATAAACAAATAAAACTAATTTTAACAATATATTTTGTATAACTCAATGCACTGAGAATATTATTATTTCAACATGTAATCAATATCAAGGCTATTCATAAAATATGTTAACGCTGCTATAGTGTCTTTGGAAGCCAGTGTGTATTCTACATGTATAGCACATCTCAATTCAGACACAAAATCTTCATCAAAAATACTTGATCTGTTTAATAAAGTTTGCATAAAACTTAGAGCTGAAAAAGTAGATTAACAAGCCCAAGTTGTTCCAAACACACTTAAAAACTTTCTAATGACTGAATTGAGTATCACTTTTTAAAGTTAAAGTAATTAAAATTAAACTACTTAAAAACTCATGTAAACATTGAGTTTTTCAGTCATAGTAGCCACATTTCAATTACTCAAAAGCCATATATGGCTAGTGGCTCTTGTATTAGACAGAAAACTCTAGAAAATGGGCACAAAATCACTGTGTTCTCACTTACAAAGAAAGTACATTAAAAACATAGAGAATTTTAATTTAACTTTTTTCTTCTATTTTCATTGTTAAATGAAGTCACAGTTGTTACTTTAATCTGGCTGCCCTGATGGATTATCGACAGAAGTCAAGAGAAGCCAGTGCAGAATGGCTGTAGAGTAGTTGAAATCCATTATCAGAGCCCAGGCTCATAGTCAGACAGACCTGGTCTGATCCACACTCTGTCAGGTCTCGCCTTTTCTCAGCTGTGTGACCACAAACGTATATTCTGAACTTCCTTAACCCTAATTTCTTTATCTTTAAAGTTGAACAATAATAGCACATCTGAAGATAAAATAAGGTGATTCATTTAAAGGACCTGACATGGTGTTTGGCATATAATTTATACTAAATAAATGTCAATTGTTATTCGGTAGCTAGAGTAAATTTGACACAAAAGACCAAACATATTTAAGAGTAGATAATTTTGAGATGCCAATTTGTTTTCCAAAGAAAGGGCTTGCTCATTGGCTGTTCAGCCCAGTGTTACCCTCTAGTGCCAAAAACCTTGAACAGCAAGCGTCACCAACCAAAACACCAGAACAGCAAATCTCTGAAAAGATGTGTTCATTTATTCAACCTCAGATGCTGTTAATTAGCACACCATTTTCTAAGGCCCATTCTTCTCAAGTTTTAATGTTCTTTCTTACCAGTTATCTGAGGATCTTGTTAACATCTTAGTGAATCTTGTGACTCACTAAGAATGCAGTGGAGCCCGGTAGTCTGCATTTCTCAAAGGTCTCAGGTCATTCCAATGCTGCTGCTTCACAGATCCTCCCTGAGTAGTAAAAGTTTAGACAATTCTATTAATCATTCAAACTCTTTTGAAAGTAACCACCACCAAACTGTTAGAATAAGGAATTACAGGATTAAGTAAAATGTTATCTTCTTTCTCCTACAGACATGTGCAGGAGGAAAAGCCCTAAATTTATACTAAAGCTGAAATACACCTGAAGTTTAAGGATTATTTCAGATTGCGTTCTTCCCAGGAAAGTGCCTCAGCAAGACAATAGTGGGGTGGATGGGTCAGTATGGCAATTCTTACATTCCTTTGACCTCAGAATGTAATTCAAGATCATGTGCTAGATTGGAAATTAATGTTGAGTACAAGTTAATCTGTGTTCATAATTTGAGGTCCGAAGTACTCTGGACTAGATAACAACAGGGTGGCAAGGTCCTAAACCAGCAGTGGAAACTGAGTCTCAGTAGCTACTAATTAGTAGTTGTTCTAATGTCTCATAGTCAAAACTTTGGAAGAAATCATCATCTGTGTTTTATTTCATATTTGATAAAATGGATGAAAAGATAATTGACACGTTTCCGCAAACTTCAAATGAGATAATGTGGTGAAATTTCTTTGAAACTATTGTCCCATAGATATAGACACAATTCATTAGAAGTCTAACAGAGCAAACTAGCCTTGCATCTTCTTGGCATAATGGACAATATTGATTGTTTCTGGTAAGAATAAAAGAGGAAGGGGAATTTGAAGTTTATTTAAATTTTTTCATCCATTTAAAAACACTAATTAAGGTCACAATGACTTAATTGCTCCAAATTTCTAGGTATTTATGTTGCCTCCCACAATGAAACTGCCAAATTAATGATAATATTTATTTTTATGTTGTTTTCAAACATTTGTTTCTGATTATGAGTTTAATATACAACAATGCAGTCATGCTTTGTTGGTAAGTTTGCCCATTATCTAGCTGAACTTACTACGTTACTGATTTTGCTAAAAACAAAGTCCACAGAGTTTTTCAAATGCATGCTGAACATCAAACACAGCGGTCATGTGGAAGGTTTATTGCACTTATCTCACAAAGCATTATCATATTCTAGGTATGAACTCACATTTTCACCTACTTTCAACATTCCCCTGCCCTCCATGGATATACATGGAGACAGGTCTCCCTACTTCCTTGTTTCATGGTAAGAAATTTCTTTATGTGTTTCTGTTGGCTTCTCAGAAGCTTGCTAAAGTATTTCAATTCCACTTGTTTTGACTTAGGATCTCATATTAATGTGCTTCCCCTAATTGACTATCCCATTTACAATATTAGATTTTTAAAAAAGCATTCATATTAATGTGCTATAGTCATTACAAATGTAAAGGGAAAAAGTGTACTTGATTCCGAGTTTGTAGAAAAGCAAAGCCAAATAAATGCAGCCCCATATTTCTATAATGAAAAAAAAATTAAGGTAGAAAAGAGAAAGGTAAGAAAGGAGGGGAAATTGAGAGAGAAAAAGCAAAGGAAGGAATGAAAGAAAGTAGAAAGAAAGAGAAAGGAAAAAAAAGAAGGTATGAAAGGAGGGAGGAAGACAGGAAGAAAATTTGAAGGTATCTTTCCCATATATCATACTGTCTTTTTAAATTTACATAACAAAACCCAACAGGGCCTTGAATAGTCTTCAGCAATCCACCAATCAATTGATATATAATTATCTAAGACAAGTCTAAGCCCTATTGGAAAGACAAAGGTATAGAAAGAAGGTTCTTCATTCTCATAACACTTAAACTCTGGGGGGAAAAAGCAACAACAATCTAAACACAAAAAGATAACACTATTAGTGCCTAAAAGTACTTATTAGGCAAACCAAACCTTTTTTCTTACATGTAGTCTACTGTGGTTACTTAGCTAAGGCCTTATGTTTGGGTCCTGGGTCAAGAGATGTGGGTGAGATCTTACCTGTGTCACAATTAAGATTCCAGGTGAATTGGTGCAATTAACCAAGAAAAGAAGAAAGAAGATTCAAAAAAGTTCAACTAGAAATGAAAATGGAGACATTACAACCGACACCACAGAAATACAAAAGATCACTATGAACACCTCTATGCACACAAACTACAAAATCTAGCAGAAATTGAGAAACTGGAAACATACAACCCTTCCAGCTTGAATCAGGAAGAAACAAAAATCCTCAACAGGCCAATAACAAGCAGTGAAATCAAATAAGTAATAATAATAAAAAAATTGTCAACAACCAAAAAAAGCCCAGGGTCAGAAGGATTCACAGATGAATTCTACCAGACATTTGAAGAAAAATTGGTACCAATCCTAGTGAAACTATTCCAAAAGATTGAGAAAGAGGGAATCCTCCTTAACTCTTTCTATGAAGCCAATATCACCCTGATACTGAAGCCAGGAAAGGACATAACAAAAAAAAAGAAAACTAAAGACCAGTAACCTTGGTGAATATAAATGCAAAAACCCTCAACAAAATATGAGTAAACTGAATCCAACAGCACATCAAAAGATAATTCACCATGATCAAGCAGATTTTATCCCAAGGATGCAGGGATGACTCAACATATGCAATTCAATAACTGTGACTCAGCACATTAACACAATTAAAACAAGAACTATATGATCATCTCAATAAATGCAGGGCAACTATTTGTTAAAATCCAGCACCCCTTCAACAAATTAGGCATAGAAATAGCATACCTCAAAATAATAAAAGCTGTATATGACAAACCCACAGCCAACATCATACCAAGTGGGGAAAGTTGAAAGCATTTCCCCTAAAAGCTGGAACAAGAAACAATGCCTACTTTCATCACTTTTATTCAACATAGTGGAAGTCTAGCCAGAGCAATCAGGCAAGAGAAAGAAATAAAAGGCATCCCAACTGGAAAGAAGAAGTCAAGTTATCTTCATTTTCTGATGAGATGATCAAATACCTAGAAAGACTTCTCTAAAAGAGTCTTAGATCTGATAAACAAATTCAGTAAAGTCTCTGGTTACAAAATCAATGCACACAAATCAGTAGCACTGCTATACACCAACAATGATCGAGCTGAGAATCAAATCAAGAATTCAATCCCTTTTACAATACCCTCAAAAAAAAAAAAAATACCTAGGAATATGCTTAACCAAGGAGGTAAAAGATCTCTACAAGAAGAACTAAAAACACTGCTGAAAGAAATCATATATAACACAGAAAAATGGAAATACATCTCATGCTCTGGATTAAAATAATATGAAAATGACCATACTGCCCAAACCAATCTACAGATTCAATGCAGTTCCTATCAAAATACTAACATCATTTTTCACAGAATTAGAATAACAACCCTAAAATTCATAGGGAATTTAAAAGAGCCCAAATAAGCAAAGCAATGCTACACAAAAATAACAAATCTGGAGTATCACATTACCCAACTTCAAATTATACTACAAGGCTACAGTAACCAAAACAGCATGGTACTGGTGTAAAGGCAGATACATAGACCAATGGAACGGAATAGAGAACCCATAAATAAAGCCAAATACTTACAACCAACTGATCTTTGACAAAGCATACCACAACATAAATTGGGGAAAGGACACCCTGTTCAATAATTGGTGCTGGGAAAACTGGATAGCCACATATAGAAGAATGAAACTGGATCCCTATCTCTCATCACATACAAAAATGAAGTTAATATAGATTAAAAACGTAAATCTAAGACCAGAAACCAAAAAAAAGACCACTAAAAGAAAACTTAGAAAAACTTTTCTGGACATTGACTTAGGCAAAAAATTTATGACTAAGACCCCAAAAGCAAATGCAACAAAAACAAACACAAGGCTGGGTGCAGTGGCAGATGCCTGTAATCCCAGCACTTTGGGACGCCGGAGCGGGTGGATCACAAGGTCAGGAGATCGAGACCATCCTGGTTAACACAGTGAAACCCCATATCTACTAAAAAAAAAAAATACAAGAAATTAGTCAGGCATGGTGGCGGGTGTCTGTAGTCCCAGCTACTTGCGAGGCTGAGGCAGGAGAATGGCATGAACACAGGAAGCGGAGCTTGCAGTGAGCCAAGATCGTGCCACTGCACTCCAACCAGCCTGGGTGACACAGCAAGACTCCATCTCAAAAAATAAATAAATAAAATAAAAATAAAAATGAATAAATAAATAAATAAGTGGGACCTAATTAAACTAAAAAGCTTCTGCACAGTGAAAGAAATAATCATCAGAGTAAACTAACAGCCTAAAGAATGGGAGAAAATATTTTCAAATTATACATCTGACAAAGATCCCTAATTTAATATCCAGAATCTACAAAAAACTCAAATCAGCAAGGAAAAAATAATAATAATCCCATGAAAAGTTAGCAAATTACAAGAATAGACATTTCTCAAAACAAGACATATAAATGGCAGATAAACATGACAAAATGCTCAACATCATTAATCTTCAGAGAAATGCAAATTGAAACCACAATAAGATGCCACCTTACTCTAGCCAGAATGCCCATTATTAAAAAAAGTCATAAAACAACAAATGTTGGTATGGATGTGGTGAAAGGGGAACACATATGTACCGCTGGTGGAAATGTAAATTATTACAAACTCCATGGAAAATGGTATGGAGATTTCTCAAAGAAGGAAAAGTAGATCTATCATTTGATCCAGCAATCCCACTACTGGGTATCTACCCAGAGGAAAATAAGTCATTGTATTTAAAGGACACCTGCACATGTATGTTTATCAGAGCACAATTCACAATTGCAAAGATATAGTACAAATCTAAGTGCCCATCAACTGATGAGTAGAAAAAGAAAATGTGGTATACACTGTGGAACACTATTAGCCATAAGAAAGGGTAAAATAATGTCTTTTGCAGCAATTTGGATGGAGCTGGAGGCCATTGCTCTAAGTAAAGTAACCCAGGAATGAAAAACCAAGTATTGTATGTTCTCACTTATAAGTGGGAGCTAAGCTACAGGTACGCAAAGGCATACAGAGTGGTATAATAACACTGGAGACTCAGAAGGGGGGAAAATGAAGGTGGGGTGAGAAAAGAAAAACTACCTATATGGTACAATGTACACTACTCAAGTAATGGGTGCATTACTTAGACTTAACCACTATACAATTCATCCATGTAACCAGAAATCACTTGTACCCCAAAAGCTAGCGGTTCATTGTCGCATGCTAGGAAAATTTAGGACACAGACACATACGAGGAGTTTAGGAGTGGAGGTTTAATAGGTAGAAGAGAAGAGAAAGATAAACAGCTTCCTCCATAGAGGAAGGGGTCTCCAAGTGGAAAAGAACGGCAGACCTCAAATGCATCAGGTCTTATAGTCCAGTTTGCATAGGAAGCTGTCTGATTTAGGTAGGGCTCACAGATTGGTTCAATCAAGTATAACGTTTACATTGCATGCGGGGAAGGCTGGTCGCCCCACCCTAATCTTCTTGTGCAAGTGGGCTTTCCAGTTGATCAGCCCCATCTTGTCTGCTTCTTACCATACACATGGCTGGCAGAGAAGGGAAGATGAAACCACCATCTTGAACATGTCTAGTCCCTAGTTCCTGCCAGCATTCACCTGTGCCATCTCTCAGCTTGCTTGTCTATGTCTGCAGCTCAACTTTCCAGGTTGCTCTTTGTTAGAAAATGATTTGGGGTTGCTTTTCATTAAAAAGAAAAGCCATACTGAGGACTCCTATACCCTTACTATCTACCCGAGTTCCTCTTAACTCCTGTATCACGAGATTGCCCTCTCTCACCACTCCTATTCAACATAGTACTAGAAGCTCTAACCAGAGCAATTAGGCGATAGAAAGAAAAGACATCACTAAATAGGAAGAGTGTAAGTAAAAATATCCCTGTTTGCAGTAGATATGACTCCATACCTAGACCCCTTGGTCTCTGCCCAAAAGCTACTTGATCTGATATACAACTTCAGCAAGGTTTCAGGCTACAGAATTAATGTATGAGAATCAGTAGTATTTCTGCACACCAACAACATCCAAACTGAGAGTCAGATCAAGAATGCAATCCCATTCACAATAGAATAAAAGAATGAATTCCCATTCAAAAAAGAATAAAATATCTAGGAATACAGCTAACCAGGCAGGTAAAAGATCTCTATAATGAGAATTACAAAAGACTGCTCAAAGAAATCAGATATGACACAAAAGAAAAGAAAAACATTTCATGCTCAGGGATAGAAAGAATCAACATTATTAAAATGGCCACACCGACCAAAGCAACTTGTAGATTCAACACTATTTTTACTACTATCAAACTACCAATGACATTCTTTACAGAATTAGAAAAAACTATTGTAAAATTCATATGGAACCAAAAAAGAGCCCTAGTAGCCAAGGCAAGTCTAAGCAAAAAGAACAAAGCTGGAAGTATCATGCTACCTTACTTCAAAGTATACTACAGAGCTACTGTAAACAAAACACCATAGTATTGGTACAAAAACAGACACATAGACAAGTGTAACAAGATAGAGATCCCAGAAATAGTGCTGCACACCTACAACTAAATGATCTTCAACAAACCTGACAAAAACAACCAATGAGGAAAGGACACCCTACTCAACAAATGTTGCTGGAATAACTGGCTACCAATATGCAGATGATTGAAGTGGACCCCTTCTTTACACCATATACAAAAATTAACTCAAGATGGATTAAAGATTTAAATGTAAAATCTAAAACTATAAAAACTCTGGAAGGTAACCTAGGAAATACTACTCTGGATGTGGTGCCTGGCAAAGATTTCACAATGAAGATGCCAAAAGCAATTGCAAAAAAAAAAAAAGGTAAGACAAGTGGAACCTAACTAAAGTGCTTCTGCACAACAAAGAAAACTATCAACAGAGTAGACAGCCTATAGAATGGGAGAAAATTTTTGCAAACTATGCATCCAAAAAATTTCTAATATCTGGAAACAATAAGAAACTTAAACAAATGAACAAGAAAAATACAAATAACCCCATTAAAAAGTAGGCAAAGGACACGAACAGATACTTTTCAAAAGAAAACATACGTTTGGACAACAGGCATATGAAAAAATGCCCAACATCACTGAGCATTAGAGAAATCCACATCAAAACCACAATGAGATACCATCTGACACCAGTCAAAATGGCTATTACTGAAAAGAAAAGAAAACAAAACAAAACAAAAAAACAGATACTGGCAAAGTTTCAGAGAAAAGAGAATGCTTGCTTATACACTGCTGGTGGGAATATAAATTAGTTCAGCTATTGTGGAAAGCAGTTTGGAGACTTCTCAAAGAACTCAAAGTGAGTTATCAGCCCAGCAATCCCATTATTAGGTATACACCCAAAGGAATATAAATTATTCTATTGAAAAGATACATGCACACGTACATTCATTGCAGCATTATTTGCAATAGTAAAGACATAGAATCAACCTAACCGCCTATAAATGGTAGACTAGATAAAGAAAATGTGGTATGTGTAAACAATGGAATATTACACTGCCATAAAAAAGAATGAGACCATATCTTGTGCAGCAACATGGATGGAGATGGAGGCTGTTATCCCTAGCAAACTAACACAGGAATAGAAAATCAAACATCCCATCTTCTCACTTATAAGTAGGAACCAAACAGTGAGTACCCATGAACACAAAGAAAGAAAAGACACATGGGCCTACTTAAGAGTAGAGAGAGGGAGGACGGTGTTGATTAAAACACACGCACACGTGCACACACACACACACACACACACTTATTGAGTATTATGCTCATCACCTGGGTGGTGAAATAATTTGTACACTAAAGCTCTGTGACACACAGTTAACCCATATAACAAAACTGCACAGGTACACCTAAGGGAATCTAAAATAAAAGTTAAAAGTAACAAGAAGCTTCCTAGAAGTAATAATAATAAAACAAAATCAAATCACATTAAACTTTTTTAAAAAGTTGTTTACACTATACTGTAGTATATTATGTATGAAATAGCATTTTGTCTAAAAAACAATATATCTACCTCATTAAAAATACTTTATTGCTAAAAAAAAAAAATGCTAACAATCAACTGAGTCTTCAGCAAGTCATAATCTTTTTGCTGGTGTAGGGTTTTGCCTCTGTGTTGATGGCTGCTGACTGACCAGGGTAGTTGTTGATGAATTTTGGAGCTGCTATGGAAGTTTCTTAAAATAGGACAACAATGAATTTTGCTGCATTGATTGATACTTCCTTTCATGAAAGGTTTCTCTGTAGCATGCAATGCTGTTTGATAGCATTTTACCCACAGTAGTTCTTTCATAATTGGACTCAATCCTCTCCAACCCTGCTGCTGCTTTATCAACTATACCGATGTAATATTCTAAATCATTTGTTGTCATTTCAACAATATTGATAGCATCTTTTCCAGGAGTAGATTTCATCTCAAGAAACCACTTTCTTTGCTCATTCATAAAGAAACAGCTCCTCATACAGTCAAGTTTTACCATGAGATTGCAGTAATTCAGTCACATCTTCAGGCTCCACTTCCAATTCTATTTCTCTTGCTATTTCTACCATAACTGCAGTTACTTCCTCCAGTGAAGTCTTGGGCCCCTCAAAGTCATCCAAGAGGTTTGAAATTAATTTTTCTAGCAGTCCTGCTAATGTTATTTTGACTTCCTCCCATGAATCATGAATGTTCGTAATGACATTTAAATGGTGGGTCCTTTCCAGAAGGTTTTCCATTTACCTTCCCCAGATCCATCAGAGAAATTGTTATCTGTAGTAGCTGTAGCCTAATGAAATGTATTTTTTAAATAATAAGATTTTAAAGTTTAAATGACTCTCTGATTCATGGGCTGCAGAATAGATGGTGTGATAACATACCTGCAAATACCAGTAGCCTCCTTGAACATTTCCATCAGAGCTCTTGGGTGACCAGGTACAAGTGTCAATGAGCAGTAATATTTTGAAAGAAATCCTTTTGCTAAGCAGTAGATCTCAAAAATGGGTTTAAAATATTCAGGAAACCATGCTGTAAACAGATGTGCTATCATCCAGGTTGTTTTTATTCCATTGGAAGAGCACATGCAGAGTAGATTTAGCATAATTCTTAAGAGCCCTCAGATTTGGGGAATGTTGAATGAGCAATGGCTTCAACTTTAAGTCATGAGCTTCATTCACCCCTAACAAGAGAATCAATCTGTCCTTCGAAACTTTGAAGCCAGGCATTGATTTCTCCTCTCTAGCTATGAAAGTCCTAAATGACATCTTCTTCCAATAGAAGGCTGTCTTGTCCATAGTGAAAATCTGATTTTTATTGTAACCACCTTCATCAGTTATCTTAGCTAGATTTTCTGGATAGCTTGCTGGGTCTTCTCCATCACACTTGCTACTTTATCTCGTACTTTCATATTATGCAGAGAACTTCTTTCCTTAAACCTCATGAAGCAACCTCTGCTAGCTTCCAACTTTTATTCTGAAGCTTCCTCACCTTTCTCAGCCCTTATAGCACTGAAGAGAGTTGGGTCTTGCTCTAGATTAGGCTTTAGCTGAAGGGAGTGCTGTGGCTGGTTTTATCTTCTATCCAGGCCACTAAAACTTTCTCCTTATCGGCAATAAGGTTGTTTCCCTTTCTTATCATTTGTGTGTTCACTGGAGTAGCACTTTTCATTTCCTTCAAGAACTTTCTCTTTGCATCCACAACTTGGCTAAATGTTTGGTGCAAGAAGCTGAGCTTTCAGCCAGTCTCAGCTTTCAACATGCCTTCCTCACTAAACTTAATCCCTTTAGCTTTTATTTAAATAAGAGATATGTGATTTTTTTTTTTTTTCATTTGAACATTTAGAGGTAATTGTAGGGTTGCTAACTGGCCTAACTTCAATATTATTATGTCTCAGGGAATAGAGAGGCCTGAGGAAAGGAAGACAGGTAGGGGAACAGCAAGTTGGTGAGCAGTCAGAATTCACACATTTATTAAGTTCACTATCCTACACGGACAAGGTTCACGGTGCCCCAGAACAATTACAATAGTAACCTCAAAGATCACTGATCACAAGTCACCATAAGGGACACAATAATAATAATAATAATAATAATAAAGTTTGAAGTATTGCAAGAATTGCCAAAATGTGACATAGACACCAGTTAGGCACATGCTGTTGGAAAACTGGTCCCAATAAACTTGCTTGACACAGAGTTACTGCAAAATCTCAATGTGTAAAAAAACATATCTGTGAAGATCAATAAAGCAAAGTACAATAAAATGAGGCATGTCTATACCCAGATTCAAAAAAGTTTATTTTTAGGCAGGTAGCCTGGGCCAAAAACAGTATGACATTGTCATACTGCTCCAAACATAATGTATTCATTTAACTTCCCATAAAGTTAAAATCTCTAATAAGACATATGTGACTATTGCCACAGAAATACATAGCTTCTCAAGATCAGTACCTCATACTACTGGAGTTACTTCATGACCCAATTTGCTTCTATACTCATTATGGAAAAAAAAAACCCAGCAGTGCTAGTATTTTTAAGATATATTAATCTAAAAACCATCATGTGAAGATACATCATTACTATTCCTTGGGAAGACAATCAAATGCATTTTGCACAGCATACGTAAGAGTGTTTCATGAGGATCCCCAAGCAGAATTTTTAATGTTCACTTGGATAACTTTGTCTAGGTCTTTCTCACCTCAATTCCACTTGTCCCCAAATGCCTTTCCAGGCAATTTAATAAAACATGTGAGTCATAAGGAATAAACAGTTGAGCTAATTGAAGGGGGGAAAGGGAGCAAACATTCCCACAAAATAGTTCCTTACCCAGACCTGAACATTTATACGCACACCTAATCAGTGGCCAAATGTTTCACTATCTGGCTGGGTAAAACGTGGTCCAACATTCACTGAATTATGTATCTATAGCAGAGAATTCCTGTGAGATACTCATTGCCCTGTATTGGAGAACTTAGAGTGCTTCTGGAAAAACTAGACTGGGAAGAAGAAGAGCAGAGGAAAGGAAGGTACTTACTAGCAGAGGTTGCATCTCTAGGAAGTGGGTCTGGCAATGGAACAGAATAGAGAACCCAGAAATAAGACTGCACACCTACAACTATCTGATCTTCAATGAACCTGACAAAAACAAGCAATGGCAAAAAGATTCCCTATTTAATGAATGGTACTGAGATAATTGGCTAGCCATATGCAGACGATTGAAATTGGACCCCTTCCTTACACCATATACAAAAAATAACTCAAGATGGATTAAAGACTTAAGTGTAAAACCCAAAACTATCAAAACTCTAGAAAACAACCTGGGCAATACCATTCAGTACATAAACACTAAAAAAAAAAGATTTTATAAGGAAGATTCTAAAAGCAATTGTAACCAAAGCAAAAATTGACACATGGGATCAAATTAAACTAAAGAGCTTCTGCACAGCAAAAGAAACTATCAACAGAGTAAACAGAAAAACCTACAGAATGGGAGAAAATTTTTGCAAACTATGTGTCCAACCAAGGTCTAATATCCAGTATCTATAAGGAACTTAAATAAATTTACAAGAAAAAAATACAAACAACCTCACTGAAAAGTGGACAAAGGACATGAATGGATACTTTTCAAAAGAAGACACACAGGCAGCCAACAATCATATGAAAAAAAACTCAATATCACTCATCATTAGAGAAATGCAAATCAAAACCACAATGAGATACCATCTCACACCAATCAGAATGGCTGTTAAAAACTCAAACAATGACAGATGCTGGTGAAATTGTGGAGAAAAAGGAACATTTATACATTGTTGGTGGGAGTGTAGATTAGTTCATCCATTGTGGAAGACAGTGTGGCAATTCCTCAAAGTCCTAAAGATGGAAATATCATTCAACCCAGCAATCCCATTACTGGGTATATACCCAAAGGAATATAAATCATTCTATTATGAAGACACATGCACACATATGTTCCTTGCAGTACTATTCACAATAATGAAGACATGGAATCAACCTAAATGCCCATCAGTGATAGCCTGGATAAAGAAAATGAGATACACATACACAATGGAATACTATGCAGCCATAAAAAAGAACAAGATCATGTCCTTTTCAGGAACACAGATGCCGCTGGAGGCCATTATCCTTAGCAAACTAATGCAGAAACAAACAAACAAAAAAAAATGCCACATGTTCTCACTTATAAGTGGGAGCTAAATGTTGAGAACACATGGACACATAGAGGGAAACAACATACACTGGGGCCTTTTGGAGGGTGAAGGGTGAGAAGAGGGAGAGGATCAGGAAAAATAACTAATGGGTACTAGGCCTAATACCTGGGTGATGAAGTAATCTGTACAATGAACCTCCATGACACATGACACAAGTTTACCTGTAACAAACCTGAACATGTATCCCTGAACTTAAAATAAAAGTTGAAAAAAAAAGAAGTGGGTGTGAGTTGTGGGTTTCTAGAACAAGAAGGCCAAGGAGCAGAGGAAAAGCCTCAGAATGTGTGTGTCTTTTAAATAAAAGCTTAAAAGCATTGGACAAATGTCAGCTTAAAAGGAAGAAGAGATAAGGAAAATTTCTTATTGCTGTTACGTAGTTACTACTCCAGCCTTCAGAAAGTGTATGGACCAAGGTGGGTAAAGGCTATTTCTTTTTTTTCTTTCTTTTTTTTTTTTTTTTTTTTTTTGAGACAGTCTCACTCTGTGGCCCAGGCTGGAGTGCAGTGGCATGATCTCGGCTCATTGCAACCTCCGCCTCTCAGGTTCAAGCAATTCTCCTGCCTCAGCCTCCTGAGTAGCTGGGACTACAGGCACATACTGCCACGGCCAGCTAATTTTTTTGTATTTTAGTAGAGACAGGGTTTCACCATGTTGCCCAGGCTGGTCGCAAACTCCAGAGCTCAGGCAATCTGCCTGCCTTGGCCTCCCGAAGTGCTGGGATTACAGGCATGAGTCACGTGCCCAGCCATGAAAGGCTGTTTCAAAATTAATGTGTTTTAGTTCCTTAAAAGAATTGAGTTGAAGCATCAATTAATCCTGGCATTTGGGCATTCATTCAATATTCCACTAAACCATAATTGCACACAAACTTTGGGCTAGTGGTATAGGAATAACCAAGATAGGCAAGGCTCCAGGCCTCAGAGAGTATACATTCTAAGGAAGGAGGCCTATTAGAGAAATTAATGATAAACAATACCTACATATTGCAATAAATGACACTGTGGCAGATCACATTTTCCAAGGTTGGATGCAACAAGATCTCCCATCCCACATGTTTCCTGGAATCATTCCCTATGAAGACGTGGAGTCTTATTCCTCTATTCTTGAATCTGGACCAATAAAAAGGAGAAATGGTGCTAAGTGACTATCAAGGCTAGGTCACAAAAGACGATGAAACTCACACCTTGCTCACAGGAACAGTTGGCTCTTGAAGGCTTTGGTCACCATGTAAGCAGTTTAACTACCCTAAGGCTACTATGCTGTGAAAAAGCTAAAACTAGCTCCGCTAGGGAAACCATGAGATTACATGAAGGTCATGTTCAGCCTGACCCAGCCACAACAGCCTTGCGCTGTCTCAGCTCCAGTCACCCACTGACTGCGATGGCACAAAAGACCTAGAGCAGAGGCTGCCCCACTAAGTATTTCTCCAATTTCTGTCCTGAGAAAACTATGAAAATGATCAAATTATTGCTTTTGCTTTAACTCACTAAGGTTTGTAGTGATTTGTTGCATAGTAATTGATGAACAAATAGTTATGAAGGAAATGAATGGGGTGATGACAAAGACAGTAACTGGAAGGGAGAGCTACTCTAAACAGGGAGACCACAGAGATCCCATCTCAGGAGAAGGATGTGAGGAGTTTGACATCTGAGGGAGAAGCAAAATCAAGACCTGGAGGGAGAAACAGACTGGTCCTGGCCATCAGAATGGCTGAAATATCAGAAGCAAAGAAAAGAATCAAGTTGGAGATGTAGGCAGGAGACAATTATGCAAGGACTTATAGGGTGAATAAGAAGTTTGGGTTTCATTTTAAGTGCATCAGAAAGCACTTGGGAGATTTTAAACCACTAACATGCACCAGTGCATACCCACTAAGCCAGCTGCATTGGTTCCAAGGCTTTCCCTCCTTTCCACAACTTCCTCAGTGGATGATCAGTAATCCAAATAAGGGACTTATGTGTTTACTGGAAACTAAAATGGAGTGAGTGACATAAAGAAACAGTACAGCCACAGCCCCAGTCACCACTTTCTGTTCACACTGCTGTGGCCCATGTGTCCTACACCTCAGTGATTGGCATCCTATTCTTTACAAGGTTTCCTAGTGACCAAGACGTCTGGTCCTGAATTCTCTCAACCTTGCACTCTGTTTTGGTATTTATTTTAATGCTCACACTTATTTCCCCTCTAAAGAGCTTAATTTTTGTACTTCTTCACAAACCCCAACACTGAGTATGTACTTGTTGAATTAATGCCTTGCTAGAATAATGAAAAACAATAAAAGAGATATAACAAGTGTTTAATATCATAGAAAAATCGACACGTTGAGTAAACTGTAATTTTCAAACCCTGTCCTTATGTATATCATGATAGGTCCTTCCAGGTGAAGTCTCTGTGTCCTGGGCCTTCAATAAATCTTCCCTGGTTGCTGAGGTTTGTGGAGTCTATTTTTTAAAATAGCAGTTGCAATTCTAAAGACACTCTCAGGAATTTCAGCTCTGTGAGCAAAGAAGGGAGGTAGAGATAGGGGGACGAGATGGGAAAGGGTGGAGAAGGTGGTCAACTGGTTCTTATTGCAACTGTTTAAGTTTCATTTACTTGTTTCTCTGGGTTGCTCAGGTCCAGGACAGTGTTATTGGATGTTGAACACCTGTCTTGACACACAGAGAGCTGTACCTAGCCTTGCCAAGGGTAGCATTGACATTTCTGTTGCATGAAATTGCACAAAGGGACTAAAATGTGGACACTCATGGGCCTCATCTGGCTCATGGGATTCTGGCTCAAGAAGAGTCACACCATTTATTACAGATTACTAGAGTCTCTCCTGTGTTTTTAGTTCCTGTGGTGAATGCAGGCTTGTCATTGTTCTTAAGCCATTTCATTTTGTCCACTGGACATTTTTATAGGTCTCAACTTACTCTTTGATGAGACATGAGTAAGAGCAGAGCAACACCTAGACCATATTGTGCTAAGTTTATTCTCAGGGGGTTCTTGGCCACATTCAGTGAGAGCTGTATTCAAACAGAAAGTTACATGGCTCAGCGAGCTCTCCATCCTGAGAACCCAGAATATCTCAAAGATCGTGGAATAATAACAAATATACAGGGACCTCTAGAACGGCACTTCTCAAATGTTAATGTGCACACAAATCATCTGGGTTACCACCTTCTGAAAAGGAGATGCAGATACAGTAGATCTGGAATGGGTCCAAAGAATGCCTTCCTAACAAACTTCCAGCTGATGTCAATGACCTGGTCCAGAGCATACTTTGATTCTCAAAGCACGGCCCCAGGCCAGCAGCATTAGCCTTACCTGGGTTATTATGTCCTTTCTCACATTGCTATAAAGAAATACCTGAGACTGGGTAATTTATAAATAAAAGAGGTTTAATTGTCTCATGGTTCCACAGGCTGTACAGGAAGCATGATGCTGGCATCTGTTCATCTTCTGGTAAGGCCTCGGGAAACTTACAATCATGGCTAAAGGCAAACGGGAAGCAAGACGTCTCACATGGTGGGAGCAGAAGCAGGAGAGAAACGGGGGAAGGTGCTACACACTTTTAAACAACCAGATCTTGTGAGAACGTACTCACTGTCATGAGAACACTACCAAGAGGGATTTCATGAGAAACCCTCCCATGACCCCATTACCTCCCCCCAGGCTCCACTTCCAAGACTGGAGAATTGGAGATTACACTTCAACATGAGATGTTGTGGGGACACAGTTCCAAACCATATCACCTGGGAATTTGTTAATAAATGCAAATTCTCAGGCCCTACTGGATTAGAAATTCTAGGGGTAAAGCCTAGCAATCTGCATTGTAATAGACCCTCCAGGAGATTCTGACGGATGGATGCTGAAGTTTAATAACCATGGCATTATCAAGATTCACTCACTTTGGTGAACTAAAGGATTTCAACGAGTCTCCAAATTTTGATCTAATAATCAACAGTTCTAGAATCAGAAATTTTGATTCCTCTAATACCTATCTAGAGTTTAGAGTTTAAATCCATTTCAAAATGTTTTATCCTCATCATTAAGGTACAACTTCCATATAAAAACCTCAGTATGTTTTCACATTTTAAAAGATTAATCCCTTCAATCCTCATTTAATGATCTAGTTCAATAATATGATCTTTGGACAAGTCTAATATCCTGAAATCTGGCCTCTTAATGCCCAGGTATAGATGTCAGGCCAAGGGGCATTGGAATTCTTGAAGTCTAGGCACATCTTTGGGCATTTTCAGTGGCCTTGTGGTTTTATACCTGATAGGAGATAGATAGAAAGCTCAGTGTTATCTCAAGCTGGAAAATGGTGGACTCAAGAGTCAATTTCTTCTACTTAAATGGAATCAGTCAAATGGATAGCCTCCTAAAATGATTGGCAGAATCAATAAGGTCAGTAAGAACTAGATTACCTTCCCAGTGTACACTGGAAAAATACCTCAGGTCTTAGACTTTGAGGCAAAATTTCCAGGACTGCCAGGACCCTGTTAACTATCACTTTTGAAAGTGCAAAAGGGCAGGTTACCCCACAGGTCACCAGAAAAAGCAGAATCTGGAACCTGTCCAGGCCACATAACACCACCTGGGACGCCTTTGAACCAGGCCTAGAGCCTTCATGCTTACTGGTTTCAACTTTCACAACTGGGACTACTTTGCAATTTCAGTTTTAAGAGTAATCTTGGGGAGAAATATATAAACCCCTGACTAATACCTTTGCGATTATAACTGCTAGTACAAGACCATGCCGCAATTTGAATAACGCTGACTAATAACATGTTAGACTACTATAACCCTTTTCATCTAAGGACCTCAAAGCACTCTGCTCATATGACTTTACTAATCCTTGAAACAACTTCTGTGAAATATATGGGAAATATTATTATCTCCATTTCTCAAGAGGAAAAAAGCGTCTGTGAATTGCCCAGAATCACCTCACCTCACTCTCATAACTAACTTCAAGTCTTACTAAGGGCAGGCAGAGAGATATGGGATATTGAGGCAGCTAAGGAAGAAAGGGGATAGCAGAATGACAATCTGGAGCAAAAACAAATTTGGTTGTAATGAAAGCAACATTAATCATAGAGCAATGAAATCACTAAGAAACAGAAAGTAATTGATTTTTAAATGGTGTACCAAGAGTTGAGTAAAAAAAAAAAAAAATGGGAGGGGATTTACAGTTTGGTTTCAGAATACAAATTTTTATATCTCCATGCTTTGCTTCAGTCTTTACTTGAGTCAGTGTGGCTTCAGGGGGATGAGATGAAGGGAGGCCCTTGCTTGATCTCTCCAACTTCTTTTTCCCAATACCACTTTTGTAGTCCACATTTTATTTATACAAAAATTACAAAGTTTTCCCCAGGACATCTTTGAAGATATTATCAAAAGTACCTCAGATTTCCTAAACCGATGAGGTAACATTTAAAACTTTTTAGAATTGTGCAACTGCCTTTCTTTTTCTTTTCCTTCCTTCCTTTCCTCCTTCTTTCCTTTCTTTCTTTTCTCCTCTCTCTCTCTTTCCTCTTTTCTTCTTCCTCATTTTAAAATGTCATAGGCTTCCTGACATGCTTTGGCTGTGGAAATGGAACATATTTTCTCATTAGGTTAATTAATGGCTCTGCTTGGGTGGCACAATTCGGTGTAAGTTTCCTTTTAGAATTCTGTCATAACTAAAAAGGATCTTATTTTTGTTATGTTTTGTGGTGTCTTTAAATTTTTATGACTTCTACTTTGTTTAGTCTGTGTGTAATCCTTCTTTTGAAACCTAA
Source organism: Rhinopithecus roxellana (assembly GCF_007565055.1). Taxonomy (NCBI): domain Eukaryota; kingdom Metazoa; phylum Chordata; class Mammalia; order Primates; family Cercopithecidae; genus Rhinopithecus; species Rhinopithecus roxellana. The sequence goes on from NC_044550.1 coordinate 81,558,939, forward strand.
TGTCCTAGAAAATTTACAGTTTTCTCTCAAAACTGGCACTTTTTACATTTTACAGTAATTCCTGTTTCTTTAGTTTTCACTAGAACTTCATTTAAGTCCTTAAGGTGTAATTCGCAGCTCAGGGAATTTATGATTACATCGTCAAAGTAAACTCCCCAACAGCAATATATTAAACCTGACAAGATGCTGTTCATTAATCTTTGAAATATAGCCAGGTGTGATGTAGCAAAGTGAGGCTTCCAACTAAGAACAGCTGAAGGACTCTGAACTGCCCCATCGAAAGGATTCCTTCCCCATCACTGCCAAGGCCACCTGGGTGAGGACTGAGAGGGCCAAAGACCTTTCCTTGGCCAACCACGGTGTTCCCTGTCTCCGCTGATGTTCCTATAGCTTTGAAGCCTCTCACCTTTTCACCGTTCATTCATTCAACAAATATTTATTGAGAGCCTACAATGGGCCAGGCACCAGGTGGGTCTGGAAAGACAGTAGTGACCAAGACAGACCCAATCCCTTGCTTCATGGGACTTATAGCTCGTCTAGCTATGAGCAATAGCCTCAAGACTCCTTTACCCAGTACCATCAAACCCATGTGATACAAACTACATTGCCAGGATCTGAGGCATTTCTTCTCTGCCCTAGATGTACCTTTAATGCTAAATGATTCCCATCATTTGTGAGAGAGACTGTAGTACAGTCTCTACCACAAGTGGTGGGAGAATGGATAGAGGTTTTCAAATGGCACTATCAAAGAGAAGCAGCCAAATCCATCTTGGGGGCAGTCAGTGCTCAGTCAGAAAAGCAGAGTTTAGCTCATCACTGTGCAACACTATCTCTAGGAAAATGAGGAAAATCCAGATAAAAGGCAATACCTCTCAAAGGCATTTGTAGGTCTTTCCCTAGACCTTTCTCTTTGCCTACATAAAATAGTGGGTGAATACAATGTGGGATTCTGGCCTGGGTCTGGGAACAGATAAAAGACCTTAATGGAAAAACACATAAAACCTGTACAAAGTCTGGAGTTTCGTTAAGAGTAATATCAATATTGATATCTTCATTTTGACAAATATACCACAATAATGTAGATACTAATATTGGATAAACAGGGTGAGGGTGACTTAGGAATTATCTGTAAAATCCTTACAACTTTTCCATAGTTCTAAAATGACTCCAAAATAAAAATGTTACTTTGAAAAGGTTTGCTTATGAAACAGGATCCTTAGAATGAATCATTAAAAAGTTACTAAAATAAAACAAAAGCATATCATGGGCACGAGAAAAGGATATAACTCATTGGTAAGCTACAAGTCTTTCTTGAAACTAAGGAGAAATATATCCAGGAACTGAAAGCCTAGAAGCTGATATTCTACTAAAGATAATATTCTCATTGAATTTTGTTCTCTCTCTCATGCCACTTGAAGTCTGTCTTGTTGGTTTTAAGATCTCCTTTGAAGGTATGTGTAAAAGAAACAAGTGTGTAGAAGAATCCTAGTCCCTAGTAGAATAGGAAACAAGGTTCCTATTATTTCATATTATAAATCCCTGAATACATGTGATCTTTCCATCATTGCCACCTTCCCTAATTCATACACACACACACACACACACACACACACACACACACACCCCAGATCATTGCTGATACCCAGCTAGCTTGTCCTTCCTTGACTGCATACTTGCTCTTCATTTTCCTGGTGTTGTAGAAACTTCTTTTTAAGTAACGTAACAAGTATTTATGTAGGCTGATTAAAGATATTCCTAGCTTAGAACTGCATTCAAGAAGACTTGGCTCACAGCATCTAATAAGTGATCCTTGTTTTTGTTAGCCTTGTTACACCGTGGGGTAGTTACACAATACATGTAATCCACACATCCATTTAAATCTTTTCAGGGAGCATTTTCCATTTTAAATAAAGATGGTGGTGATGAAAGCATTATTTTCTTAGCTAGCTGCATGCTTGAAAACATAATGGTTTTGTAAACCAAGTGTAAACCTCTGAACAGACAACTGGCTGCAATAAGAAATGTTTTCAAAAACCAGAGTTAGCTTTTCAACATCGAAATGGTGCCTTATTTAAGCTGAAAATGTATGCCCATCCAGGGAAATTGATGATAGACTTAGAATATTAAAGTTGGGATGATTCTTAGAGATCATCTAATATAATTTTATCGTATTAAAGATGACAAACATTGAGGTCCGGGGGCTTGTGCCTTATTCAAGGCTTAAAATGACTGAGCTGAACTCGAAACCAGATACCAGATGCCAGGCACTCTGTCTCCTCCTTGTACCAAACTGGCTCATCGTTTTGGGGCTGAGGCTCTGGAGTTTTAATGTGATTACTCAAAAAGTTTGTTTTGTGTTTCATACCTTTTTTAAAAAAAAGAAATAATGTGTGCAAACAACTGGGAATTACCACACACATGTCATTTGTAATTGTTGCTGCTGTTACGAATATCATTATCATTGACATTGGCTTATGAGAGAGATGCATGCAAATTCTACAAAGTCTACACAGGAAAGAAAGACAATTTTTACATGTTGACAATTGTTTTCTGCTCTATCCCTTCTGATTCCACTGCATTATCGGGAGGTCCCCTATTCTCAAGAATATTCTTTTTAAAAATGCCTTTTCTTCTTTTGGACTTTCACTCTGTCTTTTTTAACATATATATAAGCCGACAAGGGGAGCTCACTGAAGAACAGAGCCCAGGTTTCTAGAAAGGCTCTGCAAATAGGAAGTAAAACCACATCACACCATTCATCTGCCAAAAGTAATAAACCCAGCCAGCCTCAGCGCCCTCTTGACTTCGTCAGCAACTAACGCTCCTCATTTCTCCCTTTCCTTGCAAAGGAAAAGGAAAAGATGCCAAGCAAAAAAAATGCCAGGCAAATCAAACCATGGGAAAAATAACACCTTCAAACTCAGGGCAAAATCCTCATTTTCAATCCTTGCTGCAGATGTCCCATCCGGTATGTTTGGCAGGAAACACAGCTCTTGGAATAAGATGCAGAACACAGGTTAGAAAGAAGATTTGGGCCAGAGGTGGTTTGGTAACTTTAATTTGTAGTTCTAAACCCTGAGAAATTTCACTATGGTTTAATTTCATGCAATAATCAAAACAAATCCATATAACAGCTGTCCTATATGGCGCTAAGAACACTTTCGTATAAGAGATGTACCAATATAGCTCTAGGAAACGTATCTTCTGATTTCCCACAAACTATTTTAATTAATTACTCCGCAAATTAATCAATCTGAGCATATCTTTAATTGGCAGGAAAATAAACAACAAGCTCAATATTCAGCATTCCAATATTTGCTCCAAGAAGAAACTACTGTGCGAATTCCAGCCTGGAAAAGCTATTCTTGATTCTTTCCTTCATTCTGACTTGAATCCACCTGCTTCCTGTCTTCAAAATCAGTAGAGGATCATTTGAGAATGAGTTTTAAAAGCCCACCTTCCTATTGGTTTCCATCTTTCTGGTTACTAAGAGAAAACATAATTAATAACTTTTGATGAAACAGTCTTTCTTAAACAGAGTTCTGGATTAAAAATCAAGAGACTTGAAATTTTGAAGGTATACAATGTGCAGTTTTTTAAAAATTTTTATTTGTAAATGTCAATTGACAAATCATAGTTATATATTTGCATGGGACACAAAGTGATGTTATAATGTAAAAATACAGTGTAGAATAATTAAATCAAGCTAATTAATATGCCTATCTCCAATATTTGTTTTTTTGTGGTGAGAACTTTCGAAATTTACTCTAATCTTGAAATGTATACTGCATTATCATTCACTATATTTACCACATTGTGCAATATACTTTAAGGTTAAAGAAAACCTAGTTCTTCTTGTATAAGAGGCCTTATACCTTTTGACGATCATTTCCCTATTCCTCCCACTTACCAGCCTCTATAACCAGCATTCTTTCTGCTTCATTTAGTTCCATTGTTTTAGGTTCCACACATGAGTAAGAAGATGAAGTATCTATCTTTCTGTGCCTGGCTTATTTCACTTAGCATTTGTTCTCCAGTTCCATCCATGTTGTCACAAATGACATGATTTTTTTTCTTTATAGAGGCTGAAGAGTATTCCATTGTGTATATATGCCACATTTTTGTTCATTCATCTGTGGATGGACATTTAAGTTGATTCCATAAAAACACTTGGGTTTTAATCTCTGCTTTTCCATAAGTTCATTGTGTATCATTTCTGGCTTCTGAAACTCCTTCTGGATCCTCCAACATACTCTTTTAGTAATGAGAATAGTTTAGAGAATAATGGAAGCTGATGAGGATGTGAAGAGAAGAGAACACTTGTACACTGTTGATGAGAATGTAAATTAGTACAGCCATTATGGAAAACCTTATGGAGGTTCATCAAAACCCTAACAATAACAGTAATATATGATTCAGCAATCCCACTACTGGGTATATATCCCCTCAAAAAAGAAATCAATAAATCAAAAATATATCTGCACTCCCATGTTTATTGCAGCCAAACTATGGAATCAAACTAGGTGCCCATCAATGGGTGAATGGAAAAGAAAATGTGGTGTATATGCTCAATGGAAAATTATCCAGCCATAAAAAAGAATGAAATCTTGCCATCTGCAGCAACGTGAATAGAAATGTGTCATTATGTTAAGTGAAATAAGTCAAGTACCAGAAGACAAATATTGAATGTGTTCATTAATATGTGGAAGATAAAAAAGTGGATCTCATGAAGATAGAGTAGATTCGTGGTTACCAGAGCCTGGGAAGTGTTAAGGGAGAAGGGCATGAAGAGAGTTTGATTAGTGGGTACAAATACACAGTTTGATGGAAGAAATAAGACCTAGTGTTTGATAGATCAGTAGGGTAATTAGAGTTTACAATAATCTATTGTATATTTTGAAATAACTAGAAAAGAATGATTTTAAAATTTTAGCATAAAGAAAAGACAAATATTTAAAGTGAAAGATACCCCAGTAACATTGATTTGAACTTTACAAATTATATGAATGTATTAAATTATCACATGCCCCAAAATATGCACATCTATTAAGTATCAATGCAAAAATAAGAATAGTCTCTTCCAGCTTTAATATTCTGATTTTATTATCCCTGCAATTAGATTTCTATCAAATAGGCAGACAGGAGTACATTAATATCTTCAAAAATAGTTGTCATGTGTGGAGAAAGGCACATACTCATATGTCTAGAGATGGGTATTAATGAAAAAAAATCACATGACTGGAAAAAAAAACTTCGAATTGCAACACTACTCACGTTTCTATTTTTTCTCCTTCACCAAACATTGTCTTTAGCTGCTTTTTTCTCTGCCCAGAATTTCTTCCAGGAGAGTGTGCCATTAGCAGAAAACTTAAATGCATCTAAGGAAACTTTTTCTACAATGATTAAAAATTGGCCAAGAAGGTAACATTTTGAAAGCATGACTTCATGCTTAATCTTTGTTTTGAAACAGATTCTACCATAGACGGTGGAAGGAAGTAACTAGCATGCATTGAGCCTATCTCTGTATTTGAATGAATGCGTCATGTTTAACATTCATTGCTTCATCTAATATCACAGCACTAAAAGAAAGATATTAATATCCTCTTTCAACAGAGGTAGAAAACCAAGGCATAAAGTTTAATAACATTCAAAATCATGTATGTAATAAATGTTGGAATAGAAATTTAAACCAAATGTGTGGCGGAGCAAGATGGCCGAATAGGAACAACTCCAGTCTCCAACTCCCAGCGCGAGCGACACAGAAGACCGGTGATTTCTGCATTTTCAACTGAGGTACTGGGGTCATCTCACTAGGGAGTGCCGGACAATCGGTGCTGGTCAGCTGCTGCAGCCTGACCAGCGAGAGCTGAAGCAGGGCGAGGCATCGCCTCACCTGGAAGCGCAAGGGGGAAGGGGATCCGTTTTCCTAGCCAGGGGAACTGAGACACACAACACCTGGAAAATCGGGTAACTCCCACCCCAATACTGTGCTGTAAGCATACAGGCATTCCAGGAGAATATATCCCACACCTGGCCGGGAGGGTCCCACGCCCACGAAGCCTCCCTCACTGCTAACACAGCAGTCTGCTGCGATCTATCCGCAAGGCAGTAGCGAGGCTGGGGGAGGGGCGCCCGCCATTGCTGAGGCTTAAGTAGGTAAACAAAGCCGCTGGGAAGCTCGAACTGGGTGGAGCTCACAGCAGCTCAAGGAAGCCTGCCTGTCTCTGTAGTCTCCACCTCTGGGGACAGCGCACAGCTGAAGACCAACAGGGGAAGTAGCGGGAGCCGGTGCAGACGCGAACGACTCTGTCTGACAGCTTTGGGGAGAGCCGCGGATCTCCCAACGCGGAGGTTGAGATCTGAGAACGGACAGACTGCCTGCTCAGGTGTGTCCCTGACCCCTGAGTAGCCTAGCTGGGAGAAATCCCCCACTAGGGGCAGTCTGACACCCCACACCTCACAGGGTGGAGTACACCCCTGAGAGGACACTTCCAAAGGAAGAATCAGACAGGTACACTCGCTGTTCAGCAATATTCTATCTTCGGCAACGTCTGCTGCTGATACCCAGGCAAACAGGGTCTGGAGTGGACCTCAAGCAATCTCCAACAGACCAACAGAGAGTCCTTCTGACTGTCAGAAGGAAAACTATCAAACAGGAAGGACACCTATACCAAAACCCCATCAGTTCGTCACCACCATCAAAGACCAGAGACAGATAAAACCACAAAGATGGGGAAGAAGCAGGGCAGAAAAGCTGGAAATTCAAAAAATAAGAGCGCATCTCCCCCTGCAAAGGAGCGCAGCCCATCACCAGCAACGGATCAAAGCTGGTCAGAGAATGACTTGGACGAGAGGAGAGAAGAAGGCTTCAGTCCATCAAACTTATCAGAGCTAAAGGAGGAATTACGTACCCAGCGCAAAGAAACTAAAAATCTTGAAAAAAGAGTGGAAGAATTGACAGCTAGACTCATTAATGCAGAGAAGATCATAAACGAAATGACAGAGATGAAAACCATGAAACGAGAAATACGTGACAAATGCACAAGCTTCAGTAACCGACTCGATCAACTGGAAGAAAGAGTATCAGCGATTGAAGATCAAATGAATGAAATGAAGCGAGAAGAGAAACCAAAAGAAAAAAGAAGAAAAAGAAATGAGCAAAGCCTGCAAGAAGTATGGGATTACGTAAAAAGACCAAATCTACGTCTGATTGGGGTGCCTGAAAGTGAGGGGGAAAATGGAACCAAGTTGGAAAACACTCTTCAGGATATCATCCAGGAGAACTTCCCCAACCTAGTAGGGCAGGCCAACATTCAAATTCAGGAAATACAGAGAACGCCACAAAGATACTCCTCCAGAAGAGCAACTCCAAGACACATAATTGCCAGATTCACCAAAGTTGAAATGAAGGAAAAAATCTTAAGGGCAGCCAGAGAGAAAGGTCGGGTCACCCACAAAGGGAAGCCCATCAGACTAACAGCAGATCTCTCGGCAGAAACTCTACAAGCCAGAAGAGAGTGGGGGCCAATATTCAACGTTCTTAAAGAAAAGAATTTTAAACCCAGAATTTCATATCCAGCCAAACTAAGTTTCATAAGTGAAGGAGAAATAAAATCCTTTACAGATAAGCAAATGCTTAGAGATTTTGTCACCACCAGGCCTGCCTTACAAGAGACCCTGAAGGAAGCCCTAAACATGGAAAGGAACAACCGGTACCAGCCATCGCAAAAACTTGGCAAAATGTAAAGACCATCGAGGCTAGGAAGAAACTGCATCAACTAACGAGCAAAATAACCAGTTAATATCATAATGGCAGGATCAAGTTCACACATAACAATATTAACCTTAAATGTTAATGGACTAAATGCTCCAATTAAAAGACACAGACTGGCAAACTGGATAAAGAGTCAAGACCCATCAGTCTGCTGTATTCAGGAGACCCATCTCACATGCAGAGACATACATAGGCTCAAAATAAAGGGATGGAGGAAGATCTACCAAGCAAATGGAGAACAAAAAAAAGCAGGGGTTGCAATCCTAGTCTCTGATAAAACAGACTTTAAACCATCAAAGATCAAAAGAGACAAAGAAGGCCATTACATAATGGTAAAGGGATCAATTCAACAGGAAGAGCTAACTCTCCTAAATATATATGCACCCAATACAGGAGCACCCAGATTCATAAAGCAAGTCCTTAGAGACTTACAAAGAGACTTAGACTCCCATACAATAATAATGGGGGACTTCAACACTCCGCTGTCAACATTAGACAGATCAACGAGACAGAAAGTTAACAAGGATATCCAGGAATTGAACTCATCTCTGCACCAAGCGGACCTAATAGACATCTATAGAACTCTCCACCCCAAATCAACAGAATATACATTCTTCTCAGCACCACATCGCACTTATTCCAAAATTGACCACATAATTGGAAGTAAAGTACTCCTCAGCAAATGTGAAAGAACAGAAATTATAACAAACTGTCTCTCAGACCACAGTGCAATCAAACTAGAACTCAGGACTAAGAAACTCAATCAAAACCGCTCAACTACATGGAAACTGAACAACCTGCTCCTGAATGACTACTGGGTACATAACGAAATGAAAGCGGAAATAAAGATGTTCTTTGAAACCAATGAGAACAAAGATACAACATACCAGAATCTCTGGGACACATTTAAAGCAGTGTGTAGAGGGAAATTTATAGCACTAAATGCCCACAAGAGAAAGCAGGAAAGATCTAAAATTGACACTCTAACATCACAATTAAAAGAACTAGAGAGGCAAGAGCAATCACATTCAAAAGCTAGCAGAAGGCAAGAAATAACTAAGATCAGAGCAGAACTGAAGGAGATAGAGACACAAAAAACCCTCCAAAAAATCAATGAATCCAGGAGTTGGTTTTTTGAAAAGATCAACAAAATTGACAGACCGCTAGCAAGGCTAATAAAGAAAAAAAGAGAGAGGAATCAAATAGATGCAATAAAAAATGATAAAGGGGATATCACCACTGACCCCACAGAAATACAAACTACCATCAGAGAATACTATAAACGCCTCTACGCAAATCAACTAGAAAATCTAGAAGAAATGGATAATTTCCTGGACACTTACACTCTCCCAAGGCTAAACCAGGAAGAAGTTGAATCCCTGAATAGACCAATAGCAGGCTCTGAAATTGAGGCAACAATTAATAGCCTACCCACCAAAAAAAGTCCAGGACCAGATGGATTCACAGCTGAATTCTACCAGAGGTACAAGGAGGAGCTGGTACCATTCCTTCTGAAACTATTCCAATCAATAGAAAAAGAGGGAATCCTCCCTAACTCATTTTATGAGGCCAACATCATCCTGATACCAAAGCCTGGCAGAGACACAACAAAAAAAGAGAATTTTAGACCAATATCCCTGATGAACATTGATGCAAAAATCCTCAATAAAATACTGGCAAACCGGATTCAGCAGCACATCAAAAAGCTTATCCACCATGATCAAGTGGGCTTCATCCCTGGGATGCAAGGCTGGTTCAACATTCGCAAATCAATAAACGTAATCCAGCATATAAACAGAACCAAAGACAAGAACCACATGATTGTCTCAATAGATGCAGAAAAGGCTTTTGACAAAATTCAACAGCACTTCATGCTAAAAACGCTCAATAAATTCGGTATTGATGGAACGTACCTCAAAATAATAAGAGCTATTTATGACAAACCCACAGCTAATATCATACTGAATGGGCAAAAACTGGAAAAATTCCCTTTGAAAACTGGCACAAGACAGGGATGCCCTCTCTCACCACTCCTATTCAACATAGTGTTGGAAGTTCTGGCTAGGGCAATCAGGCAAGAGAAAGAAATCAAGGGTATCCAGTTAGGAAAAGAAGAAGTCAAATTGTCCCTGTTTGCAGATGACATGATTGTATATTTAGAAAACCCCATCGTCTCAGCCCAAAATCTCCTTAAGCTGATAAGCAACTTCAGCAAAGTCTCAGGATACAAAATTAATGTGCAAAAATCACAAGCATTCTTATACACCAGCAACAGACAAGCAGAGAGCCAAATCAGGAATGAACTTCCATTCACAATTGCTTCAAAGAGAATAAAATACCTAGGAATCCAGCTTACAAGGGATGTAAAGGACCTCTTCAAGGAGAACTACAAACCACTGCTCAGTGAAATCAAAGAGGACACAAACAAATGGAAGAACATACCATGCTCATGGATAGGAAGAATCAATATCGTGAAAATGGCCATACTCCCCAAGGTTATTTATAGATTCAATGCCATCCCCATCAAACTACCAATGACTTTCTTCACAGAATTGGAAAAAACTGCTTTAAAGTTCATATGGAACCAAAAAAGAGCCCGCATTGCCAAGACAATCCTAAGTCAAAAGGACAAAGCTGGAGGCGTCACGCTACCTGACTTCAAACTATACTACAAGGCTACAGTAACCAAAACAGCATGGTACTGGTACCAAAACAGAGATATAGACCAATGGAACAGAACAGAGTCCTCAGAAATAATACCACACATCTACAGCCATCTGATCTTTGACAAACCTGAGAGAAACAAGAAATGGGGAAAGGATTCCCTATTTAATAAATGGTGCTGGGAAAATTGGCTAGCCATAAGTAGAAAGCTGAAACTGGATCCTTTCCTTACCCCTTATACGAAGATTAATTCAAGATGGATTAGAGACTTAAATGTTAGACCTAATACCATAAAAACCCTAGAAGAAAATCTAGGTAGTACCATTCAGGACATAGGCATGGGCAAGGACTTCATGTCTAAAACACCAAAAGCAACGGCAGCAAAAGCCATAATTGACAAATGGGATCTAATTAAACTAAAGAGCTTTTGCACAGCAAAAGAAACTACCATCAGAGTGAACAGGCAACCTACAGAATGGGAGAAAATTTTTGCAACCTACTCATCTGACAAAGGGCTAATATCCAGAATCTACAAAGAACTCAAACAAATATACGAGAAAAAAACAAACAACCCCATCAAAAAGTGGGGAAAGGATATGAACAGACATTTCTCAAAAGAAGATATTCATACAGCCAACAGACACATGAAAAAATGCTCATCATCACTCGCCATCAGAGAAATGCAAATCAAAACCACAATGAGATACCATCTCACACCAGTTAGAATGGCAATCATTAAGAAGTCAGGAAACAACAGGTGTTGGAGAGGATGTGGAGAAATAGGAACACTTTTACACTGTTGGTGGGACTGTAAACTAGTTCAACCATTATGGAAAACAGTATGGCAATTCCTCAAGGATCTAGAACTAGATGTACCATATGACCCAGCCATCCCACTACTGGGTATATACCCAAAGGATTATAAATTAGTCTACTACAAAGACACATGTACACGTATGTTTATTGCAGCACTATTCACAATAGCAAAGACTTGGAATCAACCCAAATGTCCATCTGTGACAGACTGGATTAAGAAAATGTGGCACATATACACCATGGAATACTATGCAGCCATAAAAAAGGATGAGTTTGCGTCCTTTGTAGGGACATGGATGCAGCTGGAAACCATCATTCTTAGCAAACTATCACAAGAAGAGAAAACCAAACACCGCATGTTCTCACTCATAGGTGGGAACTGAACAATGAGATCACTTGGACTCGGGAAGGGGAACATCACACACTGGGGTCTATCATGGGGAGGGGGGAGGGGGGAGGAGGGAGGGATTGCATTGGGGAGTTATACATGATATAAATGATGAATTGATGGGTGCTGACGAGTTGATGGGTGCAGCACACCAACATGGCATAAGTATACATATGTAACAAACCTGCACGTTATGCACATGTACCCTAGAACTTAAAGTATAATAAAAAAAAAAAAAAAAAAAAAAAAAAATAAACCAAATGTGTGTAATTCCAAAGTCTTTCCTCTATAACACATGAGTATATGTATACTGTACTTTGCCTCATAGAAAAGATTCAGCTTATTAACAGTATCTAAGTTAGGTTTCTTTACTCTAGACAAAGTACATACAGAGTCATGTAAGCATAAAACTTAAACTGTCAAGCACAAATTATTAAATTTGATGAGTACTGACATAAATTCAAAATAAGGGAGAAAAGAATATTCTTATTTTGCAAGAGAGTAATGTATGGTCTTTCTTGTGGAAGACACAACCAATGTTTCAAAAGTTGCCAAAAGGATTACACATCTTACTGAGATGGCCTTATCACACTGGCCGTTCTTTTCAAATAACATTTCCCTACTGCACTCTGGCTTTAACCTAGAGAGTTTAAAGGACCAAAGAGGCAGCAAGTACAGGCATGGCCGTCAGGGCAGTGAGTCAAAAGCATGCATAGCGTGTAAAGGCCACTAAAGTGAAAATCAAAGAACCACCCCTGGCACCTTTTTGGTGTTCCTGGCTGGGATTAAACTCCTCAAACATCCCCCTCATTCCATCCCCCATCCACATAAATACACTGTTTATATACTTCCCTCCACCCTCGTATATCTAGCAAAACCAGGGGCTGTGAAAGGGAAGAAGCAGGAGGAGCTTCCAGGTGTCCTGCTCCAAGGGATTAGAACAGCTCAGCTTTCAACTCCCCACTATCCCACCCAATTACTGCTTCATACTGTACCCATCACTCACCCTGACAGGAAGAACACCTTGCACCTTTGACTGTCTTCACAGGATGTATTTATAAATAAAAGCACCTGTCTGTGAAAGCCAATCATTCACAGGAGCCACCTAGGAGACAACTGATTACATGTTTGGGGAGTTTCTGTGCCTGAATATTTCTGACAGCTCCATCTGCACTATACAGCTTTTGTGAGATTCTGTGTTGAGAGAGAGAGAAAAGCAGTTTCCTTGTCTTTTTGTGTTGGAAACACATCTGCAAAGTTGTCACACTCCACAGCAAGTAAACCAAAGGTAAACATTTAATAGTACTTGGAACTCTACCCCTTCTCCACTAAGGAGAGTTAAAACATGTTGGTTAAATAAAAAGTTTGGCTGAAATGAGATTCTTCTCCAAACACAAAAGGAGGTTGTAATTTTAAGCATTTTTCTCCTTGGATTTAATCATGAATATTAAGTATTGGTACCCAAGTGCCAGAGTAACAAACTAAAGTAAAGACCACCCATTAACTTAATTCCAAAGGCTTATTTCATGTAACTCAAGCTCCAGTTATCTGAGAGTGAGTGATGCTTTTCACAACTGCCCATAACAAAAACCAAAGGGTTTGTGGCAATTTGACCCTTTCATTTTTCACAAGTTTATTTTCAGATAGCTAGGAAAATATTTTTCACTTGTATTTGATGACATGATTTCAAAAGTATCTTGACTAATTTCTCAATTAGCCAGGATCACCCCAAATGCCACTCACATTGAATCATAAGTCAAAAAGATCATTATTCACTAATGAAAATGTAGCAAAATATAATTTGGACCCAATAATTCACAAGATCCTAATTCATAGAAGCAATTGACTTTCTCCTACATTTGTATTTGCCACATCTTAATACCATTCCTTTTATTTCTTTTTACGTATTTTCATTCTATTCAGGTCGAAACACTCCAACCCTGTCCTATCAACACCAACACTCCATCCTCCTCCATGGCCATTTTAGATGAAAATGAAAACGGAAATGTCTTTTGATATTTCAAAATCTATAATGCACCTTTCTTTCCTCCTGAAAACAAGATATCACAGATGTTTCAGTCAAAGATCTGAGAATAAAATCACTTCTGCAATTGTGACACGATGCCAAAAGTGAAAACACATTCTTAATGCATTATTTGCCTGGAAAAATAAACTGCATTATGGGGAGGAATGTGGAGCAAGGTAATCATAGAAGCCCAGGAGCATAAGAATGTTAAACTTCTTGACCTGTATCAAATGTTGACAATCCTAACTTCTCTGTTTCAAGAGGACTTTCTGGGACACATTTGCAACATTGCTTAAAAGTCCTGCCACCTAGTGGAAGAAGTAAATCAACTAGTCCTCAGGTAACCTGCCAAATGGAAAGACCCTACAAAAACAGCTCCTCTATCAACACACTCCCCCTCAAAAATCATATTTTGAAACTAATTTTCATAAAGTGTTAAGATTAATCAAATGAGTCATTTTAGTTTCCTTGTTCAAATGTATCATATTCAAGGTAGGAAAGACTTGCGTTTAAGCACTGGGAACTAGGCGTAGAATCCAAAAATAGCTATTGCTAATCTGCTTTAGTTGATAGTTTTCAAAATGGATTTCTCAGAGTTAAGAAACAAACCAGATCTATACCAGCTTCTCCTTGCAGAGGGCACTTAATCCTCCAAAGACGCAGCAGCAGAACTCTTTATAGAAGGAGTTTCTTTAGTTGGCTAAGATAAAAAATCTTGCCTCAACAAGAAGATAGATCATTAGTGGCCAGACCTCACAGATAGCCACTAAGTTTCTAAGAAAACTTCCTGATGCGTCATGCTGAGAGAAAACTCCCCAGAACAACTTTGATCAAAATTCAATTCTTGAGTAAGATCAATATTGCATGGTTGGTCCCAATTATACCAATAGATATATTATGACAGCAATCAATTCCTCAGTGACCTGACGGAATAGATTTGCCTCCCTGCCTACCTGGCTAAGAAAACCTGAGTGTCTTTGAGTGACCAAAGCAAGAAAGGTGTGGGAATTACTACACACTGCAAATGGAGATGTTTCTATAATACAGTGTCACTAAACACACTTACTATTAGCCAAAGACTATTTTAGAGTCTTCTTTGTCCATAGGTAAGTGCATATGGTCCTAGGAAAATGCCTATTAGCTCTTTCTAAAAGCTCAAGGCTATTCAAAGGGAAATAAAATTTTCTTCTGTTAGAAAGCTATGATTCCAGATCCCATTAGTTACATCTTCAATTGAATCTCCTGTCTCTGGGGTAAATGATCTAGTGACAGACACTTGTGGATAAATGATCTATAGATGAACACATATGAGATTTAAGTTTATATGTATAAAACACTTTAAAGGGAGTTATGAAAGATCATCTTACCACTCAGTATTCAAGAATTATGCTCTGTGCCTTTATCCAAACTTTCCATTACTTGTTCAGTTTTTTTAAACAAACACCATTGTTTACAGATCCAGATTTGATTTCACAAAGAATTTATTTCATAATTTGAGACCAAAGTGCTTTTTATAATTTAATTATTTGTATTGCTACATTCAAGAAGAGTTTTTCCATCACTCTAACAGAAAAACACGTTTTTTAAAGTTTTAAAAACAGAGAATCTTTAAAACTGGTTCAAAATAAAGGAACTACAATATGTCCAAAGAATGTGAAATATATTTGTAATAAAAGACCTACTGTATTTCCAAAAGAATGTGAAATCTAATTATTGTTTTATCATTTTATCATTCTTTCCTAACAATTTTCATAACTATATGATTACACTGTCTCCTTTCTAAAGGAAGTAAATGAGAAACCAATATAAGAATCTGAGACCTACACTACAAAATATACTAAAGGGGGTTCTTCAGGGTGAAATTAAAGGAATCCAGATGGCAACTCAAATCCATGTGCAGAAAAAATGAGCACTGGTAAGGATAATTACATAGGTAAAACTAAAAGAATACATGGATTTTTGTTTGTAATTTGGTTTTCTTCACCCATTTTTTAAAGTTTATTTTCAGTTCAGGGGTACATGTACAGATTTGTTATATAGGTAAACTTGTGTCATGGAAGTTTGTTGTACAGATTATTTCACCACCCAGGTATTAAGCCTAGTACCCATTAGTTATTTATCCTGATCCTTTCCTTCCTCTCAACCCTAACCCTCCAAAAGGCTCCAGTGTGTGTTGTTCCCCTCTGTGTGTCCATGTGTTCCCAACATGTATCCCACACTTACAAGTGAGAACATGTAGTATTTGGTTTTCTGTTCCTATGTTAGTTTGCTAAGGACGATGGCCTCCAGCTCCATCCATGTTCCTGCAAAGGACAAAATCTCACTATTTTTTATGGCTGTGAAGTAGTCCATGTACCACAATGTATATGTAGCACATTTTCTTTATCCAGTCTATCACTGATGGGCATTTAGGTTGATTCCTTGTCTTCACTATGGTGAATAATACTGCAATAAACATACACATGCACGTGTCTTTGAAATAGAATAATTTATGTTCGTTCGGGCATGTACCCAGTAATGGAATTTCTTGGTCAAATGGTATTTCTGTCTTTAGTACTTTGAGGCATCGTCATGCTGCTTTCTACAATGGTTGAACTAATTTACATTCCCAACAACAGTGTATAAGTATTCCTTTCTCTTCAAACTCTGCCAGCATCTGCTATTTTTTGACTTTTTAATAATAACTATTCTGACTGGTGTCAGATGGTATCTCATTTTGGTTTTGATTTGCGTTTCTCTAATGATCAATGATGTTGAGCTTTTTTTCATATGATTGTATGTCTTCTTTTGAAAAGTGTCTTTTCAAGTCCTTTGCCCACTTTTTAATGAGAGTTTTTTTGCTTGTTAATTTGCTTAAGTTCCTTACAGATGCTGGATATTGGACCTTTGTCATATCCATGCATTACAAAACTTTCTTCAATTACGTAGGTTATCTGTTCACTCTGTTGATAGTTTCCTTTGCTGTGCAGAAGCTCTTTAATTTTATTAGATCCCATTTGTCAACTTTTGCTTTCATTGCAATTGCTTTTGGCATCTACACCATGAAATCTTTGTCTGTTCCTATGTCCTGAATGTTATTTCCTAGATTGCCTTCCAGGGTTTTTATAGTTTTGGGTTTTACATTTGGGTCTTTTTTCCATCTTGAGTTAATTTTTGTATAAATAAATATATATATATATTTAAATTTTTTATATAGTGTAAGAAAGAGGTCTAGTTTCTACCTTCTGCATATGGCTAGCTGGTTACCATAGCACCATTTATTAAGTAGGGAATTCTTTCCCCATTGCTTGTTTTTGTCAGGTTTGCCAAAGATCAGATGGCTATAGTTGTGCTACCTTATTACTGGGTTCTCTATTCTGTTCCATTGGACTATGCATCTGTTTTTGTACCAGTACCACTTGTTTTGGTCCTATAGTCCTGTAATATAGCTTGAAGTTGGGTAGCATGACGCCTCCAGCTTTGTTTTTTGTTTTTCTGTGTGTGTGTGTGTGTGTGTGTGTGTGTGTTTTTTTCCTTAGGATTGCCTTGGCTATTTAGGCTGTGTTTTTTGGTTCCATGTGAATTTTAAAATAGTTTTTTTTCCTAATTCTGTCAAGAATCTCAATGGTAGTTTAATAGGAATGCCATTGAATCTATAAATGCTTTGAGCAGTATGGCCATTTTTACAATATTTATCCTTCTTTTACATAAGCATGAAATATTTTTCCCTTTGTGTAATCTCTGATTTCTTTGAGCAGTGTTTTGTAGTTCTCCTTGTAGAGACCTTCACCTCTCTTGTTAACTGTATTCCTAGTCATTTTAAACTTTTTGCGGCAATTTTGAATGGGATCATGTTCCTGATTTGGCTCTTGGTTTGACTATTGCTGATACATAGGAATAGTAGTGATTTTTGCATATTGATTTTGGATCCCGAGACTTTGTTGAAGTTGTTTATCAGTTTAAGAAGCTTTTGAGCTGAGACTATTAAGTTTTCTAGATATAGAAACAAGTTGTCTGCCAACAGGAACAGTTTGACTTCCACTCTTCCTACTTGAATGACCTTTATTTCTTTTTCTTGCCTAATTGCCCTGGCCATGACTTCCAATACTATGTTGAATAGGAGTGGTGAAAGAGGGCATCCTTGTCTTGTGTCAGTTTTCAAGGCAATGCTGCCAGCTTTTGCCCATTCAGTATAATCTTAGCCATGGGTTAATCACAGATGGCTCTTATTCTTTTCAGATATACTCCTTCAATACCTACTTTATTGAGAATTTCTAACATGAAATGGTGTGGAATTTTATCAAAAGACTTTTTGGATTCCAAAATGGCTGAATAGGAACAGCTCCAGTCTATAGCTCCCAGTGTGAGCAATGCAGAAGATGGGTGATTTCTGCATTTTCAATTGAGGTACTGGGTTCATCTCACTGGGGCTTGTTGAACAGTGGGTGCAGTCCACGGAGTGTGAGCCAAACCAGGGTGCGGCATTGCCTTACCCGGGAAGTGCAAGGGGGTCTGGGAATTCCCTTTCCTAGCCAAAGGAAGCCGTCACAGACTGTACCTGGAAAATTGGGACACTCCCACCCAAATACTGCACTTTTCCAACAGTCTTAGCAAACAGCACACCAGGAGATTATATCCCATGCCTGACTCGGAGGGTCCCACACCCACAAAGCCTCACTCACTGCTAGTGCAGCTGTCTGAGATCAAACTGCAAGGCGGCAAGGAGGCGGAGGGAGGGGCATCCGCCACTGCTGAGGCTTGAGTAGGTAAACAAAGCAGCCAGGAAGCTCGAACTCGGTGGAGGCCATCGCAGCTCAAGGAGGCCTGTCTGCCTCTGTAGTCTCCACCTCTGGGGGCAGGGCATAGCTGAACCAAAGGCAGCAGAAACTTCTGCATACTTAAAAATCCCGGTCTGACAGCTTTGAAGAGAGTAGTGGTTCTCCCAGCACGGAGTCTGAGATCTGAGAATGGACAGACTGCCTCATCAAGGGCGTCCCTGACCACCGAGTAGCCTAAATGGGAGACAGCTCCCAGTGCAGCCAGCTGACACCTCATACAGCTGGGTGCCCTTCTGAGACGAAGCTTCCAGAAGAAGGATCAGGCAGCAACATTTATCATTCTGCAATATTTGCTGTTCTGCAGCCTCGCTGGTGATACCCAGGCAAACAGGTTCTGGAGTGGACCTCCAGCAAATTCCAACCAACCTGCATCTGAGGGTCCTGACTGTTGGAAGGAAAAGTAACAAACAGAAAGGACATTCACACAAAAACCTCATCTGTAAATCACCATCATCAAAGACCAAAGACAGATAAAACCACAAAGATGGGGAGAAACCTGAGCAGAAAAGTTGAAAATTCTAAAACTCAGAGCACCTCTTCTCCTCCAAAGAAATGCAGTTCCTCACCAGCAATGGAACAAAGCTGGATGGAGAATGACTTTGATGAGTTGACAGAAGTAGGCTTCAGAAGGTCAGTAATAACAAACTTCTTGGAGCTAAAGGAGGATATTCGAACCCGTCACAAAGAAGCTAAAAACCTTGAAAAAAGATTACATGAATGGCTAACTAGATAGAGAAGACCTTAAATGACCTGATGGAGCTGAAAACCATGGCACAAGAAGTATGTGATGCATGCACAAGCTTCAATAGCCGATTTGATCAAGTGGAAGAAAGGGTATCAGTGATTGAAGATCAAATGAATGAAATGAAGTGAGAAGGAAACTTTAGAGAAAAAGGAGTAACAAGAAACGAACAAAACCTCCAAGAAATATGGGACTATGTGAACAGGCCAAATCGACGTCTGATTGGTGTACATGAAAGTGATGGGGAGAATGGAAACAGGATATTATCCAGGAGAACTTCCCCAACCTAGCAAGGCAGGCCAACACTCAAATTCAGGAAATACAGAGAATACCACAAAGATACTCCTTGAGAAGAGCAACTCCAAGACACGTAAATGTCAGATTCACCAAAGTTGAAACGAAAGAAAAAATGTTAAGGGCAGCCAATGAGAAAGAACAGGTTATCCACAAAGGGAAGCCCATCAGACTAACAGCGGATCTCTCAGCAGAAACTCTACAAGACAGAAGAGACTGGGGGTCAATATTCAACATTCTTAAAGAAAAGAATTTTAAACCCAAAATTTCATATCCAGCCAAACGAAACTTCATAAGTGAAGGAGAAATAAAATACTTTACAGACAAGCAAAAGCTTAGAGATTTTGTCACCACCAGGCCTGTCTTACAAGAGCTCCTGAAGGAAGCACTAAACATGGAAAGGAACAACCGGTACCAGTCACTGCAAAAACACACCAAATTGTAAAGACCATCGAGGCTAGGAAGAAACTGCAACAACTAACGGGCAAAATAACCAGATAACATCATAATGACAGGATCAAATTCACACATAACAATATTAACCTTAAATGTAAATGGGCTAAATGCTCCAATTAAAAGACACAGACTGGCAAATTGGATCAAGAGTCAAGACCCATCAGTGTGCTGTATTCAGGAGACCCATCTCACATGCAGAGACACACATAGACTCAAAATAAAGGAATGGAGGAAGATCTACCAAGCAAATGGAAAACAAAAAAAAAGCAGGCATTGCAATTCTAGTCTCTGATAAAACAGACTTTAAACCAACAAAGTTCAAAAGAGAAAAAGATAGTCATTCCATAATGGTAAAGGGATCAATTCAACAAGAAGAGCTAACAATCCTAAATATATATGCACCCAATACAGGAGCACCCAGATTCATAAAGCAAGTCCTTAGAGACCTACAAAGAGACTTAGACTCCCACAAAATAATAATAAGAAATTTTAACATGCCCTTGTCAACATCAGACAGATCAACAAGACAGAAAGTTACCAGGATATGTAGGAATTGAACTCAGCTCTGAACCAAGCTGACCTAATAGACATCTACAGAACTCTCTACCCCAAATCAACAGAATATACATTCTTCTCAGCACCACACACACTTATTCCAAAATTTACCACTTAGTTGGAAGTAAAGCATTCCTCAGCAAATGTA
This sequence comes from Rhinopithecus roxellana, assembly GCF_007565055.1. NCBI lineage: Eukaryota > Metazoa > Chordata > Mammalia > Primates > Cercopithecidae > Rhinopithecus > Rhinopithecus roxellana. Next base: position 81,579,619 of record NC_044550.1, read on the forward strand.
AACAAACAGAAATTATAACAAACTGTCTGTCAGACCACAGTGCAATCAAATTAGAACTCCAGATTAAGAAACTCACTCAAAACCACACAACTACATGGAAACTGAACAATCTGCTTCTGAATGACTACTGGGTAAATAATGAAATGAAGGCAGAAATAAAGATGTTTTTCAAACCAGTGAGAACAAAGACACAACATACCAGAATCTCTGGGACACATTTAAAGCAGTGTGTAGAGGGAAATTTAGAGCACTAAATGCCCACAAGAGAAAGCTGGAAAGATCTAAAATTGACACCCTAATATCACAATTAAAAGAACTGGAGAAGCAAGAGCAAACACATTCAAAAGCTAGCAGAAGGCAAGAAATAACTAAGATCAGAGCAGAACTGAAGGAGATAGAGACACACGAAACCCTCCAAAAAATCAATGAATCCAGGAGTTGGTTTTTTGAAAAGATCCACAAAATTGATAGAACACTAGCAAGACCAGTAAAGCAGAAAAGAGACAAGAATCAAATAGATGCAATAAAAAATGATAAAGTTTTGGGGATATCACCACCGATCCCCAACTACCATCAGAGAATACTATAAACACCTCTACGCAAATAAACTGGAAAACCTAGAAGAAATGGATACATTCCTGGGCACATACACCTACCTAAGACTAAACCAGGAAGAAGTTGAATCCCCGAATAGACCAGTAATAGGCTTTGAAATTGAGGCAATAATTAATAGCCTACCAACCAAAAAAAGTCCAGAACCAGACAGATTCACAGCCGAATTCTACCAGAGGTACAAAGAGGAGCTGGTACCATTCTCTCTGAAACTATTCCCATAAATAGAAAAAGAGGGAATCCTCCCTAACTCATCTTATGAGGCCAGCATCATCCTGATACCAAAGCCTGGCAGAGACACAATAAAAAAAAGAAAACTTTAGACCAATATCCCTGATGAACATCAATGCAAAAATCCTCAATAAAATACTGACAAACTGAATCCAGCAGCACATTTAAAAGCTTATCCACCACAATCAAGTTGGCCTCATTCCTGGGATGCAAGGCTGGTTCAACATATGCAAATCACTAAACGTAATCCATCATATAAACAGAACCAAAGACAAAAACCACATGATTATCTCAATAGATGCAGAAAAGGCCTTCAACAAAATTCAACAGCACTTCATGCTAAAAAACTCTCAATAAACTAGGTGTTGATGGAACATATCTCAAAATCAGAAGAGCTATTTATGACAAACCCACAGTCGATATCGTATTGAATGGGAAAAAACTGGAAGCATTCCCTTTGAAAACTGGCACAAGACAGGGATGCCCTCTCTCACCACTCCTGTTCAACATAGTGTTGGAAGTTCTGGGCAGGGCAATCAGGCAGGAGAAAGAAATTAAGGGTATTCAATTAGGAAAAGAGGAAGTCAAATTGTCACTGTTGGCAGATGACATGATTGTATATTTAGAAAACCCCATCATCTCAGTCCAAAATCTCCTTAAGCTTATAAGCAAATTCAGCAAAGTCTCAGGACACAAAATTAATGTGCAAAAATCACAAGCATTCTTATACACCAGTAACAGACAGAGAGCCAAATCATGAATGAACTTCCATTCACAATTGCTTCAAAGAGAATAAAATACCTAGGAATCCAACTTACAAGGGATGTGAAGGACCTCTTCAAGGAGAACTACAAACCACTTCTCAGTGAAATAAAAGAGCACACAAACAAATGGAAGAGCATACCATGCTCATGGATAGGAAGAATCAATATCGTGAAAATGGCCATACTGCCCAAGGTTATTTATAGATTCAATGCCATCCCCATCAAGCTACCAAGGACTTTTTTCACAGAATTGGAAAAAAACTACTTTAAAGTTCATATGGAACCAAAAAAGAGCCCGCATAGCCAAGACAATCTTAAGCAAAAAGAACAAAGCTGGAGGCATCACCCTACCTGAATTCAAACTATACTACAAGGCTACAGTAACCAAAACAGCATGGTACCGGTACCAAAACAGATATATAGACCAATGGAACAGAATAGAGCCCTAGTAAATTATACCACACATCTACAACCATCTGATCTTTGACAATCCTGACAAAAACAAGAAATGGGGAAAGGATTCCCTATGTAATAAATGGTCCTGGGAAAACTGGTTAGCCATATGTAGAAAGATGAAACTGGATCCCTTCCTTACTCCTTATACAAAAATTAATTCAAGATGGATTAAAGATTTAAATGTTAGACCTAAAACCATAAAAACCCTAGAAGAAAATGTAGGTAATACCATTCAGGGCATAGGCATGGGCAAAGACTTCATGACTAAAACACCAAAAGCAATGGCAATAAAAGCCAAAAGAGACAAATGGGATCTAATTAAACTAAAGAGCTACTGCAGAGCAAAAGAAACTACCATCAGAGTGAACAGGCAACCTACAGAATGGGAGAAAATTTTTGCAATCTACTCATCTGACAAAGGGCGAATATCCAGAATCTACAAAGAACTTAAACAAATTTACAAGAAAAAATCAAACAACCCCATCAAAAATAGGCAAAGGATATAAACAGACAACTCTCAAAAGAAGACATTTACACAGTCAACAGACACATGAAAAAATGCTCATCATCACTGGCCATCAGAGAAATGCAAATCAAAGCCACAATGAGATACCATCTCACACCAAGCAGAATGGCGATCATTAAAAAGTCAGGAAACAAACAGGTGCTGGAGAGGATGTGGAGAAATAGGAACACTTTTATACTGTTGGTGGGACTGTAAACTAGTTCAACCATTGTGAAAGACAGTGTGGCAATTCCTCAAGGATCTAGAACTAGAAATACCATTTGACCCAGCCATCCCATTACTGGGTATATACCCAAAGGATTATAAATCATGCTGCTATAAAGACACATGTACATGTATGTTTATTGTGGCACTATTCACAGTAGAAAACACTTGCAACCAACCCAAATGTCCATCAATGATAGACTGCATTAAGAAAATGTGGCACACATACACCATGGAATACTATGCAGCCATAAAAAAGGATGAGTTCTTGTCCTTTGTAGGGACATGGATGAAGGTAGAAACCATCATTCTGAGCAAACTATTGCAAGGACAGAAAACCAAACACTGCATGTTCTCACTCATAGGTGGGATTTGAACAATGAAAACACTTGAACACAGGGTGGGAAACATCACACACTGGGTCCTGTCATAGGATTGAGGAGGGGGTGGGATAGCATTAGGAGATATACCTAATGTAAATGACAAGTTAATGGGTGCAGCATACTAACATGGCACATGTATACATATGTAACAAACCTGCATGTTGTGCACATGTACCCTATAACTTAAAGTATAATAATAATTTTAAAAATGCAGGAGCAGGAGTGACCAGGTGTGGTCAAGAACAGCAAAGTGGCCAGTGTGACCATAACTGAGTAGAAAGAGCAAATAGAAGATGCAGTCTGCGAGGGAGTGAGAGGCCAGACCCTGCACAACCTGGTATAGTATTACACTAATTAGACTTTTACTCTGTGTGGGGTAAAGAACTCATCACCAAGAACCTTAAGTGAAGAGATGACATAAACTGATCCATTTTAACAAATCACTCATATGAAGGACGGAAACAGAAAGACCAGGTGAGGGACTAATAATCCAAGCAAGAGATGAGAGTAACTCAGTCTAGAATCGTAGCATAGAGGTAGAAAGCAGAGATTGGATTTTGGATACATTTTGAAATTAGAGCTAAGAAGATTTGTTGATACACTGGGTCTAAGAGAGAGAAATAAATCAATAATGACTCAAAAGATTTTTACCTGAACAACAAAAATGATGGAGCTGCCAATGACTAAAATGGAAAATACAGTTTGGGAGATAGATTGGGGGAATAATCAGGAGGATCAACCTAGAATTACAGATTCAATAAAACAAGACTAAACTTCAAGTCAATAGATGTATCATGGCTAATACAGACATGATTACTCAGAAAGCCATTGAGTCCTATGGTGTACTTGGGGTTAAGATGGCTGCTCCACAAGAAACTGACTTGCCTCAAATTCCAATGCCAATTTAATTTAGCCATAGGCATGTTGTCAAAAACATAGATTATTACATGATACAGAAAATGAATAATACTCTTAGTTTTATAAGCTATCTTGTGCAGCTTCTTTGAATCTATTTAAAATAGAAAGCTGATACTGTTTCAGTTTACTTGCATGATCAAAAGTGATGTGCAATAGATATATTGAATATTTAAGTATCCACAAAAGATAAATGTTCAAGTCAGCTTAAAAATGCTAGAATGATTTTCTTAGTTTCCATAGAGGAAAATATAATCTTCAGTCTCTAAATACTAATCGAGATTTTGGATTGTGGCCTTGTATATGTAATTTTTCCCTGCTTTCAGTATCAGATCTACATAAAGAGATCCTAGAAAACTGTATCCTATTAACTATCTTAAACATGCTCTATTGTTGGGCTACATAATATTTGAACTATTTGTAATCATTTGTTTCACTATAGAACTGAAAAAAAATCACAAATGGGAATTCTAAATTACCAGTAGAATTATTTGTATATAAACAATTTAAATAAGACTCCTTCATCCAAACCAAATATATTTTTCTTTTTAGCAGATATCGTGGTTTTTTGGCCACACAAAAGAAGATGAGAAGATAGACTTTAACAGAAATGGAACACAAAGCACAAGTTAATACAAATGCACAAGTATTTCCTAGTGCAAGGTATACCCTCTTTTAGCATGTTCTTCATGCTCTTTAATCACAATATTTACTAAATACTATAGTAATTATTGAAAAAAAAGAGACTTTTCTGCATCTACTCCCCAACTCATGCTATGAGGTCAGAGTCATCTTGATACCAGAACCTGGCAGAGATGCAACAAAAAAAGAAAACTTCAGGTCGATATCCTCGATGAACATCAATGCAAAAACGCTCAACCAAATACTGGCAAACCAAACCTAGCAGCACATCATCAAGCTTATCCACCATGATCAACCGTGATCAAGTAGGCTTTGTCCCTGGGGTGTAAGATTGGTTCAACATACACAAAATTAATAAATGTGATTCATAACATAAACAGAACTAAAGACAAAAGTCACATGATTTCTCAATAGACGCAGATTGTTAAGTTTATGTGATTGACTTTAGAGTATGTGCCATGTGGCAATGTTTTGGGGTGGAGAGTTCCATAAATGTCTATCGGTTCCATTTGTCTATCAGTTCCAAGTGCTGAGTTCAGGTCCTGAATATCTTCATTAATTTTCTGTCTTGATGATCTGTCTAATATTGTCAGTAAGGTGTTAAAGTCGTCCACTGTTGTTATTATTATTGTTTGGGAATCTCTAAGAACTTACTTTTATGAATCTGGGTGCTCCTGTGTTGGGTATATACATAGTTAGGACAGTTAGATTTTCTTGTTGAATTGAACCTTTCATTATTATATAGTGCTTTTGTTTGTCTCTCTTCATCTTTGTTAGTTTAAAATCTATTGTGTCAGAAACTAGAATTGCAACATCTGCATTATTCCATTTTTCACCTGCTTGGTAGATTTTCCTTCATTCCTTTATTTTGAGCCTAGGCATGTCACTGCATGTGAGATGGATCTCTTGAAGACAGCATACAAAATGGGTCTGGGTTCTTTATCTAGCTTGCTACACTGTGTCTTAATTAGATCATATAGTCCTTTTTCATTCAAAGTCAGTATTGATATATGTGGATTTGATCCTGTCATCATGATGTTAGCTAGTTATTTTGCAGATTGATTATATGATTGTTGTGTTGTATTGTATCACTGGTCTGTGTACTTCAGTGTTTTTGTGCAGTGGCTTGTAATGGTCTTTTCTTTCCATATTTAGTGCCTCCTTCAGGAGCTCTTGTAAAGCAAGTCTGGTGGTAATGAATTTCCTCAGTATTTGCTTGTTTGAAAAGAATCTTATTTCTTCTTTGCCTATGAAACTTAGTTTGGCCAGATATGAAATTCTGGGTTGGAATTTCTTTTAAGAATATTTTTTTCTTTTAAGAATATTCTTTTAAGAATAAGAATATTTAAGAATATTCAACATTCTTAAAGAAAAGAATTTTAAACCCAGAATTTCATATCCAGCCAAACTAAGTTTCATAAGTGAAGGAGAAATAAAATCTTTTACAGATAAGCAAATGCTTAGAGATTTTGTCACCACCAGGCCTGCCTTACAAGAGACCCTGAAGGAAGCACTAAACATGGAAAGGAACAACAGGTACCAGCCATTGCAAAAACATGCCAAAATGTAAAGTCCATCGATGCTAGGAAGAAACTGCATCAACTAATGAGCAAAATAATCAGTTAATATCATAATGGCAGTATCAAGTTCACACATAACAATATTAACCTTAAATGTTAATGGACTAAATGGTCCAATTAAAAGACACAGACTAGCAAACTGGATAAAGAGTCAAGACCCATCAGTCTGCTGTATTCAGGAGACCCATCTCACATGCAGAGACATACATAAGCTCAAACTTAAGGAATGGAAGAAGATCTACCAAGCAAATGGAGAACAAAAAAAAGCAGGAGTTGCAATACTAGTCTCTGATAAAACAGACTTTAAACCATCAAAGATCAAAAGAGACAAAGAAGGACATTCCATAATGGTAAAGGGATCAATTCAACAGGAAGAGCTAACAATCCTAAATATATATGCACCAAATACAGGAGCACCCAGATTCATAAAGCAAGTCCTTAGAGACTTGCAAAGAGACTTAGACTCCCATACAATAATAATGGGAGACTTCAACACCCCCCTGTCAACATTAGACAGATCAACGAGACAGAAAGTTAACAAGGATATCCAGGAATTGAACTCATCTCTGCAGCAAACAGACCTAATAGACATCTACAGAAATCTCCACCCCAAATCAACAGAATATACATTCTTCTCAGCACCACATCACACTTCTTCCAAAATTGACCACATAATTGGAAGTAAAGCACTCCTCAGCAAATGTACAAGAAAAGAAATTATAACAAACTGTCTCTCAGATCACGGTGCAATCAAACTAGAACTCAGGACTAATAAACTCAATCAAAATCGCTAAACTACATGGAAACTGAATAACCTGCTCCTGAATGATTACTGGATACATAATGAAATGAAGGCAGACATATAGATGTTCTTTGAAACCAATGAGAACAAAGATACAACATACCAGAATCTCTGGGACACATTTAAAGCAGTGTGTAGAGGGAAATTTAGAGCACTAAATGCCCACAAGAGAAAGCTGGAAAGATCTAAAATTGACGCTCTAACATCACAATTAAAAGAACTAGAGAAGCAAGAGCAAACACATTCAAAACCTAGCAGAAGACAAGAAATAACTAAGATCAGAGCAGAACTGAAGAAGATAGAGACACACAAAACCCTCCAAAAAATCAATGAATCCAGGAGTTGGTTTTTTGAAAAGATCAACAAAATTGATAGACCACTAGCAAGACTAATAAAGAAGAAAAGAGAGAAGAATCAAATAGATGCAATAAAAAATGATAAAGGGGATATCATCACCGACTCCACAGAAATACAAACGACCATCAGAGAATACTATAAACACCTCTACGCAAATCAACTAGAAAATCTAGAAGAAATGGATAATTTCCTGGACACTTACACTCTCCCAAGACTAAACCAGGAAGAAGCTGAATCCCTGAATAGACCAATAGCAGGCTCTGAAATTGAGGCAATAATTAATAGTCTACCAACCAAAAAAAGTCCAGAACCCGATGGATTCACAGCTAAATTCTACCAGAGGTACAAGGAGGAGCTGGTACCATTCCTTCTGAAACTATTCCAATCAATAGAAAAAGAGGGAATCCTCCCTAACTCATTTTATGAGGCCAACATCATCTTGATACCAAAGCCTGGCAGAGACACAACAAAAAAAGAGAATTTTAGACCAATATCCCTGATGAACATCGATGCAAAAATCCTCAATAAAATACTGGCAAATCGGATTCAGCAGCACATCAAAAAGCTTATCCATCATGATCAAGTGGGCTTCATCCCTGGGATGCAAGGCTGGTTCAACATTCACAAATCAATAAACATAATCCAGCATATAAACAGAACCAAAGTCAAGAACCACATGATTATCTCAATAGATGCAGAAAAGGCTTTTGACAAAATTCAACAGCCCTTCATGCTAAAAACGCTCAATAAATTCGGTATTGATGGAACGTACCTCAAAATAATAAGAGCTATTTATGACAAACCCACAGCGAATGTCATACTGAATGGGCAAAAACTGGAAAAATTCCCTTTGAAAACTGGCACAAGACAGGGATGCCCTCTCTCACCACTCCTATTCAACATAGTGTTGGAAGTTCTGGCTAGGGCAATCAGGCAAGAGAAAGAAATCAAGGGTATTCAGTTAGGAAAAGAAGAAGTCAAATTGTCCCTGTTTGCAGATGACAGGATTGTATATTTAGAAAACCCCATCGTCTCAGCCCAAAATCTCCTTAAGCTGATAAGCAACTTCAGCAAAGTCTCAGGATACAAAATTAATGTGCAAAAATCACAAGCATTCTTATACACCAGTAACAGACAAACAGAGAGCCAATTCAGGAATGAACTTCCATTCACAATTGCTTCAAAGAGAATAAAATAACTAGGAATCCAACTTACAAGGGATGTCACAGACCTCTTCAAGGAGAACTACAAACCACTGCTCAGTGAAATCAAACGGGACACAAACAAATGGAAGAACATACCATGCTCATGGATAGGAAGAATCAATATCGTGAAAATGGTCATACTGCCCAAGGTTATTTATAGATTCAATGCCATCCCCATCAAGCTACCAATGAGTTTCTTCACAGAATTGGAAAAAACAGCTTTAAAGTTCATATGGAACCAAAAACGAGACCGCATTGCCAAGACAATCCTAAGTCAAAAGGACAAAGCTGGAGGTGTCACGCTACCTGACTTCAAACTATACTGCAAGGCTACAGTAACCAAAACAGCATGGTACTGGTACCAAAAAGGAGCTATAGACCAATGGAACAGAACAGAGTCCTCAGAAATAATACCACACATCTACAGCCATCTGATCTTTGACAAACCTGAGAGAAACAAGAAATGGGGAAAGGATTCCCTATTTAATAAATGGTGCTGGGAAAATTGGCTAGCCATAAGCAGAAAGCTGAAACTGGATCCTTTCCTTACTCCTTATACGAAGATTAATTCAAGATGGATTAGAGACTTAAATGTTAGACCTAATACCATAAAAACCCTAGAAGAAAACCTAGGTAGTACCATTCAGGACATAGGCATGGGCAAGGACTTCATATCTAAAACACCAAAAGCAACGGCAGCAAAAGCCAAAATTGACAAATGGGATCTCATTAAACTAAAGAGCTTCTGCACAGCAAAAGAAACTACCATCAGAGTCAACAGGCAACCTACAGAATGGGAGAAAATTTTTGCAATCTACTCATCTGACAAAGGGCTAATATCCAGAATCTACAAAGAACTCAAACAAATATACAAGAAAAAAACAAACAACCCCATCAAAAAGTGGGGAAAGGATATGAACAGACATTTCTCAAAAGAAGACATTCATACAGCCAACAGACACATGAAAAAATGCTCATCATCACTCGCCATCAGAGAAATGCAAATCAAAACCACAATGAGATACCATCTCACACCAGTTAGAATGGCAATCATTAAAAAATCAGGAAACAACAGGTGTTGGAGAGGATGTGGAGAAATAGGAACACTTTTACACTGTTGGTGGGATTGTAAACTAGTTCAACCATTATGGAAAACAGTATGGCAATTCCTCAAGGATCTAGAACTAGATGTACCATATGACCCAGCCATCCCACTACTGGGTATATACTCAAAGGATTATAAATTATTCTACTACAAAGACACATGCACACGTATGTTTATTGCAGCACTATTCACAATAGCAAAGACTTGGAATCAACCCAAATGTCCATCTGTGACAGACTGGATTAAGAAAATGTGGCACATATACACCATGGAATACTATGCAGCCATAAAAAAGGATGAGTTTGCGTCCTTTGTAGGGACATGGATGCAGCTGGAAACCATCATTCTTAGCAAACTATCACAAGAAGAGAAAACCAAACATCGCATGTTCTCACTCATAGGTGGGAACTGAACAATGAGATCACTTGGACTTGGGAAGGGGAACATCACACACTGGGGCCTATCATGGGGAGGGGGGAGGGGGGAGGGATTGCATTGGGGAGTTATACATGATATAAATGATGAATTGATGGGTGCTGACGAGTTGATGGGTGCAGCACACCAACATGGCACAAATATACATATGTAACAAACCTGCACGTTATGCACATGTACCCTAGAACTTAAAGTATAATAAAAAAAAAAAAAAAAAAAGAAAATGTGGCACATACACACCATGGAATACTATGCAGCCATAAAAAAGGATGAGTTTGTGTCCTTTGTAGGGACATGGATGCCGCTGGAAACCATCATTCTCAGCAAACTATTGCAAGAACAGAAAACCAAACACCGCATGTTCTCACTCATAGGTGGGAACTGAACAATGAGATCGCTTGGACTCGGGAAGGGGAACATCACACAGCAGGGCCTATCATGGGGAGGGGTAAGGGGGGAGGGATTGCATTCGGAGTTATACCTGATGTAAATGACGAGTTGATGGGTGCTGACGAGTTGATGGGTGCAGCACACCAACATGGCACAAGTATACATATGTAACAAACCTGCACGTTATGCACACGTACCCTAGAACTTAAAGTATAATAATCATAATAATAATAAATCACTAGGGAAAACTCATGGGAAAAAAAAAAAAGGATGTTGAATATTGCCCACCCCAATCTCTTCTGGCTTGTAGGATTTCTACAGACAGATTTGTTGTTAGTCTGATGGACTTCCCTTTGTAGGTGATCTGACCTTTCTCTCTAGCTGTCTTTAATATTTTTTCCTTTCATTTTGACCTTGGATAATCTGATGATTATCTGTCTTGGGGATGTTCATCTTGTTAAGTATTTTACTGGGATTCTCTGCATTTCCTGAATTTGAATGTTGGCCTCTATCTAGGTTGGAGAAGTTCTCATGGATGATATCCTGAAGTATGTTTTACAAGTTGGTTTCATTATCCCCATCTCTTTCAGGGACACCCATGATTCATAGATTTAATCTCTTTGCATAATTCCATGTTTCTCAGAGGTTTTGTTCATTTCTTCTCTTTTTTTTTAAATATTCTTATCTGACTGTCTTGTTTCAGAAAACCAGTCTTCGGGCTCTAAGATTCTTTCTTCTGCTTGGTCTATTCTGCTATTAATTCTTGTAATTGCATGAATAAATTTTTGTAGTGCATTTTTCAGCTCTATCAGGCCAGTTACATTCTTTTCTGTACTGGTTATTTTGCCTGTCACCTCCTACACTGTTTTAACATAATTCTTAGCTTCCTTGAATTGGGTTTCAATGTACTCCTGTTATTCAGTGATCTTCATTCCTATCCATATTCTATCTGGATAGAATCCATATCCAGAATTCTATTTCTGTCACTTCATCCATCTCTACTCACTTCAGAGACCTTGCTGCAGAAGTGATGCAGTCATTTGGAGGAAATAAGGCACTCTGGCTTTTTGAGTTGTCAGAGTTCTTGTGCTCATTCTTACTTATCTTTATGGATTTGTGTTCTTTCAATCTTTGAGGTTGCTGACCTCTGGATGGATTGTTTTTTATTTCATCCTATTTGGTGACCTTGAGGGTTTGACTGTGGTCTAAGCTGGATTCTGCTAATTGTATTTGTTTCTGGAAGATGTTAGGGGGCCAACGCTCAGCTCCCAACTTCTGAACTGTGTGCTCTAACTCTGGAAGACTTGTCTTGGTTCCTGACTTTGTTCTCTGGGCTTCTCATGTTTGGAACCCACTGCACTCAGGGGAAAGGAGGACAGGGAGTGAGTTGTGGCAGCTGTGGCTAAGTGCTAACGAATACCAAGTTGCCTGCCTCCCTGCGGGCATTCCGCACATGGCAGAGACAATCCAGCTGGGAGTGGGGAGTCCATGGGGGCCCCTGCTAGAAAGACTGTGCAGTCACACTGGAGGTGGTATTGGCTCAGGGGCGAGGTGCTGGTGGGTGTGGGTCTGGGTGCCTTCTCTGTACCCTGCAAGCAGGAATAATCACTCATATTGAGGGAGGATCAACCATTCTCTACACTCACTAAGTTAGCACAATGGCAGAGTACTGGCATGGGTGAGGTTTGTTGACTCTGTGCTTGCCAAGGCCTTGTCTGCAATGTCAGTCAGCAGGGGGAATGACTGCGATGGCAGTCAGCAAGCAGTCAGCAGGGGGAGCAGACTGCACTCCCACACACTGACCGGGCAAGGAAAGCAAAACCTGTCCACGCAGACATGCACCAGCAAAGTAATGTGAGAAGTTGCCATGGGCTCCATGCGAAGCTACAGTATGGGGAGAGACTAGATGAGCTGGTGTGTGGTCATAGGGACCACCTTGCTGGAGCTCTCCACTGTTCAGGCATGGTCTGCCAATGCAGAAGCTATGGTGTGGGGCCCCAAGGCACCCAAGACTACCCTGCAAGCAGGCAATGTCCAGTTGGGGCCCTGGGAGAGGCCAGTCAACAAAGGGGCACTCAGGTTGGACCAGCCCTGTCTGATGGGCAAGACTGCCCTTCAGAAATTAGGTTGAATGGTTTCCCTAAGGCTAAAGTCTCCTACAGGAGCAAGTTGAGCCTAAAGCGGATGGCTGTCCCTGGCCATGCTCCACTACAGAATCCCCTGTATCAAACCCTCTGGGCTGCATGTCAGCTAGCTTACCACTCCTACTATTTCTCTAAGCAGCTTTTCCTGCCAATTTGAGCATCTGTGGTCATCAAAGGGCCTTCACCTACAGATGTTCCAGAGACTTACGGTGAGAGTGAGTTGCTTCTTGCCAGTTCAACTCACCCATTCTCCTGGAGCTGTTGTGATCCAAAAATTAGTCTCCAGTATTTAGTAGACCTGCACAGGGTTCCTAACTTTCTCCTTCTTCAGCCCAGCTTCTACATCTCCCTCTACCGATTCTCAGTGCCTTCCTTCTCTCTTATCTTATTTAAAAGAGAATTGTATAAAGAAGTGATTTTAAATCTATGTTCCTATGCATGCAGTGTATAAAGATGCATTTTGTATGAAAATAGCACAAAAAGGGAAGAGAAAACAATTATATGGAAGTACATTTTTGTATATTATTGAAATTAAATTGGTATTAATCTGAACTAGATTGTTAAAATTCAAGATGTTAGTTGTAATCCCCAGGGAAGCCACTAGGAATGCAACTGAACAATATATATTAAGAGAAATTATAACAAAATTTACTGGTACACTAAATGTATTAGTCCATTTTCATGCTGCTGATAAAGACATACCTGAGACTAGGAAGCAAAAGAGGTTTAATTGGACTTAGAGTTCCACATGACTGGGAAGCCTCAGAATCATGGTGGGAGGTGAAAGACACTTCTTGCATGCTGGTGGCAAGAGAAACTGAGGAATAAGCAAAAGTGGAAACCCCTGATAAACCCATCAGATCTTGTGAGACGTATTCACTATCACAAGAATAGCATGGGAAAGACCAGCCCCCACAATTCAATTACCACTCCTTTGGTCCCTCCCACAACACATGGGAATTCTGGGAGATAAAATTCAAGTTGATATTTGGGTGGGGACACAGCCAAACCATATCACTAAATAAATGTTTATTTGACATGAAAGAAACCAGGAATGAAAGAAGAGAGGGAAAAAAATGACTTGACATATTAAAAATTTAACAAGATGTCAGACATAAGTTCTACCTTACTAGTGATTACATTAAATGTAAATGAACACTCTAACTAAAATACAGAAATTGGAAGAATAGCTTCTTTAAAAAAAATTCCAAGTGTATGTTACATATAAGAGACAGAACATTTAGGTCAAACTAGGTTGAAAGTAAAAGGATGAAAAATGAGATATATTCAAACAGTAACCAAAAGATAGCTAAAATGACTATACTGAAAAAATAGACTCAAGACAAAGTTCTTACTAGAGACAAAGAAAAATGTTTTATGAAAACAAAAGGGTCAATCCATCAGGGAGATATAACAAGTACAAACATTTCTGCACCTAACAACAGAGGACCAAAATACACGAAGCAACAACTGACAGGATTAAAGGGAGAAATAGACAATTTAACAATAATCATTGGGGACTCAAATATTGCACCCTCAATAATAGAACAACTAAACTAAAGATCAACAATGAAAACAAAGACTTAAACAACACTGTAAGTGAACTATATCTAACAAAGATCTATAGAAGAGAGGGCCCCAATTCCAGGCTGTGGACTGGTACCAGTCCATGGCCTGTTAGGAACCAAACCACACAGCAAAAGGTGACTGGTGGTCAAGCAAGTAAAGCTGAGCTCTGTCTCCTGTCAAATCAGTGGAGGCATTAGATTCTCAAAGGAGCACAAACTCTATTGTGAACTGTGCATGTGAGTGATCTAGGTTTCATGCTTTTTACGAGACTCTAATGCCTCAGAAACCATTCCCTCTCTGTCTGTGGAAAAATTGTCATCCACAAAATTGGTCCCTGGTGTCAAAAAGGGACTTCAGCTATAGAACTTTCCGCCCGTCTCAGCAGAATGTATATATTATTCTCAAGTGTACATGAAACATTCTCCAGGTTAGATCATATGTTAGGACATAGAACAAGTCTCAGTAAATTTAAAAGAACTAAACTGATACAAAGAATGATCTCCAACCACAACAGAATGAAATTAGAAGTTAATAACAAAAGATTTCATGAACTCACTAATATGTAAAAATTAAGCAACTTGTTTCTTTAAGAACCAATGTTCCAAAGAATAAATCACAAGAAAATTTTTAAAAATGCTTTGAGATGAATAAAATTAAAATACAATATACCAAAAATTATGGGTGCAGCTAAAGTAGTTCATAGAAAAAAATTATGCTTTAAATGCCTAGTTAGAGACAAGAAAGATTTCAAATCAATACCCTAAGTGATATGGTTTGGATCTGTGTCCCCACCCAAATCTCATGTTGAATTATAATCCCCAATGTTGGAGGCAGGGCATAGTGAAAGGTGATTAGTTCATAAGTGTGAATGCTTTATGAATGGTTTAGCACCATCCCTTGGTGGTGTTCTTGTGATAGAGTTCTCAGGAGATCTGATTGTTTAAAAGTGTGTAGCACCTCCTCACTCTCCCTCATGCTCCTCCTCCCACCATGTCAGATGCCTGCTCCCCCTTTGCATTCTGCTATACTTGGAAGCTTCCTGAAGCCTCCCCAGAAGCAGATGGTACTATGCTTCCTGTACAGCCTGCAGAACCATGAGCCAATTAAACTGCTTTTCTCTATAAATTACCCAGTCTCAGGTATTTTTTATAGCAATGTGAGAATGGACTAAAACAGAAAATTGGCGCTGAGGAGAGGGGCATTGCTGTAAAGATACCTGAAAAATGTGGAGGCCGCTTTGAAACTGAGTAACAAGCTGAAGTTTGAAGAGTCTGGAGGTCTCAAAAGACAACAGGAAAACGAGGGAATGTTTGGAACTTTCTAGAGACTGATTGAATGTTTGTGACCAAAATGCTGATAGTGATACAAATAGTGAAGGCCAGGCTGATGAGGTCTCAAATGGAAATGAGGAACTTATTGAGAACTGGAGCAAAGGTCATTTTTGTTATGTCTTAGCAAAGAACTTAGCTGTATTGTGCTCCTGTCCCATGGGTCTATGGAATTTTGAACTTGAGAGTGATACGTGAACAGGCAACCTACAGAATGGGAGAAAATTTTTGCAACCTACTCATCTGACAAAGGGCTAATATCCAGAATCTACAAAGAACTCAAACAAATATACAAGAAAAAAACAAACAACCCCATCAAAAAGTGGGCAAAGGATATGAACAGACATTTCTCAAAAGAAGACATTCATACAGCCAACAGACACATGAAAAATGCTCATCATCACTCGCCATCAGAGAAATGCAAATCAAAACCACAATGAGATACCATCTCACACCAGTTAGAATGGCAATCATTAAAAAGTCAGGAAACAACAGGTGTTGGAGAGGATGTGGAGAAATAGGAACACTTTTACACTGTTGGTGGGATTGTAAACTAGTTCAACCATTATGGAAAACAGTATGGCAATTCCTCAAGGATCTAGAACTAGATGTACCATATGACCCAGCCATTCCACTACTGGGTATGTACCCAAAGGATTATAAATTATTCTACTACAAAGACACATGCACACGTATGTTTATTGCGGCACTATTCACAATAGCAAAGACTTGGAATCAACCCAAATGTCCATCTGTGACAGACTGGATTAAGAAAATGTGGCACATATACACCATGGAATACTATGCAGCCATAAAAAAGGATGAGTTTGCGTCCTTTGTAGGGACATGGATGCAGCTGGAAACCATCATTCTTAGCAAACTATCACAAGAAGAGAAAACCAAACGCCGCATGTTCTCACTCATAGGTGGGAACTGAACAATGAGATCACTTGGACTCGGGAAGGGGAACATCACACACCGGGGCCTATCATGGGGAGGAGGGAGGGGGAGGGACTGTATTGGGAGTTATACCTGATATAAATGATGAATTGATGGGTGCTTACGAGTTGAGGGGTGCAGCACACCAACATGGCACAAGTATACATATGTAACAAACCTGCACGTTATGCACATGTACCCTAGAACTTAAAGTATAATAATAAAAAAAAAGAAAAAGAAAAACAAAAACAAAAAAAAAGAGAGAGAGTGATAATTAAAGACATCTGAAAGAGAAATTTCTAAGCAGCAAAGTGTTCAAGATGTGGCATGCCTGCTTCTAACAACCTATGCTCATATGTGTGAACAAAAAAATGACCTAAAGTTTGAGCTTATATTTAAAGGGGAAGGAGAGACTAAAAGTTTGGATAATATGTAGCTTGGCAACGTGGTAAAAAAGAAAAGCTTATTTTCCAGGAAGGAATTCAACCAAGCTGCAGAA
This sequence comes from Rhinopithecus roxellana, assembly GCF_007565055.1. Taxonomy (NCBI): domain Eukaryota; kingdom Metazoa; phylum Chordata; class Mammalia; order Primates; family Cercopithecidae; genus Rhinopithecus; species Rhinopithecus roxellana. The sequence goes on from NC_044550.1 coordinate 81,596,705, forward strand.
ATTTGCAAAAGTAAAAGGAGCCAAATGCTAATAGCCAATATAATGGGGAAAGGCCTGGAGGCATTTCAAAAACCTCTGTGGCAGTCCCTACCATCACAGGCTCAGAGGTTTAGGAGAACTGAATGGTTTTGTGGGCCAGAACCAGGGCTTCACCACCCTGTGCAGCCTCAGTGCATGATTTCCTGCATCCCAGGCACTCCAGCTCCAGCTGTGGTGCCAAAAGGGCTCAGGTACAGCTTAGGCTGCTGCTTCAGAGGGGGAAAGCTGTAAGCCTTGGTGGCTTCCATGTGGTGTTAAGCCTGCAGGTGCACAGAATGCAACAATTGAGGCTTAAAAGCTTTTGCCTTAATTTCAGATGATGTATGGAAAAGCCTAGGTATCCAGGCAGAATTCTGCTGCAGGGGTGGAACCCTCACAGAGATTCTCTATCAGGGCAGTGAAAAGGGGAAACATGGGGTTGCAGCTCCCACACAGAGTCCCCACTGTGGTACTGCCTGGTGGAGCTGTGAGAAAAGGGCCACCATCTTCCAGGCCCCAGAATGGTAGATCCACCAGCAGATTGCACCCTCAGCTTAGAAAACCTGCAAGCACTCAACAACCTATGAGAACAGCCTCCAAAACTGAACTCTGCAAAGCCACAACAGTGGAGCTACCCAAGGCCTTGGGAGCCCACCTCTTGCATCAGTTTGCCCTGGATGTAGGACATGGAGTTTAAGTAGATTATATTAAAGCTTGAAGGTGTAATAAATGCTCTGCTGGGTTTTGAACTTGCATGGGACCTGTAGCTCCTTTCTTTCTGCCAATTTTTCCCTTTGGAAATAGGAGTATTTATCCAATGCCTATATCCCCATTATACCTTGGAAGTAAGTTACTTGTTTCTTATTTTACAGGCTCACAGATGGAAGAGTCTTGCCTAATCTAAAATGATACTTTGGACTTTTGAGTTAATGTGAAAATGAGTGATGACTTTGGGAATTATTGGAGACATGATTGTATCTTGAAATATGATAAGAACATGAGATTTGGGAGGGCTCAGGGGTGGAATGATACAGCTTGTATCTGTCCACTGAAATCTTGTCAAATTGTAATCCCCAGTGTTGGAGATAGAGCCTGGTGGGAGGTGACTGGATCATAGGGGTAGATCCCTGATGAATGGCTTAGCATCATCCCCTTGGTGATATTCTTGTGATACAGTTCTAGGGAGATCCAGTTGTTTAAAGGAGTATAGCACCTCTCCCCTCTCTCTCTTGCTTCTGCTCCAGCCATGTAAGGTCCCTGCTCCCGCTTTATCTTCTACCATGATTGGAAGCTTCCTGAGTCCTCCCCAGAAGATGCTGCTATGCTTCCTGTGTAGCCTACAGAACTGTGAGCCAATTAAACCTCTTTTAGTTATGAATTATCCAATCTCAGACATTTTTATAGCAATATAAGAATGAAATAATACACTAAGCTTCCACCTTAAGCAACTCAAAAGAGAAGAGTAAACTAAACACAAAGAAAACAGAAAGATAGAAGTAATAAAGATTAAGAGTCTAAATAAGTAAAAAATATGAAAACAGTAAAAAAAAAATTGACTAAACCAAGGTTAGTTCTTTTAAGTGATTTAAACAATTAAGGAAGGTTTAGCTACACTGACCAAGAAAAAAACAAGAGAGGACTCAGACAAATTACTAAATTACTAAATTACTAAAATGAGGGAGTGGACATTACCACTTACCTTATAGAAATGAAAAGGATTATAAGGAAATTGTGTATATATGTATAAATTATATATATAAATTATATGTATAATATATATTATATATACATTAAACTATATATATATTATATATATATATAGTTTAAGGAAGCTAAAGATAGAATCCCAATCCCTAGGATTTCTGCTGAAAAATCTGCTGTTAATCTAATGTTTTTTTTTTTAAATGGGTTACTTGACGCTTTTGCCTCACAGCTCTTAAAATTATTTCCTTCATCTTGACTTTAGATAACCTGATGACTATATGCCTAGGTGATAATCTTTTTGTTATGAATTTCATGGGTTTTCTTTGAGCTTCTTGTATTTGAATTTCTAGATTTCCAACAAGACCAGGGAAGTTTTTCTTGATTGTTTCCTCAAATAAGTTTTCCAAACTTTTAGATTTCTCTTCTTCCTCAGGAACACCAATTGTTCTTATGTTTGGTCACTTAACATAAGCCAAATTTCTTGGAGGCTTTATTCATTTTTTAAATTCTTTTTCCTTTATCTTTTTCAGATTGGGTTAATTTGAAAGCCTTGTCTTTGAATTCTGAAGTTCTTTCTTCTACTTGTTTTATTCCATTGTTAAAACTTTCAATGTATTTTGCATTTCTCTAAGTGTGTCTTTCATTTCCAGAGTTTCGATTGTCTTTTCTCTATGATATCTATTTCTCTAGATACTTTTTCATCCACATCCATTTTTTAAATTTCTTTAAGTTGGTTTTTACCTTTCCCTGGTACCTCCTTGAGTAGCTTAAAAATCAACCTTCTGAATTCTTTATCTGACAGTTCAGAAACTTCTCCTTGGTTTGGATTTATTCTTTGGTTTGGATCACAAAGATCCAAAGTGTGATCTTTGGGGGTGCTATAAATCTTGTTTTTGCATATTGCCAGAATTACTTTTCTGGTTCCTTCTCATATGAGTAGACTTTCAGTGAAAAGATATGGAACTCAAGGGCTGCTGTTCAGATTATTTTGTCTCATGGGGTGATCCCTTGAGGTGGTGCTCCCCTCCTTTCCCTAGGGATGGGGCTTCCTGAGAGCCACACTGCAGTGACTGTTATTGCTCTTCTGGGTCTAGTTACCAAGCAGGGATACCAGGTTCTGGGCTGGCACTGGTGAATGTCCGCAAAGAATCCTGTGATGTGATCCATCTTAAAGTCTCTCAGCCATGGACCAGCACCTGCTCCAGTGGAGGTGACAGGAGTAAAGTGGGATCTGTGGGAATCCTTGATTGTAGTTTTGTTTAGCGTGCTGGTTTCCTTGAATGTTTGTTATGCTATTAGTGAAGTTGTCAAATGGACAGACTCAGGACCTCTGGTTAGCCAGGGTTTTACAAGCAGTGGAATTAGCTATTGTTTTCTCCTTTGGATCATGGTTGTTCTGTTTTGAATTGCTGTAAAGACTTCAGTTGATTGGTCTCCAGCCAGGAGGTGGTGTTTTCAAGACAGTACAAGCTGTGGTAGTAGGAGGGAGATATAAGTTTGCTCTACATTGGCCAGGATAAGTACTCACATTTCTCAGGCAATGGGCAGACCCACAGAGCTCCCAAGAGTTTGTCATTTGTCTTCAGCTACCAGGAAGATAGAGAAAAACATCCAGTTGGGGCAGGGTTAGGCAGGTCTTAGCTCAGACCATCCTTGGGCAGGGTTTGCTGTGGTCACTGTGGGGGGTGGGAAATGGTTCTCAAGCCAATGGAGTTATATCCCCAGGTGGATTATGGCTGCCTTTGTCACATCATATAGGTCACCAGGGAAGTGGGGGAAAGCCAGCAGTGACAGGCCTCAGCCAGCTCCCATGCAGCCAGCAAGGCCAGTCTCACTCCTGCTATGCCCCACCAACAGCATTGAGTCTATATCCAGGCAGCTGGTGAGCAAGGCTGAGATCTTGCACCAGGCTACAAGCCTTCTGACTGAGAAAGCAGCGCAACCCACCTGCCCATGCTGTGGGCTGTGGCTTCTGTGTTGGTATCTGTACTTCCCATTCATCCCCCACCCCCCAGATTCTGCTCAGGAAAATTTGTGTTCAGTCAAAATTATTACAAAGTTTAGCTATAGCTTTCTTAATCCTATGGCCCCTCCCCAATTCTGCTGGCTGTTTTCCCCATGGACCCTGTGAGATAAAGCCAGGAATGGCTTTCCTGGACTCAAGCTGGGAACTGAGAGTGCCTACAGGGCTTTTTTCTACTTTTTCTACTTTTATATTTCTCTCAGCTCTCTAAATTCATTTCAGCTCTAGGTAGGGTTAAATCCTTCTCCAATAATCTGGATTTTCAGGTTCCCCAATGGGGATGTGTGTTTGAAGTCAGGCTTTTCCCCCCTTACACTTTAAGAACTCACAGTTTTTCAGCTGTCTCATGGAGTCTGCCGTGGCAAGCCACTTCTTTCAAAGGGTCTGTGAATTCTTTCAGTTTTCCTACTATGTTCCTGCGGTGGTTCTTGGGGCAAAAGTTCACAGTGTGAGTCCCCACATGCTCTTCTGTCTGTCCAAGTGGGAGCTGCACATTAGTCCTGTCTCCTTGATACCATTTTTTCGATATGAACAATTATGTGCCAACAAATTAGATGACCTAGATGAAATGGACAAATTTCTAGGAAAACACAAATTAATAAAACTGACTCAATAGAGAATATAAATCTGAATAGACCTATAATAAGTAAAGATATTTAATTAGTAATCACAAACTTTGCACAAAATAATGCACAGAGATGACTCCAGTGATAAATTCTACCAAAATGTTTAAAAAACGTTACTCTCTCATAAACTCTCTCAAAAAATAGAAGAGGATGGAATACTGTCTAATTTATACTATGAAACTGATATTACTCTAATACCAAAACCACACAAAGATATCACAAGAAAACTATAGACTAATATATTTTATGACATAGAGACAAAAATCCTCTGGAAAATACTAGTAAATTGAGTCTAGCAATATATAACAAGGATTATTCACCAAGATCAAGTGAGATTTATTCCAGAAATGCAAACTTGGTTCAACATACAAAAATTAATCAATGAGATATACCATATTAATAGAATAAAAGACAAAAACGACATGATCCTTTCAATTGGCACTATGATGGCTAATTTTATATGTCAGCTGGAATGGACTATGAAGTATCCAGATTAAGCATTATTTCTTGGTGCATCTGTGAGGGTGTTTCCTGATGAAATTAACATTTGAATTGGAGGGCTCAGTAAAGTACATTGTTCTCCTAAATGTGGTTGGGTATCATTCAATCCATTGAGGGTCTAAATAGAACAAAAGGCAGAAGAAGGAGGAATTGGCCTCCTTTTTTCCTGTGTCACTGCTTCATCTGGGACATCTCACGTCATCTTCTCCTGCCCTTGGACCAGGAGTTACATAATCAGCTCCTGGTTCTCAGGCTTTGGCCTTGGACTAAATTACACCAATGGCTTTCCTGGGTCTGCAGGTTGTAGATAGAAGACCATGTGAGTTCTCAACCTCTATAATCTTGGGAGCCAATTCCTTACTATAGATAGATGATAGATAGATAGATAGATAGATAGATAGATAGATAGATAGATAGATAATATAGACATAGTGTGATACTAGCATAGGGGTACATAAATACAATGTGGTACTAGCATATATATATTTGATGCTCTCAAGTATACATTGTTGCACTAGGATAAGGGTAGACATATAGATCTGAAAGTCCGTAAATAAACCTCTGTTTCATACTATATGCAAAAGCCAACTCAACATGAATCAAAAACCTAAATGCAAAAGATAAAATTATAAAACTTTCAGGAGAAAACATTGGGGCAAACCCTGAACTTGGATAAGGCAATGATTTATTAAAAGTGACACTAAAAGCATAAGCACCCTTTCACCACAAAAAGATAATCTGTACTTCATCAAAATTGAAACTCTTGTGCTCCAAAGGGCACTTTTTTTAAATAGCTTTAGAAGTAAAAGTGATTTCACGTTACATGGATGAATTGCATGCTGGTGAAGTCTGGGATTTTAGTGCATCCGGTCACCCAAATAGTGTACATTATACCCAATAGGTAGTTTTTCATCATTTACCTCCCAGCTTCCCCTCTTCTGAATCTCAAATATTTATTATACCATTCTGTATGCCTTTGTGCACCCATAGCTTACCTCCCACTTCTAAGTGAAAACATGTGGTATTTGATTTTTGATTCCTGAGTTATCTCACTTAGGATAATGGACTCCAGTTCCATCCAAGTTACTGCAAAAGAAATTATTTTATAAATTTTTATAGCTGTGAAGTATTCCATTGTGTGTGTGTGTGTATATATATACATATATATCACATTTTCCTTAACCACTTATTAGTTGTTGGGCACTTAGGTTGGTTTCATATGTTTGCAATTGGGAATTGTGCTGTGATAAACATATGCATGCAGGTATCTTTTTAATAGAGTGACTTATTTTCCTTTGGGTAGATACCCAGTAGTGGAATTGCTGGGTTGCATGGTAGATCTATTTTAGTTTTCTCAGAAATCTTCATACTGCTTTGCATAGAGGTTGTACTAATTTACATTCTCACCAGCAGTACATAAGCGTTCCCTTTTCAGCACATCCACGCCAACATCTATTGTTTTTCGACTTTTTAATAATAGCCACTCTGGCTGTGGTAAGGTGGTATCTCGTTGTGGTTTTAATTTGCATTTCCCTGATGATTAGTGATGTTGAACATTTTCTGATATGTTTGTTAGCCATGTGTGTATCTTCTTTTGAGAAATGTCTATTTATGTCATTTGCCACTTTTTAATGATTTTTTTTTTCTTGCTGATATGTTTGAGTTCCTTGTAGACTCTGGATATTAGTCCTTCATCAGATGCATAATTTATAAACATTTTCTCCCATTCCATAAGCTGCTGATCTAATCTGATAATTATTTATTTCACTATGCAGAGGCTTTTTACTTTAATTAGTTCCCATTTATTTGTTTTTGTTTTTGCTGCATTTGCTTTTAGAGTCTTAGTCATAAATCATTTGCCTAAGCCAATGTTCAGAAATGTTTTTCAAGGTTTTCTTATAGAATTTTTAGGTTTTAAGACTTAAAGTCTTTAATTCATCTTAAGTTAATTTTGGTACATGGTGAGAGATAGGGATAGTTTCATTTCTCCAATGTGGCTCTCCAATTTTTCCAGTACCATTTGTTGAATAGGAAATCTTTTCCCCAATTTATGTTTTTGTATTGCTTTGTCCAAGATTAGTTGGTTGTAAGTATTTGGCTTTATTTATGTGTTCTCTATTCTGTTCCATTGATCTAGATATCTGCCTTTATACCAGTACCATGCTGCTTTGGTTACTGTAGCCTTGTAGTATAATTTGAAGTGGGCTAATGAAATGTCTCCAGATTTGTTCTTTTTGCACAGGATTGCTTTCCCTATTTGGACTCTTTTTTTGGTTCCATGTGAATCTTAGGATTGCTTTTTCTAATTCTGTGAAAAATGATGTTAGCATTATTACAGGAATTGCATTGAATCTATAGATGCTTTCGGCAGTGTGGTCATTTTCACAATATTGATTTTTCCAATCCATGTATTTGTGTCATCTATGATTTCTTCAGCAGTGTTTTGTAGTTCTCCTGGTAGAGATCTTTCAGCTCCTTGATTAAGTATATTCCTGGGTATTTTATTTTGTTTTGTTTTTGTAGCTATTGTATAAAGGATTGAGTTCTTGATTTCATTCTCTGTTTGATCATTGTTGGTGTGTAGCAGTGGTACTAATTCATAAACATATTAATCTTGTAAACTGAGACTTTACTAATGCATTTATCAGACCTAGGAGTCTTTTTGAGGAGTATTTAGGGTTTTCTAGATGTAAGATCATATCATCAGCAAACAGACATAATTTGACTTCTTCTTTTCCAGTTGGGGTGTCCTTTATTTCTTGGCCTTGCCTGAATGCTTTGGCTAGGACTCCCCAAAGGACACTATTAAGAAAGTAAAAAGAAAACATACAGAAAGGAATAAAATACGTGCAAATCATGTATCCAATATAGGTCTGATATATACTTAAATAATTCTTTTGACTAAACATTAAAAAGACACCCCCATTTTTTAAATCAGCAAAGTATTTAAATAAATTTTCCCCAAAGAAAATATATAAATCATCGATAAGCACATGAAAATATGCTCAACATCACTGGTCATTAGGGAAACACAAATAAAACTAACAATAAGATACTACTTTACACCCACTAGGATGGCTATAACCAAGAAAACAAATAATAACAAATGTGTTGTTGAGGATGTAGAGTTTTAAAACCTTTATACATTCCTAATGAAAGTGTAAAATGATGCATCCTCTGTAGAAGACAGCTTGGCACTTCCTTAAAACGTTAAACAGAGTTGACATGTAATCCAGCAATTCAACTGGAGGTATCTACCCATGAGAATTGAAAACATAATGTTTACACAAAAACAGGTACTCAAATGTTCACAGTGTTGGGGCTCAATGTTTCCTTTACATTAGTCAAAGGTGAATTTTGACATTTGCAAAGAAAGAACCCTAATAAAAACACTATATATAGTGTTAATATAATAACACCCAGTTCGAATACATGTACCTTTCTCTAAATGCTCTATTCTCACAGAGTAGACTCATTGATATTTATCATATTAGTTGGCATCATAATTATTAACATATATAATTATGTTTGTTAAATAACTAATCAAAGGTCAAACAACTACTACATGTCAGAGGCAGAAATCCCACACAACCATTCAGCTCCAAGATTGATTCTACAGTTCACTTTGAAGAGGGTGAGGCTGTGGTCAGGAATAAGGGAGAGTGAGAGAGCACATTCTGAGCAAAGGATGAAGCTGTAAAAGCCAAGCCCTGTCTACAAGGCCTAGAGCCCTTTACTGTTATGTGAAGTCTCAGGACTGATACGAGCTTCTTCAGATGTGATATTTCTGCTACTTAGATTAAGAATTAGTATTGTACACATTATTGTACATCAATGTACAATGTACATCATATTATTGTCCACTCATGTTCATAGTAGCATTATTCCCAATAGCCAAAAGGTGGAAACAACTCAACTGTCCCTCAGATAAATGGATAAACAAAATGTTTTATATAATGTTTTGTGTGTGTGTGTCTAATGAAATGTTATTCAGCCAAAAAAAAATGGCATTCTAATACATGCTACATGTATTAGATGAGCCTTGGAAACATTATGCTAAGTGAAATAACACATATGAAAAGAATAAATATTGTATGATGTCACTTATATGAGGTAGATAGAATACTAAAATTCATACAGACAGAAAGTAGAATAGTGGTTACTAGGGGCTGGGAAAAGGAGGTAATGTTGGACCTAGCAGTGGAGCAGGATCCCAAGCACTGAAGGCCACACAGTGTCCTACCAGAGAACAGGCAATTTAACCCACTGGGAGGCTGCTCCTGAAACAAAGGGAAGACAGCACATACTCTCTAGAGTTTAAAAGCTGCCTGCCTGGGTCGATTGCCAATGACTGCAACCTCACCCCACCAGCAGCAGGGCTGCTCTACACTGACATGCATTCTGAGGACAGGTTCTCTCCCAGGCCCACCTAGGCTGGAACTGCTTCCCAAGTACTCAAAAACACCCTTTGAAAGCCTGGGATCATCCCACCTCATCCACCATTGTTGTTATCTATGCATTTCTCCTGGGGGCTTGAGGATGGGCCCACCCGCCTGCCACTACCACCACTGCCAGCAGTCATCCACACACACCACTTGGAGCCTGGACTGACCTGCTCAGCCCATTTCAGCCAACACTAAAACCAGCATGTGCTGCCTGGGAGCCCAAGGGTTGTTCTACCATCTGTACTGCCATCTCCCACACCATACATGCTACCCAGAGGCCCAAGCATTCATCCATTTTCCCAGTCCATCACTGGCACTGCCAGCACCTGAGAAAGAGCCTGAAGGCCCAGGAATCAGTCTACCTGAACTTCCTAACACCAATGCCCACAAATGTCATCCAGGCCCCCAAGGACACACATGCTCAGCCCACTGCTGACACTACTGGGTTCTGGAGGGAGGCCCATCTGTTGTCCTCATCCCAATAAAGTCTCACCACAGTCTCCATGAACAACTGCAGCCTAAGCCTCTGAAGAAATCACTGACACCACTAAGGCCATTTAGGGCCAAAAAAATTATACAAAGATGACACTGCTGCACACACCCAGAATCAAAGCTAAAGTGGCCTACCCAGCCAACACTGTAGACACATTTTCAGGAAAAAGATTTCCCATGTAAAAGTTAATCCAGAAAAATGGAAGAAGCAGCCATTACATGACAAGAGCAGTCAGATACCAATGTAAAGAAACATAAAACATAAACATTACAGAAACAAGAAACATGAACCTTACAGCTATTAATGTAAAAACACAAGAAATATGAAAAAGAAAGGGAATACAAAACCTCCAAAAGAACACAATAATAATTCTCCAGCAACAGATTCTAAAGAAACCAAAATGCATGAAATGCCTGAAAAAGAATTTGAAGTGGTAATATCAAAGGAGCTCCACGAGATACAAGAGAACACAGACAAACATTACAACAATGTACAACAAAACCAGAAAAAAAAAATGCTTTCAGATATGAGTGAGAAATTCACCAAAGACATCATTTAAAGAGAACCAAACAAATCCTGAAACTGAAGAATGTAATCGATAATAGACTAGATCAAATGAAAAAATGAATTTCAGAACTTGAAGATAAGTCTTTTGAAATAACTCAGAAAAATAGAAAAAAATGAAGAACACTTATGTGACAAATGAGACACCATAAAGAAACCCAAATTTTTAATTATGGGTATTCCAGAAGTTGAAGAAAAGCCCAAAGGCATAGAAAAATCTATGTAACAAAATGATAACTAAGAATGACACAAGTCTAGCAAGTGATTTAGACATCTAAATACAGAAAACTCAGATTCCCAAGTAGATACAATCTAAAAAGGTCTCTCCATAGTACATTATATGAAAACTATCAAAAGTCAAAGAAAGAATTCTAAGAACAGCAAGATGAGGATTCCCATAAATGTGACTAGACATTCAGTAACTAACAGCACTAAAGTGACTAAGATCTAGTCACATATAAGGGAACCCCTCATCAGAATAACAGATTTCTCAGCAGAAATCTTATATGCCAGAAGAGAATGGGATGAAATATTCAAAATACTAAAAGAAATAAATCTGCTAGCCAAAAAATGTTACACCCAGCATAATTATCCTTTATAAATTAAGGATAAATAAAGTATTTCCCAGACAAGCAAAAACTAAGGGAATTTATCACCACTAGACCAGTTGCACAAGAAACGCCTAAGAAAAGCATACTCTTGGAAGGAAAAAAACAATATCTATCATTACAAAAGCACACAAAAGTATAAAACTTACTGGTAAAACAAACATACAAATGAGGAGGAGAAAGAACTCAAATGTTAATACTACAGAAAAACACAAAACTATAGTGACAATAAGAAAGAAATAACAAAGAATATACAAAACAACCAGAAAGCAATTACCAAAATGACAGAATAATAGGAATAGGAGTTCCCTCACATGTCAATAATACCCTTGAATGCAAATAGATTAAATATTCTACTTAAAAGATATACAATGGGGTGGCTGGCAAGATAGCTGAATAGGAACAACTCTAGTCTGCAGCTCCCAGAGAGATCAATGCAGAAGGCAGGTGATTTCTGCATTTCCAACTGAGGTACCGGGCTCATCTCACTGGGACTTGTTAGACAGTGGGCACAGTCCACAGAGGGTGAGCCAAAGAAGGGTGGGGTGTCGCCTCACCTGGGAAGTGCAAGGGATTGGGGAACTCCCTCTCATAGCAAAGGGAAGCCTTGAGGGACTGTGCTGTGAGGAATGGTGCATTACAGCCTAGATACTATGCTTTTCCCACAGTCTTTGCAACACACAGCCCAGGAGTTTCCCTCGGGTGCCTATACCACCAGTGCCCTGGATTTCAAGCACAAAACTAGGTGACCATTTGGGCAGACGCTGAGCTAGCTGCAGGAATTTTTTTTCTAACCCAGTGGTGCCAGGAACACCAGCAAGACAGAACCATTCCTTCCCCTGGAAAGGGGACAGAAGCCAGGGAGACAAGCAGTCTAGCTCAGTGGATCCCACCCCCACGGAGCCCAGAAAGCTAAGATCCACTGGCTTGAAATTCTCACTGCCTAGAAGAAAACCAAGGCAATACCATCCAGGACATAGGCATGGGCAAGGACTTCATGTCTGAAACACCAAAAGCAATGGCAACAAAAGCCAAAATTGACAAATGGGATCTAATTAAACTAAAGAGCTTCTGCACAGCAAAGAAAACTACCATCACAGTGAACAGGCAACCTACAGAATGGGAGAAAATTTTTGCTATCTACTCATCTGTCAAAAGGCTAATATCCAGAACCTACAAAGAACTCAAACAAATTTACAAGAAAAAAAAAAAAAAAAAAAAAACAATCCCATCAAAAAGTGGGAAAAGGATATGAACAGACACTCCTCAAAAGAAGACATTTATGCAGTCAACAGACACATGAAAAAAATGCTCATCATCACCAGCCATCAGACAAATGCAAATCAAAACCACAATGAGATACCATCTCACACCAGTTAGAATGGTGATCATTAAAGTCAGAAAACAACATGTGCTGGAGAGGATGTGGAGAAATAGGAACACTTTTACACTGTTGGTGGGAGTATAAACTAGTTCAACCACTGTGGAAGACAGAGTGGCGATTCCTCAAGGATCTAGAACTAGAAATACCATTTGATCCAGCCATCCGATTACTGGGCATATACCCAAAGGATTATAAATCATGCTGCTATAAAGCCACATGCACATGTATGTTTATTACGGCACTATTCACAATAGCAAAGACTTGGAACCAACCCAAATGTCCATCAATGACAGACTGGATTAAGAAATTGTGGCACATATACACCATAGAATACTATGCAGCCATAAAAAAGGATGAGTTCGTGTCCTTTGTTGGGACATGGATGCAGCTGGAAACCATCATTCTCAGCAAACTATCGCAAGGACAGAAAACCAAACCCCGCATGTGCTTACTTGTAGATGTGAATTGAACAATGAGATCACTTGGACACAGGAAGGGGAACATCACACACACTGGGGCCTCTCGTGGGGTGGGGGGAGGTGGGAGGGATAGCATTAGGAGATATAACTAATGTAAATGACAAGTTAATGGGTGCAGCACACCAACATGGCACATATATACATATGTAACAAACCTGCACATTGTGCACATTTACCCTAGAACATAAAGTGTATTTAAAAAAAAAGAAAAGAAAAAGAAATTCTCACTGCCAGCACAGCAGTCTGAAGTCAAACTGGGATGCTAGAGCTTGGTGGCGGGAGGGGCAGCCACAATTACTGAGGCTTGAGTACCAGTTTTCCCCTCACTGTGTAAACTCAGACTGGTTGGAGCCCACCGCAGCACCACCAAACTGCTGTAGTCAGACTGCCCCTCAAGATTCCTCCTGTCTGGGCAGGGCATCTCTGAAAGAAAGGAAGCAGCCCCAGTCAGGGGCTTATAGATACAACTCTCATCTCCCTGGGACAGAACACCTGGGGGAAGGGGCAGCTGTAGGCTCAGCTTCAGCGAACCTAAATATTCCTGCCTGCCAGCTCTGAAGAGAGCAGAAGATCTCCCAGCACAGCACTCGAGCTCTGCTAAGAGACAGACTGCCTCCTCAAGTGGGTACCTGACCCCTGTGCCATACCGCATAGAGTAATTTATAAATGCAATGCTATCCCCATCAAGCTAGCATTTACTTTCTTCACAGAATTAGAAAAAACTACTTTAAATTTCACATGGAACCAAAAAAGAGCCCGTGTAGCCAAGACGATCCTAAGCCAAATGAACAAAGCTAGAAGCATCACGCTACCTGACTTCAAACTATACTACAAGGCTGTAGTACCAAAACAGATATATAGACCAATGGAACAGAACAGAATCCTCAGAAACAATGCCACACATCTACAACCACCTGATCTTTGACAAACCTGACAAAAACAAGCAATGGGGAAAGGATTCCCTATTTAGTAAATGGTGTTGGGAAAACTCACTAGCCATATGCAGAAAACTGAAACTGGATCTCTTCCTTACACTGTATACAAAAATTAACTCAAGATGGATTAAAGACTTAAACTTTAGGACTTAACACCATAAAAACCCCAGAAGAAAACCTAGGCAATACCATTCAGGACATAGGCATGGGTGAAGACTTCATGACTAAAACATGAAAAGCAATGGCAATAAAAGCCAAAATTGACAAATGGGATCTAATTAAACTAAAGAGCTTCTGCACAGCAAAAGAAACTATCATCAGAGTGAACAGACAACCTACAGAATGGGAGAAAATTTTTATAATATAGCCATCTGACGAAGGGCAGAATCTACAAGGAACTTAAACAAACTTACAAGATAAAAACAAATAACTCCATCAAAAAATGGGCAAAGGATATGAACGGACACTTCTCAAAAGAAGACATTAATGCAGCCAACAGACACATGAAAAAATGCTCTTCATCACTGGTCATTAGAGAAATGCAAATCAAAACCACAATGAGATGCCATCTCATGCCAGTTAGAATGGTGATCATTAAAAAGTCAGGAAACAACAGATGCTGGAGAAGATGTGGAGAAACAGGAATGCTTTTACACTGTTGGTGGGAGAGTAAATTAGTTCAACCATTGTGGAAGACAATGTGGCGATTCCTCAAGGGTCTAAAATCAGAAATACCATTTGACCCAGCCATCCTATTACTGGGTATATACCCAAAGGATTATAAATCATGCTGCTATAAAGACACATGCACACGTATGTTTATTGCAGCACTATTCACAATAGCAAAGACTTGGAACCAACCCAAATGTCCATCAATGACAGACTGGATTAAGAAATGTGGCACATATATACCATGGAATACTATGCAGCCATAAAAAAGGATGAGTTCATGTCCTTTGCAGGGACATGAATGAAGATGGAAACCATCATTCTCAGCAAACTAACACAGGAACAGAAAACCAAACACTACATGTTCTCACTTATAAGTGGGATTTGAACAATGAGAACATATGGACACAGAGAGGGGATCATCACACACCGGGGCCTGCCAGTGGGTGGGGGCAAAGGGGAGGGATAGCATTAGGAGAAATGCCTAATGTAGGTGATGGGTTGATGGGTGCAGCAAACCACCATGACACGTGCATACCTATGTAACAAATCTGCACGGTGTGCACATGTATTCCAGAACTTAAAGTATAATAATTTTTTTAAAAGTTGGAATGAACAACAGCAACAAAAAAGATAGACACTGGCTGAATAGATTTTTTTAATGACCCAACTAGATGCTGCCTCTAAGAATCTCATCTCACATGTAAAGACATATAAATTAAACATAAAGGGATGGAAAAAGATATTCCACAAAACAAAAACCCAAAGTGAGCAGGAGTAGTTACGCCTATATCAGATAAAACAGACGTTAAGTCAAAAACAGTAAAAACAGACAAAGTCATTACATAATGATAAAGGAATACATTAAGCAAAAGGATATAACAATTTAAAATATATATGCACCCAACGCCCAAGCACCCAGATATATAAAGGAAGTATTATTAGATCTAAATGGAGAGATAGGCTCCAAAACTATAATAGTTGGAAACTTCAACACCCCACTCTCAGCGTTATACAGACTATCTAGACAGAGAATTAACAAAAAACGTTTATTTTCTTTTTTTAATTTATTTAACTTTCAAGTTCAGGGGTACATGTGCAGGGTTTTTATGTAGGTAAACTTGTATCATGGGGGCTTGTGGTACAGATAATTTTATCATCCAGGTATTAAGCCTAGTATCCATTAGTTATTTTTCCTGGTCTTCTCTCTCGTCCTACCTTCCACCCTCTAATAGAACCCAGTGTGTGTCATTCCCTTCTATGTGTTCATGTGTTGTCATCATTTAGCTCCCAATTAAAAGTGAGATCATGTAGTATCTGGTTTTCTGTTTCTGTATCAGTTTGCTTAGGATAATGGCCTCCAGCTCCATCCACGTTTTTGCAAAGGACATGATCTCATTATTTTTTATGGCTGCATAGCATTCCATGGTGTATATGTACCACAGTTTATCCAGTCTATCATTCATGGGCTTTTAGGTTGATTCCATGTCACAAAGAAATATTTCATTTAAACTGCACTTTAGACCAAATGGACCTAACAGACATTTACAGAACATTCTATCCAGCGGCTACATCATATATATTATATTCATCAGATGTGGAACATACATGTCAGGCCACAAAACAAGTCTCAACAAATTTTAAAAATTGAAATCATATCAAGCATATTTTCAGATCACAGTGCAATAAAACTAAGAGTCAATAACAAGAGGAACTTTGGAAACTATACAAATACATAGAAATTAAACAACATACTCTTGAACAACCATTGGGCAATGAAGAAATTAGAAAAGAAGTAAAAAATGTCTTGAAACAATTGAAAATAAAAACACAACATATGAAAATCTGTGAGCAATAGCAAAAGCAGTGCTAAGAGACAGATGTGGCTGGCACGGCGGCTCACACCTGTAATTCCAGCAGTTTGGGAGGCTGAGGTGGGCGGATCATGATGTCAAGAGATTGAGACCATCCTGGCCCACATGGTGAAACCTCATCTCTACTAAAAATACAAAAATTAGCTGGACATGGTGGTGCACACCAGTAGTCCCAGCTACTCGGAAGGCTGAGGCAGAAGAATCGCTTGAACCCAGGAGGTGGAGGTTGCAGCGAGCTGAGATCGCACCACTGAACTCCAGCCTGGTGACAGAGCGAGAGAAAAAAAAAAAAAAAAAAAAAAGAGGTGTACAGCAATACTTGCCTACATCAAAAAAGTAAAAAGTTTTCAAATAAACAACCTAATGAGTCACCTGAAAGAATTAGAAAAGCAAGCACAAACCAAACCCAAAATTAATAAAAGGAAAGAAATAATAAAAGTCAGAGAAAAACTAAGCAAAACAGAAACTAAAAACTCAATACAAAGGATCAATGAAATTAAGTTTGTTTTTTGAAAAGATAAGCAAAATTGATAAACTAGCCAAGAGAGAAAAGACCCAAATGAACAAAATCAGAAATAAAAAAGGAGACATACAACTGACACCATAGCGATAGATTATTATGAACAACTACACACTAACAAACTGAAAACCTAGAGGAAATCAATGTATTTGTGGACACATACAATCTACCAAGATTAAAACAGGAAAAAAAATAAAAACCTGAACAGACTATTAAGGAGTAATGAGTTTGAATCAATAATAAAAAGTCTCCCGACAAGAAAAGCCCAGAACTGAATGGCTTTATTGCTGAAATCTGCGGAACTTTTAAAGAAGAACTAATACCAATTCTCCTCAAGCTATTGCAAAAAATTGAAGAGGAGAGAATTCTTCTTAGTACATTTTACAAGGCCGGCATTACTCTGATAACAAAACCAGAGAAAACACACACAAACACAAAAACTTCTTCATGAACATAGACACAAAAATCCTCATCAAAATATTAGCAAACTGAATCAAGTAAGATTTATCCCAGGGATGCAAGGATGGCTTAACATATGTAAATCAGTAAATGAGACACATTACATCAACAGAATAAAGGACAAAATTTTTATAATCATCTCAACAGATGCAGAAAAGGCATTTGATAAAAATTTAACATTTCTTCATGATAAAAATCTCAAGAAACTAGGCATGAAAAGAACATACCCCAACACAATAAAAGCCATGTATGACAAACCCACAGCTAACACCATAGTGAATGGAAAAAAACTGGAAACCTTTCCTCTAAGAACTAGAACAAGACAAGGATGTCCACTTTCACTATTCCTATTGAAAATAGTACCAGAATTCTTAATCAGAGCAATCAGGTAAGAGAAAGAAACAAAAGATATCTAAATTGGAAAAGAAAAATCAAATTGTCCCTTTTTGCAGATGACATATTTGATATTTAAAAAGATTGAAAACCTCCACCAGAAAATGCTTAGAACTGATAAATAAATTCAGTAACGTCAAAGAATACAAAATCAACATACAAAAATTCAGTAGTATTTCTTTACACTAATAATGCACTAGCTGAAAAAGAAATAAAAAAGGCAATCTCATTTACAATAACACAAAAAATTAAAATATCTAGAAGTAAATATAACCAAGGAGGTGAAAGAAGACCACCACAAGGAAAACTACCAAACACGGATGAAAGACATTGAAGAAAACACAAATGGAAAGACACCCAATATTCATGAATCAGAAGAAATTAATATTGTTAAACTGACCATGATACACAAAGGAATCTACAGATTCAATGCAATCCATATCAAAATACTAGTGACATTTTTCACAAAAATAGAAAAAAAATTCTAAAATTTGTGGGAAACCAAAAGAGAGCCCAAGTAGCCCAAGCAATCCTGAAAGAGCAAATCTAGGAGGATCACACTACCTGATTTCAAAATATAGTACAAGGCCCTAGTAACCAAAGCAGCATAGTACTGACGTAAAAATAGACACAAAGAACATAGATACAAAAAATAGATACAGTGGAACAAAATAGAGAAATCAGAAATAAATCCAGATATTCACAGCCAACTGATAATTTGACAATGATGCCAAGAACATATATTGGGGAAAGGACACCTTCCTCGGTAAATAGTGCTAGTAAACCTGGCTATCCATAAGCAGAAGAATTAAACTGGACCCCTAAAATTCCCCATATACAAAAATCAATTCAAGATGGGTTAAAGACAAACATTAGACCCAAAATTATAAAACTACTTAAAAAAACAACATAGGGAAAACACTTCAAGACATCAGTGTAGGTAACAACATCATGAATAAGACCGTAAAAGCACAGGCAATTATTTTAAAAAGTAGACAAATGGGACTATAATAAACTCAAAAGCTTCTGCACAGCATTGGAAACACTCAACAGATGGAAGACACAACATGTTGAATGGGAGAAAATGTTTGCCAACTATCCATCTGACAAGGGACTAATATCCAGAATATACAAAGAACTCAAACAACTCAAAAGAAATAAAATACTACTAAAAAGTGAGCAAAGGACATGAATAGACATTTCCCAAAAGGAGACATACGAATGGCCAAAAGGTCTATGAAAAAATTCTCAACATCACTAGTCATCAAGGAAATTCAAGTTAAAACCACAGTGAGTGAGGGACAAAAACTACATATTAAGTACAATGTACGTAACTCCAGTGACAGGTACACTAAAATTTCAGACTTCACCACTATAAAACTCATCCATGTAACCAAAAACCACCTGTACCCCTAAAGCTATAGCAATTAAAAACAAACAAACAAACAAAAAACACAATGAGATATCATCTCATCCCAGTGGGAATGGCGATTATCAAAAAGACAAAAAATGACAAATGCTGGCAAGGGTGCTGAGTAAAGGGAATCCTTATGCACTGTTGGAGGGAATGTAAATTTGTATAGCTATTATGGAAGACAGCATAGAAATTTCTCAAAAAACTAAAAATAGAACTACCATACGATCAGCAATCCCATTACTGCATATTTACCCAAGGAATGGAAATCAGTATATCAAAGGGATACCTGCACTCCCTTGTTTATTGCAGTACTATTCACAATAGCAAATATATGGAATCAACCTAGGTGTCTAACAATGAATAAACATAAAGGAAATGTGGTACATATACACAATGGTATACTATGTGGTCATATAAAGGAATGAGATCCTGTCATTTGCAGCAACATGGATGGAACTGGAGGTCACTATGTTAAGTGAAATAAGCCAGGCACAGAAATATAAATATTGTATATTCTCACTCATATATGGAAGCTAAAAATGTTGATCTTATGGAGGTAGGCAGTGGAAAGATAGATACCAGAGGCTGGGAAGGTTGGGGCAGGGGAGTAAAGAAAGTTTAGTTAATGGATACAAACATACAGTTAGATAGAAGGAATAAGTTCTAATGTTCGAAGGCAGAGTGGGGTGACTATAGCTAACAACAAAAGAACTAGAAGAGAGGACTTGAAATTTTCCCAACACACAGAAATAATAAATTCTGAAGGTGATGGACACCCTAAATGTGCTGACTTGATCATAACACATTCATTCTGTGCATGTAAAAATATTACATGTACCCCATAAATGCATACAAATATTATTTATCAAAAAGATCTTTTAGAGCATTATCCTTGTCCAGTGTGCCATCTCTTACTCAGCTTTCCTGTGTGGTACTTCACACTCAGGTCAGTTCTCTTTTCCTGGGGCTAAGAGAAGCTACTGCCAGCTTCCACCTTCATTAGCTTTGCAGGTAGAAATCCCAGCATAAAGACAGGGCCCACAAAAAGTCCTGGAGGGTGTGCTCTATTGGTCAGGCTTGGGATTTGTGAACCAAATACTCAGGCTGTAGGAATGAAATAACCTGATTGACCAACTCAGGTCAACTAGCGGGCTGAGTCATGGACCTACTGCTAGAGCCACAGGGTGAATCTGTACCACCTGAATCGCAGAGACTAAGAATGAGGAAAACTTCCTCTTGAGAGATACTAGCATACAGTGGAATATGTATAATGTACTTCATTGCCCTGTGTACATTCCCTCAACCCTCCTTGTTCGATGCAAGCATGAGTATTTAATGCAAGGAGTTTATATTTTCTACTTGAGAACTCTCTCTGGCTGTGGAGCAAGATAGACAGCCTACCAGGGAGGTGGAGTCCACAGGTACAGCTTTCAACTGGTGATGTGAAGTTGTTGAATACTACAACTGCTTCAACTCCTCAAGAGCAACAACCCTGAAGCATGTTCTAGACCCACTCCCAGTGAAGGTAATCCCAGTGAGGGGACCAGTGCAATTGAGCCCCAGGTCTCCACAATGGCAGCCTGCTTTTTAGCTCAAGTTTTCTGCTTCACTCCTCCACCCTCCTACCTCAGTTACCCGGAATCACCTCCGAAATAACCTACGGACATTGCAATACCTGTCTGAGGGTCTGATTGTGTGGAAACTCAAATTAAGATAACATAAACATCATGGTTGGTGAATTCGTACTGTTTTCTGTTCATTTCATGTGAAGAAAATTTGTAGGGAATGCTTTGGGTATTATCTCTTTGTTTTCTTCATAAGTCTCAATATATTTGTCTGGACACATATTTGGTACTAAGAAAAGTATTCTAATAGTTCATTTAAATCTAGAGAAAATATTTATTTATCCAGAAAAATATAGCAAGGCATATGTAGATTTATTAGTATGCTAGGGCTGCCATAACAAAGTACTACAGACTAGGTGACTGAAGCAACAGAAATGTGTTATCTCATGGTGAAGGCTGGAAGTCAGAGTTCAAGGTATAAGCAGCGCTGATTTCTTCTGAGACCTTTCTCCTTGGCATGTAGATGGCCATCTTCTTCGTGTGTCTTCACATGGCCTTCCCTCTGTATCTCTTCTGACATGGATGCTAGTCTGCTTCCATTAGAGACCAGTCTAATGACCTTATTTTGACTTAATTACCTCTTTGAAGGCCCTGAAACCAAATACAGTCACCTTCTGAGGGACTGAGGGTTAAGATTTCAATTCATTTAACCAATACAATTGGTTGAGATACAATTCAACCAATAACAGTGGATGTCTGTGTTTTCTGTCGTTTTTGTCTTCAGAGGCAAAATGCTCTGTGAACAGATGATTTATTTGCCATCCGCCTCTCCACAGATTAGAACAATATGGGCTACAGAATAGTGTGCTTTTTTAAAACTCAAGGTTCAGCATTGCTGAGTGGGCCTAGATGCCTCTCCCAAAATAAATAAAGGAAAGAAATTTTGAAAACAAGGAAGAACTATAACAGAAAGAAATCTGTGAGCCTCCTGAGTAACATAACCAGGTTCTTGACAAATAGTCCTCCCACAGTACGAACAATGAAAGGCATTCTGATCTGATTTTGAGTCTCCACAAGAAACACCAGTCTTCAGCTCTGGTAGTCTTCACCTCATCACCACTGTAGATTTGATATGACAGACTCACTTTGTATCTCAAGATTGCATTATGCATTCATTTCTCCATGAATTAAATAAGGACACTTGGGGGCCAGTGAACAATGCTAGGCTCTCTTTATTCTGCAGATGGATAGGGAAAATGATGATTGGCTCCAAATGATTAGAGAGTGTGAGGATAGTATGATTTATGACCAGCAGTCCCAATGTGGTTATTATTCAGTGTTATGAATAAACTGATAAAGATGTTCTCTTATGCCACATCACAAGCCAGTGTCATCTGAACAGCTTGGTGATGTCATGACCCAAGAATCAAGAAAGTATTTCATTGAGGAGATGGGTGGAATGTGAAGACATGAATGCAGTGATTAAAGAGGCAATGAAAATTGCTTATTTCTGCCTAACAAATGACTTGTCAGCTACAGAAACCATCTCCACTCAACTCGGCACCTTTTTGTATTTTGACACAACAGTTCCATCTTTCCTTACCACTGGAATTTTTGGCTCTTTTGGGCTTCCTTCCTACACATATTTCATGACTCAGAGAGCATGCTAAAATACAGATAGAGATTTCTTGGTTCAGGAAACCAAGCCAAGTTCATTTGCTTCTTGATGCTTGTCACCAGGCCACAGGGTCTTTTAAAGAAATTTTTTTAATACAACTTTCCCTAGGCTCCTGATCTTTCAGAACCATGGCAATCTGGGGCCTGTTTCCTATTCCCCACATGCACTTTCAATTGTGGCCTTTTTCCACTAAATTTCCAGATGTTGTTGCTTATTCATTTTATTTTCAGCACATTTTATCCTTTCCTGAACTCCCACATAATCTTCTTCCATGCCACCCTTCCTTCCCATACCACTCCCTCAACGAGGCAAATTCCTAAACTCTGCTGCAATTACACCAAATTTAATTGGCTCTTCCATACCCCAGCTGACTGTGTCTTGACTCTTAAGACGAAAGAGATGATTGGACTTCAGGAAGAGCCTTTTCAGAATGAACTTCCAGCTGATGGCCAGATGCTGTTGAGGTCTGGGCTGCCTATTGTGTAAAGTCTCTGTAGAGAAAAAAAAAAAAAAACGTTCACTGGAGTCCTGAAGTACAAACCACAGTTTGTTTTAGAATCTTTTTTTTTTTTAATGTCTTTGTGCAAATATCAAACCAGGAAGCCAGAAATGTTGTTTAAATTGTTATTGAACAATATAAAAATTGCAAAGAGGTCTTGGCTTTCTGTAGTACTTCAAGCTTTTGGCACTATTTGGAAATGAGCTCTTCCACAAAGGGTTGATTTTTAAGACAATTGAAACATCTTTAAGACAATAGAAACATCTTTAACAATTGAAAATCTGTAAACATTTTTACATAAATCTTTCTAGCATGCATTACACTTTAGAGTGTGTTGAGCGTAAGCTAATGTTTTCTGAATGATTCAGAACCAACATTAAGAATACGAGCAGCCATGCCATAGGATCTATATTTGTCTGCTTTTCCTCACATCCAGGTTTCCCAACCTTGGCATTATTGATATTTTGGGTCAGATAATCCTTTGTCATGGGAGTATGGCCTATACAATGTAGGATGTTTAGCAGCATCCCTGGTTGTACCTACTAGGTGCCAGTAGCACCATCCCTTCAGCTGTGACAACTAATAACATTTTAAGAGTGAGAATGTATACCATCACATGTTCTGAACATTGTACTGGAGGCCCTAGTCAGTGCGATAAGAAAGAAAAAGGGGGGGGGGGGGAAGTATAAGGATTGAAAAATAGGGAAAAAAATTATCTTTATTTGCAAATAACATGACTATATACATGGAAAATTCAAAATAATCTCCAAACTGTTGGAATTAATATAAGTGAATTTAGAGGATAATCAGTAACAAAATTGACATACAAAAACAAATTCTGTTTGGGAGGATGAGGCAGGGAGATCACCTGAGGTCAGGAGTTTGAGACCACCCTGCCCAACAGGGTGAAACCCCATCACTACTAAAAATACAAAAAATTAGCCAGGCATGGTGGTGCACACCTGTAGTCCCAGCTACTGTGGAGGCTGTGATGGCAGAGGATTGATTGAAACTGGGAGGTGGAGGTTGCAGTGAGCCAAGATCGCACCACTGCACTCCAGCCTAGGCAACAGAGTGAGACCCTATGTCTTTAAAAAAGTAATAAATTGTATTTCTATGACTTTAAAAATATTGGAAAATAAAATGTTAAAAAAAACTACAATCTCATCAAGAAAATCAAATAATTAGAAATGAATCTAATGAAAGATGCATATGAGCAAAAACTACAAAATATCAAAGAGAAATTACCTAAATAAATCAAGAGACACAACACATACTCAAGATTACTAAGGTTTCTTGCCAGCAGTGGTGGTTCACACTTATAATCCCAGCCCTTTGGGAGGCCAAGGTGGAAGAATTACTTGAGGCCAGAAGTTTGAGACCAGCCTGGGTAACACAGTGAGACACCATCTCTACTGAGTGTGGTGGTGCATGTCTGCAGTCCCAGCTGGTTGAGAGGCTAAGGCAGAAGGAAAAAAAAAGAAAAAAAAAAAAAAAGATTTCAATTATCTCAAAATTTATCTGTAGATTCAATGAAATCCAAAACCAAATCCCAGCAAAGATTTTTTTAATTAAAACATAAATCTAAAATGTATATGAAAATTAAAAGGACTTCAAAAGACAATCTTGGCCAAGCATGGTGGCTCACGCCTATAATCCCAGCACTTTGGGAGTCCGAGGTGGGCAGATCACCTGAGGTCAGGAGTTTGAGACCAGCCTGGCCAACATAGTGAAACCCCGTCTCTATTAAAAATGCAAAACTTAGCTGGGCATGGTGGTGCACATCTGTAATTCCAGCTACTTGGGACGCTGAGACAGGAGAATCACCTAAACCCAGGAGGTGGAGGTTGCAGTGAGCCAAGACTGCACCACTGCACTCCAACCTGGGTAACAGAGTGAGGCTGTCTCAAAAGAAAAAAAAAAACTTGAAGTACAATAAATTTGTAGGAATAATACTATGAGTTTGCAAGACCTATTATAAAGCTACAGTAATTAAGACAGTGTGATGTTGGACAAATGGAATAGAAAAATAGTATTTTTTTTTAACTTTTAGATTCAGCGGTATATGTGCAGGTTTGTTATATGGGTAAATTGCATGTCACAGGGGTTTGGTGTACAGATGATTTCATCACCCAGGTGATAAGCATAGTACCTGACAGGTAGTTTTGCGATCCTCACCCTCCTCTCACTCTCCACCCTCAAGTAGGCTTTGATGCCTATTGTTTCCTTCTTTGTGTCCATGTGTACTCAATGTTTAGCTCCTACTTATACGTAAGAATATGTGGTATTTGGTTTTCTGTTCCTGTGTTAGTTTGCTTATGGTAATGGCTTCCAGCTCCATCCATGCTGCTGCAAAAGACATAATCTCATTCTTTTTATGGTTGCATGGTATTCCATGGCGTATATGTACAACATGTTCTTTATCTAGTCTACCATTGATGGGCATTTAGGCTGATTTCATGTCTTTGCTATTGTGAATAGTGCTACAATGAACATACACATACATGTGTCTTTATGGCAGAACAATTTATATTCCTTTTAGTATATATCCAATAATGAAATTACTGGCCGGGCGCGGTGGCTCAAGACTGTAATCCCAGCACTTTGGGAGGCCGAGACGGGCGGATCACGGGGTCAGGAGATCGAGACCATCCTGGCTAACACGGTGAAACCCCGTCTCTACTAAAAAATACAAAAAACTAGCCGGGCGATGTGGCGGGCGCCTGTAGTCCCAGCTACTGGGGAGGCTGAGGCAGGAGAATGGCGTAAACCCGGGAGGCGAAGCTTGCAGTGAGCTGAGATCCGGCCACTGCACTCCAGCCTGGGCGGCAGAGCGAGACTCTGTCTCAAAAAAAAATAAATAAATAAATAAAGAAATTGCTGAATTGAATAGTTCTTTTTTAAGTTCTTTGAGAAATCACCAGACTGCTTTCCACCATGACTGAAATAATTTACATCCCCACCAGCAGTGTGTAAGCATTCCCTTTTTCTCACAATCTCACCACTATCTGTTATTTTTTGACTTTTTAATGATAGTCATTCTGATTGCTGTAAGATGGTATCTCACTGTGGTTCTGATTTGTATTTCTCTAATGATTAGTGATGTTGAACATTTCTTCATATGCTTGTTGGCTGCATGGATGTCTTCTTTTGAAAAGTGTTTGTTTATGTCCTTTGTCCACCTTTTAATGGGGTTGTTTGTTTTCTGTTGGTTAATTTGTTCTTTATAAAATTCTTTATAGATTCTGGATATTAAACCTTTGTCAGATGAGTATCATATTTAGATGCATTCTTACATTGTCAAATGATTGAAAGAAAAGTTGCTACTAAAATTCTGTGGGGAGAAAAGATCATTTTAGTAAATGATGCTGTAACAATTAGATTTCTATATGGAAAAAAATGAATCTTGATGCCTACATCATCCCATACATAAAAATTTAATTTGAGTTTATCATACACATAAATATAAATGGTAAAACCATAAAAAATCTTTTGAAAAAGTATAGAATATCTTCATGACTAATGTGAAAAGTACTAAATGTAAATTTTAAAATGTTAAATTGGATTTAATTAATCTTAAGAATTTATCTTCATCACCATGAGATACATAAAGAGAGTCGAAAAAGAGGCCACAGAGTGGGAGAAGATACTGGCAACATAATATTCAGCAAAGGAATATATACAGAATATATTTTTAAAAAACAATTTTTAAGTTGGATAAAAGACATGCACAGAATTATTATAAAAGAAGATATAAATGAGAAGGAATAAATAAATAAATAAATAAGAAGGAATGCAAAATCATTACTCCTCAGGGATAGCAAATTTAAACCACAGATATCATCACACACCCAAAAGAATGGCTAAAATTGAAATGGTTGGCAATATCAAGTGTTAACAAGAATGTGGAGCAACAAGATTGCTGGTGAAAGTACAAATTGGTACAACCTGTTTGGAAAACTATTTGGCAGTACCTCATAAAGCTAAATATCTACCCACGTCATTGCCCAGCAATTACACTTCTAAGTACATATTTAAGAGAAATAAATACATATCTACTTTAAAAAGACATAAGAACATGAACAAGAATGATCACACACCAGTTCTATTCATGATAACAAAAGACTCGAAATAACTGCATCAAAAAGATTGTGAATAAATAACAGTGTAAAAATTTATAGTGTATTGCTGTGTGGGGAATACTCACACAGTTACATAAAAATTCATCAAGCTGTAAAGACAAAATTAGTGTGCTGTATATGCTTTACTGTATATATGTAATATGTGATTTTTTAAATTTTCAAGTAGGATAATGTTGAGTAAATGTAGCTAATTAAGCACAGATTGTTTTGGTTCATTTTGAAATCTGATTAAAGGAACAGAACTTTTTTAAAGCAAAGACCCATCAGAATGGGGCAAATAGGAGAGGAGACCACAAAATATTTGAAGCTAGAGAAACACTGGACAAGAGAAAATTACTAGTCTGAGAAAACTAAATCCTAAGCTACCATTGGAGAAGGCCAATACCAACATAGTTTACACCACAGATTCTCCAAGAAATTCACAAATCAATGCAGAAGTTATCATTAAAAACAAAAGCAGGGGAATGGTGCTAAAACAAGGAAGTTTGGTTGACAGCTTCCAGATGCGAAAAAAACAAGTCAAATATTACAATTCAGTAATTAGAATGCCCTCCTAGTTTTCATAAGCAACACTGGAATCTAGAAGACAGTAGAGAAATATTTTTTCAAAATTATTAAGAAGATTTACAACCTGGACATATATATCCAAAGAAGTTATCAATCAAGTGTGAAAATAGAATAAAGAAAATTTTAGACATGGAAGAACTCGTAAATTTTTCTCTCACAAATCCTTTCTCTGGAAGTTATTAGAAATTATATTCTACCAAACTGAAAGAGGAAACTCAGATGGAGGATTCTGGCAACAGGAAATCCAGAGTCAAAGGGAATCCTAAACCGATGGTAGCAGTGATCCTAGAATGATCTCTCTTAATAGTAATAGGGAGTAACCTGCCCATATGAGAAACTGTAAAAGGCTTAGAGAAATTTCTTCACAAGGATGAAATTGATCGAGTACCTAATATGTCTGAACATCTGAAGATGTTCAGTTAGCAATGTTTGAAGCCAGTCATGTTATTCCTAGAAAGTCAAGCAAATGACACCCTCTGCCCCTTCCCCACCCAAAAGAAAGATATTAACTTCAGGGAACATGAATATTTGTCATAGGTTGCTTCATAGCATTCTTAAAAATTACAATAACAAAAGCAATAAATAACTATAAAACTATACTGAGAAATTATATTGAGAATAGAAAGTGTGTGCATATGTATTTGGCATAGGAAGAGAAAAGATAATCAAACCCTCATCCTCCGTGAAGGAAGTTGAATAGATAATGCCTAAACTGAGAACCGAGAAGTAGCAATACAGCATGCTCTTCAGATATATAAAAACTGAATGAAAGAGTAGCTTAAAAAATTAGTTTTTTGTGAATAGTAGAAATGGGAGACTGGAGGCACGATCCAGCTATTATTTTCCTATAACAAGCTTTGGAGAATCATTTGATTCTTTATACTACATAAATGTATAATTTTGATATACATGGTTTTTAAAAAGTAGAAAAGTTTGAAAAAGTAATGCTCAGATGAAGACTATGAGAGACAGATATTGGCAGGGTGCAGTGGCTCATGCCTGTAATCCCAGCATTTTGGGACGCCGAGGCAGGCGAATCACCTGAGGTCAGGAATTCAAGACCAGTCTGGCCAACATGGTCAATCCCCATCTCCACAAAAAGACAAAAATTAGTCAGGCATGATGGCAGGTGCCTGTAATCCCAGCTACTCCGGAGGCTGAGGCAGGAGAATTGCTTGAACCCGGGAGGCAGAGGTTGCAGTAAGCTGAGATCGCGCCGTTGCACTCCAGCCTGGGTGACAGAGCGAGACTCCATCTCAAAAAAAATAAAATTAAATTAAATTAAAAAGAGGCAGATGTTTAAAAATTAGAGATCTTGGAAATTAAATATATAATTATTGACATTTTGAAAAACTCTATAAATGCCCACGCATAGACAATTGGTTTTCAACAAACCTATAAAGGTGATTGAAAGGACAAAAGACAGTTTTTCTGACAAATCATGGTGGGCCAAGTCAATGTTCATATTTACAAAAAATGAATTTTTGATCTATACCTTTCACCATATGCAAAAATTAAGTCAGTCACAATGGATCACAGATCTAAAGGAAAAACCTAAAAGAAAGACAGTCTACATGACTTTGGATCAAGTAAATATTTTGTATATATAACACCTCAAGCACAATTCATAAATAAATAAATTGATAAATTGGGTTTCATCATAATTTAAAATTTCTACTCTCTGAACAACACTGTGAAGAGTATGAAAAAAACAAGCCAGAGGCTGGAAGAAAATATTTACAAAACATACGGCTAAGAATGTACTTGAATCCAGAATATATAAAGAACTCCCAAAACTCAGTTATAGGAAAACAAATGACACAACAGCAAAAAAGGGGTAAAATATTTGAACAAACAACCCAAGAAATACAGGTGATAAATAAGTACATTTTAAAATGCTCAATATCTCTAGTCATCAGGGAAATGTAAATTTAAACTACAATAGCATCTCCCTATATGCTTATTTAAAGGGTTAAAATGTAAAAGATTGACCCCACCAAGTGTTGGCAAGGATGTGGAGAAACAGGAAATCTCATAAACTACTGGAGAAAATGTAAAATAGTACAACCACTTTAGAAAACAGTTTAGCAGTTTTCTTAAATAGTTAAATACATATCTATCAGATGATCTAGACATTGCACTTCTATGTATTTATTTAAGAGAAAGGAAAGTATATGTCCATAGAAAGACTTGTGCAGGAATGTCCGTGGCAACTTATTTATTTATTGAGACAGAGTCTCACTCTGTTGCCCAGGCTGGAGTGCAATGGTGTGATCTTGGCTCACTGCAATCTCTGCCTCCTGGGCTCAGGTGATCACCCTGCTTCAGCCCCCCCAGTAGCTGGGACTACAGGTGCAAGCCACCATGCCTGACTAATTTTTGTACTTTTTGTAGAGATGGGGTTTTGCCATGTTGCCCAGGCTGGTCTCGAACTCTCAGGCTCAAGCAATCTGCCTCCTTTCGCCCCCCAAAGTTCTGGGACTACAGGTGTGAACTGAGTTGAGGCTCAGCCTCAACTTTAATTTTAATGACCAAACACTAGGACCAACCCCAATGTCCATTAACAGATGAATATATATTCACAAACTAATGATGTATCTGTAAAAAAAAAAAAAAATCAGCAATAAAAAGGAATGAACTATTGATACAAACTGCAACATGAATGAACCTCAATATAATTATGCTGAGAGAAAGAAGCTAGACAAAAAGAAGCACTTGCTGTATAATTCCACTTACATAAATTTCTAGAAAATTAAAGCAAATATAAAATGACAACCAGCATGGTGGCTCATGTCTGTAATCCCAGCTACTCAGGGGGCTGAGGCAGATGGTTCACTTGAGGCCAGGAGGTAAGACAAGCCTGGGCAACATAGTGAGACTTCAGCTCTAAAAGAAATAAAAAATAAAATCATAATCATTTTTTAAATTGACAAAAAGCTGATCAGTGGTTGCCAGGGGATATGAGGTGGACAGAACAACAGGAAGAAATTCCAAAAAGCACAAGAAACCTTTGAAGAGAAATAGATATGTTCATTATCTTGACTGTAGTGATAGTTTCACAGATGCATATACATTTGCCAAAATGTATCAAATTATCCATTTTAAATACGTACAACATTAAATTATTGTATGTTAATTATACTCCAGCAATGCTATTTTTAAAATATCAAGGCCATAAGAGACAAGGAAAGATTGAAGAATGGTCATAGTTTGGAGGACAATAAGGAGACATGACAACTAAACGGAATGTGAGATCTTGGACCAAATAAAGTCTGTATTTTAGATTAATTGGGTTGTACCAGTGCTAATTTCCTAGTTTATAATTGTATTATATTTTGTACCAGTGCTAATTTCTTGGTTTATAATTGTACTGTATTATGTAAGATGTTAACATTAAGAAAAGTTAGTGAAAGTGTGTGGGAACCATTTTCAAAACACTATACATCTTTAATGATTTCAAAATAAAACATATTTTCTAAAAAATCTATAGAAGGGATAACTCCCAATAGGACAAAGTTAAAGAACAATAAAATTAGAAAGTATAACTGAAGAATTCTAGCACGTGGAAAAATAAATATTTTTTAATAAAAAAATTTGAATGACATGGAGAATAGATGCAGAAGTGCTAACATTAGTAGTACATTCAAAAGTTTATAGAAACTGTCGGAGAAGCAAGAACTTAAGTAACAACAGCAAAAAAAAAAAAAAAAATTCCCAGAACTTAAGGTTAGCATGAGTCTTCAAATAGAAAAAGCCATCATATTGCCAAGCAGGAAAAGATGCTTTTAAAAGCTATACTTCAAGTCCTGGCACCAAAATTTTAGAACATCAAAAATAAATAGTAAATCTTAAAAGCTACCAGAAAGACAGATGACCTGGAATGGAAGGAGAATCAGAATCAAATTTATGTCAGATATCCCAAAAGTAATATTGGTAACTATACAACAAATGGAGTGATATCTTTAAAGGTCTAAGTGGAAATTTATGTTTCAAATCTAACTTGAAACATAAAGTTATCTATCCAGACAAACTATCATTCAATGTAAGAAAAATATAAAAATATAATCAGATATATAAAAATCCTAATGTATACCAGCTCTAAAGTTGCACAACTCCAAGTACCTGTACATGGTTTGCCCTAGAGTTGTGCAGCGCACAGCCTAGTGTAGTGTGTGCAGTAAACCAAATTCATAGATCCTTCTTGAAAGCATTAAATTCAAGGGCAATCACTAGAATAATAGGATATATTTCAAACAAATATAATAAAAGTATGGAACCAAGAAAATTTTATAGCTGAAAAAGAAGGGAAGAAAAAACATGTACGAATAAAAAGTATGGTAATAGAAAACAAAAATATCATAAAAAGGCTATGAGAATTACCCTCCCACTGTAAATAATCACAAAACTGAACAAAATATGAAACGCTTCTAAGATATTCAACAATAGGCTCGTGACACTTGAGAAGCTGGAAGCGCACAAGATGAAACCTATGATTTTCCTGGCTTTCTGCCAGGTGGTAGTTTCACACAGCTCAAGAAGGGGATTATATATTCTCTTTATTTTCTTCTGAGGTGAGAAGAGATTGGAATTGAGGGAGGTCAAAATGACTAGAATTTATGGAGCAGAATTCCAAAGATGGGGAAACTGTAAAACAATAGCTCTACATTCTGCAAAGGAATCTTCTGGAGTGTTTGGAAGAGTATACTAACCTACACATCCATGAAATAAAACTCTTTGAGACTGACAGCAGGAAATCAGTAAGCTGAACTATTCCCAGAATGAGTCTAGGAATAGTTGACAAATCAGAGTACAGAAACTCCATAATATGCAGAACATTTGGAAGAAACCTCGGAAAGGTTAGACATCAGTAGTGGGACTAACCTAGGACTAAAGACTGCTCTAAATCCACTTGAGCAAAATTTAAAAGAACCAAAAGGGCTTAGCAAAACAAACTATAACACTCTTTAAAGGAATAAAATGAAATCAGGTACTCAACAATATAAAATTTACTGTGTGGAATCTAATTTAAAAATGACCAAGCGTGCAAAGAAGCTGTTATGAACTGAAAGTTTATTCCTCCCCCAAATTCACATGTTGAGACCCACTTATGTGATAGTATTAGGAGGTGGGACCTTTGGGAGATAATTAGGTTTAGAAGAGGTCATGAGAGTAGAGTCTTCATGATGAGATTAGTGTCCTTGCAAGAAGAGAAACAGACCAGTGCTCACTCAGTCTCTCCACCATGTGAACATGCAGCAAGAAGGCAGCCATCTGTAAACCAAAAAGACACCATGCACCCTAATCTTGAACTTTACAGCCCCCAGAACTGTAAGAAATAAATGTTTATTATTTAGGCTACCCAGTCTATGAGGTATTTTGTTACAGCAACCTGAGCAGACTACAAAACAAACATAAAAATGTTATAGATAAGCAAAAGAAAAATCAATAGATAGAAAAACAAATGATACAGATGATGAAATCATTGAAGACTTTAAATCAAAGTGTATTAATATTATACTGAAAAATTTAAAGAAAAATATCAACATAATGAGAATGAAAGACAAAAATGATACAAGTGGAACTTTCAGAGATGAAAAAAATACACAGAATAGGATTAACAGAAGAAAAGATTAGTGAACACAAAGCTATAGCAAGAGAAACTATCCAAAATAATACACAAAAGAGATAATTTTTAAAACATTGAATAAGGCCCTAGTGACCTGTGGGGCATTATCAAGCACACTAACATACACAAAATCATACTGTCAGTAGGAGGGAATGTAAGGGGATGGAAATACAGAAAAAATATTTGAATAACTACTGGATGAAAACTTTCCAAATTTGATCCAAATTATAAACACAGAAGTCCAAGAAGTTTAACAAACCTCAAGCAAAATAACACAAAGATTATTCCTACCAAAGCACATTATAGCAATGTTCAAAAACAGTGATAAAGAAAATCTTAAGGCCATAAAAAGAGACATATTACACACAAAAGTACAATGATAGAGGTTGTATCATTTCTGATAAGGCACTTTTTGTCAGAAACTATACAAACTAGAAAACTGAAAAAAAATCCATCTAAAATTCTACACCCAGTAAAATATGTTACAAAATGAAGGCAAAATAAAAACTTTTCCGGCAAACAATGGCTTAGGAAATATATCACCAGCAGAACTGCACTGGAAGAAAAGATGTTCTTCAAACAGAAAGAAAGTGATACCTGATATAAATTTGGAACTACCCAATGGAGTAATCAGCATCAGAAATGGTAAATATGTAGGTAAATATGAAAGAAATTTTTGCTGAGTTTTAATTAAAAGATCATTGGCTCCAACCAGGCACAGTGGCTCACTGGGGGAGACCGAGGCGGGTGGATTGCTTGAGATCAGGAGTTCAAAACCAACCTGACCAACATGGTAAAACCCGGTCTCCACTAAAAATACAAAATTTGCCGGGAGTGGTGCTGCATTCCTGTAATCCCAGTTACTTGGGAAGCTGAGGCAGGAGAATCGCTTGAACCCAGGAGGCAGAGGTTGCAGTGAACTAAGATCACGCCATTGCACTCCAGCCTGGGCAACAAGAGTGAAACTTCGTCTCAAAAAAAAAAAAAAAAAAAAACCATCGACTTCTTACAGCAAAATAATAACATGAACTAGACACTACTATCTCCACCTTATAGATGAGAAACTGAAGCACACCTTGGTTAAGTAACTTTCCCAAGGCCACACAAAGTGATAGAGCTTCTATTTGAACCTAGATGGTCTGAACATTTGGCCCCTACATTATAACATTATACAATTTAAAAAAATTATTTTTTCTCTATAGACAGGGTCTCTCTGTCACCTAGACTGGAGTACAGTAGTATGATCATAGCTCACTGCAACCTTGAACTCTTGGGCTCAAGCAATCCTCCTGCATCAGTCTCCCAAGTAGCAGGGACTACAGGTGCACACCACCATACCTGGCTAATTTTTTTTTTAGTTTTTATAGAGACAGGGTCTTGCTGTGTTTCCCAGCTGGTCTTGAACTCTGAGTGATCGTCCCACCTCAGCCTCCCAAAGTGTTAGGCTTATAGGTGTGAGCCACCATGCCTGGCAAAATATCAAATATTTATAAAATAAAATATTATACACCCAATTAAATAAAATAAGTATGAACTTTATGTATTAAAATAGATGGGTCTCAAAATACTGTTAGGCAAAATTAGCAAGTTACAGAAAGATACATATTATATGAAACCATTTATGATAAAAACAAAGGCAAACATAAAAACAACATTGTGAATTTCACAAGGGCATATATATCTATGAAAAATATTTTTCAAAATATGAAAATATTCATGCCAAATACAATAATAGTCATTAGTTAGGAGAAGGAAAAGGACCTGAATTTGAGAGTGTTGATCAAAGAAAACTTTAGTTTTATCTGCAATGTCTTAATTTTTGAAAAGTCGAATATATTCATATAATACAGTTATCAAGCTAAAAGTTTGTTATTGATTCTACGGGACCAGTAATATCAATATGATTAATAATAATCAGTGTCAGTAGTATCAGTGACAATATCAGCAGTATCAATGACAGTGTCAGCAGTATCAATAACAAACTCTTAGCTTGATAGCCCCAAAAGTGGATGATTTAGTCTATTTTAAGTACACAAAGTCATACGCAAATAATGAGAGTTTTATGCATGTTTCTTGGAAGAGCATTTTAAAAGAGACCACTATTTTTATGAATAAACCTAAAACACAGAAGAGGTTATTGTAACTAGCATTTATATAATCACTTCAGAGATAATTATCAATTTGTGAATATATTCTATCATTTTTTCAGATTTATTGATATAACTGACAAATAAAAATTGTATCTATTATAATGTAAATTGATGTTTTGCTATACGCATGCACTGTGAAATGATTAGCACAGTCAAGCTAATATATTCATCAACTCACAGTTATCATGTGTGTGTGAATAACATTTAAGATCTACTCTTAGTGGGCGGAGCAAGATGGCCGAATAGGAACAGCTCCAGTCTCCAAATCCCAGTGCGAGTAACACAGAAGACCGGTGATTTCTGCATTTTCAACTGAGGTACTGGGGACATCTCACTAGGGAGTGCCGGACAATCGGTGCTGGTCAGCTGCTGCAGCCTGACCAGCGAGAGCTGAAGCAGGGCGAGGCATCGCCTCACCTGGGAAGTGCAAGGGGGAAGGGAATCCCTTTTCCTAGCCAGGGGAACTGAGAAACACAACACCTGGAAAATCGGGTAACTCCCACCCCAATACCGCGCTTTAAGCAACGGGCACACCAGAAGAATATATCCCTCACCTGGCCGGGAGGGTCCCACGCTCACGGAGCCTCCCTCATTGTTAACACAGCAGTCTGCGGGGATCTAACCGCAAGGCAGCAGCGAGGCTGGGGGAGGGGCACCCACCATTGCTGAGGCTTAAGTAGGTAAACAAAGCCGCTGGGAAGCTTGAACTGGGTGGAGCTCACAGCAGCTCAAGGAAACCTGCCTGTCTCTATAGACTCCACCTCTGGGGGCAGGGCTCAGCTAAAAAACAACAGGGGAAACAGCAGAGGCCTGAGCAGGCGCGAACGACTCTGTCTGACAGCTTTGAAGAGAGCAGTGGATCTCCCAACACGGAGGTTGAGATCTGAGAACGGACAGACTGCCTGCTCAAGTGGGTCACTGTCCACTGAGTAGCCTAACTGGGAGACATCCCCCACTAGGGGCAGTCTGACACCCCACACCTCACAGGGTGGAGTACACCCCTGAGAGGAAGCTTCCAAAGTAAGAATCAGACAGGTACACTCGCTGTTCAGCAATATTCTATCTTCTGCAACCTCTGCTGCTGATACCCAGGCAAACAGGGTCTGGAGTGGACCTCAAGCAATCTCCAACAGACCTATAGCTGAGGGTCCTGACTGTCAGAAGGAAAACTGTCAAACAGGAAGGACACCTATACCAAAACCCTATCAGTACGTCACCATCATCAAAGACCAGAGACAGATAAAACCACAAAGATGGGGAAAAAGCAGGGCAGAAAAGCTGGAAATTCAAAAAATAAGAGCGCATCTCCCCCTGCAAAGGAGCGCAGCCCATCGCCAGCAACGGATCGAAGCTGGTCAGAGAATGACTTTGACGAGATGAGAGAAGAAGGCTTCAGTCCATCAAACTTCTCAGAGCTAAAGGAGGAATTACATACCCAGTGCAAAGAAACTAAAAATCTTGAAAAAAGAGTGGAAGAATTGACAGCTAGACTAATTAATGCAGAGAAGGTCATAAACGAAATGACAGAGATGAAAACCATGACACGAGAAATACGTGACAAATGCACAAGCTTCAGTAACCGACTCGATCAACTGGAAGAAAGAGTATCAGCGATTGAGGATCAAATGAATGAAATGAAGCGAGAAGAGAAACCAAAAGAAAAAAGAAGAAAAAGAAATGAACAAAGCCTACAAGAAGTATGGGATTATATA
Source organism: Rhinopithecus roxellana (assembly GCF_007565055.1). Classification (NCBI taxonomy): domain Eukaryota; kingdom Metazoa; phylum Chordata; class Mammalia; order Primates; family Cercopithecidae; genus Rhinopithecus; species Rhinopithecus roxellana. The sequence continues at coordinate 81,633,756 of NC_044550.1, forward strand.
AAAAGACCAAATCTACGTCTGATTGGGGTGCCTGAAAGTGAGGGGGAAAATGGAACCAAGTTGGAAAACACTCTTCAGGATATCACCCAGGAGAACTTCCCCAACCTAGTAGGGCAGGCCAACATTCAAAGTCAGCAAATACAGAGAACACCACAAAGATACTCCTCGAGAAGAGCAACTCCAAGACACATAATTGCCAGATTCACCAAAGTTGAAATGAAGGAAAAAATCTTAAGGGCAGCCAGAGAGAAAGGTCGGGTTACCCACAAAGGGAAGCCCATCAGACTAACAGCAGATCTCTCAGCAGAAACTCTACAAGCCAGAGAAGAGTGGGGGCCAATATTCAACGTTCTTAAAGAAAAGAATTTTAAACCCAGAATTTCATATCCAGCCAAACTAAGTTTCATAAATAAGGGAGAAATAAAATCCTTTACAGATAAGCAAATGCTTAGAGATTTTGTCACCACCAGGCCTGCCTTACAAGAGACCCTGAAGGAAGCACTAAACATGGAAAGGAACAACCGGCACCAGCCATTGCAAAAACATGCCAAAATGTAAAGACCATCGAGGCTAGGAAGAAACTGCATCAACTAACGAGCAAAATAACCAGTTAATATCATAATGGCAGGATCAAGTTCACACATAACAATATTAACCTTAAATGTTAATGGACTAAATGCTCCAATTAAAAGACACAGACTGGCAAACTGGATAAAGAGTCAAGACCCATCAGTCTGCTGTATTCAGGAGACCCATCTCACATGCAGAGACATACATAGGCTCAAAATAAAGGGATGGAGGAAGATCTACCAAGCAAATGGAGAACAAAAAAAAGCAGGGGTTGTAATCCTAGTCTCTGATAAAACAGACTTTAAACCATCAAAGATCAAAAGAGACAAAGAAGGCCATTCCAAAATGGTAAAGGGATCAATTCAACAGGAAGAGCTAACTATCCTAAATATATATGCACCCAATACAGGAGCACCCAGATTCATAAAGCAGGTCCTTAGAGACTTAGAAAGAGACTTAGACTCCCATACAATAATAATGGGAGACTTCAACACCCCACTGTCAACATTAGACAGATCAACGAGACAGAAAGTTAACAAGGATATCCAGGAATTGAACTCATCTCTGCACCAAGCGGACCTAATAGACATCTATAGAACTCTCCACCCCAAATCAACAGAATATACATTCTTCTCAGCACCACGTCGCACTTCTTCCAAAATTGACCACATAATTGGAAGTAAAGCACTCCTCAGCAAATGTACAAGAATAGAAATTATAACAAACTGTCTCTCAGACCACAGTGCAATCAAACTAGAACTCAGGACTAAGAAACTCACTCAAAACCGCTCAAATACATGGAAACTGAACAACCTGCTCCTGAATGACTACTGGGTACATAACGAAACGAAGGCAGAAATAAAGATGTTCTTTGAAACCAATGAGAACAAAGATACAACATACCAGAATCTCTGGGACACATTTAAAGCAGTGTGTAGAGGGAAATTTAGAGCACTAAATGCCCACAAGAGAAAGCAGGAAAGATCTAAAATTGACACTCTAACATCACAATTAAAAGAACTAGAGAGGCAAGAGCAAACACATTCAAAAGCTAGCAGAAGACAAGAAATAACTAAGATCAGAGCAGCACTGAAGGAGCTAGAGAAACAAAAAACCCTCCAAAAAATCAATGAATCCAGGAGTTGGTTTTTTGAAAAGATCAACAAAATTGACAGACCGCTAGCAAGACTAATAAAGAAGAAAAGAGAGAGGAATCAAATAGATGCAATAAAAAATGATAAAGGGGATATCACCACCAACCCCACAGAAATACAAACTACCATCAGAGAATACTATAAACACCTCTACGCAAATCAACTAGAAAATCTAGAAGAAATGGATAATTTCCTGGACACTTACACTCTCCCAAGACTAAACCAGGAAGAAGTTGAATCCCTGAATAGACCAATAGCAGGCTCTGAAATTGAGGCAACAATTAATAGCCTACCCACCAAAAAAAGTCCAGGACCAGATGGATTCACAGCTGAATTCTACCAGAGGTACAAGGAGAAGCTGGTACCATTCCTTCTGAAACTATTCCAATCAATAGAAAAAGAGGGAATCCTCCCTAACTCATTGTATGAGGCCAACATCATCCTGATACCAAAGCCTGGCAGAGACACAACAAAAAAAGAGAATTTTAGACCAATATCCCTGATGAACATCGATGCAAAAATCCTCAATAAAATACTGGCAAATCGGATTCAGCAGCACATCAAAAAGCTTATCCACCATGATCAAGTGGGCTTCATCCCTGGGATGCAAGGCTGGTTCAACATTCGCAAATCAATAAACATAATCCAGCATATAAACAGAACCAAAGTCAAGAACCACATGATTATCTCAATAGATGCAGAAAAGGCTTTTGACAAAATTCAACAGCCCTTCATGCTAAAAACGCTCAATAAATTCGGTATTGATGGAACGTACCTCAAAATAATAAGAGCTATTTATGACAAACCCACAGCTAATATCATACTGAATGGGCAAAAACTGGAAAAATTCCCTTTGAAAACTGGTACAAGACAGGGATGCCCTCTCTCACCACTCCTATTCAACATAGTGTTGGAAGTTCTGGCTAGGGCAATCAGGCAAGAGAAAGAAATCAAGGGTATTCAGTTAGGAAAAGAAGTCAAATTGTCCCTGTTTGCAGATGACAGGATTGTATATTTAGAAAACCCCATCGTGTCAGCCCAAAATCTCCTTAAGCTGATAAGCAACTTCAGCAAAGTCTCAGGATACAAAATTAATGTGCAAAAATCACAAGCATTCTTATACACCAGTAACAGACAAGCAGAGAGCCAAGTCAGGAATGAATTTCCATTCACAATTGCTTCAAAGAGAATAAAATAACTAGGAATCCAACTTACAAGGGATGTCACAGACCTCTTCAAGGAGAACTACAAACCACTGCTCAGTGAAATCAAAGAGGACACAAACAAATGGAAGAGCATACCATGCTCATGGATAGGAAGAATCAATATCGTGAAAATGGCCATACTGCCCAAGGTTATTTATAGATTCAATGCCATCCCCATCAAGCTACCAATGAGTTTCTTCACAGAATTGGAAAAAACAGCTTTAAAGTTCATATGGAACCAAAAACGAGACCACATTGCCAAGACAATCCTAAGTCAAAAGGACAAAGCTGGAGGTGTCACGCTACCTGACTTCAAACTATACTACAAGGCTACAGTAACCAAAATAGCATGGTACTGGTACCAAAACAGAGCTATAGACCAATGGAACAGAACAGAGTCCTCAGAAATAATACCACACATCTACAGCCATCTGATCATTGACAAACCTGAGAGAAACAAGAAATGGGGAAAGGATTCCCTATTTAATAAACGGTGCTGGGAAAATTGGCTAGCCATAAGTAGAAAGCTGAAACTGGATCCTTTCCTTACTCCTTATGCGAAGATTAATTCAAGATGGATTAGAGACTTAAATGTTAGACCTAATACCATAAAAACCCTAGAAGAAAATCTAGGTAGTACCATTCAGGACATAGGCATGGGCAAGGACTTCATGTCTAAAACACCAAAAGCAACGGCAGCAAAAGCCAAAATTGACAAATGGGATCTCATTAAACTAAAGAGCTTCTGCACAGCAAAAGAAACTACCATCAGAGTGAACAGGCAACCTACAGAATGGGAGAAAATTTTTGCAATCTACTCATCTGACAAAGGGCTAATATTCAGAATCTACAAAGAACTCAAACAAATATACAAGAAAAAAACAAACAACCCCATCAAAAAGTGGGGAAAGGATATGAACAGACATTTCTCAAAAGAAGACATTCATACAGCCAACAGACACATGAAAAAATGCTCATCATCACTGGCCATCAGAGAAATGCAAATCAAAACCACAATGAGATACCATCTCACACCAGTTAGAATGGCAATCATTAAAAAATCAGGAAACAACAGGTGTTGGAGAGGATGTGGAGAAATAGGAACACTTTTACTCTGTTGGTGGGATTGTAAACTAGTTCAAACATTATGGAAAACAGTATGGCAATTCCTCAAGGATCTAGAACTAGATGTACCATATGACCCAGCCATCCCACTACTGGGTATATACTCAAAGGATTATAAATTATTCTACTACAAAGACACATGCACACGCATGTTTATTGCAGCACTATTCACAATAGCAAAGACTTGGAATCAACCCAAATGTCCATCTGTGACAGACTGGATTAAGAAAATGTGGCACATATACACCATGGAATACTATGCAGCCATAAAAAAGGATGAGTTTGCGTCCTTTGTAGGGACATGGATGCAGCTGGAAACCATCATTCTTAGCAAACTATCACAAGAAGAGAAAACCAAACACTGCATGTTCTCACTCATAGGTGGGAACTGAACAATGAGATCACTTGGACTCGGGAAGGGGAACATCACACACTGGGGCCTATCATGGGGAGGGGGGAGGGGGGAGGGATTGCATTGGGGAGTTATACCTGATATAAATGATGAATTGATGGGTGCTGACGAGTTGATGGGTGCAGCACACCAACATGGCACAAATATACATATGTAACAAACCTGCACGTTATGCACATGTACCCTAGAACTTAAGGTATAATAAAAAAATAAAAATTAAAAAAATCTACTCTCTTAGCAATTTTCCAGTATACAATACATTATTAATAACTATACTTATCATGCTATATAATAGATCTCCAGAGTTTATCCCATAAAACTGAAACTTTTAACCTTTAAACCATATCTCCCTATCCCCCCTCCCACCCAGCCCCTGATAACCACCATTCTGCTCTCTGCTTCTATGAGTTTGACCTTTTTAGATTCCACATATAAATGAGATAATGTGTCATTTGTTCCTTCATGCCTGGCTTACTTCACTTAACCTAATGTCCTCCAGGTTCATTTGTGTTGCTGCAAATGACAGAATTTCCTTCTTTTTTGAGACTGAATAGCATTTCATTTTGTATATATACCACCTTTTCTTTATCAGTTAATCTGTTGATTCTATATCATGGCTATTGCTGCAAGGAACACGAAAGTGTGGTCATCTCTTCAACATACTGATTTTATTTCCTTTGGATACACACCCAGAAGTAAGATTGCTGGATTTTATGATAGCCCTATTTTAAATTTTTTGAGGAATCTCCATACTGTTTTCCATCATGGCTCCAATAATTTATATTCCTACCCTCAGTGCACACAGATTCCCTTTTCTCTACATTATCACAAACACTTGTTGTCTCTTGTCTTTTTGATAGTAGTCATCCTAACATGTGTGAGGTGATATCTCATTGTGGTTTCAATTTGCATTTCCCTGCTGATGAGCTTTTTTTAATATATATCTGTTGTCCGTTTGTATGCCTTCTTTTGAGAAATGTCTATTCAGGTTCTATGACCATTTTAAATTCGGTTATTTGCTTTCTTGCTATTGCATTCTTTAAGACCCTTATATATTTTTAATATTTATCCCTTTTCAGATGTATGGTTTTGAAATATTTTCTTTCATTTTGTAGATTGTAGCTTCACTCTTGTTTGATGTGTGTGTGCACATGTGTATGTCTATTTGTCTCTTTATTTTGCTGTGCAAAACTTTTTTAGTATGACGGAATTCCATTCTTCTATTTTTGTTTTGTGTCCTGTGCTTTGGGGGTCATATTCAGAAAGCTATTGCTCAGATCAGTTTCAAGAAGCTTTTTCCACAAAACTGTTAAAAAATAACTATGACTACAGAAGTTCTTTCCAAGATGGCCGAATAGGAACAGCTCCAGTCTGCAGCTCCCAGTGTGATTGATGCAGAAGACGGTGATTTCTGCATTTCCAACTGAGGTATCCCCGTTCATCTCATTGCAACTGGTTGGACAGTGGGTGCAGCCCATGGAGGGTGAGCTGAAGAAGGGCAGGGCATAGCCTCACCCAGAATGTGCAAGGGGTCAGGGGATTTCCCTTTCCTAGCCAAGGGAAGCCGTCACAGACTGTACCTGGAAAATCGGGACACTCCCACCCAAATACTGCACTTTTCCAATGGTCTTACCAAATGGTACACCAGGAGATTATATCCCACGCCTGGCTCAGCGGGTCACATGCCCACGGAGCCTTCATAACTGCTAATGCAGCAGTCTGAGATCGACCTGCGAGACAGCAGCCTGGCAGAGGGAAGGGCATCCACCATTGCTGAGGTTTAAGTAGGTAAGCAAAGCAGCTGGGAAGCTCGAACTGGGCAGAACCCGCTGCATCTCTGCAAGACCTGCTACCTCTGTAAACCCCACCTCTGGGGGCAGGGCATAGCTGAACAGAAGGCAGCAGAAACTTCTGCAGACTTAAACATCCCTGTCTGACAGCTCTGAAGACAGCAGTGGTTCTCCCAGCATGGTGTTTGAGCTCTGAGAACGAAAAGACTGCCTCCTCAAGTGGGTCCCTGGCTCCCATGTAACCTAACTGGGATACACCACCCAGTAGGGACTGACTGAGACCTCATACAGGTGGGTACCCCTATGGGACAAAGCTTCCAGGGGAAGGATCAGGCAGCAATATTTGCTGTTCTGCAATATTTGCTGTTCTGCAGCCTCTACCATGATACCCAGGCAAACAAGGTCTGGAGTGGACCTCTAGCAAACTCCAAAGGACCCGCAGCTAAGGGACCTGGCTCTTAGAAGGAAAACTAACAAACAGAAAGGAATAGCATCAACATCAACAAAAAGGATATCCACACCAAAACATCATCAGTAGGTTACCAACATCAAAGACCAAAGGTAGATAAAACCATAAAGATGGGGAGAAACCAGAGCAGAAAAACTGAAAATTCCAGAAACCAGAGTGCCTTTTCTCCTCCATAGGATCACAGCTCCTTGTCAGCAATGGAACAAAGATGAACAGAGAATGACTTTGACAAGCTGACAGAAGTAGGCTTCAGAAGGTCAGTAATAACAAATTTCTCCAAGCTAAAGAAGGATGTTTGAATCCATCGCAAGGAAGCTAAAAACCTTGAAAAAAGATTAGATGAATGACTAACTAGAATAAACAGTGTAGAGAAGACCTTACATGACCTGTTGGAGCTGAAAACCATGGTATGAGAAATTCGTGATGCATGCACAAGCTTCAATAGCTGATTAGACCATGTGGAAAAATGAGTATCAGTGATTGAAGATCAAATTAATGAAATAAAGCAAGAAAACAAGATTAGAGACAAAAGAGTAAAAAGAAATAAACAAAGCCTCCAAGAAAGATGGGACTATGTGAAAAGGCGAAATCTATGTTTGATTGGTGTACTTGAAAGGGATGAGGAGAATGGAACCAAGTTGGAAAACACTCTTCAGGATATTATCCAGGAGAATTTCCCCAACCTAGCAAGACAGGCCAACATTCAAATCAGGACATACGGAGAACACCACAAAGATACTCCTCAAGAAGAGCAACCCCAAGACACATAATTGTCAGATTCTCCAAGGCTGAAATGAGGAAAAAATGTTAAGGACAGTCAGAGAGAAAGGTTGGGTTACCCACAAAGGGAAGCCCATTAGATTAACAGCAGATCTCTTGGCAGAAACTCTAGAAGCCAGAAGAAAGTGAGGGCCAATATTCAACATTCTTAAAGAAAAGAATTTTCAACCCAGAATTTCATATCCAGCCAAACTAAACTTCATAAGTGAAGGAGAAATAAAATCCTTTACAGACAAGCAAATGCTGAGAGATTTTGTCACCACCAGGCCTGTCTTATAAGAGCTCCTGAAGGAAGCACTAAACATAGAAAGGAACAACTGGTACCAGCCACTGCAAAAACATGCCAAATAGTAAAGACCACTGATGCTAGGAAGAAATTCCATCAAAGAACAGGCAAAATAACCACCTAACATCATAATAACAGGATCAAATTCACACATAACAATATTAACCTTAAGTGTAAATGGACTGAATGCCCCAATTAAAAGACACAGACTGGCAAATTGGATCAAGAGTCAAGACCCATCAGTGTCTGTATTCAGGAGACCCAGCTCACATGCAGAGACACATATAGGCTCAAAATAAAGGGATGGAGGAAGATCTACCAAGCAAATGGAAAGCAAAAAAAAAAAAAAAAAAAGCAGGGGTTGCAATCCTAGTCTCCGATAAAACAGACTTTAAACCAACAAAGATCAAGAGAGACAAAGAAGGCTATTATATAATGTGAAAGGGATCAATTCAACAAGAAGAGCTAACTATCCTAAATATATATGCACCCAATACAGGAGCACCCAGATTCATAAAGCAAGTCCTTAGAGCCCTACAAAGAGACTTAGACTCCCACACAATAATAATGGGAGACTTTAACACCCCAATGTCAATATTAGACAGATCAATGAGACAGAAGGTTAACAAGCATATCCAGGACTTGAACTCAGCTCTGCATCAAGCTGACCTAATAGATATCTACAGAACTCTCCACCCCAAACCAACAGAATATACATTCTTCTCAGCACCACACACACTTATTCCAAAACTGACTACATAGTTGGAAGTAAAGCACTCCTCAGCAAATGTAAAATAACAGATATCACAACAAACTGTCTCTCAGACCACAGTGCAATCAAGTTAGAACTCAGGATTAAGACACTCACTCAAAACCACACAATCACATGGAAACTGAACAATCTGCTTCTGAATGACTACTGGGTAAATAATGAAATGAAGGCAGAAATAAAGATGTTCATTGAAACCAATGAGAACAAAGACACAATATACCAGAATCTCCGGGACACATTTAAAGCAATGTGTAGAGAGAAATTTAGAGCACTAAATGCCCACAAAAGAAAGCAGGAAAGATCTAAAATGGACATCCTACTATCACAATTAAAAGAACTAGAGAAGCAAGAGCAAACAAATTCAAAATCTAGCAAAAGACAAGAAATAGCCAAGATCAGAGCACAACTGAAGGAGATAGAGACCCAAAAAAACCCTTCAAAAAATCAATGAATCCAGGGGCTGGTTTTTTGAAAAGATCACCCAAACTGATAGACCGCTAGCAAGACTAATAAAGAAGAAAAGAGACAAGAATCAAATAGTTGCAACAAAAAATGATAAAGGGGATGATATCACCACTGATCCCACAGAAATACAAACTACAAAAAGACAATACTATAAACACCTCTATGCAAATAAACTAGAAAATCTAGAAGAAAGGGATAAATTCCTGGACACATGCATCCTTCCAAGACAAAACCAGGAAGAAGGTGAATCTCTGAATAGACCAATAACAGGCTCTGAAATTGAGGCAATAATTAACAGCCTACCAACCAAAAAAAGTCCAGGACCAGACAGATTCACAGCTGAATTCTACCAGAGGTACAAAGCGGAGCTGGTAGCATTCCTTCTGAAACTATTCCCATCAATAGAAAAAGAGGGAATCCTCCCTAACTCATTTTATGAGGCCAGCATCATCCTGATACCAAAGCCTGGCAGAGACACAAGAAAAAAAGAAAACTAGACCAATATTCCTGATGAACATCGATGCAAAAATCCTCAATGAAACTGGCAAACGGAGTCCAGCAGCACATCAAAAAGCTTATCCACCACAATCAAGTCAGCTTCATCCCTGGGAGGCAAGACTGAGTCAACATACGCAAATCAATAAACAGAATCTATCTGGTAAACAGAACCAATGACAAAAACCACATGATTATCTCAATAGATGCAGAAAAGGCTGACAAAATTCAACAGCCCTTCATGCTAAAAACTCTCAATAAACTACATATTGATGGAACATATCTCAAAATAATAAGAGCTATTTATGACAAACTGACAGCCAATATCACACTGAATGGGCAAAAACTGGAAACATTTCCTTTGAAAACTGGTACAAGACAGGATGCCCTCTCTCACCACTCCTATTCAACATATTGTTGAAAGTTCTGGCCAGGGCAATCAGGCAAGAGAAAGAAATAAAGGGTGTTCAATTAGGAAAAGAGGAAGTCCAACTGTCCCTGTTTGCAGATGACATGATTATATATTTAGAAAACCCCATCATCTCAGCCCAAAATCTCCTTAAGCTGATAAGCAACTACAACAAAGCCTCAGGATACAAAATCAATGTGCAAAAATCACAAGCATTCTTATACACCAATAACGGACAGAGAGCCAAATCATGAGTGAATTCCCATTCACAATTTCAACAAAGAGATAAAATACCTAGGAATTGAACTTACAAGGGATGTGAAGGACCTCTTCAATAAGAACTACAAACCAGTGCTCAACCAAATAAGAGGACATAAACAGATGGAAGAACATTCCATGCTCATGGATAGGAAGAACCAATATCATGAAAATGGTCATATGGCCCAAGGTAATTTATAGATTCAATGCCATTCCCATCAAGCTACCAATGACTTTCTTCACAGTATTGGAAAAAACTACTTTAAAGTTCATATGGAACCAAAAAAGAGCCTGAATTACCAAGACAATCCTAAGCAAAAAGAACAAAGCTGGAGGCATCATGCTACCTGAATTCAAACTATACTACAAGGCGACAGTAGCAAAAACAGCATGGTACTGGTACTAAAACAGAGATATAGACCAATAGAACAGAAAAGAGGCCTTGGAAATAATACCACACGTCTACAATCATTTGACCTTTGACAAACCTGACAAAAACAAGAAATGGGGAAAGGATTCCCTATTTAATAAATGATGCTGGGAAAACTGGCTAGCCATATGTAGAAAGCTGAAACTGGATCCCTTCCTTACACCTTATGCAAAAATGAATTCAAAATGGAATAAAGACTTAAATGTTAGACCTAAAACCTAGGTCTAACATTTTATGCAATGTTAGGCATAAAATTCCTAGGAGAAAACCTAGGCAATACCTTTCAGGACATAGGCATGGGCAAAGACTTCATGACTAAAACACCAAAAGCAATGGCAACAAAAGCCAAAATTGACAAATGGGATCTAATTAAACTGAGGAGCTTCTGCACAGCAAAAGAAACTACCATCAGAGTGAATAGGCAACCTACAGAATGGGAGAAAATTTTTGCAATCTACCCACCTGACAAAGGGCTAATATCAAGAATCTACAAAGAACTTAAACAAATTTACAAGAAAATAAACAAACAACCCCATCAAAAAGTGGGCAAATGATATGAACAGACACTTCTCAAAAGAAGACATTAATGCAGCCAACAGACACATGAAAAAATGCTCTTCATCACTGGTCATCAGAGAAATGCAAATCAAAACCACAATGAGATACCATTTCATACCAGTTTGAATGGCGATCATTAAAAAGTCAGGAAACAACATGTGCTGGAGAGGATGTGGAGAAATAGGAACACTTTTACACTGTTGGTGGGAGTGTACACTAGTTCAACCATTTTGGAAGACTGTATGGTGATTCCTCCGGGATCTGGAACCAGAAATACCATTTGACCCAGCCATCCCACTACTGGGTATACACCCAAAGGATTACAAATCATGCTACTGTAAAGACACATGCACACATATGTTTATTCCGGCACTATTCACAATAGCAAAGACTTGGAACCAACCCAAATGTCCATCAATGATAGACTGCATTAAGAAAATGTGGCACATATACACCATGGAATACTATGCAGCCATAAAAAACGATGAGTTCATGTCCTTTGCAGGGACATGGATGAAGCCGGAAACCATCATTCTGAGCAAACTATCACAAGGACAGAAAACTAAACACCACATGTTCTCACTCATGGGTGGAAATTGAACAATGAGAACACTTGCACAAGGTAGGTAACATCACACATGGGGGCCTGTCATGTGGTGGGGAACAGGGGGATGGGTACATTTGGAAAAATACCTAATGTAAATGATGACTTAATGGGTGCAGCAAACCAACAAGGCACATGTATGCCTATGTAATAAACCTGCACGTTGTGCACATGTACCCTAGAACTTAAAGTAAAATTAAAAAATAAATAAGTAACTATAGCTACAATCATTTGTTAAGAGATACAGTTTACAAAAGGATGTAAATTATGACATCAGCTACATTAAGTATAAGTGAGGGAAGTAAAAATGTAGAGTTTTTGTAGGCAAAGTTAACTGGTTATCAGCTTAAAATCATCTGTTATAACTATAAGATGTTTCATGCAAGTCTAGTGGTAACTACAAAGCAAAAACCTACAGTAGATACACAAAATATAAAAATGAATATTCAAAACACACCACCATAGAAACTCATCACCATCAAACCATGAAGAAAAACAGCAAGAAAGGAAAAAAATGAACAAAAGATCTATAAAGCAACCAAAAAAAGAGTAACAAAATGGCAGTAGTATATCATTACCTATAAATAATTACTTTAAATGTAAATGGATTATATTCTTCAATCAGAAGCTGTAGAGTGGCTGAATAGATTTTTTAGAGACCAGGGCACAACTACATGCTGCCTACAAGAAACTTACTCCACCTTCATGGACACAAATAGACTAAAAGTGAAGAGATGGAAAAGGATATTCTACTGAATGGAAACCAAAAGAGATCAGGAGTAGCTATACTTAGACAAAATATTATTTAAGTCAAAAACTATAATAAGAGGCAAAGAAGGTTATTATGTAATGATAAAGGGGTCAGTTCATCAAAAGGACATAAGAATTATAAATATATACACCCAGTATCAGCACACCTACATATATAAAGCAAATATTAAATGATCTGAGGGGAGAGAGAGACTACAATACAATAATAGTAGGGTACATCAATACTTTACTTTCACTATAGACAGATCATTCAGACAGTAATCAATAAGAAAACTTTGGACTTGAACTACACTTTAAACCAAATAAACCTAACAGACATATGTAGAACATTCCATCTGAAAGCAACATAATACACATTCTTCTCACATGCACATAAAACATTCTTCAGGATAATTTGTTAGGTCATAAAACAAATCTTAACAAATGTAATAAGATTCAAATTGTAGGAAGTATCTTTTTTCACCACAATGGTATAAAACTAGAGATCAATAAATAGCATAACAATCTCAAAAATGTATAAATATGTAGAAATTTAAAAACATGATCATGAATAACCAATAGGTCAAAGGAGAAATTAAAAGGTAAATTTTAAAATATCCTCACACAAACAAAAATAAAAACACAACATCCCAAAACTTCTGGGATGCAGCCAAAGCAGTTTAAAAGGTAAGTTTATAGCAAAAAACACCTACATCAAAAAAGAAGAAAGATCTCAAATAAACAACCTCACATTATACATCATGGAACTAGGGAAAAAAACACTAAGTGCAAAGTCAGCAGAAAAAAGGAAATAATAAAAGTCAGAACAGAAATAAATGACATAAAGACTAAAAAAGAATCAATAAAACTACAAAAATTCTTTTTAAAACTTTGTTACACTAAAAGAAAGAAAGAAAGAAAGACTCAAATAAATAAAATCAGAAATGAAAGAGGCAACACTACAACTCATACCACAGAAATACAAAGGATCATAAGAAACTATTATGAATAATTCTGTGTCAACACATTAACTAACATAGAAGAAATGGATAAATTCCTAGAAATATATAACCTACCAAGACTGAACCATAAAGAAACAGAAAATCTGAATAGAGCAATAACAAGTAGAAAGCTTGAATCACTAACAAAAAAACCCAGAACCAGATAGCCTCATGGCAAATTCTTCCAAACATTTAAAGAAAAACTAATAAAGTTTCTTCTTAAACTCCCTTTAAAACTTGAAAAGGTGGGAACACTTCCAAATACGTTTTATGAGACCAGTTTCACCCTGATGCCAAAGCCAGAAAAGGGCATTGCAAGAAAAGAAAATCACAGACCAAATATCCCTGATAAACACAGATGCAAAAATCCTCATAAGAATACTAGCAAACCAAGTTCAATAGCACATTTAAAAAGTAATATTTCACGATCAAGTAAGATTTATTCCCATCCTAACAAGGATGATTGAACATACTCAAGTCAATAAATGTGATACACCGCATTAACAGAATAAAATACAAAAATTATATGATTATCTCAGCCATGCAGAGAAAGCATTTGACAAAATTCATAATCCTTTTATGTTAAAAACTGTCAGTAAGTTATGTGTAGAAGGAAGGTACCTCAATATAATAAAAGACATATAGGACAAGCCCACAGCTAACATCACCCTCAATGGTGAAAAGCTGAAAGCTTTTCCAGTAAGATCAGAAAAAGACAAAGTTGCCAACTTTCAGCACTTCTATTCAATATTTTATCATTTAAACTGTTTATGAAAGATGGCTATTAATTCAATGTTCAGCAAACTGTAGTAAGTCCTAACCAAGGTGTAAGGCACTATTATAATAAATAAGAATACAGTAATAATAAGAAATACATGCCGCTCCAGCCTTTATAAAACATGTAGTTCAAAGTAGAAGAAAGGACTTTTAATTAGTTATTAGGCAAATAGGACAATGAAACAAAAGACATAGCTCAGAAACAAATATATACTTCCCTCACTGACCGCCGACCACCTGCCTCACCAAACGCACTGCCTTGTTGCCGCCCGGCAGAAATGCTTCGTTTACCTACAGTCTTTCGCCAGATGAGACCGGTGTCCAGGGTACTGGCTCCTCATCTCACTTGGGCTTATGCCAAAGATAATTTTGGTGCAGATGCCTGAGTCTTAATGCTTCAAGGTATAGACCTTTTAGCCAATGCTGTAGCTGTTACAATGGGGCCAAAGGGAAGAACAGTGATTATTGAGCAGAGCTGGGGAAGTCCTAAAGTAACAAAAGATGGTGTGACTGTTGCAAAGCAGTCACAAAAGATAGTGTGACTTAAAGGATAAATACAAAAATACTGGAGCTAAACTTGTTCAAGATGTTGCCAATAGCACAAATAAAGAAGCTGTGGATGGCACTACCACTGTTACTGCACTGGCACACTCTATTGCCAAGGAAGGCTTAGAGAAGATTAGCAAAGGTGCTAATCCAGTGGAAATCAGGAGAGGTGTGATGTTAGCTGTTGATGCTATAAGAGCTGAACTTAAAAACCAGTCTAAACCTGCACGGATTGCTACAATTTCTATGAATGGAGACAAAGAAATTGGCAATATCATCTCTGATGCAATGAAAAACGTTGGAAGAAAGGGTATCATCACAGTAAAGAATGGAAAAACGCTGAATGATGAATTAGAAATTATTGCAGGCATGAAGGTTGATTGAGGATATATTTCTCCATACTTAACTAATACATCAAAAGATCAGAAATGTGAATTCCAGGATGCCTATATTCTGCTGAGTGAAAAGAAAATTTCTAGTGTCCAGTCCATTGTACCTGCTCTTGAAATTGCCAGTGCTCACTGTAAGCCTTTGGTCATAATCACTGAAGACGTTAATGGAGAAGCTCTAAGTACACTCGTCTTGAATAGGTTAAAAGTTGGTCTTCAGGTTGTGGCAGTCATGGCTCTAGGGTTTGGTGGCAATAGAAACAACCAGCTTAAAGATATGGCTATTGCTACTGGTGGTGCAGTGTTTGGAGAAGAGGGGTTGACCCTAAATCTTGAAGACGTTCAGCCTCATGAGTTAGGAAAAGTTGGAGAGGTCATTGTGACCAAAGACGATGTCATGCTCTTAAAAGGAAAAGGTGACAAGGCTCAAATTCAAAAATGTGTTCAAAAAATCATTGAGCAGTTAGATGTCACAACTAGTGAATATGAAAAAGAAAACCTGAATGAACCGCTGGCAAAACTTTCAGATGGAGTAGCTGTGCTGAAGGTTGGTGAGACAAGTGATGCTGAAGTGAATGAAAAGAAAGATGGAGTTACAGATGCCCTTAATGCGACAAGAGCAGTTGTTGAAGAAGGCATTGTTTTGGGAGGGGGTTGTGCCCTGCTTTGGTGCAATTCAGCCTTGGACTCATTGACTCCAGCTAATGAAGATCAAAATATTGGTATAGAAATTATCAAAAGAACACTCAAAATTCTAGCAATGACCATTGCTAAGAAAGCAGGTGTTGAAGTATCTTTGATAGTTGAGAAAATTATGCAAAGTTCCTCAGAAGTTGGTTATGATGCTATGGTCGGAGATTTTGTGAATATGCTGGAAAAAGGAATTACTGACCCAACAAAGGTTGTGAGAATTGCTTTATTGGATGCTTCTGGTGTGGCCTCTCTGTTAATTACAGCAGAAGTTGTAGTCACAGAAATTCCTAAAGAAGAGAAGGATTCTGGAATGCATGCAATGGATGGAATGGGAGGTGGTATGGGAGGTGGCATGTCCTAACTCCTAGAGCAGTGCTTTATCTTTATTAATAAACTGTGACAGGAAGCCCAAGGAAGTGTTCCTCACCAATAACTTCAGAGAAGACACTTGGAGAAAATGAAGAAAAGGCTGGCTGATGTTAAAGAAATCACAAAAACCATCAGGTACTGGTTTCAGTTGACAAAATATATAATGGTTTACTGCTGTCATTGTCCATGCCCACAGATAATTTAGTTTGTATTTTTGAATAAAAAGACATTTATACATTCCTGATACTGGGTAAAAGAGCCATGTACTAATGTACTGCTTTCAACTTAAATCACTGAGGCATTTTTACTACTGTTCTGTTAAAAATGAGGATTTTAGTGCTTGCCACTACCAGATGAGAAGTTAAGCAGCCATTCTGTGGAGAGTGAGAATAATTGTGTACAAAGTAGAGAAATATCCAATTATGTGACTATCTTTGTGTAACAAAAATTTGTTTAAAGTTAAAAAAAAGAAACAAATATATACCTGATTTATGATAAAATTAACACATGGTAAGGATGGTCTTTTCAATAAACTGGA
Organism: Rhinopithecus roxellana; assembly: GCF_007565055.1. Classification (NCBI taxonomy): domain Eukaryota; kingdom Metazoa; phylum Chordata; class Mammalia; order Primates; family Cercopithecidae; genus Rhinopithecus; species Rhinopithecus roxellana. The sequence continues at coordinate 81,650,601 of NC_044550.1, forward strand.
TATTAAAGATACATATCTTGATGTACTCATAACATACACAAAAATCACTTTTACATGAATAGTATAAAACAATAAGCTTCTAGGAAAAAAAACAAGAGAATAAAGTCATGATTTGGGGGTAGATAACAATTTCTTAAATAAGACAGAAAATCCACAAAGAAAAATCTTGACAAATTACACCTTATTAAAATTGAGAACTTCTGTTCTTCAGAAGGTTCTGTCAAAGGTAAGCCAAAGACTAGGATATGGTATTTGCAATGCACACATATTCAACAACAGACAAATATACAAAATATATTACAAAAAGAATATAAAACAAACCTCTAACATATCAATGGAGTGTGGTGGGGGAGGCAGCCCAATAACAAAGTGAGCAAAGACTTGAACAGGAATTTTACAAAAGAAGATATATAAATGGCTGATATATAAATAGCCAATAAAAAGACATTCATCCTCATTAGTCACCATTATGGAGATGCAATTTATAAAAACACAATGAAGATACTACTATACACACATCAGAATGAATAAATAAAATATTGGAAATACCAAATGTTGACAAGAATGCAAAGTCATTAAAATTTTCATACACTCATGGTGGGAGTTTATTTTTTATTTATTTAATTTTTAATTTTTAATTTCTGTAGACACATAGTGGGTATATATATTCATGGGGCTGGTGGGAGTTTAAATTACTAGAACCCATTTAGGAAACTGCCTGACAGTGTCTACTAACACTGAACATATGCCTACCCATGACCCTGCAAATTTACTCCCAGAAATACACCTAATAGAAATACATAAATCTTTCAGAAATAAAAGCAGATACAAGCATAAAAGAATGTTCATTACAGCAGCAGCAGTCATGATAGCCAGAAATTATAAATGACAATGAAGATTAGAATGGATTAAACACATCGCGGTATACTCATTCAAAGAAACAGGAAAGAAAGACCACTGCCATTCACACCATGAATTTTACAAACATAATATTGAGTCAAAGAAGATCCCAAGAAATACAGACTGTATGGTTTCATTTAAGTGAAGTTCAACAAAATACAAACTAATCTGTGGCGCTAGAAGTCAAGATATTGGTTATCTTGAAGGAGCTTATTACTGGAAGAGGGAACAAAGGGGTTTTTGGAGTGCTGGTAATATTATATTTTTTTATCTGCATAGGTGATAACATGTGTGTGCACATTTTGTGAAAATTCATCTCTCTCTCTCTCTCTCTCTCTCTCTCTCTCTCTCTCTATATATATATATATATATATACACACACTCATGATTTGTTCACATTTTTGTGTGATGCTGTACTTCAATTAAAAGTTTATTTAAATGAAAAGAAAATTAGAAGTTTGATGAGAGCTTTGGAAATTAACAGGATGATATGCAAGTATATCACAGAAGACAGATAAAGTCAGGAGAGGCATCCTAAAGAACATACTATTTAAATTGAACTATGGGAATTAGCCAGGAAAAAGTAGGTGTGGTGTCAGCGGCAGGGAACAGGTGGAGTAGATGGAGAAGACTCTTTTAGGAAAGAAAGGATTTGAGCAGAAACCTGGACACATGGAAAGGGCATAGCTCATTCAAGATATGGAAGGAAGTCTGATGCAAGCAAAAAGATCTAGGGTAGGAGTGGCAAGAAATGAGGCTGAATACATAGGCAAGGTCTAGGCCAGACAGGGCCTTACATGCCATATCAAGGGTTTCGAATTCTATCTTAAATGCAATGGAAAGTTATAGATAGACTTTTAGTACAGGCCTGACATGACCTGGTTTTATTGTTAGAAGATGGCTACAGCATGGAGAATTGATTAGAGGGAAGAAAGACTGGAATTGGAGAGACTGTTTAAGAGACTGTCACAGTACCCCAGGTAGGAGATGATGATGGATTCCATTAGCCTGGACAGAGCGAATAGAGAGAAAGAAATGTAGGATGTAAATTGATGATGGGATATAAGCTATAAAGAAAAGGTACAAGTCAGGGAGGTTTCCCAGAGGTCTTTCCAGACAATTGGGTGGATGATAATACCAGCTATTGAGATAAGGAATCCTGGAGAATGGTTAGATCAAGGCAAAAGGATGTGTTCCATTTTAGACATATTGACCTTGAGATCTCTGCAGGACATCCAAGAGGAGGTCTTAAGTAAGCATTTGACACATAAGTTGCAAATTCAGGACACAGGCCTGAATTGAAGGCATAAGTCATTAGTGATTCTACTTCTTTTTGGCAATAGAATGTGTGACAGAATTATTTTTCAATATTAACATATGCTTCGTTTTTGTCCAAGAATTCTTTTACCCCATAACCTACCCCCATTCAGGCAACAAGACTTTACCATATTAATTGTATCAAAAAAAGGGGCCAAATTCTAGACTTCTAAGTCAAAGCTCTGAAGGACTTGAGACCCAAATTTTGCATCATAAACAACAGATTCAAAATAATACATAATCGGTTAGAATTAGTTTTCCTGCCCCCAAAAAAGATAAAGGGTTTAAGGGCTGGGACAGAAAAGAGTTGAAGAAGTGACAAAAATCTACACTTAGGTGGTTTCTCTGATAAGGGGCCTTATTTATTACCCTCTACCCATAACTGCCCTGGGCTGACTCTTAGGAAAGGGAGAGAAAACAATGGACACCTCAGATACGCAATCAGCTTAAATATGGAGGAAGCTATGTCTCAGTTCTCATGTGAATCCCAGGGAGCTGATAGGGTCTTCAGAGAGCGGGGTAACTAACTTATAACAGACCGGTCCCAGACAGCCTGAGTGTTCCATGCTCCAGTGAGGCATGTGAAAATAACAGAAGTTGCTGAGAGAGAGAAGTGAGCGCTAAAGACCTATTGGTCAATATGAGAAAAACATAACAGCCAATTCAGTGGATTGATGAGCAAAAAGAAGATGGAACAAAGATGTATCAAACAATATAAAAGTCTTATTAAAATACTATTACCTTGCCCCAAATCTACACATGTTAGATGCTAGCTCTTGCTAGAAAAATGCTGCATTAACAAACTATCCCAAACTCAGTGTCTTAAAATAATAGCTATTTAGCAAATGTGTCTGCAGGTTTGCTGGGAGTTAGCTGATCGAGGCTGATGTGATGGGGGGTAAATTCTGCTGGACATGTCTCTCACCCATTTTCTAGGACTGGTGGACTAGTTGAGGCTTGTTTCTCTTATGGTGCCAGTGAAGGTACAAAGGTCGGCATATCCAAATCTGCATAGGTTTCAAACCTCTAATCACATTACACCTGCTAATATCCCATTGACATATATGCTTGCTAATATCCCACTAAGTTCCGTGGCTGAATCTGGAGTCAAGAGCTCAGAATAGCCTTGTCCAAAGTTATTCAGTAAAGAGAAAGGTGAAGAATTGGGGCTATTGATTCTGTGTCTAGCACATCCATACTTAGATGAAATCTCTGGAAGTGGAGGAAGGAAATATCTATGATTTAACCACAAAAAATACAAATTAGTGACAGAAAAACAAAATCACATTGCTTGCACACCCAGGATTTTGAATTGGGATTTGATAGGAATATTACAATAGGGGCATAAACAAAATGCAAAAAGAACCCAAAGGAAAAATCCCATTCTGACATCAGAATGACATCACAAATAAGGTGACATTTGATGAATGTCCTATGAAAGATGATTAGAATTTTGAACAACTGAGGTTAAGCAAAAGCACAGAATCATGAAAATTATTCTTTGAAATGGCAAAGATTTCTGTGGCTGGATCATGGGATTTATTGAGTGGAGCGATTTCTCCTCAGGAGACCAGACACATGGGAGCTACGCGAATCCACAGAAGTGTTGTTATCTTTCTATTTTTTCCTCGCTTATATGAAGGACTATAGGTCAGGAACTGTGCAAGAGGAGGAATGTGCATATGTTGGGGTGGGGATAGATAGGGGAGGTCTGGAAGGGATAATTCATTTCAAACTCAGAATAGCAGACTGAGAGAAGACATAGGGAGAACAGACAGAGAAACCAGTAAAGCTGGAAAAAGATAAGAGAAAACCACAAGAAGACCTGTTTAACCCTAATTTCTGTGGCTTTTCTGATGAAGATGTAGTATTAATTGTTTCAGAGTTCATCAGAGATCCACGTATCTTAAATCTGAGATATAAGCCAGTTGAAAACAAACATTCCACTTGAGTGGCATTTTAATGACACAAAGGCTAAAAGGGGGGGGGGGGACATTTGCATAGCAATAACTATTATTGTTTTAAAACTGCATAGAATGTTCAGAGCCCGGAACAACCACCAAATCAGGAATTCAAACCGCACCCTGGGAAGACTGGACTTCCTTTTGTTAAAAAGAAAAACCAAAGATCTCTGAGGTTAGTTACCAGGCAGTAAAAATCAAAAGTCCAAACTCCCCTCTAACCACTGGAATATTTGCCATGTGGACCCACACCCACCTAGGACATTGCCAAAACCCCAAAAAAATACCATGACTAAGATCCATGTCTTTCTCTGGGTACTATTTCCACAGAAAGCTTCTTATGTCTCTTCCCTGACATTTCACAAAATAGAGAAAAAGGAAAAGAAAAAAAATATCCCTGAGGAAAGGCCAAGTATAAAGAAGAATTTGATTTTGGCATTGCTTTGAAAGGTTCCACTTACTTCCTCAACCCATGGAATGTTTATTGTTGAACCAACACCATAAGAAGGACATGGCTTCAGCTTCAATAAGACTGCACTGTATGCAAAAATATTCAATAGATGGATAAATAATAATTATTGAACTCCTATTGTGTGCCAGAAATGGTAGTGAGAATTCTACATGTGACTCAAAGATCCTGACAAAGATTTCAGAAAGTAAATATTTTTATTATCCCCATTTTATAGATGAGAAAGCTGAGGCAGAAATAGATTGTGTATCTTTCCCAAGGTTGACATGATAAGAAAGTAGCCAAGTGAGGATTCAGTCCGTGCACTCTGATTCCAGGGCTCATCTGCTCGTGTACTATGTTCACTGACTCCTAGAGAAGAAATTAGAAATAACACCACCCTTACATTAAACTTTCCAAAAAATATAAAAAGAGAGAACACTTTCCAACTCATTTTATGAGACCAGGATATCCTTCACTAAAAGCTGACATGGATATAATAAAAAAGGAAAATTACAGACCAATCTGTCTTGGGAAGGTAGAAGCAAAAAAAAAAAAAAAAAATGGTATATCAAAATACCAACAAATTGGTTTCAGAGAATTCATATAAACAAATAAGAAAACAATAACCCAAAGAAAAATGAGATTTCACAAAAGAAGATATCAAAATGGTTAAAAAAAAAATGAAAAAGCCACATATTTTTTTAAGTGCTCAATGTCATTAGTCATCAGGGAAATGCAAATTAATGACACGACATGTCCACCCAAATGATTACAAGTAAAAAGACTGACAAGACAAGGAGCTGGCAAGTATACAAAACAAGAGGAACTCTTGGTACAGTCACTTTGGAGAAAAGTCTAGAAGTATCTACCATAGGTGAACACATAAAATGCCCTATGAACCATAAATTCAATTCCTAGGTTTTTACTCAGCAGAAATTCACATATGTGCACCAAAAGACATGTATAAAAATGTGTTTGTGACACCTTTATTCATAAGAGCCCAAAACTGGCAACAACCTAAATAACTATTAACAGTGTAATGGAAAAATTATGATATATTTATACTAGGGAGTACTATACAGCAATAAAAATGATCTACTGCTATACACAATAATTTGAATAAATCTTACAAATTACAATGTTGAGTAAGAAAAAAGCCAGGCATGAAAGTGGGCATACCCTCTATTTCCATTTACATACTGTTTTAAAGTATCAGGCAAAACTGATCTATGGAGTCAGAAAAATACTTATTCTCTGGGAAGTGTTTGTAGCAATTGGTAAGAGAAGAAGGATGCTGGGAATGCTTTATTTGTTGATCAGGGCATTGCTTACATGGTTGTGTCCACTTAATGTTTCAAGTATAGTTCCAGAAGTAACACCTTGGTGACAGAGAAGGTAATCCAAATTCATGGTATGTGTATCTTAAGTGAAAGTGGTTTAACCAGGTAGAAGAACATTAAGCAGATTAAATTTCAAAATCAGCTAAATATCCACAGCATCATTTATTGAGTATCTAAAATATGCATGAAACAAATGTTAAGTCCTGAGAATAAAAAGATGAAAAGACCAACTTGCTATCAGGAAATAGTTCACAATCAAGCTTTTTTGAAAAGGAGGTATAAAAATAATCTATTTCAAAACAAAGTCTGTTCTCTTGGAATTAGGCAAATAGTTTTGAGAGTTTAGAGGAATGGGGGAAGGCCCTCCAGAAGTGGCAACACTTAAATCTTGTAAGTTTTGCAGGGGAAAGGGCTTCATCAGCCCTTCATCAGCCCATCCATCAGGTGGGAGAGGGAGGGGGTCTGGGCAAAGGTATTTGAAACAGTTGACTGCATTTGCAGAAGAGGACACTAAGAGAAAGCATTGTGAATTACAGGAACATTAGGTAGGTAGGTATAACTAGAGCTGAAAATGCAAGACAGAAATAGAGGTGAGAGTGGGCAAGTAAGGGTCTCTTATTCCATTTTGGATGTTTATCCTGTGGGACATTGGAGCTATTGGAGCTATTGAAGAATTTGTATTTAATCTAATGTGAAGGGTAGATGGGAGGAAGGTAAGACTGGGAAGATGAGGTATGAAGTTTTATAAAATTTCAGGAATATAGTCAGGTTTTATTAAACAATTCAAAATCTTAGTGGTTTACAACAGCAAACATTTGCTTCTTACTGACAGGTCTGTGGGTCAGTCACGGTCGGTTTTAGCTTGGCTGGGTTGGGCCAGGCTTGGCTTGGCTCCACACTACATAGGCAGACTCCTGTGTGCTCCATGGGTTTTCCATTTCAAAATTCATGATGAAGGAGCAGTGTCTTCTCTGTTCTTCTACTGGTGGATGGCAGGAGTGCAGGGAGGTAGTGGAGTGGGAAGAAACAGGCAATATCTCCTAAAGCCTCTACTCAGAGCTAGCATAGTATCCCTTCTATCCACCTGCCACCAGCCAGTCTCACGGCCAAGCTCAGTGTCTATAGGACACAGTAGGATTCTCTACCCATAGGGTGAGGAAAGAGAGAATGAACACTTGTTGAACATATTAGCTCAAACTACCACATCAGGCAAAAGATTATGAACTCCTAAACTAAGGCAGACAGAGTAGGAATAAACAAGAGAGGATTAAGAAACCGAGACTAACCAGTTTCTGGTATCCTAGGTATTCTGGCTGAACAGAGATGAACTGTCTTGTGAGGAAACTAGGAAATTAAACCAGAAGTTTTAACTCAAGGAAGTGCCTGATTAGAGTTGGGTAGTCAATCTAAATCAGTTAACGAATTTGAAAACATTAGTCCAAGATGAGAAATTCAAGGGCAAAGCCTCTCGAAGGGTGATAATAAGAGAGAAGAATTTAAATTAGTAGGAGGTGAGGTCAGTAACAATCTTGAACTTATTCCAGTCCTTGAGGTAATGAGCATCCTGGGAGCTCTCAAAAAGCAGCCCCAGAACAGAGAAAGAATGACAGAATAGAAGTAGTAGGAATGGGAGAGTTTAGGATGACTCCTAGCTGGGCAGGCTAACAAATTAGGTAAATATTAGGGTCCTGCTGAATTACGAAACACAGAAGAAGAGGGTTTCAGAAAAAAGCTAGTATGTTCAATTTGGCTTGATTTTTAAATCTGAGCCATCTAGGTGAGCATGCCTCCTACTGAGTTGACAATTAGGTCATAGAGTTCCTTCCTTTCATATTGTTTTCACATCCTAGAATTCCCTTTCTCTCCTCCGTCATCCATCCAAAGTCTAAAATTTTCATGATCATTTAAACTTCCAATGCTGTCTTCCTTCTCTGAGCTGCTTACATTTGAAATGAGCATACCTCATTTAACATGGGCCACTTGTGTTATATCTACACATGCACACATGTATACACACATAACAATTTTGTACTCAAAAGTAAACTGTAAGTTACATAATGACAAGGCCTTATGTGACTTTTGTATCTCCTTCAGAACTTTAGCACAGTACTAGAAAAATGTTGAAACCTAACTAAAAAATGCGTTAGATAATTAACTATTTCATAATACTTTTATGACCTAGTTTGAACATTTGAGATAATTCTTATTCTTTAAACACTTGTCCTGGTGTGTATCTCCATGACTAGATCTTTGTGCAATAAAAAAATTGTTGAAGTTTTAACCTTGATTCATACTAAGTGGTAGACAAAAGTTAACCTGGTTTAAAAATTAGGCCATAATAATCAATAATCAAGAGTCTCAAGAGTTGACAGGGTTTTGCTCCAAGATGGTAGATTAGAGGCTTTTAGCACACCTAGGCTACTTGAAAAATAGCAAGATACTACACAAAGATCAACTTTGTGAGCTTTAATTCACAAAGAAAAACAAGAATCCATCAGAATTAATTATGAAGGACACCCCAGATCCCGGAGAGGAGAACACTGGCAAAGAGCCCCCATGATAGCATCGGACTGGTAAAAATGAGTGAATCCCCAGTAGGTAAGAGAGGCAGAGAGCCTTCCTCCATGACTCACCTTTCCACTGGGGATCTGAGCAACCCAGGCCAAGGGAGAACACTTTGTTTCCCCTAGGCCCTGGAGCTAACTTGGGGAGAGGCTTGGAGACACTGTAAGGGAAAGATACCAGGAAAAGCTGCAGACATTTTCCTAGACTTGTAACTGAGAGCAGAATGCCATTTTTAATGGCATTGGTAGGAATATAAATTAGTTCAGCCACTTTGGAAGGTAATCTGGAGATTTTTCAAAAGAATTTAAAACAGAACTACGATTTGACACAGCAATTCCATTACTGGATATATACCCGAAAGAAAACAAATCTTTCTACCAAAAAGATATACACACATGCATGTTCATCACAGCACTATTCACAATAGCAAAGACATGGAATCAACCTAGGTGGCCATCAGCAGTGGATTGGATTTTTAAAATCTAGTACATATACACCATAGAATACTACACAGCCATAAAAAAGAACAAAATCATGTCCTTTGCAGCTACATGGATGCAGCTGGAATTCATTATCCTAAGTGAATTAACACAGGAACAGAAACTCACATACTGCATGTTCTCACTTATAAGTGAGAGCTAAACATAGGGTACTGATGGACAAAAAGGTGGCAACAACAAAAACTGGGGACTACTAGAATGGGGAGTGGGGAGTGGGGCAAGAGTTGAAAGACTAAGTATTGGGTACTATGCTCAGTACCTGGGTGACAGGATCAATTGTACCCAAACCTCAGCATCATGCAATATACTCAGGTAACAAACCTGCTCATGTACCCCCTGAATTTAAAATAAAAAATGGAAAAAAAAGAGTTGACAAGACTGAATGGTCAACTACTTGGTGGTTTCTTTCCAAGCAGGTGCCAATCAAAAGAAATAATAGATATTACAAATGTAAAAGCATCCAGAAAAGCTAAGTATTTTCTCATAAGTGGTTTTGATTTTTTATATACTTTACATTTAAGTTACCATTCATTCTGTGAGAGAAGGAAGTATAGAGAGCAAATGATAAGCTCAAACTTATACAAGTTTTTGTTTGGAGGCAGGAATAGAAGACAGGTCTCTAACTTTCAGACCAGAGCACTAAGACGAAGTGAGTGTAAACTCCTAACCAGCTGCTTGATCCCAGTAGGACAGGAATAAAAGATACAATTGGGGCAGCTAAAATTAAAGAGAATGTTTTTAAATTTTTTAGTTCCTTTTTTAAAGGTAGGCTTTGAAAAACTTCATTTTGTGAGGTGTTCAATGGGGACCTGGAAAACTGCTCTTAGCATTTTAACGTAAATTAAAAATCATTTAAGCAGACCTCTATTCAGCTCTTGCCAACTGCACATTTATTTTTCTGGTAAAGGAGGCTTTGCTGTTGCAAATGAAGGGGAAATGAAGGCATTAGAGTTTGGGCATATCAGTGAGAAAAAAAAAAAGAGTTAATGTGGATGTTGGATTAAGTTGCTCTCATGGCTGCAATTCCATTTATCTGGGCAAGGAATTTGCCCCCCAACAAAATACTCTTTAAAACATTCTCTGAAAACTTAAGTCACTGTGTAGAATCTGGAGTTGCTGCAGGTGTTACTTAAAAGCTCATTAGCCCTCCAGAGAACTATGAAAATAAAATCACTCCAGACCTAATGAGAGTCAGAGAGCAAGGTGGTCAGGGAAGAGCTAAGTTAGGAGGGAGCTGTTTCAATTGCACCTGTATTGAGAGGTGGGTGACCTCCAAGAAGCCTGTAAGCTTAGTTCCATTTTGGATAAGCAACTGAAAAAGTGGGGGATGGGAATGGGGAAATGAAGGATAAAACATTACTTGCTAATTCTAAACATATGTAGCCAGCACATTGGTGAGTTGAGGTTGGCAAAGGGTAAAACAAAATCTTGCTGCACTGCTTTCCTCAGTGACAGCTATATTTGTTGATTTTTCCATTGGCACCGAGCTTTTTGAGTCTCCACTTTCTTAATTCCGAAACAACAGAGGGCAGTCATCTCTCACGGCTGAATACAACACTTGACATCTATGTTTTCATATAGAGAAGATCATCCTCTGTGGGCCTGCAAAACATCAGTCTCACTCAGGCCTACAGAGTAGAGAAATTTATATATCCACAGTCTGCTGGGTTCAGAGACCACAGACTACACCTCTTCCTTTCCTTCTTGGCTTCTTCCATTTCCTAAAGCATAACCAGTATCTGAATAGAATATGGCACATAAGGTTCTTCTCCACCCATTTTCTCCTATTAATAGAACATGGCAAAGGAAAAATCCCATGAATGTCAACAGCTAACTCAATTAAAGATAGCCCACCTGGAGTGAAAATTAATCAGTAGCCTCCTCTTTTAGAAGGTGAAAGAGAAGGCAGGAAGGGATGTCACAAGTTACCATATCATGGAACGTGAGAATAACATGAACCAAGAAGCTGCATGTTCTGCAGGGACTAAGAAGACAAGGTATATTCTATGGTAAGTAATGTAGCCAAAAAGCTTCTTTTTGACTGTGCTTAAGCTAGGACTGGCTGGGAAATAAAGCAGCTTTGTGAATATTTTATTAGTTCTTTCTTATGGGTGAAGTACTTCTTGTAGCAAAACCTTTATTAATTAAAAATGAGCTTTATAAGAATAAGTTTCCTTACTACTCCCTACATTTCTCCTGCCAAATCTTGTCCCAGTAGGCTGTGAGAGAACCCAACTCACTAACTGTGGTCCCATTTAAAGTATTATAAACTTTGTCCTCTTTGAAGGTACAGAGCTGAAATATCGTCCAATGTGAGCAGTCTGTAAGCTCCTTGAGAGTGAGTACCATCCATATTCATCTCAATATTTAGCACAACACCTACCATTGTCTGTGAATATATTTCAATTCATATCAACTAATATTTATAGAGAATACACATTGTCCAAAACATTTTATTAGCATGACATGAGATAAAAAGGTAATTAAGAAATTTATCCCTATTCCCAAGGTCTTTCTACAATAGAAGAAGGTGATCAGAGATGTACAAATATTACAGTAATGTCAGGTGAAATAAGACAAGTATGGTGAAAGAAGTACAAATCATGAAAGAATTTTAAAGGAGAGAAAAAGCCTCTCTTTCTGGAGGTATCTGATATGGTTTGGTTCTGTGTTCCCAACCAAATCTCATATCAAACTGTAATCCCCAGTGTTGGAGGAGGGGCCTGGTGGGAGGTGATTGAATCATGGGGGTTGTTTCTAATGGTTTAGCACAATCCTCCTAGTGCTGTCTTGTGATAGAGTTCCCAAAAGATCTGATTGTTTGAAAGTGTGTAGCACTTTCTGCTTTGTTCTCTCTCCTGCCAGTCATGTGAAGATGTACCTGCTTCCCCTTTGCCTTCTGCCATAATTGTTAGCTCCCTGAGGCCTCCCTAGAAGCAGAAGCCTGCACACCCTGCAGAATCATTAGCTGCTTAAACCTTTTTTCTTTACAAATTACCCAGTCTCAGTTATGTCTTTATATCACTGTGAGAACAGACTAATACAGTATCCATGAAAGCTAACTAAAGCCAATGATTTTTGAGATAACCCTGACAGATAAACAGGATTTAAATAGGCAGAGCTAAAAAAAAAAAGAAAACTGCTTAGTGTGATATGCATACAGAGAAGAATGATTCTGTTTGGCCAAGGAAAAGGACACATAAAGAAAAGTGAGTGCTAAGGCTGGAAAGGTGGATTCAGTCTAGCAGTGTTTTCTCAAGTTGCAGGTTATGAATGGATAAATACAACTTGAGTTGTATTTGTTGGTATTTGGTATCTATTCATGGCTCTTTCTATTCTATATTCTGGTCCCATATGTCAAGCTCTAGAAAGCTCAATATTACATGTGCAAGACTCTTTTGCAGCTTAGGTTTTATATATTATTTAGAATCTGACAATGAGATGTATTCCTATAGTTTGGAAGGTAAAAAGGAGATGTGAGCCAGTGGTGTGCAGCAGTGTCAGCTAACAAGATTGAAAATTTGGAAGACATTTCAGAGAGCGTTCCAGGAGTCTAGTTTTCTGAGGTTATGCCGGGAAAGCTCCAAAGTTGAAAGATAAGACACTGTGCCTTGAACACCCTACAACTATGAAAAAGGCAGTATTTGGTAGTGTCTTTCCATTCAGAAGGCAATGTGTATGAATGCGGCATCTGAGTGTGCTCCTCCTATCCATCTACCAATTGTATCAGTTATCTATCACCTTAATAATGCTATAAAACAAACCACTTCAAAATATAGTGGCTTCAAATGAAAGTCATTTATTATTTTTATATCAGTCAACTAGGGACTTACTATTCTGGGATAGTCCCAGCTGGGAAAACTCAGCTCTTTCACACATGGTGTCATATCTTCCAGCAACCTAATACTGTACAGGATTTGGAAAAAGATACAAACACACAGCACCTTTTTCAGCTTCTTCTTCAGTCAAGTTATCTGTTATCCCATTGACCAATGCAAGCCTCATTGCTAAGCCCAACAACAGATAGAAAGGGATTATAAAGTTACAAGTCAAAGTGTATGATACATGGCAGCCATTAAGTGGGGCCATTAATGCAATCATCTACCAAACTGAGTACATGTTAAAGCTGCCAGTTTTGAGTAGGGCCCAGGATAAGAGAAGGCTCTGCAGCCAGTCTAGGCTGCAGTTCAAGAAGCTCTGGCTTTATGACCCAGTATATCTAATGATTTTTAAATTGTTACAGATGCAGATACTATACAGGCACTCCAGCAAGTGTTGCTAGCAAAATCCTAAAATTATCAGAGCAAGCTATTTCCCTCTTGGGAAATACGTATTTAACAAATACTCTTGCTACATTGCAAACTCGCCACACACTAATACACATGGCCTTATGAGGAGTTCCCTATAACTAGTCAATTGAAGAAGAAGAAAAAATGTCAGCCTGGTTTGTAACTGACACCAGCCAAAATTGAACTGCTGCATATTAAAGCCCCAACTGTAAGTAACCCAATACAAGGACAATCAGAAAAAGCAATATGTTCAATGAACAAAATTTTATGCATTTTTTTGTGTTTTTTTTTCTTAAGAGCCAATTTTAGTTGAAAGAAAAAGCAGAGGAAGGATTAAAGGTCACTTGAGCTGGTAGAAACAGATATAAACCTCAGAGAATATCCGCACGGGAGCCCACACCTTTGCTGCCGCACAAAGGCAGAGAACCACGGTGCATGAATAACAGGAAATGTATGTTTAAGAAGTCACGTGGCATGCAACGTGAAAACAAGGAAGCAGACTTGCCCTCTAGGTGGAAGGTCCAGCAGCGGCTTTCCACTACGAAAGTATCCAAGTCATGACACCAAATATGTTAGCGGTGGAAGGGATCGGAGTTACACCAAGTTACCAGTGGCCTATCTACGGGTCCATAGCAACCTCAATTCTTGCCTCCTCAGAAGACAGAATTCGACTGAGTACCATAAGGCAGAATTAGAGACTGAGGCAAGCTTCAAAGCAGGAGTGAACGTTTATTAAAAAGCTTTAGAAGAGTAAGGAAAGCCAGGGAAAGAGAGAGAAGAAGGAAAGTACCGCTTGGAAGAGGGCCAAGCAGGCAACATGAGAAACCAAGTGCGCCCAATGAGCAAACTTAAATAGTGCATCTGGCCCTACACTTTCCCTGAAAGGAGAGAGAGAAGGCTTTCAATCTACAGTCCATGGGAAAGAGTTAATGGCTTGGCCAGACAGTCATGGATAGGAAAGAAAAAAGATTAGAGAATTCATTATGCAAAAGTCTGGAAAAAAGACCTATTGCTGGACTCCTCAGAATGGCAGAGTAGGAGAATATTTGTGTTCCATTGAGTTCTCACACAGGGCTGGCTTCTCCACTGAGGAGAATCCTACCTAGTGAGGAGAAGAAAACCTGTCCTGTGGATTTCATTTAGCCTTTTTCACTGGCTACCCTACGGCTTGGTCAATAAGCATAGAAACTTACTGGCATGATAGCAGAGATGGAAGTGATACATGACTCAGCAATATGAACTTTCTCTCACCAAAGAAGATGCAGAAAATGGTACTAATGAATATCTGCTACATCAAGGAAACAGAAAACACAAACGCGACGTGCACACACACACACACACACACACAGATGTGAGAATATTGTTTCCATAAAATAGAACAGGTATGGTATTGAAAAAGGTAAAATTTTTTTAGAAATAATTAGAAGTTTAAAATATAACTCTTGATTTAAATAATTAAATATATAGACTAGATAGAAGAATGGAAAAATATAAATATCAAATAGCTTGAAAATTGAGATAAAAAAATTATCCCAAAACACAGTAGTAACACAGTACAAAGATATGTAAGTAGAAAACTGGAGACATAAAATATGGATGTAAGAGTTCTAATATTCAAAAAAGAGTCCAAATAACCAAAACAATCCTAAGCGAAAAGAACACAGCTGGAGGCATCACACTACCCGACTTTAAACTGCACTACAAGGCTATAGGAGCTTAAACATCGTGGTACTTGTACGAAAACAGAGGCACAGACAAATGGAACAGGTTAGAGAATCCAGAAATAATGGGAGTACACTTACAACTATCTGATCTTTGACAAACCTGACAAAAACAAGCAATAGGGAAAGGACACCCTATTCAGTAAATGCTACTGGGATAGCTGGCTAGCCATATGCAGAAGATTGAAACTGGACCTATTCCTTATACCATATATAAAAATCAACTCAAGATGGATTAAAGATTTGAATGTAAAACCCAAAACTCTAAAAATCCTAGAAGATAATCTAGGAAATACCATTTTGGACATAGGACGTGTCAAAGATTTCATGACAGAAATGCCATAAGCAATTGCAACAAAAACAAAAATTGACAAATGGTATCTAATTAAACTAAAGAACTGCTGCACAGCAAAAGAAACTGTCAACAGTATAAACAAACAACCTACAGAAAGGAAGAAAATATTTACAAACTATGCATCTGACAAAGATCTAATATCCAGAATCTATAAGGAACTTAAACAAATTAACAAGCAAAAAAACACCACCATTAAAAAGTGAGCAAAGGACATAAACAGACACTTTTCAAAAGAAGACACATATGGAGCCAACAAGCATATGAAAAAATGCTCAACATCGCTAATTATTACAGAAATGCAAATCAAAACCATAATGAGATACCATCTCCCACCAGTCAGAATGGCTATCACTGAAAAGTAAAAAACAACAGATGTTGGTAAGGTTGCAGAGAAAAGGGAACCCTTATACACTGCTGATGGGAATGTGAATTAGTTCAGCCATTTTGGAAAGCAATTTGGTAATTTCTCAAAGAACCTAAAACAGAATTGCCATTCTGCCAAACAATCCCATTATTGTGTATGTACCCAATGAAATATAAATTATTCTACCTTAAAGATACATGCACATGTATGTTCATCATGGCACTATTCACAATAACAAAGACATGGGATCAAACCTAAATGCCCATCAGTGATAAACTGGATAAAGAAAATATGGCACATGCACACCGCGGAATATATGCAGCCGTAAAAAAAGAATGAAATCATCTCATATGCAGTAACATGGATGAAACTGGAGGGCATTATCGTCAGCAAACTAATGTAGAAACAGAAAAGCAAATACCGCATGTTCTCATTTATAAGTGGGAGCTAACCATTCAGTACACATAGACACAAAGAAGGGAACAACAGACACTGGGGCCTTCTTTACAGTGGAGGGAGGGAGGAAGGTGAGGATCCAAAAACTACCTATTGGTACTGTGCTTTTTACCTAGGTGACAAAATAATCTGTATGTCAAACCCCTATGACACGCAATTTACCAACATAACAAACCTACACATGTACCCCTGAACCTAAAATAAATAAATAAATAAAATGATGTGGGAAAAAGGTTTAATCATAAGAACTCAAATACAAGTTTATGCCAAACAAATCTCAAAATTAGTTGAAATAGATAATGTAGTAGAAAAAACTGAGTAAGCAAAGTTGACTCAAAAATGAGCTGACACCCTGAGAAACCCAGTACCTATAAAAGAAATTAAGAAGAAATCAAAACTCTAGAAAGGACACAATTCCCAGACAATCTTCTGGGCACATTGTATTAAACCTACAAAGAACAGATAATTCCTGTTTTATTCACACTGTTACAGAACATAGAAAAAAATGGAGTGTTTTCAGCTCATTCTACAAATTTAACATCACACTGAACCATAAGCAGATAAAAATAGAAAGAAAGAAACCCACAAAAAAATTTAAAAACCCAAAGACAAATAAAGGCAAAAATTTCCCCCAAAATATTGGAATTTTTTATATTATACTTTAAGTTTTGGGATACATGCACAGAAGGTGCAGGTTTGTTACATAGGTATACACGTGCTATGGTGGTTTGCTGCACCCATCAACCCATCATCTACATTAAGTATTTCTCCTAATGCTATTCCTCCCCTAGCCTTCCAACCCCCAACAGGCCCCAGTGGGTGATGTTCCCCTCCCTGTGTCCATATATTCTCATTGTTCAACTCCCACTTATGAGTGAAAACATGTGGTGTTTGGTTTTCGGTTCCTGTGTTAGTTTGCTGAGAATGATGATTTCCAGGTTCATACATGTTCCTGCAAAAGACATTAACTCATCCTTTCTTATGGCTGCATAGTGTATACGTGCCATTGTGTATATGTGCCACATTTTCTTTATCCAGTCTAACATGATGGGCATTTGGGTTGGTTCCAAGTCTTTGCTATTGAGAATAGTGCTGTAATAAACATACGTGTGCATGTGTCTTCCTAGTAGAATGATTTATAATCCTTTGGGTATATACCCAGTAATGGGATTGCTGGGTCAAATGATATTTCTGGTTCTAGATCCTTGAGGAATCGCCACACTGTCTTTCACAATGGGTTGAACTAATTTACATTCCCACCAACAGTGTAACAGCATTCCTGTTTCTCCACATCCTCTCCAGCATCTGTTGTTTCATGACTTTTTAATGATTGCCATTCTAACTAGCATGAGATGATATCTCATTGTGGTTTTGATTTGCATTTCTCTAATGACCAGTGATAGTGAGCTCTTTTACATATGTTTGTTGGCTGCATAAATGTCTTCTTTTGAGAAGTGTCTGTTCATATCCTTTGCCCACTTTTTGATGGGGTTGTGTGTTTTTTTTCTTGTACATTTGTTTAAGCTCCTTGTAGAATCTGGATATTAGCCCTTTGTCAGATGGCTAAACTGCAAAAATTTTCTCCCATTCTATAGGTTGCCTGTTCACTCTGATGATAGTTTCTTTTGCTGTGCAGAAGCTCTTCAGTTTAATTAGATCCCATTTGTCAATTTTGGCTTTTATTGCCATTGCTTTTGGTGTTTCAGTCAAGAAGTCTTTGCCCATGCCTATGTCCTGAATGGTATTGCCTAGGTTTTCTTCTAGGTTTTTATGGTTTTATGTCTTACATTTAAGGCTTTAATCCCTCTTGAGTTAATTTTTGTGTAATGTTTACACATTGAAGGGGTCCAGTTTCAGTTTACTGCATAGTCTAGTCAGTTTTCCCAACACGATTTATTAAATAGAATCCTTTCCCCATTGTTGTTTGTGCCAGGTTTGTCAAAGATCAGATGGCTGTAGATGTATGGCATTATTTCTGAGGCCTCTGTTCTGTTCCATTGGTCTATATATCTGCTTTGGTGCAAGTACCAGGCTGCTTTTGTTACTGTAGCCTTGTAGTATAGTTGAAAGTCCGGTAGCATGATGCCTACAGCTCTGTTCTTTTTGCTTAGGATTGTCTTGGTCATACAGGCTCTTTTTTGGTTCCATATGAAATTTAAAGCAGTTTTTTCGAATTCTAAGAAGAAAGTCAATGGTAGTTTGATGGAGATAGCATTGAGTCTATAAATTACTTTGGGCAGTATAGCCATTTTCATAATATTGATTCTTCCTATCCATGAGCATGGAATGTTTTTCCATTTGTTTCTGTCCTCTCTTATTTCCTTGAGCAGTGGTTTGTAGTTTTCCTTGAAGAGGTCCTTCACATCCCTTGTAAGTTGTATCCCTAGGTATTTTATTCCCTTTCTAGGATATAAACTATCGCATAAACAGAACCCATGACAAAAAGCACATAATTATCTCAACAGATGCAGAAAAGGCCTTCAATAAAATTCAACAGCCCTTCATGCTAAAAACTCTCAATAAACAGTATTGATGGAATGTATCTCAAAATAATAAGAGCTATTTATGACAAACCCACAGCCAGTATCATACTGAATGGGCAAAAGCTGGAAGCATTCCCTTTGAAAATCAGCACAAGACAAGGATGCCCTCTCTCACTGCTCCTATTCAGCATAGTATTGGACATTCTGGCCAGGGCAATCAAGCAAGAGAAAGAAATAAAGCGTATTCAAATAGGAAGAAAGGAAGTTAAATTGTCTCTGTTTGCAGATGACATGATTGTATATTTAGAAAATCCCATCATCTCAGCCCAAAACCTCCTTAAGCTAATAAGCAACTTCAGCAAAGTCTCAGGATACAAAATCAATGTGCAAAACTAACAAGCATGCCTATACACCAATAATAGACAATCAGAGAGCCAAATATTGACATTTTCACTCAGTAATGCATTAAGAGAATTATAGCATGAACTTGCAGTCTTTTCTCAGAAATGCTAGATAGATTAACATTAGTCTGTCATTTAGTGTAATTCACTACACCAAGAGCTTAAAAAAGAAAAATTACATTATTACCTAAATACACATGAAAAGGCACTTACTAAAGCTTAATGATCACTCTTGATAAGAAAAGATTTTCTTCAGCAAACTGACAGAAGCTACCACCAGAAACCTATGTGATACTTCTGATGAATTATAAAGACCATTTCCATTGAAGTTTAAAATAAGTGGAAGGTTCTGTTACTCCCTCAGTGGGAACAAACTCCAAAAAAGCAAGGTAGTAAATCAAGAAACAGAAAGATATGGGATCCAGGAAGCAGGAGATACAACACAGAAGAGAGGCAAACGAAATCCCCAGGATTACTGTGAAGGAAAATCCAGAGTGATAAATGTGCAGAAGATCTAGAAAGTAAGGTACAGAAGGTTGAATGATTACTGGAAGGATAATTCAAAAAAAATTTTTAAAATTAAATTGACAGGACAGTGTTAAAATTCATTGCGACAATATGTAGACTTTGGGTAGAGAGTTTGCATAGAAATTAGTAATCCATTTACAAAAACTAAGCAAAGGAAAAATGAATTAATGATTAATCCTGGACAGGGAGACTTAAGAAAAATAAATACAGTATTCTATATGACTCAGCTAAAAATACTATTTATAATCATTGGGCTGGGAACAGTGGCTTATGCCTGTAATCCCAGCACTTTGGGAGGCCGTGGCAGGTGGATCACTTAAAGTCAGGAGTTCGAGACCAGCCTGGCCAGCATGGTGAAACCCCATCTCTACAAAAATATAAAAATTACCCCCGCATGGTGGCGGGTGCCTGTAATCCCAGCTACTCAGGAGGCTGGGACAGGAGAATCACTTGAACCCAGCAGGCAGAGGTTACAGCAAGCCGAGATCATGCCACTGCACTCCAGCGTGGGTGACAAGAGTGAGACTCCATCTAAAATAAAAAACAAAATAAAAAATATAGCCACAATAACATATAATATGTAAACTGAATACTGATTTAACCAAAACTGTGATGTAAATCATTTGGGAATATGGGGGAGGGCATATATTAGAGAGCTCTAATCTTCCATAATAATAAGTCAATGAAGAATATTTAAAATTGAAAAAATTTAAAAGTATTAATATAAGCATGATATTTAGAAATATAAGTATAAAAAAAAAAACCAGAAGAAATAGCTATGAGAATTGAAAGTGGCTGCCACTGAGGAATGACAGAGGTGGAGAAGAATGAAGCAAGGATTGTCAGTTTCTATGTCGTGTAAAACTAATTTACTTACCTAAAATACCTTCATATATTCCTTTAGTAAAAATTAAAACTAAATTCAGATTTTAAAAAAGACTGACAGTATCCAGTGAGGATGTAGAGAAACATATGTAATCTTAGACCTGATAGCTAAGAGAATAACTTAGTACAGGCTTTCTAGAGAGCATGTTGGCAGTAATATCAAAATTTCAAATATCCTTATTATCTAATCCAACAATTCCTCCTCTGGCAAATTATTTTAAGAAACAACAGGGCAGATGTAAAGATTTACCTAAAAGAGTGTTCACAGGATCATACTTTAAAATACTGGAACATTCTGACTATTCATGTATATTGATAAGGACTGATTTAGTACATTATATACTTCCATACACGGGAATACCTGCAGACTTTTACAATATTGACATAAAGTAGTGGTTTCAAATCATGTTTTTGGAAGTCTATATTCATTTCTCTAGGGCTGCCATAACAAAGTACCAAAATCTAGGTGGCTTAGAAAAACAGAAATCTATTGTCTTATGGTTGTTGGCTAGAACTCTTAGATCAAGGTGTCAGCAGTGCTGGTTCCATCTGAGGGCTGTGAGGGAGAATTTCTTTCATGCTTCTCTCCTACTTCTTGCATTTGCTGGCAATCTTTGGGGTTCCTTGGCTTGTGGATGCACCACTCTGATCTCTGCCTTTATCTTCACATGGCAGTCTTCCTAGGCATGTACCTGTGTCTGTATCCAGATTTCCCTTTTTTGTAGGGACACCAATCATGTTGCATTAGGGTCCACTCTGGTAACCTCATCTTAACTTGATCATCTGTAAATACCCTGTAAGCATTTGGTCACATTCAAAGGAACTTGGGGGGTAGGACTTCAACATCTTTTTACAGAATACATTCAACCCATAACAGAATTGTGGGGTCTCTGAGGGGTGCCTCAAAAACTATTGCAATTAACTGTAGGTCCTGAGCCAGTGAGCTCTAGACTTCGCTTGTCCACTTTAACTAGAGAAGTTCCTATTTTTATAAATTAATATACTGAAAGTTCATATGAAGAAAAGCTTCCACAATTTAAAATGTTTAAAAGCAACCAATATAAAACTATATTTATATACGTCCCAAATATATTGCTAATTAACAAAAGCAGTTTGCAAGCATGTGAATATGTTCCCAGTTCTATATAAGTTTTAAAAAGTCACCATCTATAGCTACAGTGCTTATATTTAGATCAATACCATTTTTGCTACAACATATCCACAAAATATTTACATTATTAACATGGCTACAATTTTTCAAGTTCCCTTTATATGTGTCTTCATATTTTTCTATATTGTCTAGTTTTTTGCAGTGCTATATCTTGTAATTAAAAAAGACTATATTATTAAAGATATAAAAAGGTGGCCAGGTGTGATGGCTCATGCCTGTAATCCTAGGATTTCGGGAGGCTAAGGCAGGCAGATGGCTTGAGCCCAGCAGTTCACAATCAGCTCAGGCAACATGGCAAAACCCCATCTCTACAAAAATAAAAATAGAAAAAGACATGATATTCAGTAAATACATGTTGGTAAATTGATCAATATAATTTTATTAGTCTGGCTTGGCTTATAAGAATTTCAAACTGAGAGAATTTACGTAATTATTCAAGTTCTACTTTTCAGAACATCAATCCTTGCCATTCAAATCCTACTGATGCTCTCTGATAAAAGTGAGTCTGAAAACCCAAGTCTATTCACGAATGAACAAACAAAATGTGGTACAAACATACAATGCAATATTATTCAGCCTTTAAAAACAAGAAAATTCTGACACATAGTACAACATGGGTGAACCTTGAAGACATTATGTTAAGTGAAATAAGATAGTCACAAAAGGACAAATGCTGTGCAATTCCACTTACATGAGGTATTTAGAGTAGTCTGATTCATAGACACCAAAAGTAAAATGGTAGTCACTAGGAACTGGGGGCAGGGGTAAATGAGGATTTATTGAATGAGTATGGAGTTTCAGTTTTGCAAGAACAAAAATTGTTCTGGAGATGGGTGGTGGTGATGGTTGCACAACAGTGTGAGTGTGCTGAATACCACTGAACTGTACACTTAAAAATGGTTAAAATGGGCCGGCTGAGGTGGCTCACGCCTAGAGGCTGAGGTGAGTGGATCACCTGAGGTTTGGAATTCGAGACCAGCCTGGCCAACATGGTGAAACCCTGCCTCTACTAATAATAACAAAAAATTTAGCCGAGTTTGGTGGTGCACACTTGTAATCCCAGCTACTCGGGAGGCTGAGGCAGGAGAAATGCTTGAACCCAGAAGGCAGAGATTGCAGTGAGCCGAGGTTGCAGTGAGCTGAGACCATGCCATTGCACTCCAGCGAAAGAAACTCCATCTCAAAAAAAAAGTTAAAATGATGACTCTTGTACATAGTTTACCACAATTAAAAAATAAACAATAAAAAAAAGATTTTGATTTTTTTTTTTTTTTTTTTTTTTTTTTTTTTTGAGACGGAGTCTGGCTCTGTCGCCCAGGCTGGAGTGCGGTGGCCGGATCTCAGCTCACTGCAAGCTCCGCCTCCCGGGTTCACGCCATTCTCCTGCCTCCGCCTCCCAAGTAGCTGGGACTACAGGCGCCCGCCTCGTCGCCTGGCTAGTTTTTTGTATTCTTTAGTAGAGACGGGGTTTCACCGTATTAGCCAGGATGGTCTCGATCTCCTGACCTTGTGATCCGCCCGTCTCGGCCTCCCAAAGTGCTGGGATTACAGGCTTGAGCCACCGCGCCCGGCCAGATTTTGATCTTAAAACACTTCAAGGTAATGTATACCTAGCTGACATTCATTTTTAATATCATAAGCTCATTTACTTATTATTTTTCATTAATGAATCATTATAACATAATCACCATTTTCATCATCCCTATCAGCATCAAAGTACTGCAAAAACCAGCTGTATGCTTTATTCTAAAGATCACTTTTCATTTTCTTTATACAGGCAGCATAAATACTTTTGGAGAAAAACACTATGAGGAACATTGAGAAAGTCCTTATTTGGAATACTTAGCTGGACTTACCTAAACTGAACTTTCCCTTCCTTGACCCAGGGCAACCTCTGCCAAGCCCACCACCCTCCAGCTCCCACGCCATGAAAGATCGAAGAAGATAATCAGAAAAGCCACCCAAGAAAAGGAAAAGGGAGAATCAGTTACATATCCAGCAAGCCAGAAAACAAGAAAACCCAAATCTGTTCCAGTTCTCTAGTTTCACCTTAAAGGCAAAGAACTGTAGATGCTTGTGAGGAGCTCTTCAAAGCCTAAATTCATAGCCTCTCTACGCGGGAGGTTACCAGCATGTGAAGAAAAACAACCACTACCAGAAAAGCTCTTCTTTGTTTTCATTCTTTGGAGTCCTTCAGGAAACTCTTGATAATGTGAAATGTTATTACTGCAAATGTTGGCTCAGGCAAATTTACTCTAGAGTCTGACTATCACTGACTTGTTCGCAAAATAAAATCATTTTTAAAGCCTACGAGGAAAGCCAAGAGCAAACCACAAATCAGAAAACCACCAAGGCGGGCTGGCCTCATTGCCAGAGTTTAATGTGATCTAATGGGAGGACAACGAGATGTGAGAATTTGATTTTACGATGCTCCATGTAACATTTGGCAATACGGAGGGGTTGGGCCCAACTTCCCCATCCTTAAGCAAACATTTGAAGTAATGTTTCACTTTCTCATCAGTTTAATTCTGTCAACGAGAGGATAGAGATTCAGCCTGCCCTGCTGATTTTAAAAGTTCTGTCTGCTTCGGATGCTCATAGATTTGCTTAATATCCATTTGTATAAGATGAAGATGGGCAGGTGGAGAAGGGGCCAGGAAAATAGGATGAAACTATTTAGTGGCAGTGTACCAACTGGACTGCCACTCTCTTCTGCACTGGTGATTTATTCCATGGGTGGGAAGGCAGGAATAGGGCTAACTTAAGCAACATTCTTTCGCAAGCAAAAACTAACCCCAGTGAGAAAGAGTCAGATCCGGGCTGAATCACATTGCCCAGTCTCACAGCAAATGGGACTGGAACTCAGGTGGAGCTCTACTTCCCATCACTCATTCTTTAAAAAAGAAATAAAATGGTAGCAACACAGAAATGCTTTGCATATGTCAAATTAACAGCGGAGGACCCTATGGAATAGAGAAAGTCAGTCAGGAAATCCCATAAAAGGGCACATGAGCAATGAAAAATACATTAAAGTTACATATTTCATGTAGCTTTTATTTCTGTTGCCAGGACAATGGAATGAGAATCAGATCTCTTTTTTTCCTTCTTACAGAAGAATGCAACCCTACCAATGCCAAACTCCTACTTACACTGTCATTTTATAGCAATTACAAAGTTGGCCCAGTGAAGAAATGTAAAACTCATAGAGTCAAGTTTCTTGAAGCAATAGTTTGCTAAAGGAAGTGTAACAAATCCAAGGGTCTAGGAAAAATTTACTAGAACTTCTATTTCTATTGACTTTTAAGCTAAACACTAAGAAGGAAAGAAAGCCTCACTAAGAGTTAAAATCTGGATGACACCAGGTGTCCACACCAGGTGACAGACCGTCACCTCTCACCTGCCACCTGTGGACTGTGAGTCTTCCTGAAAGAAGGCTGAGGGCTCAAAGTGCTGAGGGTATGATAGGGGTAGCATCAGTTCAGGCAGGCTGGGCTGCAGTAACATATAGACCAAGCAGGTAATGGCTCAATGCAATAGAAAGTTAGTTTTTGCTTAGGTAGCCATCCTGGTGATGAGATCAGCAGGACAGCTCAAGCCATGCCATCACTCAGATGAGGATCTGCCAACTTCCACTTATGGTTAACATAGCCATCTGCATTGCTTCCTGCAGGAAGAAGGAAGAACCGTGGAGAATCACTTCTAGGAGACTTTTTATGGGACCAGACTGGAAGTGGTACATATTATTGAAGTTCATCCTCCATTGGCCATGACTTAGTCTCAGAGCCACACCTAACTACAAGGGAAGCCAGGAAATGCAGCCTGGTTATGTGCTCAAGAAGAAGAAACAAATTATGGCTAACAGTCAGCAGGTTCTACCATAGGTGTCCTCATCCATTCAGTGGATTGCAATGTATTGCAATCAACATGTTCCCCTCACACAGATTTAACCATTTTAATAAAATTTAACCTCATGAAATGAACAGGTAGCTGAAAAATATTCCTACTACAAAGTTAAAAATTGAAGATAATATTAATAATATGAACACAAGCCAATCACAAGAAAAGAACAGAGCTAAAGCCTCATATTTTAAACTCCTTGTCAACAATAATGTGAGGTTTTTTTAGAAAAGACTATTAAATTACTTCTGGAAAGAAGTCAAACCAAATATTTTTAAAAATTTTAAGTTTATTTGAAATACAGATTTATATCCACTTTTATAATAATGGACCTTATATACCATATATACCTGAAACATGACTAATAAGAATGTGAACATATCAAAATTAGCAAAAAATTTAAGTAGTCATAAAATAAACATGGAGAAAAGCTTCTGTAATTTTATGTGCAGTTTAAAGTCATGTTATACTTAATCTATTATTTTGAAAAATTTTACTAAGCTTGATGAGAGATGTTTAGAGGTCTCCTTTGAGATTTCTCATTAAATAATAAAGTACAAAAAGAAACATACCATTGGGTTCTCATTTTTTCTTCACCCCTTAATTTAAAATTGCAAAATAACATATGTAAAACAATCTGGCAGTAGGCTGGGCATGGTGGCTCACGCCTGTAATCCCAGCACTTTGGGAGGCCAAGACGAGCAGATCACTTGATGCCAGGAGTTCGAGACCAGTCTGTGAAACGTAGCAAACCCCGTCTCTACTAAAAATTAGCTGGACATGGTGGCATACACCTATAATCCCAGCTACTCAGGTGGCTGAGGCACAAGAATCACTTGAACCTTGGAAGCGGAGGTTGCAGTGAGCTGAGATTGCACCACTGCACTCCAGCCTGGGCAACAGAGTGAGACTCTGTCTCAGAAAAAAAAAAAAAAAAAAAAAAAAAAAAAAAAAAAAAAAAAAAAAAATCTGGCAACAAAATTGTATTCCTCTGTTAATATAAAAAAAAAAAAGCTGAAGTTTTAAGAAATAATTAAAATATGTTTTGTAGTGTTGGGAAGTTGATTTACAGATCAATGAAAGTACAGGTTTCTAATGTATCTCAGCTTATGGTATTTTCTAGATCCTGTTTCAATGGTTAAATATATAACTATTTGTGTATGTGTGTGTGCACGCATATACCTGTGCATATACCACAGAAAGATATGTACTAAAGAATGTGCCTTCTCAAAAATCACTCAACTAATATTTATAGCGCACCTGCTCCTTATCCTGATGCAGTTTTCATTACGGTAGCAATACTCAATCTAGCAAAAACAATATTTTAAAAGAAAATTGTGTAAGTGTATCAGTGATGGAGCAACTACTTCGATGAAATGTTTTAAAAGGTTTTGGGAATAAGTTTACTGAGGCAGCATAAATGAAATCTTTTTGCTTCACCATTCATAGGCAAGCTATTGTAACAAAATGCTACAAAATGTCACTCATAAGTTTAATTTTAGAAAAACTAGAACCTTCAAATAAAGGGAAGTCAAATACCTAATACCCATTAGGATGACTACTATCAAAAAACGAAACAGAAAATAGCGAGCATTGGCAAGGATCTGGAGTTAGTATATTCTCGTGCACTATTGGTGGGAATATGAAATGGTATCGTTGTTACGGGAAACAAAATGGTAGTTCCTCAAAAAATTAAAAATTGAATTACTATATGATGCATACATTCTACTTCTGGGTATATACCCAAAAGAATTGAAAGCTGGGTCCTGAAGAGATATTTGTACACCCATGTTCATAGCACCATCATTCACAAAAGCCAAAAGGTGGAAGCAACCCAGTGTCCATCAACAGAAGAACAGATAAGCAAAATGTGATACAGATATGCGTACAACGAAATAGTGTTCAGCCTTTAAAAAGAAGGAAATTCTCACAAATGCCATAATATGGATGAGCCTCAAGGACATTATGCTAAATGAAATAAGCCAATAACAAAAACTAGTATATAATGTCACTTATATGAGTACCTATAGTAGTGAAATGCATAGAGACAGAAAGCGAAAGGGTAGTTATCAGAGACTAGGGAGAAGGAGAGATGGACAGTTGCTTAATAGGTATAGAGTATCTGTTTTGCAAGATCCATATAATTCTGGAGATTGGTTATCCAACAATGTGAATGTACTTAACATTAATGAACTATACATTTAAAAAATGCTAAAATGGTAAATATGTATTGTAAGTATTTTACTATAATTAATTGTTTTAATGTAGAGGAGTCTACAGTTGGCTATTGAGACATGGAGCAATGATGAAAATATTTTCTATAACTCAGAGTTTGCTGACATTATAAAACAAGAAACACACACACCATCTACTTTCAAGGTAAAGATGATATTTTCACAATGAATTTAAAGTAATTGTTCTTTGAAAGAAATTCAAGTTATACTGAGAACATTTTGAAAACATATTTAAAGTGTTTCCATCCCTATGTGTGTTGTTGCTGATAATTATACAAATGCAGCCCTATAAAAATGTTCATAACTGAACACTTACACTTAGAAATGGAACATTTAAGCTATTTAATAATTTATCAAAGTGTTTTAATGGTTTTGAATTCAGTTGGTAAACCAGTAACAAGCAACTCCCAATTATTTGTAAGAACAAGTGGTTAACATCAGAGAAGATAAACAATTTTATCCAAATTTCAACAGAAGTTTCTGCATAATTGAAATATAGACTAGAGAAATGACCATCATGATTTAGTAAGCCTAGTCAATGATGGGTTCCTTCCATTCCTTCATTCCTTCCATTTGTAGATTCCATTCAGATCTAAAAATACTTCCTAGGGATCTTTTTAAGATAAGGCAATCAAAATTCAAAAACTGTCAGATTGTGAATTCGTTAAAATCGAGTTTTAAACTAGGATTTTAAAAACATATTAAAGCATATTAAATCATACAACTCTCACTAATGAGAGCAAAAAGAGCTAGGTATCTTAAGCAAAAATAAGTAAAATAATTTTTAGAGTATTCTTTCTTTCATCTATTTTAAGCCTATGTTATTTTCTATCTTACATATGTCTTATAAAGTGCATAATATATTGGTACATAGCATATGCATATAACTCACAAACAAATTAATTTTGTTCATACATAAAAATGTTTATTAATATGGATATAAAATATAGAGACTATTGGTCTAAAATGTCTTGGAAACCAGTTAGGGAGAAATCTATAAACTTTGGTTTAAAAAGCAAATGGTCTAAATCTGCAATATGGAAGACCAAGGTTACATATGAGAAAGGCTTTTCTTTATAGTAGAAGCAAGAAGCCACAAGAGTAATTCTCACCCATTGAAATTATGTAGGTATAGTTCTTCCTTAGAGTAATGAGATCAATTCATTTTATTCATAGGAATATTATGTAGCTCTATTGTCCTTAAGTGCCATCCAGGAGATAATTCTAAGTATATATCTACAGTCAAGAATAACATTTTGATAGTGAAGTAACACTGTACACACAGATTTTCTCTTAGAATATTTAAAGTACTTATGCTTTCATCACTAAGTTTTCTTGCATCTGTTTTGGAATGTGATGGGACACATTTAAGTAAACAAACAATCACATATATAAACACTGTATTAACCTTTTAATCATTTGATCCCTCCCTTCATGTAAAACCTCTGCAGAAGGAAAAAAAATTTTATCACAAAATAGCTACATCATTCCCATTATTTAGAATGTCTTTCCTTTCTTCTTTCATTTTATCTTAGTTTTCTCTGTAATTTGGGGTTCACTTCCAAAAAATTGTATTCAACAACTATTTGAGTATACTACATGCTTCTATGGTAGATTGATTGCAAAAATGGCCCTGTTTTCTATATCGACATGCTCTTTGCAATGTGGCTTTGCAGTTCCTCTTATTAGAAAGTGAGTATATTTTCCCATCTCTTGAATATGGACTAACTTTGGCACTTTTTTTTGGCCAACAAAACATGGCAGAGGTGGTAATGTGTCAGTTCCAGTCTAGGTCTACTTCCACCATATGTCTTTGAAAACTCACTAACCCACACAATAAGTCCAGGATGGGTATGAGACTACATGCAAGAGAGCTGAGGTGTTCTAGATGATTACTAACGAATGTCCCAGGCCGGGCACGGTGGCTCATGTCTGTAATCCCAGCACTTTGGGAGGCCGAGCAGGTGGCCTTGAGGTCAGGAGTTCACTTGAGGTCAGGAGTTCAAGACCAGCCTGGCCAACACGGAGTAACCCCATCTCTACTAAAAATACAAAAATTAGCCAGGTGTGGTGGTACATGCCTGTAGTCCCAGCTACTTGGGAGGCTGAGGCAGGAGAATCACTTGAACCCAGGAGGTGGAGGTTGCAGTGAGCTGAGATCGTACCATTGCACTCTGACCTGGGCAAGAAGAGTGAAATCCTGTCCCACCCCTACCCCTCCCCCCAAAAAATGTCCTGAACAGAGTTGCCTAATCTGCATGTGGCTAACAGCAGATGCATGTAGAGGTCCAGCCAAGGGCAGAAGAGCCACCCAACTGAGCCCAGACCAGATTAGCAGCTCATAGAATTTTGAGCTAAATGAATGGTTACAATTCTAAGCAGCTAAGTTTTGGGCTGGTTTGTTAAGCAGTATTATTGTGATAACTGCTAACAATCCTTACTAGGCATACTAAAAAGATGGAAACAATGTGGTCCTTTCTGCCCTTGAAGGACTCATCTTCTGTATAAGGTTTTTTAATCTGGGGCTCACAGATGGACTTTAAAGAGATCTTAAATTATTTTAAACTATATGTGAGATTTAACATGTCTTCTCAAGTGTTTTTCCTCTGGGGAAGTGGAGTTTTTAGTTTTTATCAGATTCTTAAATAAGTTGATCTCTCACCAAAAGGTTAATACAGCACAGTCGTGAAGATACTGATGTAGTTATACAAAGTATAATACATCAAATCCAGTAATAGAGGTATGTGACAAGTAGTATGGCAATACAGAGAAGAAAACTTTTAAATCTCCTGAGGAGTTCTAAGGCTTTCTCAAAGAAATTATTCTTCCCAAGTGTCTCCACAGATACAAACAACCTTTCATGCAATGGGATAGCAGGTACAATAACATGGAAAAGTAAAACTGCCTGGTTTATTTACGGAAAAGAAATTGTACATGTAGCAAGAGACATAGTTAAGGTATGGAAGATAAAACTGAAGAAGGCTGAGGTCAAGATGTAGTCCATGCCAGGGAATTTGTTTTTTAAAACTGTAACGATCTGCCACTAAAAGTTTTTAAGCAAAGAAAAAACATTGTGAAAACTCACATTTTAGAAGTCCTAGTGGCAGAGAATAGAACAGCTTGCTTGGAGAAATGACTGGTGCAAGCTGGCAATAGTATAGGCAAGAAATGATGGAAGTCTGAATTCAGGGAGTGGTACAGGGTGTAGAGGACAGAGGTGAGGTTTGAAAGTAGAATCATCAGGAGCTATTGACTGATTAGGTATAAAAGTGAGAAAGCAATCTGGGATTAGTATTTCTTGATTGCAAAAATGGAGATGGTGATAAAAATCACTGAGGAGAGAATGCCAAAGGAGCATCAAGGAGAGAGAAATTTTTTAAATCCCATTTTGAACATGTTAAATTACAGATTGTGCAGCAGGCCTAGAACTCAAACAAATAGTGAAGGATGAAGATTTAGAAGTTACTGACTATAAATTCCGAGGAATTTGAGGAGTCAAGGAAAATGCAGCACGTAAGAAAAAATTGAGGGGAATACATATGTTCTAAACATGAAAATATGCATGCCTTGGTTAAAGGCACTTAAAGAATTGCCAGCCCAGTGCAAAAATGACTCTTCTGTGACTGGCTCTTGAAAAGAAAAAAAAAGACAGAGAGAGAACAAAAACAGAGAGAGAAAATACCAACCTTTCCTCAGTACGTGGAGCAGCAGGTCAAGTCCTGTGAGCTAAGGCTGGGGTGGAAGTCAGTGCTCTACCCTTGAACTGCAAATGCACACAAGTCTCCAGTCTGTACTGTCTATACCCTGCATACACTTCTTGCAGATCAGCTCCACACATTTGTCACTTGAACCAACACTTCCTAAGAGCAGGAAGTTATAACAGCACAGAGAGTGAGAGATATTTCCAAAAGCTTTGGATAAATTAGCATCAAATTCAGATTTTATAAAGTTTTTATGTACAAACACTGACTTATCCCAAAACAAAAACAAAGCAAAATAAAAACCTCCAGAAAATGTTTAAGAGAATACCTAATATATGCAGAGCCCATGACAAAGTACTGTGGGAATGAAAATATGAATAGAGCATAAAATCTGATCTTAAAGGAAAAATCAGCTACCATCCATGGTGACTGTGAGATACGTAATTTGCAAGTTATAGGTATAAAGCCCATGATAATGGATAAGGCCAACCAGAAGGTGGGGGAAATGCAGAACTCACAAATGGTAGCCTGTTTTTCTCAGAGTTTTGTTTGGCCTATACAGTGTTTTTTAAAACGATGTTATCTGCCAATATTTAAAAATTGGGAGATTTCACCCCAAAAAATCAAATTCAACTTCTCTTGGAAAATTAATTAAAAGAAATTGCAACACTGGGCTCATGTTGCCACTCAGCAATAACTGGAGCTGAAAAGCAGTGGCTACCTTTAGAATGACCACGTGTCCTTCAATTAGCCACCTTTCTCATTGTCTTCACTAATTGTATTTACCTGCCTGCTCCTTGTAGGCATCTGAATTTGTGACCGTCTGTGTAGAATCAGAAAAGAATTCTAAGAAAGGAAAACTGAATCATGTGCATCCAGCTATGGCTGTTTATAAGCCAGTATCTCTTCCCCACTAAAAATTAGCTGTTTAAGATCAGACGTGATGCTCCATTCATCTTTTCATTCCATTACTCTTCCAAGGGCTCTGCACATACGAGGTATCCTCCAAGCATTTTCTGCAAGTTTTTGTTTTGTTTTGTTTGTTTTTGGTTTGGGATAAGTCAGCATTTATATATATAAATTTAAACTTATAAAACCTGAATTTGATGCTAATTTACCCAAAGGCATATTCATTATTCATTTCCCCTATTCACTGTTATTACCCTAAACATCTGCTCTGATCAAATAAGGGTCTTATTGAAGCTTTATGACCTTCTGTGGTCAGTAGCTAGAGTTGCACATCCAGAGTTAAGTAATAGTTAGTTCTGTGTCATACAAAGGATATAATAAGAATATAATAAAACCTCAAGAAATACGAAAAAATTATTTTCAGTTTATTGGGCTACTTTTTAATTTTCTGTGCCATTCTTCATTTAGAAAGATCAAAGAGAAGGACTTGAGATCATATACTTTGATGACTGGAACACTAAGGGAAGGAGAAAGGAGAGAAGTTTACATTCTTAAAAAGAAGAAAAAATCAATGTGCTAGTTAGAATTGTATCAGAATCCAACAAAGTTTCACAGGCTTGTGGCAATAAGTTCCTACTGTCAATTAGGAATATAAAAGAATTAACTGTATTATCAAGATCAAAGAAATATTAGAGCCACTTATCTGCATACCCTTAATCCCAAGGTTTTGCTCTATTTTAATTTTCTCACCTTTTTCCTGCTAAGTAAAGAAAGTGAGATATTAGCTCATATTAAAAAAAAAAAAAAAAAGATATAGCAACTATGACATGAAAGTTAGATCAATGTAGCTGTGGGGACCCGGAGCACACAGACCTCGCTGGCTTCACTCTTACCTCGGTGTCTGCTGCACCCTCCGCTTCCTCTCCTAGGCCACGAGACCCAGTGGCTAGAAATTCACCATGTCTATTCTCAAGGCCCATGCCAGGGAGATCTTTGACTCTCGTGGGAATCCCACTGCTGAGGTTGATCTCTTCACCTCATAAGGTCTCTTCAGAGCGGCTGTGCCCAGTGGTGCTTCAACTGGTATCTATGAGGCCCTAGAGCTCCGGGACAATGATAAGACTCGCTATACAAGGAAGGGTATCTCAAAGGCTGTTGAGCACATCATTAAAACTATTGCGCCTGCCCTGGTTAGCAAGAAACTGAACGTTACAGAACAAGAGAAGATTGACAAACTGATGATCGAGATGGATGGAACAGAAAATAAATCTAAGTTTGGTGCAAACGCCATTCTGGGGGTGTCCCTCACCGTCTGCAAAGCTGGTGCCGTTGAGAAGGGGGTCCCCCTGTACCGCCACATCGCTGACTTGGCTGGCAACTCTGAAGTCATCCTGCCAAACCCGGCTTTCAATGCCATCAATGGCGGTTCTTATGCCGGCAACAAGCTGGCCACGCAGGAGTTCATGATCCTCCGAGTTGGTGCAGCAAACTTCAGGGAAGCCAGGTGCATTGGAGCCGAGGTTTACCACAACCTGAAGAATGTCATCAGGAAGAAATACAGGAAAGATGCCACCAATGTGGGGGATGAACACGAAGTATCTGAAAGATGTCACTCTACAGAAACAGTGTGTACCATTCCGACGTTACAATGGTGGAGTTGGCAGGTGTACCCAGGCCAAGCAGTGGGGCTGGACACAAGGTCCATGGCCCAAAAAGAGTGCTGAATTTTTGCTGCACATGCCTAAAAATGCAGAGAGTAATGCTGAACTTAAGGGTTTAGATGTAGATTCTCTGGTCATTGAGCATATCCAAGTGAACAAAGCACCTAAGATGCGTCGACGGACCTATAGAGCTCGTGGTCGGATTAACCCATACAAGAGCTCTCCCTGCCACATTGAGATGATTCTTACTGAAAAGGAACAGATTGTTCCTAAACCAGAAGAGGAGGTTGCCCAGAAGAAAAAGATATCCCAGAAAAAACTGAAGAAACAAAACTTTATGGCACGGGAGTAAATTCAGCATTAAAATAAATGTAATTAAAAGAAAAAAAAAGTTAGATCAATGATGAAGATTTACAGTCTAAGGTTTACTCTCATTTTCAATAGTTCCCCCAAACTAAAGGTGATAAAAATACATTTTATGTAATCACATTAGCTCATTAATCACCTAAAGGCCTGGCTGTTGACCCTTCACCTTTCCCAATGGGACTGAGGAAGTCAATCAACTGATAAAATAAAGTCTCCATCAGACTTTAAAAAGAAAAAGCCCTTTTTAATGATTATGAAT
Organism: Rhinopithecus roxellana; assembly: GCF_007565055.1. NCBI lineage: Eukaryota > Metazoa > Chordata > Mammalia > Primates > Cercopithecidae > Rhinopithecus > Rhinopithecus roxellana. The sequence continues at coordinate 81,685,315 of NC_044550.1, forward strand.
AATATATATGTGAGATTCAGGTTAACTTCCCAAAATTTACATCGAGAAAAGAATCAAGAACATTAACTATACCAAAAAAAAAAAAAAAGGGGGGGGGGGATTTTTGCAATCTCTTTTTAAAAGTGAAAGAGAGAGGGAGAATAGATTTTAATGAGCTTCCCTGTTCACCTTGATTAAATCAGAACTTTAGAGAAAGTAACCTAGCAGAACTTCAGAAATGTGAAGTTCAAGTTCAACTAATGAAGGAACAAAGACTTTAATTTTAGCTGAATGATCTTCCCATGTCTGTGTCAGTTTCACACTCTATTAGATCCTCTGGAACAAAAGGCCCAGACCCTCCCACTGGGCATCTTTCTCTGGAGCCCTAGGCACTATTGTTGATTTTATCTTAAAAGGCTTGGGAACACATTTTATAAACATGAAAACAGAGAGCAAGTAAGTGTGAGAAACATCCAGTGAAAGAAGGGCAATGCTGTCAAAGCCCCACTGAATTTCTTTTAAAATGATGTAGGTAGATGCATTTCTGGTTGGTGTGTTTAGTCAGACAGAGGTTTGAAAATGATATTCATTTGTCCCTTTTCTTACATGTGAAAATAATCACAATTTCTCAGGGAAGAATCTCCTGCTGGGTTACCAACTGCTGGGCTCATCTTCTCATACAACCAAATAACTTATTTTCAGTCTGAGACTTGGGGATGCTTTCTTTGGACAAATCAACATTGGCTTCATATATGGAAATTCTCCTTCCTAAGGTTACCCATTGCAAGTGAAACCATGGAATTCCATGACACCTGTAAACCATTTCTCCTCTTCTGACTGGATTTGGCACAGCTAAGCATGGAATCAGAACCAGAAAGCCAGAGACCTACCTGCCAAATGAATGCTATTTCAGGATGTCTTCAATGTTGTTGTTTTCCTTTTAAATAAAAATGAAATAAAATCACATAATAACACCACAATAAATTCTGCACATGCTAAAATATAAAAGAGAGGACATTATTTTTTGACCTTTCAATATATGTGAAACACATTTTGTACTGAAACAAACAACTTGAAAATGTATTATATGCACAAATGGCATGTGAATGGAACAGTTGCTTATGAGACTGGGAAAGAAGAGAAACTCTATTCATTGACAGAGGGCTGCCAAAATTAGATATTAAAAACCCGAAACCTTTCTCAGTTTAAGGAATAAAGTTAGTCTCTTAGAGATCCTACTCCTAAATCAAAAGATGAAAATTACCAAGCTTTAGTACACAACCACATGAATAATTCAGCCTATGAAAGCCACTATTATGCAGCATGGAATAGCTAATATGCAATAGAAAGTTTTCTCAGAATCTCAGAGGAGTTCCAAGATTGAATTTCTCATGACAAATGGTGGTTCTAACAAATGAAAATTCTACCATGAAATATAAAGTCGACATTAAACTGACAATCTATTTAGTTAGCAATCATTCAGTAACTATGAACCAGCTGGAAAAGACACACCCAATACAAATCTATATCTGTTCTGTCATCTATTCAGGACATATTTATTGAGGACCTACCACATGCTCAGCACCATGCTGGGAGCTGGGGTGTCAGCAAGATAGACACAGTGTTTTTCCCATGGATAGAAATAAAGAGTCCCACTTTCTACTACTGGGCATGCCAAACTACAGGTGATAGCGACAACTCAGATTGAAAAGGTGCTATTATTGGTGGCAGAATGATAAAACTCTTAGATCCAATTCTCTCAAGGCCAAAAAATTGATGTGGTTACATATAGTTAGATATAGATATTTAAATCACTTTTATTAGTTAAAAAATTTACATAAAGTCTATGTGAATTCTTTTTGTTTTGTTTTGTAGTTGTTGTTATTCTTCTATCTTCTCTCCTTGTAGATCAAATTATGGGTGGATTGAAGTAGGATTAATGTTACCAGCACAGAACACTGACTCTCATTCAGAGCCTTTGGCAGTGAACTGATCCAGAGAGATATCACCAGCATCAACATCATCATCATTATCATCAAGAGGCTTGCAAGGCCTACTTTATCAATCTTATTTATTATATCCATGGAACATGTGTTATCACCAAAATGACACCGGGGACTTACAGAACATGTCTCAATTCGTATCTCCGTTTACTGAATAGCAAATGGATTAAGTATTTTAGAAATTGCAAATAGGCTGGCAAATGCAGACGGGCTAGGATTATAAGAAAATGTAATAAACTTCTAATAAAACATTTGAGCAAACTCACACATCTGTGGACAGATGGGAGGCATTATGTAATCAAGTCATTGCTACAGCAAGCTCTTAACTGCACCCCCCCTCCTCTTCAACCCTGCCAACCCATCCCTACCCCTGGCCCCACCCCGCTGCTGCTGTTGGGCCAAGGTTGAGGGTAAAGGGCCTCTGTGAGTTTTCCTTCTCTGTCAGCATCCAGAGAAAGTATTTTTAATCTTTCTAAGATGAACTATTAAAACAGACAGCCTTTGACCCACACCCACAAAAACACACACACAAAAATTCAAATCCTTGACCCAGGAAGCAAGGTTTCACTGCTTGTATTTGTTTGTTTTTGAAAACATAATATTTCCATGAATACACTTAGCTACTTGCCAGAAGTTTTTGTATCTGAAAATTCCACTAGATAGTAATGTTTGAGGTGGGCTCCTTAATGTAGCTTTGGGGAGTAATTTCCACAGTGATCAATCAGCTGTACAAACCACAAAACAGAATGAGAGATAGATTGGGAGTTTTTTAAAGGCTATATTCACCAGACTAAGTGAATAATATGAAATTAACACTTAGAAGTTCTCCTTTTGAAGATAATGTAAACGTGTGGGTGTGTATAAATTTTACTGAATTCCAGAGTAACATTAGAATTTTCTCTTTACAACAATTGACTAACCTTCAACTTGATATTCTGGAATGACTTTCCTCCCTTGATCAAAAGTATATCTCCTGGGGTATCAAACACTTGAGGTGCAAAAATCTGGGGTGAGGCACAGGGGAAAAAAGGAAAAGAAGAAAACACTTCTACAGCATCTGAGAGAGAAGTTATCACAGAGAACTGAAGCAAGTATGTTTTAGAGATGAAACATTGACACAAACTTTGGAGTCAGCTAAAACAGGATTCAGCCTTATCACTTTTTTGGCCCTGTGACCTTATAGTACATTTTTCTAATTGGTAAAATGGAGACAAAAATACTGTTGCAGTAGGTAGCTAGTCAGGCATGAGCAGGACAGGAGTAGGCTCCCCCATTCTCCAAACACATAACAGAAGTGTCAGGCTACCATCAGGTGATGGTCAGGTGGTTGTCAGCTGTCTCTCTAAAATAATAATTGGTCACAGCCGGCACCAGAGAAGGCTGTCTCCTAATAGATAGAAAACACCTGAAACTGGTGATCAGCAGCTTCCCAATAAGATCTTAGGAGTTGGGAGAGTGGGCTCAAGCATGTGCACTACGAGGCAAAATGGTAGGGTTTAACTACCATTTTGGTAAGTGGCAAAATGGTAGGATATATTACTTTCCTCTGGGAATGCTAGACTGGTAAGGGAAGAATGCCTGAAGTGAGCATGCATGCAATTCCAGTAAACACACTGCATATGCAGCCCCTCCCAAGTGCTGACCGGCCACTGTGCATAGCCCACCCCAAGGGAAGAATCAAAGAAGTAAAGCAAGACCCCAGAAGCATGCCAACATATAAAACCCCAAGTCATGCATTTGATCTCTCAAGTCACTCACTTGGCCCTCTTCCAAGTGTACTTTACTTTCTTTCATTCCAGTTCGAAAGCTTTTTAATAAACTTCCACTCCTACTCTAAAAACTTGCCTGTCTTCTCCTTCTGCCTTATACCTCCTCCATCAAATTCTTTCTTCTGAGGAGGCAAGAATTGAGGTTGCTGCAGACCCCCTATGTATATGTATTTGCCCCATTGACAATAGTACCTAAAATAGAGATAAAACTAGTGTTTAAAGTTACTGTAAGGTTTAAATGAAGTATGTATATAAGGCACTTAGAACAATGCCCAGCACATAGTAAGTACTCAATAAATATTAGTAACAAATATTGTATTTCAGACCAAAGTGCTAAAGAAAAATCAACTAAAAAACATATTGTTCAACTATTGGGATCCTGGGTTTTAGCAGTAAGGACAGTAGAAATCAAAGAACTCAAACTGTTTAGTAAATGTATAATAAGTTCTTCAAATTTTCATTAGAAGCTAGATCATTATCATACACTTATGGCTAACTCTCTTAGATTCTTCTGGTCCATCAATGCCAACAAACTGTTAAAATGAAGATCATCACTCAAGAAAAAAAGTGTGTGACTGTCTTCCAGCATGGGAGCCTAAGAACAAGAGATGTAAAGTAGAACTTGACTATCAAATTCTTAGGTTTGAGAAACGATATTTGGATTTCATAGATGAAAATTGGAATTTCATATGTCAACTCATAGAATATTTTATTATAAAAACTTTAAAGTATACAAATGTGTAGAGAATATCATAATAAACACTGGTATCCCTAGCTTTAAAAATTAAAGCATTATGAGGACACTCAGAGCTGCCATGCTGAACAAAGGCACTGTTCTTTGAGTAGAAAGTGAATGATCTCCATGGAGGATAAAACACTGTATTCTATGTAGTTGGAACCCCACCCCCTACCCCAGGATGGAGCTATGTAGCTTTCCACCTAGACACAACCAAAGAGCTCCAGTAAAAACTTCCTGATATCATTCAGACTCCACAATCCTGAATCTGATTACTATTCCTAGTCCCATTTCTATACTTTTATTATAGATGTATCTATTTGTGTGGATTTTCTGTTTTGAACTTATATGAACAGTTATACTTTATGAATCCCTCTGCAACTCGCTTTTTATGAACTTGATATTATACTTCTAAAATATATTCCTCTTGATGTCTATAACTTTAGTTCATTCACTTTAACTGCAGAATTTCATTATTTCAGTATTTCATTATTTCAATACTGTATTATTGAAATACTGAATTATTTCAATTCAGTTTTTCATTATATGAATAAATCGGTTTATTTATCCATTCTCCTTTTGATAAAGAATTGGAAGTTGTTTTTCTTTCCACATTTTTTGGATGAGAGCCTTGTAAGTATTCAATAAATGTTAGCAATAACTTTTTTGTTTGTTTGTTTTTGTTTTGAGACAGAGTCTTGCTCTGTCGCCCAGGCTAGAGTGCAGTGGCGCGATCTTGGCTCATTGTAACTTCTGCCTCCCAGTTTCAAGCAATTCTCCTGGCTCAGCCTCCCAAGTAGCTGGAATTACAGGCACACGCCACCACACCTGGCTAATTTTTGTATTTTTAGTAGAGACAGTGTTTCACCATGTTTGCCAGGCTGGTCTCAAACTCCTGACCTCAAGATCCACCCGCCTCAGCATCCCAAAGTGCTGGGATTACGGGCGTGAGCCACCGTGCCCAGCCTGTTAGTCATAATATCATGTCTTATTTTGCACTCAGTTCCTTGATGAGCAGTATCTACACCCCTTATGTGACTTCTGTAAATTGGTATCTAAAAAGCTAAAAGTTGTATTTATCAAATTCCCTCACAGTAAGAGATCCACATATGATTTTGGTTTGGCCAAAGACAATCATGAAAGGTTTTCAGCCTGAAAATAAGATAGACACTGCACTCCTGCCATTTCTGCTGCTGCGGTTGATAAGCACGATCACAGAGGTATTGACATTGTTGGCAGTAGTCCTAATGTCCACTCACTCACAGGTTTGAGAGGCAAGGCATAGTGTATCCATTTTGTCATTGTGAATTGTTGCAGGCCTGCTGTGGGTCTGGAACTGGCAGCAGCAGCAACAACTTTCCTAATGATGTGGTGGTTTCCTAATTGTAGCAGCTTCCTGCTCATGGTAGTGGGTGGTTTAGGTCTACGGCTGGCAGCTTCCAGATCATAAAAAAGATGGCCTCAGGCCATGCACTGTGGCTCATGCCTATAATCCCAGCACTTTGGGAGGCCGAGGAGGGCGGGTCACTTGAGGCCAGATTCAAGACCAGCCTCGTCAATATGGTGAAATCCCATCTCTACTAAAAATACAAAAATTAGTTGGTGTGGTGCCGCGTACCAGCAGTCCCAGCTACTCGGGAGGCTGAGGCTGGAGAATCGCTTGAACCCAGGAGGCGGAAGTTGCAGTGTGCCCTGAGATGGCACCACTGTACTGCATCCTGGGTGCCAGAGCGAGACTCCATCTCAAAAAAAAAAAAAAAAAAAAAAAAAAAAGATGGCCTCAGTAGTCCACTCTGTAGTGCAGCTTTAGAAGTTATACTTGAAAGCTGAACTGAAAGTCTATTTTTCCATCCTCTAATGATTTCATTTAATACCCTATGATTAGAGATAGATTTACCATGAGGTTATTGAAGCTTAAGATTTCAGAGACCCTCATTGCACGGGCCAATGACTGCTTATGTATTTTTATAAAAATTGCAAAACATATTTTAATTGCTACAAATGAAGGCTATTGTCTCTTTCCGCTAGCACTTCCCCTCAATTATATTTTCCAATGTTGATGGAGTGGCCTCAGGCATTTTAAGGTTGGAGTTAAGGAAAAACTGAGTTGGGCATATAATTAGATTGGATTAGCAGATACATTTTTTGTGTTTGCAATCAATCACTCCTAGTGCTCACTGTGTAGAATCACCCAACTTCATGACATGAGGGGACAAATCGAGAGATCACATTACATCAAGAGAGTAAGTAGTGAAGAGGCAACAAAGTTTAAAATTGACAGAGCCAGAAGTTAATCTGTGGAAAATTTCTCCAAATCTTATGCTTTACATAAGAAAGAAATTTGACGCAGCTTTTCCAATTTTGGCAATAATTCCAAAAATTTACATGGCGTTGTCAATAATGAGTTGTAAAGATGAAAGAAATTTTATAAACTGTTAATAATAACAAATTTCAGTCACCCACAAAAAAATGATACTACAAACTCATTTATCAAATAAAGTCAATCAAAGGATGTATGATGCAATATATATAGAAAAATGCTGTAAAGGTTTATCCATTTGATTAATAAAATTATACATATTATTGTTCTTGATTTGTGATGTTTGTGGTAAATAAAAGCTTTTTAAAAGTTGTAATTTGTTGTAATTTATTTTCTCATTAATAAGTTTAAATTCATACATAATTTTGCATTTGTAATGTAACATTCCTTTTCCTGAAGAAGGTCCCAAATTTTGTATTAAATTTGTGTCCCCAGACAATTAGATCTTTCTCTGCCAGTAATAAATCAATTCTTAAGTCAAAGTGGATTCTGCCCTCTGCCAATGGAATTCTAAATTAATAAATTATGTAATTAGTATCAAGTGTGGTTGCACGCAACAGAGTTTCAAGGAAACTGACCTCTGGAGTTGGTTATCTCTTTTAGGTGGGTTTCAAAATAGTGATAATCTTATTAGCAACAGATAATACCTCTGCCTGGCTGGAATGAAGTACCTATGAAATGCAAGGTTTTGTCAGACCAGCTGGCTGATCTACACCCCTTATGGTGAAAATTAGAAATCAAAGAAATATGGGTTGAGTTGGCTAATTCTAAATGCATTGGAAAATTTTTTAAAAGAAAACATGAAGCTCTACATTTTAAATTCTTAGCTCATTCCACAGGAGACCAGAGAATGTTAGAATTTTCCTAAAATAATGACTCTCAAACTTCAATTTGCATAAGAATCCCCTGAAAAAGGCTTGTTCATGTACAAACTACTGGGTCCCCAACCTCTAGAGTTTCTGAATCTAGTAGATCTAAGGTGAACACTGAAATTTACATTTCCAATTAGTTTCAAGGTGATGCTAATGTTGTTGGTCCAGGGACACTTTGAGAACTACTGCCCTCAATGAATGTCTTCTTTTGTACCTTCAAGGTAGATATAACTATAATCAGATGCAACAGGTGACTGAAATACAACTTAAATTCACAGCCTCACTTGGTCTCTTCCGTGAAAGTTTGCACACTAATTGAGAAAGCTTGGGATATTGTGAGTTGGAATGGGAACATTTGAGTGGATTTAGATGACTCTGAGTACCTGAACCTCCAAGCCCCACTGAGACCGAAAAAAGCAAATGTAGCCCCTCCCACTTCTGTCAGATAAATTTGTCATATTAAAAGATCCAGTGTGATTGCACCTGCAGTAATTACCTTGCAAAAAGATGCCAAGTCTCCTTATGCTGCAACCTACCACCTTTCATCCACTCCAAATATAAAGTCAGGTCCCAGCAGTCCCCAGGGATGTAAGTACATAGTCTGGCCGAGAAAAAGCTTTACACAACAAAATAGTCTTAAGATTTTGCTAAGTTGTGTTGGCAGGTTTGTGTGTTGAGTAACCATAGAGGTGCAGTGTGGTATATACATGGCTGACTGAGATTCACATGTGCAGAGGATAGAAGGCTAAAACAATATCTCTTTCACAGACAGTTTCTGGCAGTGATTTAGACTGTGCCAATCAGACAAATTCAACAAGATTTTGGAGACAGAAGTGAGACAGAGATTGTACTTCTGCTCTCTCTGTGCTCTCTACTGGCAAGAAGGATCATGGAGTCAGTGCCGGCTGAGTTGCAGTTTCGAGTCATGAGCTTTGTAGGTGTCGAGAGCCAGGGCAGGGTCTGTGTTGTTGGTGTGGATCATAGCAGGCATGGCACTGATCTGGATCCAGCAGCAGTAGCAACAGTTTTCTGATCCTGGCAGTTTCTGGACTATGACAGTAACTTGGTGTGACAATGTACTGCCCTTGGCAGTGGCAATGTGGTTCTGGAGCCAGTGGCTTCCTGATCATACAGGAGGCAGCAGCTCCTTTATTGGCCCAGTTCTGTGATTGGAGTCATTCCTAAAATCACAACCTACAGTTTTCAGCCTTCCCAATAATGCTAAAGTCATTGAATAACTTATAGAAAATGCCATCCCACTTAACTAGCTAGAGTAGATTCTGTTCCTCACAAATGAACCCCAGCTGATACAGAGCACATGTGTAAAAGAGTCTCCAGGGTATATCCCCAGGAGTGAAATTGTTGAGCATAAGTTTGGGCCACATTTTTCACTTGACTGGGTATTGCCAAATTGTCCTCCAAACTGTTGTGCCAATTTACACTGAAAAATTGGAGAAAATTCACCAAAATTTGTGATTATAACATTTTTAATTTTTGCTAAATTGATGGATGTGAAAAAAGATCTCATTTTAATTTGCAATTCCCTGATTACAGATTGTTTGTACATTGATTAGTTATTAAGCTTCCTTTCGCAGTAAATTGCCTGGTCATATAATTTGTTCATTTTATGTGGACTTGCTTATCTCTTTATTGATTTTTATGAGTTCTTTATTCTGGATACTAAATCTTTGCAATTGCGAATATCTTCTATTCTAGCTAACGGTATGCCTTTTCACTTTACTAATATAATTTTTACAATATAAAACTGTTTCACATCAATGTAATTATCAATCATCTCCTTTGTTGTTCATGCTTTTTGTGTCTCATCTAAGAAATCTACACTTTTTATATGGCATAAGAGATATTCTCCTATATCTTTTAAAAGTTTTTAACTTTTTTTGTTTTTACCTCTGCAATAAATCTAGAATTTATTTTTGTAGATATATGTAATGTAATTTTATTTTTTTACATATGAATAACTAATTGTTTCGGCACTGTTTGTTAAGTATTTTACCCCACTGATTTTTAAAAATTCATTAATTTATTTTTTATTATACATACTTAAGGTGTACAATATGGTGTTTTAATATGCACAGTGAAATAATGACTATAGGTAAGCAAATTAACATATCCATCACCTTCCATGGTCACCTCTTTGTGTGTGTGGTAAAAGCACCTAAAATCATTCTCTTAGCACATTTTAGATATATAATATAATATTATTAATTATAGTCCTCATGCTAAACATTAGATCTTCAGAGTTATTCATCCTGCGTAAGTGCAAGTTTGTACCCTCTGACCTACATATCCCCATTTCTTCTCCCTCCCTGTCCCTGGTAACCAACTCTACTCTCTATGTATTAGACTTTACTTTTAGATTCTACATATAAATGAGATCATGCTGTACATTTCTTTCTGCATCTTGCTTATTTCACTTAGTATAATGTTCTCTAGGTTCTCCATATTCCATTGTGTGTGCGTGTGTGTGTGTGTGTGCAAAGAGAGAGAGCGACTACGTGCACAATTTCTATACGCATTCATTGGTCAGTGGACACAGGTTGTTTCCACATCTTGGCTATTTTACCCCCACTGATTTAATGTTACCTCTGTCCTATTCCAGGCTTCCATAGGTCCACTGGTCATTTTCTGAGTCATCAAGTCTCTTCCATTGTTTATGTCTATACTTGCAGCAGTACCACATTGTCAAAATTTTTATATTGATAATCTGGTAGGGTAAGTTTTACAACACTCATGTTAAAAAATTGTTTTGGCTATTCTAGCAGGCAAAAAGCTATAGCTATAGACCAGAAGAAATAAGGCTACCCAATACAGACAAATTAGGGGGTGCCATATAACTATTGAACAAAAAATACTACATTCTAGAGTATCAATATGTTTTCTCTTGACTAAATCTACTACTTCAAGTTTTGTACCTTCAGCTTCAATAACCTATTCACTCTGTTTAGTAAGTAGTTAATTACACTAATCTACAAATCATGGAATCTCTTTTTTAAACTCATGTTTTAATGACCATATCATTCAGTCTTAAAGAATAAATTGTATTAGAAAATAATATTTTTAATCCATTTGTCTCTATGAGTCTGCTAATTTCCTTCAGTACTAAAAAATAAGAGGTAATGGATGTACTTGTGCATATCCAACTCATTTTGCTATTTGCTTTAGCTCCCTAATAACCTATTTTAAGAGTAAGTCTGTTTTTCTCTTAAATTCAAAGCATTTCATAAGAACTGAGGCATTTAATTCTCACAACAGCCATATGAAGCAGTTACTATTAAATCATGCCCATGATACAGAAGAGGAAAATAAGACACAGAGATCCTAAGTAACAGGGACAGTGTCCTCTTGCTAGTAAATGGCAGAACCAAGGCTTGAACCCAGGCAACGTGGCTTCATCACTCTCCCGTTTAATTTAACCTCTGCAGCTCTCCTGCCTCTCAATAAACTGAAAATCACAGAAATTTATAGTTACAACCTACGACAAATACTTTTGAAGGAGAAGGACAAAGATCTATAAGAACATGTCACAAGAAACTATGACCTACTGCTTACTAAGTGTAGTTCTTCCTATACCTGCATTCTCTCACTCTCTCACCTTATCAATTACCAAAGTATTTTTCTAATAGAGTTCTTTTTAAGGAATTTTGGTGAATAATATTTTCTTTATATTAGTATGTAAATATTTCAAAATCACCTAGTTATAAATATCAGCTACTAATATCAACATTATTAGTTGATATTAGTATTATCATTATTAGTTGATAATATTATTATCATTCATTGCTGTAAAATATTGTTTCTTAGTATGTCAAAAATCATTACTTTAACCCTATATTTAGATTTTCCTTAAAGCAGAATCATCCACTTGTCAGAGTGTCTCTAATCCAAACCAGAGGATGACTGTACTAATTAGCTTTATTGTAGAAACAATGAACCTCAAATGATAATGGCTTCCTTAAAAAGGGAATTTTTTTAAATTGACATTTCACGTGGGCTCTAGGTCAGCTGCAGATGTGTTTTTGGCAGTAAGTAGGCTGTAGCTCTTCTTTATATGTCTTGACATTCTAGAACACAGGCTGAAGATGCAGCCTCCATGTGGGACATGCCATTCTCACAGCAGATGGAAAGGAGAGCTAGAGTCAAGCACACAATGGCTTTTCAACCTTCTGCTCAAACATGGTTTCTATCATGTCCACCAACTACTGGCCAAAGAAGTCCCTGCTGGTCAAAGAGGCTCAATGTCAGTGAGACAAAGGAGAGAGACTAAATATACAGATGGATAGTGGCTGGACCTAGGCAATAGAACTCTGACTCACAACCTCTGCAGCAACCAGCCTAGGAAGCCAAACCACAACCTCTGTGGCAATCAGCCCAGAACAGTCAGGACTTCATCAGTGACTGCTGGGTTCCCTCCTTTTTGCCCCTGCTTCCAACTTAGGCTCAACCAGAGAAAGTAAAACATGCTCTCCTAACCAATCACATAACATGCCACACTTCAAGTTAGCCTGCCTACAGTGTTACCAAACCAGGTCTCGTTTGCCCATGATGCAGTATGCTAATCACTGAGATGATGAATTTTGCAGCAGAGAAAGGGTTTATTCATGAGTCAGCCAAAGCAAAAAGATAGGAAAATCTGTCTCAAATACATCCTTTCCCCCACTAAAGATGAGATTTTAGGGGCAAGGTGGTTCAAGGCATAGGGAAACGTGACTGGGGATCAGGAATAGTGAGGCAATCAGTGATCTGCACAAGTGTAGTCAAGCTTCATAGCTCTTCATAGGATGCATAGTAACAAAATGGCGTCAGCAGCATGATCTGAGGGTAGAGTTTTTGGCCCTCTGACATCAAAAGGTCAGCCACTGGATCCTCATGCAGACCCAGTTGAAGTGTTGGTGGTCTCAGCCTGCTGGAATTGGACAAGAGCTGACTCTCAGTTCCTGAAAAATAACTTAGGCAAACCATGGTGACCTATATATTAGAGATATTATTTCTAAGGAAGGTAGTGGGAATTTAGATATATATAGTTTAGCTGTGTGACTTCTAGCTATATGGGTTTTAAAACCAACTAAAAGCAAGTGACTAAAAACAAGTGAGGCAATTTAAGTTTGGTGTGCCTAGTCGTTAGCCCTTGGTTCGGCAGCTTTCCCATGCCAATATCCTCCAATCAGAACATACCTGAAGGCTTCCCTATAGTTTTCACTATAAACTTTCCTATTCTGTCTGTCTGCCTCTGAATTTCCGGTAAGTGCAAGTGATAATGGCTGACTCCCTTGCTATATAGTGAATTCTGAATAAATAGCTTCTGTTTGTTTCATTTGGGTGGTCTTTGCTTATTTCCACAAAATATACCCCACCTATGGTAGCAGGGTGAGGTGGGGAGGGTTATAGCAAATTACAGTAACCTGGGTGAGAATTCCCTGGGTGAGAATGAGTAATCTTCTTTGAAGGAAGAGGAGAATAAACAGAAAAGGATGATAATACAATCAGCTATTATTCACCCTTGGGATCGTGAAGTTGCTTTCCTCCTCTTCACATGTGAAATTCTATCCAGCTGTGAGAGTATGCTTGAAGACCAGCATTTCTTGATAGTCTCTATTTCAGGTCTGGATATCTCTACTCTTTCTTCAGAAACATCTGGACTAAAACACAAGTTATATACCCAAGATATAATAGTGGCTCAGGAACAAGACAATAGTAACAAACACTTTTTAGAAAGGAGAGTTGAAGATGCACAGCAATCAGTCATCTAAAATCTTCCTGGGCAAATGTTACAAAGGCTTCTTCTTCTGTGTGGAGAAAATGCTCTTCTATTGGACTCCAGTTCTTTCTGGAAGTAGCTCTACAGTCCATTTTTCTCTTGGCTCTACCCTCTGGGAGGTCTTTCTTTTTTCATTATCCTCTTTGGCTACATCTAAAGAGGTCACTATAGAATATGCTCTCCTTTGTACCTGAGCATCTTACTCACCTGCTTCCTGCCTATTGAGAATTGGGGACCCAACAGTTTGCTTTTGTATTGAACAGTCTGACTCCCTCTCTCTCTCTCTCATAGGCACACCACGCGCACGTGCACACACACACACACACACATATGCACATGTGCACACACCACTATTGGCTTTATATCTATTTGATTCCAGTTAGATCCATGTATGCTATGGTTTGAATGTGTCCCCCAGTGTTCAGGTGTTGGAAACTTAATCCCTAATGGAACAGTGTTGAGAAGTGGGGCCTTTAAGATATGCTTAGATAGTGAGGACTCCTCCCTCATTAATGGATTAATGTGCATTAGTTATCTTGGGTATAGGTTCCTACCAAAAGTTCAACTGCTTTCCAGTCTCTTTTGTGCTTTTTTGTCCTTCAATCTTTCACCATGGGATGACAGAGCAAGAAGGCCCTCACCAGATGCAGCCCCTTGATGCTGGACTTCCCAGCCTCCAGAACCCAATAAACTTCTATTGTTGATAAATTAGCCGGTCAGGGATTCTGCTATAGCAACACAAAATGGACTAAGACAATGTGCCGAAAGCCATAAGTACAATTTTTGTCAAGATCCTCTCTCTAACAAGCTTATCAGAGTTTTATAGAATAGACATGCCCTCATCATCTCCTTTCCCTGAGCCATCTGTCCAGATGAAAGGATTTATTTTGAAGGGAGTGTCATCCTTTTAGAGATTTTAACTAATGATGTAGTAGCCACATCCCTCAATTGATTCTTGTTTGAACATTGAGTTTTTAGTTGGCCCCTGTTGCTCAGAGGATGTCTAAATTTTATCTTCTACTGTTAGATAAGAAAAATAGTTGCATGTTTCCAACCCTGGAAGTCTCAACATTTCCAAATTTTCCTTTTCTTTTCCTTATCCTTGGTCAGTTCTTTTCTGAGCTCATCTCTTCTTTATAGTTTCTTGTCAAATGCATCTAACAACAACTATGGTACTCTGATGACATTCTGTTTTACTACATCTTAACCCAAATCACAAGTATATTAATATACTATCTGCCTTCAAATTTTTGTGGACAGCAGTTATAACAAATGTTCACTACTCCACATCACAGACTGGCATTTTTGTCTGCCTTTAATTAAAGTTTCCTTGTTACACACTGGCCAGGTGCTAATGCTACATCTTTTAGGGGTTTTGCTATGCAGCATTCCACTCCTGGTGCCATTTTTTTCATATTAGGCAACTTTGCTCTAATAACAAATGATACCCCAGTTTCTTTGGCTTATGAAATAAAGATTCATTGAGTATATGTGTTACATGTAGGCTGCAGATAGGCTGTCACTCTACTCCACACAGCTTCCCATTTTCAGACCCAGGCTGGAGAAGCAGCCCCTGCTTGGAACATGCCTTTCTCATGGTAGATGGAAAACAGTGTCATAGCCAAACATTTAATGGCATTTATTAAATCTGCTCAAATATGATTGGCCAAACAAAGTCACATGGTCAAGCCCAACACCAAATGGGACAAGAAAGAATATTTCTCCATAGGAAGGAATTGCAATGGGTTAAAATGTACAATCTTGTCACAATGAAAGGGGAGTAAAATAGAGAAATAATCAAGTTGACCATTATGATAAATAATAGAATTACTTGGAGAATATATGTTTCTCTCTTAATATGGACAAAGCAAGAGAATAAAAAACATGAGTTTAAAATCCTTACTAAAACTTTTTGTTGTTGTTTGTTCATTCATTTACAATCATAGCTCCTAATGATTTTAATTCCTATTAGCAAGAAACTAGTTTTGTTATCTCCTGGGAACAGTGATGATCCCCATCTCTAGCTGGGTGCAGTTATTGTTTATACTGCCTTACGTTTGTTCCTGCTAAACTTTGATAAAGAAGAAGGAAAAAAATACTATATGTGTGATTTGCTTTCGCTCTCGGTTGCTTTGTTTTCACTCTCTCACTCTAGTCATACCTGAATTTGTAATATCACATGTAGAATAAAAGAAAAATTGTTCCTCATCAACTCTGCTCACTGCCTGTTCCTAAGAACACCAATACAAGAAACAGTGGGTGGCAATGGAAGGGTAGGACTATAAATTCCACCCTTCAGGGATATAAAACTATTACTCCCTCCGGCAGCTTAACTTTCACCAACAGACTAGGCCAATTTTGAGAATAGCATGAAGATAGTAAGGCCACATCTATTCCAATAATAAAAGTACTCAAAGTATAAGAATAACCTGCCCTATATATCAGTAAGTCAATGGCCAATTTCCCTCTGTGTCAGCCTTTTACTCTGGTCCAGTGTTGGGAGCAAAGACTCAATCTTACATCTTGAACAGGGCTTTTGCTAGCTTGTATAAGCCTTTGTTCCAAATAGAAAAAAGGTGTCCTGGCTGGGTGCCAAGGCTCACGTCTATAATCCCAGCACTTTGGGAGGCCAAGGTGGGCAGATCACTCGAGGCCAGGAGCTCGAGACCAGCCTGGCCCAACATGGTGAAACCCCATCTCTACTAAAAATACAAAAAGTTAGCCTGGCATGGTGGCAGGTGCCTGTAATCCCAGCTGCTAGGGAGGCCGAGGCAGAGGAATTACTAGAACCCGGGAGGCAGAGGTTGCAGTGAGCCAAGATCACACCTCTGTACTCCAGCCTGGGTGACAGAGCGGGACTCTTGTCTCCAAACAAAAGAAAAGAAAAGAAAAATGGTGTCTCTTCTAGGTAGATGAATTAGAAAAAGCACCCTCACCACCATGCATAAATTGTTTTTAATGCCCCCCCAACTTTGGTGAATTATAAGATGCCCCCTGTAGCCCCACTGAGCTAGAGCACATGGCTTAGATAAAGAAAGCAGCTTTATGGAAAGAAAAACTGCAACCTCCACTTCCAGCAAATACAGCCCTTAGCCAGGGTTTTGGTTTGGTAAATGCTGTGTGGCTTCAATTGCAGCCCCCACTCACCCCTTGGACCAGGTGCCTTTGTTCAGTGCACAAAAGCACAATTATGGGTGACAGCCTTGCATTTGACATTAAGCATGGGATGCAAAAAATTCTCATGTAAAACTTGTCCAAATGTATATTTTCCCTCAATAAATTTCATTCTCAGCTTCTGCGGACCAGTGCTGAGTGGTTTAATTAAACTCCACACTGACGTGAGCTAGTCACTTGCGTCCATTCTCTATTGAAAAAGGAGCCTTAGGGAACTTAGTGGTCTGTATACAATAAGACCTTTCTCTTCCATGTAGGCAATATGTCATGTTTAGTGCCCTCCAATGGAGTTATTTATATACTTCCTTAATGCAAAAACAAGCTGCTGGGCTCCAGCTTGAGGGTGTTCTCTTTCTCTCTCTTTCACTATCATTTTGCATTTTATTCTCCTTTCTGGTTCAATCCTCCACATTCAGATCCTTACCTTTTCCTGCCAATTGCCAGTAACAGTATACTTAAAAATGTTTGCAGGATTTTCTCCAGACACCTGCTGTCAACTACCACATGTAGGAGACTTATATAGTAAATGGCTCTCATTAGAAAGATTTGCCATATGCTATCATAAAGAAGCCATTCTTCAATTCTTGTGCTTCACACAACATTATGCCCAGCAATTGCAAATTTCACAGCATTCACAAATAGAGTTTTAACAACAACAAAAAAATGGTCAACAAACTAGCATTATTTACTTTTGGGAAAAGCCAATGTCGAAGCATTGCAGCAGCCTGAGCTATAATGTGGGCTTCAATTTTTCACATTTGTACAATATCCATTCTGGCAATGTGTGTATGTGTTCAAAGTGAGAAAAGAGTGGCTGGTGACTTGGTTTTTTTTTCATATACCTACTCACAGTAGAAGCAGTCATGAATAACATACGACCACTCATCAGAAGCCATATGAAGTTCATAAAGTAGAAGATGAAAACAAATACACCAGTGTTTTTTTAAAAAAAAAAAAAACTTGCTCAGCTCTAATATTTGTCAGTGTCATTTGAAAGTTGATATTAAGTAATAATTTTTTAAAAAATTGAAAAAGAAATTTATTCACCTAACAGGAGAATCAATGTGCTTGGCCATTACAATGTAACCAAACTGAGTTTATAAAGCTTTAATAAGATGGTTTATAAATTTTCATTGCATTATGATCCTCCTGAGGATTCTAACATCAGCTAATCCAGTAATGAATGTACTCTAGGTCTTGTCCTTTTCAACCTTAATTGGTGGGAGGATAAAAGAAAGATGTTTTCAACTGCAGCTAACAGAGATCTCAAATCAAGCTAATCAGAATAATTTTTAAAAATAAATTATTTCATATAAGAGGTCTAGAAGTAGGGAGGGCTATAGGATGGGTTAGATCAGCAGCTAATGATGTTATCAGTTCTATCTTTCTTTCCACTATTGTTGGCTTTGTTCTCAGGCTGGTTACAAGATGACTTTGGGAGTTCTCGAGCTCAGGTCCTACTAAAATACAGATGATGAACTTTCTCTTCTGTGGTTCTCTTTTAGAAGCAAGAAAATGTGTTCTAGAAGCTCTCCCAGAAGCTTCCACATCTCTTCACTAAACCACCAGCAGCAAAAAAAAAAAAAAAAAGATGGGGGTGGATTATCCTGTGATAAAGTAGACTCCCTGTTGGTGCTGGGCAGGTGCTAGTTATCCTTAGGCAGATGGCTGCATGCTCTTAGAGGTATACTTTCACAAAACTGGGTTTCCGATTGATAAAAAGAAAGAGAAAGTGAATGTTGAATGAGGACCAATATGATCCTCTCAGACAGCTAAATCTGCAAGTAGTTTAATAACTGTTAGTAAGTTTCTCTAAAATTACTACTGAAATCCTGACTATAAAAACAAAAGATTCTTCCTTCTCCAAGAGAACCACTTTCTTCATTAGGTCTATTATTTAAAAAAATAATAATAAAAAAATAAAAAAATAAAAAAAAATAAAACCTATACATTCTTAGGAATGCACTTATTGAATCCATTCAATCTCAAAACTAAGACATAAGACATTTCTCATTAACTATTTTTAAAGTAGATTTTTGGCTTCTTTTGATTGTTGATACTCACTACAGAGAAAGATAAGTGGATTCATGGTCAATATGAAGACTTATTAACAGCCTAAAAAATGTAGATCTTCTCAAAAGATAAGGGAAACATTTTCAGCTTACTGTCATCTATTATTTTTTTCTGATGTTATAGCTACTGATTCACATTTTTGGATTCCATGTAAGTATTCTACATGTTTTTTATGTAGTCTAACACCTTATAATCCTTGGACCAGCAGCATCAGTGTCATCTGGGAGCTTGTTAGAAATACAAAAATCTCAGGCCCACACCAAACCTACAAAATCTGCATTTTAACAAGATTCCCAGGAGATTCATTTGCACGTTAAAGTTTGAGCAGCACTACTGTAAGATATATGCAGTCACTACCTTGTCTCCTGGTGCTGGAGAGATATATGTACAATATGAAATCTAGAAATGACCTACAGTGCATAACTCAGCTTTAGCTGAGTTACTTTAGCTTGGAATTTGAAGAATTAAGTGAATATCATGGACTCAGAGAACAAAATTTCTGCTCATCTTTCATCACTGTTCCATTAATGCAAGTATCACGATTTTACTTAAACTCACTGACTTAGACATAAGGGATACCAGATCAGAATAATGTCTGATTCCTTCTTCTGATCTTGTTAAAGCGTTCTGGATATTTGCATATGGGTTTAGGGGTACACAGTGGGAAAACTCAAGATCAGAATTTGCTTGGAGACATTTAGATAAATGCTTGTATTATTTCTACCAAGTATGGACTCAGGGTGATATGGAGGCCAAAACATGGCTGTACTCTGTAAATACCCATGTGAATTTTTTAAAGTGATATAAGGCTCAAGTTATAGACTGAAATTTGTTCTTACAGTTTGATCATTTGGACAAGTACAGTATGTTCAGAGGCTTATCTACCCCACATTTAGCATACTCCCCTTCTTGGCATTTCTCTCATTTCCTCGAAAAGCCTTTTCTAGAGAAATTTCAGATCGGCAGCCAAAGAAAATTCAGCTCAATTTGCCCTGCTCCCCATGGAGCTCCCAATGACTGAAGGCTTTCATTCCCTTCTCTCCCACATTAATTCTGGATGTGCATTAGTCACCATCTGTGTTTCCCCAGGCTTCATGATGAAAAAGTGGTGAATTTGCTGGGCCAGTCTACACTAAGTTAGTAGGCTGCTGCTTCATCTTCATAGGCCGTTGTTTTGCTTTATTTTGTTTGTTCTTGAAGTTTTTTGTTTTACCGCATACTATTAAAGTGAAATACAAAGATTTATAAAGTTATGGTAAAATCTACAAATGTATGATCTACAAATATGTAGTTCCCAACACCTTAGCTCCCCATTTGCTATGTAACAGCTCTTTGTCAATTTGTCCTCCCACACCCATGGCTTTGCAGCATTTCCTCAATTTTCTCCTACATTCAGCTCTGTCCTCACTGCTCTTCCTTGAACCAATAACCTTGCCTCTTGCTTTATTGAGAGATATGTGGCTTGCAGGTGAAAAGTCTTTGCTCTGACCTTCCAATTCCAATTTCTACACACACCTATCTTATCCTCATTTCCCCATTCTTGAGGGGGAAGATCCCTTATCCAGTTCTAGACACATCCCTTTACCTTCACTCTTAATCCCATCCATACTGTGTTGAAGGGCAGTCCCTAAAAAGATGGATTCACATCCTAATCCCTGGAAACTTAGAATGTTACTTTATTTGGAAAAAGGGTCTTTGCAAATATGATTAAGTTAAGGATCTTAAAATAAGATCATCCTGGATTACTCAGCTCGGCCCTAAGATCAATAACAAGTGTCCTTATAGAGAAAGGCAAAGGGAAAACAGAAGAGAACAGGACAAAAACACATAGAAAAAAAGGTGATATGAAGATGAAGGCAAAGATTGAGGTGCTCACACCACAAGTCAAGGAGTACCAGCAACCACCAGAAGTTAGAAGAGGCAAGGAAGGGGACTTGCCATCAGCCAGGCTCCAGAGGGAACATGGCCCTGCTGACACCTTGATTTCAGACTTCTGGCCTCCAGACTGTGAAAGAATAAATTGTTGTTGTTTTAAGGCAAAAAGTTTTTGATAATTTGTTATGACAACCATAGGAAACTAATAAACCTTCCTTAGCAGAAGAAGATCTTGCTCTATCAATTCTTTCTTACAGTTCTTTCTCCTACATTTTCAGTTTCTCTACTGCTGCTTTTCCCTCAGCAATATATTCTTGCAGTTTTCTTCCATCATAAAATGTGTTGTTGTTTTTTAACCCAGTAACACTTTCTCTTTCCTTTCCAGGTAAGCATTTTAAAAACAGATCCTGCATGCTTAGCTCCCTGTTCATTAGCTTCCTCCCACATTCCAAACTGCTGCAATCGAACTTCTCTGCATACCACTCTGCTGAAATGCTCTGGCAAAGGTCACCTATGTCCTCAAAGTGCTAAAGCCAATGGAAGGTCTTCAACTTTCATCTTTTTTGACCTCATGGTTGCATTTGACAATACTGCCAACTCCCTTGAAATATTTCCTTCTCTTGAATTGTGAGGTGTCACTCTCTCCTAATTCTCTCACCCCTTTAACCATTCCTTCTTAAACTCCTTCTGTTGCTCCTATTTTTCTAGTCATGAAAATATTCCTAATACTCAAGCTTCCTTCTATTCATGTCTTTTTTCTCTTCCATTTATATGCTTTCTGTGTAACTTCCTCTTGTCCTATGGCTTTATGCCACCTGTAGAGATGAAAATCTAATAGATTTATTGATAAAAGCACTCCTCTGGAGCAGTATGTACATATAGTCAACTGTTGAATGTATCTACCTTAACACCCCATTAACACCTCAAATTTAATATTCCAAAATTAAACTCTAATTTCACCATCAAAATTGGCATATATGGGAGCTATTGTTGGCAGGCAATTCTCCATAGCATTTCTACCTACATATCTCAGATTATCTTTCAAGGATGTTAGTATAGCAAACAACCTTGGAACATAGAGGGTGCAATGAAGTGAATGTTTGTGTTCCCCTGAAAATTTATATGTTAAAATCCTAACCCCTAGTGTGATGATATTAGAAGATGGGACTTTTGGGAGATAATTGGGTCATGAAGGTGAAACCATCACAAATGGGATTGGCACTTATACAAAAAAGATTTCAGGAGCTCTCTGTTCCCCTTTCTGACATGTAAAAAACAAAATGAGAAGTCAGCAGTCTGTAATTTGGAAAACGGCCTTCGTCAGACAGAACCTGACCATAATGGCACCTGATCTCAGACTTACAGCCTCCAGAAATCTAAGAAATAAGTTTCTATTGTTTATAAGCCACCTAATCTATGGAATTTTGTTATAGCAGCCTGAACGGACTAAGACAGGTAGTATCTTCCTCTGAGTCACAGGGCAAATATGTTTCCTGATTAGGATAACAAAGATAATTTTTTCCTTCATGAGCAAAGGTTGGGCAGCTTTGCTAACAGACCCTTTAAAAGATTGGGGGTTCCTTTGTGCATGATTCCTCAGCTCTGAGACCACTGTAGGTCAGCATTCACCTGGGTCTGCTCCACATTGTCCATGAGACTTGGAGAGTAAGGGGAACCAGTACAAACATGAAGCTCATACTGCCTGCTGTCCCAAGAGTAAGAAACTGTCTAAATCTGTTTTGGCTCACTGTTTCCTTATCAGCTGAATTTATGGAAGTGTGACCAGCCAGCCTAGCAGCTGCAGTAGTCGCTGCTGCTTAGAGACTACTGGTCCACTTGACAGCTATATGCCTACACAAGGAAGGAAAGGGGAAAATGGCCAAGATAGTGCATAAAAAATTCGACACTGAGTTAGTAGAGGTTGGAGATGGAAATGTTTAGGCCAAGTGGAAGACTAAGGACTTCAACTGGTGGGTTGTCAAAAGCAGAGGTAGAAAACCCTAGATACCTCTTTAGGTACTTCAATCTGAAGAAGTCACCAGTTGTGTATCTCAAAATGCAGAGCAGAAATCCATCTGCCACATGTGAACTTCAAAGGTCTGACACACATACATTGGACACTGGCAACCTGCTGCCCACAGTGGAGAAACTCACTGGCTAACAAGGTATGCCACTTGTATTGGGCATAAGAAAACACTCAAGATTAATCAACAAATAAACAAAAATTATATTCCTTTAGTGTTCTATGTCTCAGTTAAAGGTACTATTTACCATCCCCCAAGTCAAAAACTTGAGAATCATTTAATACTCTTCCCTTCCTTTTATCTTCTCTTCTAATCTATTCCATTATATTGATGACTAAGTCCTGACAAGTCCATCTCTGTTACATATCTTCTTTAAGTCTCTTTATCACCATCACACTTCTACAGCTTTACTTCAGGCTATCATCACTTTGCATCTGGACTCTTCCTATAGTCATCTAACCTATCTCTTTGTCTCAAGCCTTGCTTTCTTCAAATATTTACCTGTTCTGCTGCTAAACTGATCACATTGGTTCCCTGCCTAGAACTCTTTTGGGTTTCCAGACTTCCTGAAGGTGAAGTCCATACTGAAAAATGGCATATAAAGCCTAAAATAATCTGGCAAATACCCTTTCCTCGCTTCCTGGTAAACATCTTACTCAGTTTTCAGGATAGTTTTCATAGATGTGACCTCTTCTCTCTCTCTCTTTTTTATTTTTATTATACTTTAAGTTGTAGGGTACATGTGCATAATGTGCAGGTTTGTTACATATGTATACTTGTGCCATGTTGGTGTGCTGCACCCATCAACTAGTCAGCACCCATCAATTCATCATTTATATCAGGTATAACTCCCAATGCAATCCTTCCGCCCCCCCACCCCATGATAGGCCCCGGTGTGTGATGTTCCCCTTCCCGAGTCCAAGTGATCTCATTGTTCAGTTCCCACCTATGAGTGAGAACATGCGGTGTTTGGTTTTCTCTTCTTGTGATAGTTTGCTAAGAATGATGGTTTCCAGCTGCATCCATGTCCCTACAAAGGACGCAAACTCATCCTTTTTTATGGCTGCATAGTATTCCATGGTGTATATGTGCCACATTTTCTTAATCCAGTCTGTCACAGATGGACATTTGGGTTGATTCCAAGTCTTTGCTATTGTGAATAGTGATGCAATAAACATACGTGTGCATGTGTCTTTGTAGTAGAATAATTTATAATCCTTTGGGTATATACCCAGTAGTGGGATGGCTGGGTCATATGGTACATCTAGTTCTAGATCCTTGAGGAATTGCCATACTGTTTTCCATAATGGTTGAACTAGTTTACAATCCCACCAACAGTGTAAAAGTGTTCCTATTTCTCCACATCCTCTCCAACACCTGTTGTTTCCTGACTTCTTAATGATTGCCATTCTAACTGGTGTGAGATGGTATCTCATTGTGGTTTTGATTTGCATTTCTCTGATGGCGAGTGATGCTGAGCATTTTTTCATGTGTCTGTTGGCTGTATGAATGTCTTCTTTTGAGAAATGTCTGTTCATATCCTTTGCCCACTTTTTGATGGGGTTGTTTGTTTTTTTCTTGTATATTCGTTTGAGTTCCTTGTAGATTCTGGATATTAGCCCTTTGTCAGATGAGTAGATTGCAAAAATTTTCTCCCATTCTGTAGGTTGCCTGTTCACTCTGATGGTAGTTTCTTTTGCTGTGCAGAAGCTCTTTAGTTTAATGAGATCCCATTTGTCAATTTTGGCTTTTGCTGCCGTTGCTTTTGGTGTTTTAGACATGAAGTCCTTGCCCATGCCTATGTCCTGAATGGTACTACCTAGGTTTTCTTCTAGGGTTTTTATGGTATTAGGTCTAACATTTAAGTCTCTAATCCATCTTGAATTAATCTTCGTATAAGGAGTAAGGAAAGGATCCAGTTTCAGCTTTCTACTTATGGCTAGCCAATTTTCCCAGCACCATTTATTAAATAGGGAATCCTTTCCCCATTTCTTGTTTCTCTCAGGTTTGTCAAAGATCAGATGGCTGTAGATGTGTGGTATTCTTTCTGAGGACTCTGTTCTGTTCCATTGGTCTATAGCTCTGTTTTGGTACCAGTACCATGCTGTTTTGGTTACTGTAGCCTTGCAGTATAGTTTGAAGTCAGGTAGCGTGATGCCTCCAGCTTTGTCCTTTTGACTCGGGATTGTCTTGGCAATGCGGTCTCGTTTTTGGTTCCATATGAACTTTAAAGCTGTTTTTTCCAATTCTGTGAAGAATCTCATTGGTAGCTTGATGGGGATGGCATTGAATCTATAAATAACCTTGGGCAGTATGGCCATTTTCACGATATTGATTCTTCCTATCCATGAGCATGATATGTTCTTCCATTTGTTTGTGTCCTCTTTTATTTCACTGAGCAGTGGTTTGTAGTTCTCCTTGAAGAGGTCCTTGACATCCCTTGTAAGTTGGATTCCTAGGTATTTTATTCTCTTTGAAGCAATTGTGAATGGAAGTTCATTCATGATTTGGCTCTCTGTTTGTCTGTTACTGGTGTATAAGAATGCTTGTGATTTTTGCACATTAATTTTGTATCCTGAGACTTTGCTGAAGTTGCTTATCAGCTAAAAGAGATTTTGGGCCGAGACAATGGGGTTTTCTAAATATACAATCCTGTCATCTGCAAACAGGGACAATTTGACTTCTTCTTTTCCTAACTGGATACCCTTGATTTCTTTCTCTTGCCTGATTGCCCTAGCCAGAACTTCCAACACTATGTTGAATAGGAGTGGTGAGAGAGGGCATCCCTGTCTTGTGCCAGTTTTCAAAGGGAATTTTTCCAGTTTTTGCCCATTCAGTATGACATTCGCTGTGGGTTTGTCATAAATAGCTCTTATTATTTTGAGGTACGTTCCATCAATACCGAATTTATTGAGCGTTTTTAGCATGAAGGGCTGTTGAATTTTGTCAAAAGCCTTTTCTGCATCTATTGAGATAATCATGTGGTTCTTGACTTTGGTTCTGTTTATATGCTGAATTATGTTTATTGATTTGCGAATGTTGAACCAGCCTTGCATCCCAGGGATGAAGCCCACTTGATCATGGTGAATAAACTTTTTGGTGTGCTGCTGAATCCGGTTTGCCAGTATTTTATTGAGGATTTTTGCATCGATGTTCATCAGGGATATTGGTCTAAAATTTTCTTTTTTTGTTGTGTCTCTGCCAGGCTTTGGTATCAGGATGATGTTGGCCTCATAAAAAGAGTTAGGGAGGATTCCCTCTTTTTCTATTGATTGGAAAAGTTTCAGAAGGAATGGTACCAGCTCCTTCTGGTAGAATTCAGCTGTGAATCCATCTGGTCCTGGACTTTTTTTGGTTGGTAGGCTAATAATCATTGCCTCAATTTCAGAGCCTGCTATTGGTCTATTCAGGGATTCAACTTCTTCCTGGTTTAGTCTTAGAAAAGTGTAAGTGTCCAGGAAATTATCCATTTCTTCTAGATTTTCTAGTTGACTTGCGTAGAGGTGTTTGTAGTATTCTCTGATGGTAGTTTGTATTTCTGTGGGGTCGGTGGTGATATCCACTTTATCATTTTTTATTGCGTCTATTTGATTCCTCTCTCTTTCCTTCTTTACTAGTCTTGCTAGTGGTCTGTCAATTTTGTTGATCTTTTCAAAAAACCAACTCCTGGATTCATTGATTTTTTGGAGGGTTTTTTGTGTCTCTATCTCCTTCAGTTCTGCTCTGATCTTAGTTATTTCTTGCCTTCTGCTAGCTTTTGCATGTGTTTGCTCTTGCCACTCTAGTTCTTTTAATTGTGATGTTAGAGTGTCAATTTTAGATCTTTCCTGCTTTCTCCTGTGGGCATTTAGTGCTCTAAATTTCCCTCTACACACTGCTTTAAATGTGTCCCAGAGATTCTGGTATGTTGTATCTTTGTTCTCATTGGTTTCAAAGAACATCTTTATTTCTGCCTTCGTTTCGTTATGTACCCAGTAGTCATTCAGGAGCAGGTTGTTCAGTTTCCATGTAGTTGAGCGGTTTTGATTGAGTTTCTTAGTCCTGAGTTCTAGTTTGATTGCACTGTGGTCTGAGAGACAGTTTGTTATAATTTCTGTTCTTTTACATTTGCTGAGGAGTGCTTTACTTCCAATTATGTGGTCAATTTTGGAATAAGTGCGATGTGGTGCTGAGAAGAATGTATATTCTGTTGATTTGGGGTGGAGAGTTCTATAGATGTCTATTAGGTCCGCTTGGTGCAGAGATGAGTTCAATTCCTGGATATCCTTGTTAACTTTCTGTCTCGTTGATCTGTCTAATGTTGACAGTGGGGTGTTGACGTCTCCCATTATTATTGTATGGGAGTCTAAGTCTCTTTCTAAGTCTCTAAGGACTTGCTTTATGAATCTGGGTGCTCCTGTATTGGGTGCATATATATTTAGGATAGTTAGCTCTTCCTGTTGAATTGATCCCTTTACCATTATGGAATGTCCTTCTTTGTCTCTTTTGATCTTTGATGGTTTAAAGTCTGTTTTATCAGAGACTAGGATTGCAACCCCTGCTTTTTTTTGTTCCCCATTTGCTTGGTAGATCTTCCTCCATCCCTTTATTTTGAGCCTATGTATGTCTCTGCATGTGAGATGGGTCTCCTGAATACAGCAGACTGATGGGTCTTGACCCTATCCAGTTTGCCAGTCTGTGTCTTTTAATTGGAGCATTTAGTCCACTTACATTTAAGGTTAATATTGTTATGTGTGAACTTGATCCTGCCATTATGATATTAACTGGTTTTTTTGCTCGTTAGTTGATGCAGTTTCTTCCTAGCCTCGATGGTCTTTACATTTTGGCATGTTTTTGCAATGGCTGGTACCGGTTGTTCCTTTCCATGTTTACGGCTTCCTTCAAGGTCTCTTGTAAGGCAGGCCTGGTGGTGACAAAATCTCTAAGCATTTGCTTATCTGTAAAGGATTTTATTTCTCCTTCACTTATGAAACTTAGTTTGGCTGGATATGAAATTCTGGGTTGAAAATTCTTTTCTTTAAGAATGTTGAATATTGGCCCCCACTCTCTTCTGGCTTGTAGAGTTTCTGCTGAGAGATCTGCTGTTAGTCTGATGGGCTTCCCTTTGTGGGTAACCCGACCCTTCTCTCTGGCTGCCCTTAAGATTCTTTCCTTCATTTCAACTTTGGTGAATCTGGCAATTATGTGTCTTGGAGTTGGTCTTCTCGAGGAGTATCTTTGTGGTGTTCTCTGTATTTCCTGAATTTGAATGTTGGCCTGCCCTACTAGGTTGGGGAAGTTCTCCTGGATGATATCCTGAAGAGTGTTTTCCAACTTGGTTCCATTTTCCCCCTCACTTTCAGGCACCCCAATCAGATGTAGATTTGGTCTTTTTACATAATCCCATACTTCTTGCAGGCTTTGTTCATTTCTTTTTCTTCTTTTTTCTTTTGGTTTCTCTTCTCGCTTCATTTCATTCATTTGATTCTCAATCGCTGATACTCTTTCTTTCAGTTGATTGAGTCGGTTACTGAAGCTTGTGCATTTGTCACGTATTTCTCGTGTCATGGTTTTCATCTCTGTCATTTCGTTTATGACCTTCTCTGCATTAATTAGTCTAGCTGTCAATTCTTCCACTCTTTTTTCAAGATTTTTAGTTTCTTTGCGCTGGGTGCGTAATTCCTCCTTTAGCTCTGAGAAGTTTGATGGACTGAAGCCTTCTTCTCTCATCTCGTCAAAGTCATTCTCTGACCAGCTTCAATCCATTGCTGGTGATGGGCTGCGCTCCTTTGCAGGGGGAGATGCACTCTTATTTTTTGAATTTCCAGCTTTTCTGCCCTGCTTTTTCCCCATCTTTGTGGTTTTATCTGTCTCTGATCTTTGATGATGGTGACGTACTGATGGGGTTTTGGTATAGGTGTCCTTCCTGTTTGATAGTTTTCCTTCTGACAGTCAGGTCCCTCAGCTGTAGGTCTGTTGGAGATTGCTTGAGGTCCACTCCAGACCCTGTTTGCCTGGGTATCAGCAGCAGAGGTTGCAGAAGATAGAATATTGCTGAACAGCAAGTGTACCTGTCTGATTCTTACTTTGGAAGCTTCCTCTCAGGGGTGTACTCCACCCTGTGAGGTGTGGGGTGTCAGACTGCCCCTAGTGGGGGATGTCTCCCAGTTAGGCTACTCAGGGGTCA
The DNA here is from genome assembly GCF_007565055.1 of Rhinopithecus roxellana. NCBI lineage: Eukaryota > Metazoa > Chordata > Mammalia > Primates > Cercopithecidae > Rhinopithecus > Rhinopithecus roxellana. The sequence continues at coordinate 81,714,082 of NC_044550.1, forward strand.
GGGACCCACTTGAGCAGGCAGTCTGTCCCTTCTCAGATCTCAACCTCCGTGTTGGGAGATCCACTGCTCTCTTCAAAGTTGTCAGACAGAGTCGTTTGCGTCTGCAGAGGTTCTGCTGCTTTTTTGTTATTGTTGTTTATCTGTGCCCTGTCCCCAGAGGTGGAGTCTATGGAGACAGGCAGGTTTCCTTGAGCTGCTGTGAGCTCCACCCAGTTCGAGCTTCCCAGCGGCTTTGTTTACCTACTTAAGCCTCAGCAATGGCGGGCGCCCCTCCCCCAGCCTCGCTGCTGCCTTGCGGTTAGATCGCAGACTGCTGTGTAAGCAATGAGGGAGGCTCCGTGGGCGTGGGACCCTCCCGGCCAGGTGTGGGATATATTCTCCTGGTGTGCCCGTTTGCTTAAAGCACAGTAGTGGGGTGGGAGTTACCCGATTTTCCAGGTGTTGTGTGTCTCAGTTCCCCTGGCTAGGAAAAGGGATTCCCTTCCCCCTTGTGCTTCCCACGTGCGGCGATGCCTCGCCCTGCTTCAGCTCTCGCTGGTCGGGCTGCAGCAGCTGACCAGCACCGATTGTCCGGCACTCCCTAGTGAGATGACCCCAGTACCTCAGTTGAAAATGCAGAAATCACCGGTCTTCTGTGTCGCTCGCGCTGGGAGTTGGAGACTGGAGCTGTTCCTATTCGGCCATCTTGCTCCGCCCCCGTGACCTCTTCTCTTAAGTTTTCTTGATACTCTTTGCCCCACTACACTGGAGTTCTAACTATATTTTGTACACAGTTCAATTAAAGCACTGGTATGCTTTATTATATTTGTGAGTTTACATATTTATTCCCTTCATACTGGATTATTAAATAAGTGAAGAAATGATATCCCTTCTTTATCCCAAGCACTTTGCACAGTGCAGAACACAGAGTAAGCACTAAAAAAATGCTAGCTAAATATGTTAATGAATGGGTAGATGAAGAACATTAATATCATCTGCTGACTTAGAATCATGTTGGTTGTACTGAACTGGAACAGAAAAAAACATGGCATCAATTTTATACACAGTAATTACTTTAAAACATATTAAATTAAAATGAGCAAGGACTTACGAATCAGAGTATAAATGTTGTATTAATATTTAAGGTAAAGTGTTTAAAGAACGTTTGAATATGACTTGGACTACTTTGGGCTAAGGCCCAGATTGCCCCAGGGCAGACAAAATTAGTGTTCATGTTCTCTACCACTGAGGGGGTACTTTAGTGTAAAAGTTTCCAAAGTAATGTTAGAATATTGCATTTATTGTAAGTCATAATATGCAACTCACAATAGAGATATTATTAGCTAGGAAACAGAGTTTACATAAAAGGGGTATAGAGCTGCTATGGTGTAATATTGGTGTCCCCCTGCAAATTCATATGTTAAAATTTAATACCCGATATGATAGTATTAAGAGGTGGGGCCTTTGGAAAGAGATTAATTCATGAGGGCCCTTATAAAAGAGGGCCAAGTAAGTTCATTTGTCCACTTCCACAATGTGAGGATGCAGCAAGAAGTGGTGAGAGAGCCCTCACCAGACACCAAATCTTCTGGTACCTTGATCTTGGACTTCCCATCCTCCAGAGCTGTAAGCAATAAATTTCTATTGTTTATAAATTATCTGGTCTAAGGTATTTTGTTATACTAGCCTGACTGGACTAAGACAATCACTTAAACCAATAATACAGGAAGTTCTGCATTTATATCCAAAATATATTCTTAGATAATTCTTTACATAAAAAATTTCAACATGGAATTCTTTTAAATATCAAATTCTCCTATGGCATTTAAAATACTGTTCAAATTATAAATAAGTGACCCTCCCTCAACTTTGCAGGAAGACGAAAATTCTTGCATCCTGGATTTCATATCAAGTTTAGTCCATGATAACAATTTAGAGGGAAGATTTAAGCTTGTACTGCAGACTCCAGCTTTAGTCTGCACTCCTGCCTGTAATCTATAGATAATGTCACATAAACTAGGGAAGAAGTTGAACTCCAATGCTTCTGCAAATCTTTAGCTGAAATAGAGATTAAGTAATTTTTAGAAATAGTTGACCACATTTTCATAGCACAAAATATTTTTAAGCAAAAATTATCAAGGTTCATCTACTGCTGACATTTTTTAAGTTATTTTTGTTAAAGAAAGAAACTGTCAAAACAAGTTTATCTACAATAGGCCAACTATAGATTCTCTTTCAGTCTCTTAGAATTTATTTAGAGAAAACATTTTGTGTGAGTGTATATGTATACATATGTATGTGTGTCAGTAATTATGTGTACCTAGCAGGTAACTTTGCTGCTTTATGACACTTCTTGAACCACTAGTACATAACTAAGTGGCTGTAAGTGTTAGAAAATAAAAGCAATCCAAAAACAGAGGGTGGAGGCAGCTGAAACTTCGTAAGTTGCTCAAAAGACTATCTTGGGTCAATGCAAGAGGAAAATCTGAGAACATTTCCTTTAAAAGAAAAAAAATAATAAAACAGAGCATGTAACTTCAGAGTTCAACTTGTGCCTAATCTCTTTGTGTGGGATTTTTTCATTCCAACATGTATCTCCCAGGACAGGCACAACAGTAATCCCTAAATCATGTTCATCCTCTGAGAATAGTATGTAATAAACATAACCTTCCTTAAGGAGATATGTGGGTCAGGGTAAAACACTTTATCTCCCATCCTACAAATCCGCAATGTTTATACAGATAGTATCTAGTAAAAACAAATACTAATGGCCACTTTGCTGGGGAAAAGAACGGATGCAGATGTAACAAAAGAACATGTGCCTTAGGAAATATGGAAGGGGAAGGGATTCTCATAATCACTTGAGCATTGTATGAAGTTTATGTATACTTCATTTCTTTTGTTTAACACTGGGTTGTAGGCACCACCTCTTTGGCACACTGTAACTACATCACTGAACCAGTTTCTGGAACTCACAGCTTTAAATATGAGCCCAGCAGATGGTCAAGTCCCTGTTAACAATAATGTCAGAAACTATTTTCATGACAAATATGGTATCTGAAGGATACCTCAGATTTCTATTCCTATTTCATTCTACATCTTTGGGTGACAAAATCTATAATCTGGCAGATGCATATAGAGTAGATAATGTTGTCTTTGAAAAAGCATATTCAAATATCTAGAACATCAATCTTTTTGTATACTGCCTTACCCTCCTTTTTAACCTTTTTATATGCATTTCAAGGTAACTTTAGAGCGAAACACCTTAAAGAAAAGACAAAGAACAGATAGAAACTTCCCTTCCCAGCCACTTAGTATTTATAGCAGCCATTCTCAAGTATTTTGGATACACTCTTCATGTGGTATATATTCTAAACTATAAGGAGCAAGTGCTGGAGAAAACAGTGAAATGACCTGTTATTCCATGAAAAGAAAAGAGGTATTTCTTTGGAACCACCACTACACCTGCTATGCTTTACTGAAATTCAACCCCTACATTGCTCAATTACTAACACCTGGGAGCTGGCTAGCAAAAACATGGTTGGGCTGGGTGTGGGGAAAGTGTTCAAATACATCCATCTTGGTTCCTGGGTAAATAACTTTTGCAAATGCCTATGGTTTTCTGGTATAACTGAATTTGGGTTTAATATATGGTGAAAGTATCCAAACACTTGTGTTTTGATACACACACATACACCCAAAAAAATTTTTTGAAGATATTTGGCAAGGCATTTTGTTTTTAACATTCGTGAAATGCAGCCTAACAGTGTTCTTACTGTAGTCCTGCCCAAAAGTGATCACTTTTCTGTACTTTTCCTATGACAAATTTATTTTCCCTATATGCTTTTGTTGGCTAGCAGCTTTGGCATGACCTGACTGACAATGAGCCAGAAGATCTGAGCCGGGAGAAAATGCATGGCTCTCAAGTCAGCACAGTGGTGGATAAGAGCAGAGCAAATGCCACGCATTCAAGCAGGGCCCTGTGTGTTGGCTCATCAGTCACCAAAGGACACCACGGAGAGCAGATGAAGATGATATACCCTACAACCTCAGAAATAGAAAGTCAATTTTTAAAAATTGGTTTTTCAATGTTAATTAAACAATTGCCAAAACCTCAGTTAGCTTAGTAAGCTAAACGGTGGGTCATACGTTACAGGCTTTTGTTCATTGCTGCTCTATCTAGAACTTGAGAAAGACCCCCTCTCGTGGCTTACCTTTTCCCTGTGAAGGAGAAAGGGAGGCTGTCACCTCAGAGTGAGGATGGAAGTGGCAGAGTTGAAAGAGGTCATCCTAAACCATGAATTGTAAAGGTATTTTAAGAGCAAATTCTTCAAAGAACATACATATATCTGCAGTGGCAATCTGATTAGGGTATCAGCATTTGAAATTAATCTTTAATCTACTACTCTAGCATTTAATTGTAAGCAACATACATAAGTCTTAAATACTATGTACTAGGTGATATCAAGGTATGTTAGCTTATTATCTAGAAAAGATAATCCAAAGATTTCCAAATTAATTGACCGAAGAACACATTGGCGAGCACAGATACACACAGGAAAGAAATTTTTTTTTTTAAGATAGAGTCTTGCTCTGTCACCCAGACCAGAGTGCAGTGGTATGATCTCGACTCACTGCAAGCTCTACCTCCCTGGTTCACACCATTCTCCTGCCTCAGTCTCCTGAGTAGCTGGGACTACAGGCGCCCAGCACCACGCTCAGGTAATTTTTTTTTTTTGTATTTTTAGTAGAGACAGGGTTTCACCGTGTTAGCCAGGATGGTCTCGATCTCCTGACCTCATGATCCACCTGCCTCGGCCTCCCAAAGTGCTGGTATTACAGGCGTGAGCCACCGCACCCGGCCCAGGAAAGAAAATTTTTAACTCTCACTCTAACAACAACTCATCTTCATCAGAATCCGAGTAGCTTCATTCAATAAGTGAATGGGTATGATACCTGGCATGTGATTAACCCTATCACTAAACAAATAAGGCAATGATTTGTAAAACTTTTCTGTACCACAGAAAAGTTAAAGCTAAAAGCTAAAAGTTATTCCCAGAAAAACATACATACACACCAAATTTTACAAATAATTTCAGAGAGTTCACAGACCTCCATAAAATCTATTGCATCAGTTAGCCTTTGCTGTATAACAAACCACCACAAATGTTATGGTTTAAAACAACATTATTTACCTCAAAATTTGAGGGGTCAACAATTTAGACTGAACCCAGCTGGGCAGTTCTTCAGGTCATGTCTGTGTTCCCTCATACATCTGTGGTGAGACATAGGTCAAGTAGTTAGATCTGCTTCTGGGTGTTGGCTCTCAGAGGTTAGAACATTTTGGCTCAGTTCCATGTGATCTGTGATCTTCTAGCAAGTTGCCCAGATTTATTATCATGGTGGAAGTAGGTGCCTGAAAGAGAATGGAAATACACAAAGCCTCTGAGGACTAATAAGAGAATTGGTGCTACTGCCTAGTTCTTTTGACCAAAGCAAATCACAAGGCCTTCCCACATTCAGGGGGCTGGAAAATAGACTCTACCTCTTGTGTAAGGTGTTATAAAATTACATTGCAAGGGACATTATTACAGGGAGGAATAAAAATTAAGACCAATTTTTCAACTGATTAACCATACCCACCATGAACCCAGGTTAATTTTCTACAATGAAAATGAAGTAACATGGCTTAAAAAATAAAGTTTATTTTTATAAACATGCAAGTACAGAAATTAATCATTGTTTGCATTTCAGAACATGTCCTTTTACTGTCAAGTCCAGAGCCAATAGAACACCGTGGGGAAATAAATATGCCCCACATAACTTAAAGTTCCCATTTTGTTAGGACATCATGGATTGCACATATTTTTGGTGGAATGAATGTTAGCGATATTGATGGGTCAGCTGAAGAAAGTGACACGGGATATTATAAATGTCTATGTCAGTTTCTATACCCAACTCCATTGAAGTGATACAGGACTTCAAGACTTTCCGTGTGTCTCATTCTTTGTGATCCTATAGTAAATAACACTAACATTTCCTACTAAACCAGAATCCTAGAAGGCAGCATTTTTACAAAAAATAAGAAAACTTCAGGACAACAAAAGTCTAAACAGGAAATATTGAATGTATAGTGTATCCTGGTGTGTAATGATTTACCCAGTGATTGCAATAGCATTATCAAAAGTCAGCTGTCAATAGGATTTGAGTACCGTCATGTTTTCCTTTCTGTGGAAAGAACAGAAAAATAAAAACTGACTGTAGAAATCTCAGTAAATAATTGGCAATCAGAGACTGAATTTAGGCAAAATGTATGTCCTTAATTTGGGTACATTTAGTTCACATCATTTCTGACTTTGCCATTACCAAAGAGTATACATGTCTAGTTAGATTTTCTTTGATATCCTAATGCGGTAATTCTTCTTATATGCTTTTTATTTTTAATTACAATAGAATGACTAAATCCACAGGAATGAATCATCCATCTCACCCCAACTCCCTCTCTATAATCTTCTATTAGTTTCCTACTGCTGCTATAATAAATTGCCACAAATTAGGTAGCTTAAAACAACACTGATTTATTATCTTGTAGTTCTGGAGGTCAGACATCTGAAATGAATCTCACTAAGCTAAAGTCAGTGTGTCAACAGGCTGCATTCCTTTGTGGAGGCTCTAAGGAGCCTCCATTTTCTTGCCTTTTTCAGCTCCTGCAGGCTGCCAGAATTTCTTAGCTCATGTCCTCCCACTTCCACTTTTAAGGACTCTTGTGATTACATTGGATCCACCCAGATAACCTGGAACAATTTCCCCATTTTAAAGTCAGATGACTGCAAATCTTAACTCTATCTTCTACCTTAATTCCCCTTTGTCATGCAACAACATATTCACAGGTTCCAGGGATTAGGGCATGGACATCTTTGGGAGCCATAATTGTGCCTGCCACAAACCCAAGCTCATACCACTTCTTTTCTCAGCTTACCCTAAATATTGATGACTAGTGGTATGAACCAATTCTTCCCAAGAGAGGCTCTATAGTACGTATTCATATTAAGCAGAGGTTCTTTATGAAGGCAAATGGCATCTTCCCAATGCAAACTCTAGAAATGTTAACTATATTACCATTGAAATGTAAAAGAATGTATCACGGTTTTATCAGCCATAAGAAGGGTCACTTGAAAGAGTAGATTTCAGATATTTTTATATACTATGGATGAACTATACTCAGAGACAATTAAATGCATCATGCTTAATTATTGATAGGTTCCTTGATTTATTACAGACCTTCTGCAAGTCTACTGCTTATTTTTACCACTTTTTTTGCAAAATGTTCGATAATAATTGCTTCTTACTTTGAGGTAGGGATCAACGTCATGAGTCAATTTTTTTAAACTACTAAATAAAGGTAAGCAAGATTAGTCTTTGTTCTCAACTTCAAACAAACTAGTAAAAAAAAGATTCTGCCCATCTACAAATAGACATGAGACGTATTTAAATCCTGTTATTTAATTATTTATACTCCCAGAGAACAAGCATGGTCTAATTCAGTGTATAATGAAATGAAATATGACAGGCTGAAGACAGGAGTTCTAAAGCCAGAGAAAAAGAATAACCAACTAGAAAATACTAAATAAGGAAAAAAAAAAAAAAGACCTGGAAAGAAAGGAGAGAGTAGCTATTGCAATAAAAAGGGAGAGGGCATTAATTTCCTTGGGGATTAAACAGTGGTTAAATAGTAGTTGCCTTGTTTTTTACTTGATATGACTTAATCTAAAATATTGATACAAAATGTACAATGTTATATTTGAAAGCATAAGGAAATATGAGAATAAATAAATGCTGACTTGGAAGTTGATTATATGAGGCAGCAGCTCTTTTGCTATATATTCCATTTATAAAAACTATCTTTGTCTCCATTAAGAAATGTTCACTCAAAAAATGATGTGGGATATGTAGATATTCCCATTACCAGTAGAAATTTGGGGAGAAAAATAAATAGTCATGAGCTACTTATTAGCTCACTATTTATATAGTTAATGAACACTAACTATATTCAGATAAATCTTGGTGTACTAGTCAGGGTTCCCTAGAGGGACAGAACTAATAGGATAGAGATATATAGATAGATAGATATGCAAATGGGAGTTTACTAAGTATTAACTTACATGATCGCAAGGTCCCACAATAGGCTGGCTGCAAGCTTAAGAAGCAAAGAGAGCCAGTCCAATCCCCAAAACTGAAGAAATTGGAGTCTGATGTTTGAGGGCAAGAAGCATCCAACACGGGAGGAAGATGTAAGCTGGGAGGCTAGGCCAGTCTTGTCTTTTCACGTTTTTCTGCCCACTTTATATTTGCTGGAAGCTGATTAGATTGTGCCTACCAGATTAAGTGTAGGTCTGCCTTCACCAGCCTGCTGACTCAAACATTAATCTCTTTTGACAGCACCCTCACAGACACACCCAGGATCAAGACTTTGCATCCTTCAATCCAATCAAGTTGAAACTCAGTATTAACCATCACAAGTCCACCCCTAGTCAATGTGAACCCATACACATCTCCGGAGATTATAATTTTCAAATAAAGGCAATAATGAGGTCATAATTATACCTTACATAATACAAGTATCCTTCGTATAACCAGAAACACACTAATCCCCAACCCAAATACTATTACATAAAGTCAACTATACTTAAATGCTGACATGAAGTCAATAAATCTTATGTTACATGATAAAGGAAAAGGAAATAAAATGAAGATATTTTCTTAGTACAAGTGTATACATGCACAAACAAGTTTTTAACAAAAGAAGGGGGAAATACTTATGACAGTTACAGTCCTTGTTTCTGCAGCTGGTCACGTGATCGTAGCTGGTATTAATCACTACCTTCTTCTACTACCCATTCTGTATTCCCTTTGCCTTCAGCAAGCACCTCAGCAGGTCATGGGTTTTTTCCTGGTGGAGTGACCCAAACCTTCATTCCTGAAGGGTCTTGACCATTTGTAGACCTGCCTGAATTGGGCCCTTGTAGTTTCCCATTGACCTTAATCACAGGGCATGGTAACACTTAGAGATGCCCTAATGGATCTCCTGTATTCCATGCATACTCTTCCTTACCTGAGTTATGGAGTAGTAGACTGATTTCTGGATCATTCTCAGCATACTCCATTTTCATGGAACAGCAGAGACTACACACTGCTGTCCTGTGTAATTCAAGAATGGTTCTACTTAATCACTAACAAGCAACCAATGTGACTGTGAGAAGAAGACATTTTGAGAGACAAAATTAATTTGCTTCTACAAAAGAGATGGGGTAAGTAGAAAAGTAATCTCCTTTAATTTCAATAAGGTTTTTCAGTATCTCACAAAACAATGTTAAAGACATTTAGAAAAGCAAGTTTTGGGACAAGCTGATTCACAAGGATTAACCCTCGATCACATCACATTTTAAATCTTTACTAGTGTTCAGAATAAAGTAATTAAAATATGAAGTTTACTATGTATGTATGTTAAGTATCTGCTTGTGTTCTGTAAGACATAATGAATTCCAAATGACTTTGATAAAATAGCTACATTTTCTATAAAATGAGATTAAAACAGAGATCAAAAATATGTACATTTAGAAACCAAAATAAATCATTCAAATGTTTCTCTTGTGAAACAACTGGGAACTAAGTGGCAAGACTACATTTGACCAGAAGCTGAATGATTTAGCAACATAATACCCTAACCTGGTGGTTTTCAGTCAAGGGTTATTTTGGCCCACAGGGCATATTTGGCAGTGTCTGGAGACATTTTTGATAGTCACAATTGGGAGGATGCGATCAGCATCTACTGGTTAGAAGACAGAGATATTGCTGAACATCCCACACACAGCAAAGGCTACTCACAAAAAAAAAAATTATCTTGTTCAAAGTTTCAACTGTGCTGAGATTGAGAAAAAAATTAACAAATTATGTGATATAGGAATTTATTAAAATAAATACTATTAGCATCTAAAGTTTCCCTTCAACCACATTCTGTCCTAAATCTTTATTAGAATATTATGTTCCATTTTAGGGTATTACCCATCAGAATGTATAGATTTAAATGATTGTAAATAGACTATTATGATTGTCCATGTCTTTGTCTTCTGCTTATACAGTACCATTTAGTTATTGCTCTGTCTCTCACTTATTTAGAAGACCTGAAAATAATTCATGCCTTTTTTTGAAGGTAGGTTCTGTGTCGTGGGTATCTAAGATACTTGGATTTTTTTTAATGTCTTACAAATACACTGTCTGATAAACAGGTTAAAAAAGAAAGCTAAATAAAGATTACATTGAATGTTTTAGAGAATTAAGTCAGTTCTCAATTATATGTTAAAAGAAAATCTCTAAAAGTTAAAACACATAGAAAAATATCCAATGTACCAAAAATACAAATACCACAAAACTCTAAATGAACGAGCCAAAACTCTTACATTACCAACATCAAACTATCCCAAAGGCTGAAAATGTTTTAATAATATGCATTTTATAGTTAGAAATGTGGTAAAAAAATAAAGAATGAAGAATTTCAAAGCAAAATAAACAAATCTTCAAGTCACTTAAAGTAGACAACAGTTAGAAAGGGGAAAAGGTGCTGGAAATGAAGTTAGAAGTGATCATTTTAAAGAGTGGGAACAAGAAAGTTTTTGTGGTGAGAAGAGTTTGTTTTCATGAGGCCACATTGAACAAAATGACACAGTGGAACCATTTTGTGTGGTCCTGTTCATATTTCCATTGGCTAGACACTGTACTGATTCTACCATATGCTTTGCAGCCAAATATGACAAAATGCAACCTTAAGCAAAAAAATATGTATAATATTGTTTGTTATTTAAATTTCAAAACAAATATTATTTTCAGAACAAGAACCACACAGCAGTTAAGTATTATGAAACATACTCTATGTATGAGGATAGCTTCAGCCGAAACATTTTCTAAATGTTCTTTGATGAGAAGATTTAATTTAAAATATCTTTTAATTTATTAACCTGTTCTATTTCACGAATGAAATAAATGCTACTTTGATAATGTATTATCTGATAACTAAAAGTACATAATTTATATTATTTTAAAGTAATGTGACCTGGAAATGGGGAAAATGTGGGAAATCCTCAGAAAAGTATTTTTATCTAATAGCTAGTAGTTTCAACCTCTTTACCAACAAAATATCTTCCCAATAAAATACCAATACAAAATTAAGGATCTTCTTAGAGTTTCTTCCCCAGAATGTAAGGAGAAGCAAAACCCAACTGCATCAACTCTTTAATAATTAGGGATTAACCATGGTGAGTATGTTTCCAAATCAATGCCTTTCTCAAATCTAGAAAATTCTCTGCCATTGTTTCTTTAAATATGGCAACTGTCATTCCTCCCTAGTCCTCCCTATCCTATCCTGGAACTCCTCATGAAACAAACGTTAGATGTCTTCAATTTACTTTCCATGTTTTTTTTAACCCCTCCTTTCTACTTTTATTTTTTTTCCTCTGTGCTGCATTCATTTTATCTCCTCAGACCTTCCATCTCACTAATTCTTTCTTCAACTGTGTCTAACATACAGCATAACTTATTGTATTAGTCAGGGCTTGTAACAGAGAAACAGAGAAACAGAACCAACAGGAGATAGATTGATATCGATATAGATATTTATTCTAGAAATTGCTCACGTAATGATGGAGGCTGAGAAGTCTCATGATCTGACATCTTCAAACTCGGAAACCAGAAAAGCCAGCAGTGTAAGTCGGTTGAGGTTTACTAGCCTGAGAATTGGTATAGGAGCCAATGGCATAAGTAACATTCCAAATCCAAAGGCTCAAAAACCAAGAGTACCAATGTCCTACAGCAGGAGAAGATGGATGTCCCCACTCAAACAAAGATTAAATTTTTCCTTCCTCCACCTTTTTGTTCTATTTGGAGCCTCAATGGATTGGATGATGCTCACCCAAATTGATAAAGGTTATCTTTACTCAGTCTACTGATTCAAATGCTAATCTCTTCTGGGAACAGCTTCACAGACACACCCAGAAATAATGTTTTACTAGCTATCTGAGTAGTCCTTAGCCCAGTCAATATGACACATAAAATTAAACATCACACCTATCCACTGAGCTCTGTATCTCCAGTGATTGTATATTGCATTTCTAGAAGTTCTCCAGTTATTTCCCAAATCTAACTTTTCTTTATTGACAGAAAAGTTGGCTTTATTTTTTATTCCTTCTTTCATGTCCTTATTTATTTTAAAATATTAGTTGATGATTTTTGTTTACCATTTAAATCATGAAAGAACAAAATTCCAGCTAATTAAGTGGATCATGCTGATATGGGACATTGCCTCCTCTCTTCAAACAGATACCTATGCAGAATAAAATAGTACAAAGAAAATTAAATTGCTGAGTTATAAATTAAGAGAAATTTGCAGGTGCTACAAATAAAGAGGAAACATGAAGAGTGGGGTTAGGAGTCAAATTGTGTCCCTACGAAACTCACACATTGAAGTCTTAACTCTCAGTGCCTCAGAATGTGGCCTGATTTGGAAATAGGTCTATTGCAATGTAATTAGTAGTTAGGATAAGGTCATCATGGAGCAAGGTGAGACCCTACTTCAATAGGACTGATATCTTTTTAAGAGGGGGAAATTTGGACAAAGGCACACATGTGCAGGAGAATACCATGTAAAGATGAAGGCAGGGATTATGCTTCTACACACCATGGAACACCAGAGATTGCTAACGAAGGACCAGAAGCTAGCGGGGAGGCATTGAAAAGGTTCTTCCTCACCCCACATAAGAAACCAATTTTACAATAGCTTGATCTCAGGCTTCTAACCTCTAGAATTGTGAGACAATAATTTTTTTTGCTTTTTAAGCCACCTAGTCTGTGGCACTTTGTTATGGCAACACTAGCAAACTAATACAAATGATAAACTGAGAGGCCAAAGCCATTGGGTTCACTGGATAATCAGGACAAGTTATTATTAGTCTTACAGGCTGGGAGACAGGGCTTTAAGCCTGGGAAAGAAAATAATTCAAAGATAGAACTTGTGCCCCCAGGGTGGTAAAAACTGAGCTAGGAGCCTAGAAGACCTTTTTTTTTTTTTTTTTTTTTTTTGAGACGGAGTCTCGCTGTGTTGTCACCCAGGCTGGAGTGCAGTGGCCCCAATTCGGCTCACTGCAAGCTCCGCCTCCTGGGTTCACGCCATTCTCCTGCCTCAGCCTCCTGAGTAGCCGGGACTACAGGCGCCCGCCACCACGCTCGGCTAATTTTTTGGTATTTTTAGTAGAGATGGAGTTTCATCGTGTTAGCCAGGATGGTCTCAATCTCCTGACCTCGTGATCCTCACGCCTAGGCCTCCCAAAGTGCTGGGATTACAGGCGTAAGCCACCGTGCCTGGCCCAGAAGGCCTTTTTTGTGAGTAAAAAGAGACTAGAGAAATTATACTTACTGAGCTAAGGGAATTTCTTAAAAGTTTATCTTCTGAGAGGCTTAAGCAAAAAAAAAGTTATCCTGGACAAGTGGAATTCCAATTTTTTTTTTCTTTGCTGCATGAGATTATTTTATTTAAAAATTCAAAGGAGGCAGAGTATGGAGTAGTATCTGTCCACTCTCAGGCACGAACCTGTGTGCACACATCCTCCAGTGTCCTGCATGGCCTCTCACATCAGAGTTGGCTCAGACTCGGACTGTGGCTCCATCAGAAAATGAAAGGCACAGGCCATGAGCTAGGGAGGGAGCCTTATAGCTTGGATCTGAGCACAGAGGGACATGCATGGTGGCTCGTACTCATATTGGAAGGCAGAACCATCACAATGCCTCTTTGAGGGTTTCCAGACAGCACAGGGCTCCTGGGCTCCCTTGGTAGCTCCAGTCCTTGGAGAAGGCCACCGATTCTTGCTGGGCAACCCTAGCTCCTTGAACTCCAGGCTAGGTTTCTGGGACCTGGTCACAAGGGCCTGATGTGGACTGGAGACATGGCCAAGGGGCGAGAGGCTGGGGCTATAGCTCTGGAGTGGGGAGTTGGGTGTATGCCTAAGGTGTGGAGCTGGGGTGCAGGTGACCAGGGGCTGAGCAGATGAGATGGCTGGTAGGGGGAGAGAGCTGCTCCCCTGCCCCAGTCTTTGCTAATGCATAACAAAGGTGACCATTGCTCCAGTTCCCAATAATTTTCTCATCTCCATCTGAGACCACCTCAACCTGGACTTCATTGTCCGTATCACTATCAGCATTTTGGTTACTACAATTTGACAAGTCTCTAGGAAGTTCTTAACTTTCCCTCATCTTCCTGTCTTCTGTGCCCTCCAAACTATTCCAACCTTTGCCTGTTACCCAGTTCCAAAGCTGCTTGCACATTTTCAGGTATCTTAATAGCAATGTCCCAATTCCTGGTACCAGTTTTCTGTACTAGTCTATCTAGTCTATTCTTACACTGCTATAAAGAACTACCCAAGACTGGATAATTTATATAGAAAAGAGGTTTAATTGGTTTGTAATTTCACAGGCTATACAGGAAGCATGGCTGGGGAGGTCTCAGGAAACTTGCAATCATGGTGGAAGAGGAAGAAGGCACATCTTCGCATGGTCAGAGCAGGAGGAAGAGAGAGCAGGGGATTGTGCTACACACGTTTAAACAACCAGGTCTCATGAGAACTCATTCACTATCACGAGAACAACAATGGGGAAATCTGCCCCCATGATCCAGTCACCTCCCACCAGGCCCCTTCTCCCACATTGGGGATTACAATTCGACACGAGATTTGGGTGGAGACACAATCCAAACCATGTCACTTATACTACCTTTTTATTTTTTATTCACCATGATTTTTAAAAATGATTTTTCCTCTTCATGTATTTGGATGTATACATAATTTCTATTATTTAAGTGGTGGAATGGAAGACCTTTCATCCTAAAGTAATAAGATCATTTAAGAGAGAGTTCGAGATAAGTGTGTATATTTTAAAATCAGATGGATAAAGGAAAAAATAGAAACTATAAGAACAGGACAACATGACAAAGGGATAGATGTTTTATACAGAATAAAATCAAAATTCTAAAAGTAAAAATGTAATTTTTATAATTAAAAACTCAACACAGGTTAAATAATAGGATAGATATGATTGAAGATAGAATTTAAAAACTTGACCTAATGAGAAGAAATTGCCCAACAGAGAAATAAAGATGTATAAAATAGAAAAAAAAAGTTAAGAGAAGAGAATCACAGCCTGTAATCTCAGCACTTTGGGAGGCTGAGGCGGGAGGATCATCTGAGGTCTAAAGTTCAAGACCAGCCTGACCAAGATGGAGAAACCCCGTGTCTACTAAAAATACAACATTAGCTGGGCATGGTGGTGCATGCCTGTAATCCCAGCTACTCAGGAAGGCTGAGGCAGGAGAATCGCCTGTAATCCCAGCTACTCAGGAAGGCTGAGGCAGGAGAATCGCCTGAATTCCAGGAGGCGGAGGTTGCAGTGAGCTGAGATCTCTCCATTGCACTCCAGCCTGGGCAACAAGAGCAAAAGTCCATCTCAAAAAAAAAAAAAAAAAAAAAGCCAATAAATAAAAGTGTCACAGAAGGAGGTGATATGTGAGAAATAATATCCAGAGGGATAATGACTAAGAATTTTCCAGAGCTGGCTAACTACAGGAATATTTAAATGAATTCTGAGAATATTTTTTAAAATCTATGTGTGTACATATACTAGCAATTAAAAAATATCCAATTCAAAGAGAAAACCTCAGAAGCACTGAAGGATTGGAGATAAAAAGTCTGAATACCTGAAGAGATATAGCAATTAGATTGCTGGTAGACATCTTAAAAGTGATAATGGAACCACAAGATGGGAGAGGAATACTTTTGAAATAATGACAAAAAAAAACTGCTAGTCTAGAACTGTATATCAAACTAATCTATCATATTGGCTCTCTGTGGCCATTGAGGACTAAACAAGAGGAAATGAACATCAATAAAACATCAATAATTTAATAATAAATTTCCCATTTATTACTATTGCCTGGTATTTAATAGTTTTCCAATCCTTCATATTTTTTTTGCATGATTTTGTTTGAAAGGCATCTGTTGTGAATAGCAGATAGCAAGTTTTATTTTTAGTTTTTATATAATATTCTCTTGTAATCAGTGAATTTACATTTAATCTATTTAAATTTAATCTATTTACATTTATGCAAATTTATGATATATTTGGAATTACTTATAATACCTTTTTATTTGTTTATTCACCATCATTTTTAATTATCTTTTCCTTTCACATATTTGGAAGTAAACATAATTTCTATTTTTTAAGTGGTTACCTTGAAGTTTCAAACATATATTTATATTTAATTTGCTAATTTAAAGTTAATAGGCATCTTTAGTTTCCTCACAAGGAAGAATTGCTGGTCTGATTATCCCTTTTATCTTATGTATTATTGCTGCTAGTTTTTTTACTCTCTATATTAAATGCCTTAAATGTTATTATTCTTTTAGATAATGGTTTAAAAATTAATCTTTTTTGGTCATTATTTCTTCTTTCATTTTAAGCTGTCCTTCAGAAACAATTTTCCTACTTCCTGAAGTACATCTTCCAAAGTTCCTTTTTTAAGGGTTTGTCACTGGTAAACTCCCTTAGTCATTATTAATCTGAAAAGATATTTATTTTACTTTTGTCTTTGAATGATAGTCTGCTGATACGATATAGCACATTGATTAATTTGCATATGTTGAACCATCTTTTTGTTACTGAGATAAATCCCATTTGGTTATAAAGAATAATTATCTAATTGTTGTTGAATTCAGTTTACTAGGCTTTTGTTGAAGATTTTTACACCAATGTTATAAGGGATATTGGCCTATTATTTTGTCTTTTTGACGTGTGATATAGTTTGGCTCTGTGTCCCCATCCAAGTATCATCTCAAACTGTAATTCTCACATGTCAGGGGCGGGGCCTGATGGGAGGTGATTGAATCATGAGGCAGACTTCTCCCTTGCTGTTCTTGTGATAGTGAGTGAGTTGTCAGGAAAGATGGTTGTTTGAAAGTGTGTGGCATTTCCCCCTTTGTTCTCTCTCTCACTCTTCTGACACCATGGTAAGACATGCTTGCTTCCCCTTCACCTTCCACCGTTGTTGTAAGTTTCCTGAGGCCTCCCTGTCATGCTTCCTATTAAGCCTGCTGAACTGTGAGTCAGTGAAACCTCTTTTCTTCATAAATTACCCAGTCTCAGGTAGTTCTTTATAGCAGTGTGAAAACAGACTAATACAATCTCTGGTTATGTTATCAGAGTAATACTCACTTCACAGAATGAGTTTGGAAGTGTTCCCTCCTTCTCTATTTCTTGGAATAGTTTGGTATTAGCTCTTGTTAAATATTTGGTAAACTTCAGGAGTGAAGCCATCAGGTCCCTAGTTTTCCTTTGCTGGGAGAAATTTTATTACAGCTTCAATCTCATTACTTGTTATTGGTCTGTTCAAGTTTTGGATTTCTTCACAGTTCAATCTTGATAAGTTAAATATATCTGAAAATTTCTCCATTTATTCTAGGTTTTCCAACTTATTGGCATAGAATTGCTCATAGTAGTCTCTAATGATCCTTTGAATGTCTGCAGTATCAGCTGTAATGATGTCTTTTTCATCTCTGATTTTACTTATTTGTGTCTTCTCTTTATTTCTTAGTCTTGCTAAAATGTTTGTCAATGTTTTTCTTTTCAAAAAAACAACTTTTTATTTTATTGATTTTTTGTATTTTTTAATTTTAAATTTAACTTTTTTTTTTTGAGACGGAGTCTTGCTCTGTCGCCCAGGCTGGAGTGCAGTGGCCGGATCTCAGCTCACTGCAAGCTCCGCCTCCCGGGTTCACGCCATTCTCCTGCCTCAGCCTCCGGAGTAGCTGGGACTACAGGCGCCCACCACCTCGCCCGGCTAGTTTTTTTGTGGTTTTTAGTAGAGACGGGGTTTCACCGTGTTAGCCAGGATGGTCTCGATCTCCTGACCTCGTGATCCACCCGTCTCGGCCTCCCAAAGTGCTGGGATTACAGGCTTGAGCCACCACGCCCGGCCTAAATTTAACTTTTAAGTTAAGGGGTACATGTGCAGATTTTTTATATAGGTAAACTAGTGACATAGGGGTTTATTGTACGGATTATTTCATCACCCAGGTATTAAGCCTAATACCCATTAGAGGACCTTTTTCTTGATTCTCTTCCTGCCCCCACCCTCCACCCCACCTCTGATAGACTCCGGTGTCTGCTGTTCCCTTCTATGTATCCATGTGTTCTCATCATTTAGCTCCTACCTATAAGTGAGAATATGTGGTATTTGGTTTTCTGTTCCAGTGTTAGTTTGCTCAGGATAATGGCATCCAGCTCCATTCATGTTGCTGCAAAGGAAATGATCTCATTCTCTTTTAAGGGTGCATAGTATGCCATGGTGTATATGTACCACATTTTCTTTATCCAGTCTACTCTTGATGGGCATTTAGGTTGATTCTATGTCTTTGCTATTGTGAATAGTGCTGCAATGAACATACATGTGCATGTGTCTTTATGATAAAACTACTTATATTCCTTTGGGTATATACCCAGTATTGGGATTGCTGGGTCCAGTGATATTTCTGGTCTTTGAGGAATCATCACACTGCCTTCCACAATGGATGGATAAATATACACTCCCACCAACAGTGTAAAAGTGTTCCTTTTCCTCCACATTTCACCAGCATCTGTTAATTTTTGACTATTTAATAATAGCTGTTGGTATTTCTGTTTTTAGGTCTTAGAGAAATTGTCACACGGCCTTTCACAATGGATGAACTAATTTGCACTCCCACCAACAGTATAAGAGCATTCCGTTTTCTCCACAAGTTCACCCGCATCTGTTATGTTTTGACTTTTTAATAGCCATTCTGACTGGTGTGAGATGATATGTCATTGTGGTTTTGATTTGCATTTCTCTAATGATCAGTGATATGAAAAAAGTTTCATATGATTGTTAGCCATATGTATGCCTTCTTTTGAGATGTGTCTGTTCATGTCCTTTGCCCATTTTTTAATGGGGTTGCTTGTTTTGTTCTTATAAATTTGTTTAAGTTCCTTATAGATATTATATATTAGACCTTTGTCAGATGGATAGCTTACAAAAATTTGCTCCCATTCTCTATGTTGTCTGTTTACTCTATTGCTGGTTTCTTTTGTTGTGCAAAAGTTATTTAGTTTAATTAGATGCCATTTGTCAATTTTTTCTTTGGTTGCAATTGCTTTCAGCATCTTTACCATGAAATCTTCGCCCATTCCTTTGTCCAGAATAGTATTGCCTAGATTGTATTCCAGGGTAGTTATAGTTTTGGGTTTTACATTTAAGTCTTTAATCCATCTTGAGCTAATTTTTGTATATGGTATTAGGAAGGGGTATAGTTTCAATCTTTTGCATATGGCTAGCCAGCTATCCCAGCACCATTGATTAAATAGGGAGTCCTTTCCCCATTGCTTATGTTTATCAGGTTTGTCAAAGATCAGATAGCTGTAGGTATGCAGCCTTATTTCTGCGTTCTCTAACCTGTTCCATTGGTCTATATGTCTGGTTTTGTACCAGTAGCATGTTGTTTTGGTTACTGTAGGCTTGTAGTATAGTTTGAAGTTGGGTAGCGTGATACTTCCAGCTCTGTTCTATTTTTCAGAATTGCCTTGGCTATTCAGTCTTTACTTTTTGTTGTTGTTGTTCCGTGAATTTTAAAATAGTTTCTTCTAGTTCTGTTAATATCATTGGTAGCTGAATAGGAATAACTTTGAATCTATAAATTGCTTTGGGCAGTATGGCCATTGTAACGATATTGATCCTTCCTAGCCATGTGCATGTAATATTTTTTCCATTTGTTTGTGTCCTAATTTCTTTCAGCAGTGTTTTGTAGTTCTCCTTGTAGAGATCTTTCTCCTCCCTAGTTAGCTGTATTCCTAGGTATTTTTGTGCTTGTGTGACAATTGTGAATGGAATTATGTTCCTGATTTGGCTCTCACTTGGACTGTTATTGGTTTATAGGAGTATTAGTAATTTTTGCACATTGATTTTGTATCTTAAGACTTTGCTAAAGTTCTTTATCAGCTTAAGAATCCTTTGGGCCAAGACAATGGGGTTTTCTAGGTACAGGATCATGTCACCTGTAAACAGGGATAGTTTGACTTCCTCTTTTCCTATTTGGATTCCCTTTATTTGTTTCTCTTGCCTGATTGCCCTGGCCAGGAATTCCAATACTATGTTGATTAAGAGTGGTGAAGGGGGCATCCTTGTCTTCTGCCAGTTTTCAAGGGGAATGCTTCCAGCTTTTGCCCATTCAGTGGTGGCTGTGGGCTTGTCATAGATGGCTCTTATTATTTTGAGGTATGTTCCTCCAATGCTACATTTATTCAGAGTTGTTAACAGGAAGTGTGTTTAATTTTATCAAAAGTCTTTCCTGCAACTATTGAGATAATCATGGAGTCTTTCTCTTCAGTTCTGTTTATGTGATGAATCATATTTATCAATTTGTGTATGTTGAAACAACCTTGCATCCTAGGGATAAAGTCTACTTGATTGTGGTGGATTAGCTTTTTGATGTGCTGCTGGATTTGGTTTGCAAATATTTTGTTGACCATTTTGGCATCAATATTTATCAAGGATATTCACCTGAATTTTTGTTGTGTCTCTGCCAGGTTTTGGTATCAAGATGGTGCTGGTCTCATAGAATGAGTTGGGGAGGAGTCCATCCTCTTCAATTTTGTGGAATAGTTCCAGTGGGTATGGTACCAGCTTTTCTTTGTATCTCTGGTAGAACTCAGTTGTGAATCCATCTGGTCCTGGGCTTTTTGGTATACTATTACTGGCTCAATTTCAGAGCTTATTATTGGTCTGTTCAGGGATTTAATTTCTTTCTGGCTCAGTCTTAGGAGGGTGTAGGTGCCCGGGAATTTATCCATTTCTTCTATAGTTTCTAGTTTATGTGCATACAGGTGTTTTTCATATTCGCTGATGGTTATTTCTATCTCTGTGGGGTCAGTGGTAATGACCCCTTGTAGTTTCTGATTGTGTTTATTTGAATGGTCTCTCATTTCTTCATTATTAGTCTAGCTATCAGTCTATTTTATTAATTTTTTCAGAAAAACAGATCCTGAATTTGTTGATCTTTTTAACAGTTTTTCATGTCTCAATCTCCTTCAGTTCAGCTCTGATTTTGGTTATTTCTTGACATCTGCTAGCTTTGGAATTTGTTTGCTCTTGGTTCTCTAGTTCTTTTACTTATGATGTTAGGTTGTTAAATTGAAATCTTTCTAAATTTTTGATTCAGGCATTTAGTGCTAGAAGTTTCCCAGTCAACACTGACATAGCTGTGTCCCAGAGATTTTGGTATGTTGTATCTTTTTCCTCATTAGTTTCAAAGAATTTATTGATTTCTGCCTTAACTTTATTATTTACCCCAAAGTCATTCGAGAGGAGATTATTTGATTTCCATGTAATTGTATGGTTTTGAGTGAATTTCTTTGTCTTGATTTCTAATTTGATTTTGCTGTGGTCTGAGAGATTGTTTGTTATGATTTCAGTTCTTTTTCATTTGCTGAGGAGTGTCTTACTTCCAATTATGTGATTGATTTTGGAGTATGTGCCATGTGGCAATGAGAAGAATGTATACTCTGTTGTTTTGGAGTGGAGAGTTCTCTAAATGTCTATATCAGGTCCATTTTACCCAGTACTTAGTTCAGGTCCTGAATATCTTTGTTAACTGTCTGTCTCAATGATATGTCTAATATTGTCAGTGGGGTGTTAAAGTCTCCTGCCATTATTGTGTGGAAGTCTAAATCTCTTTGAAGGTCTCTAAGAACTTGTTTTATGAATCTGGTTGCTCCTCCATTGGGTACCTATATATTTGGGATAGTTAAATCTTTAATTGAACACTTTACCATTATGTAATGCCCTTCTTTGCGTTTTTTGACCTTTGTTGATATAAAGTCTGTTTTTTCTGAAACTATGATTGCAATTCCTGCTTTTTTCTGTTTTGCATTTGCTCAGTAGACTTTCCTCCATTCCTTTATTTTGAGCCTATGTGTGTCATTGCCTGTGAGATGGGTTTCTTAAAGAGAGCATACCAATTGGTCTTGGCTCTTTATGCAGCCTGCCACTTAGTGCCTTTTAATTGGGGCATTTAGTCCATTTACTTTCAACAATAGTATTGACATATGAGGATTTGATTCCATCATAATGATGTTAACTGGTTATTTTGCAGACTTGTTTATGCGGTTGCTTTATAGTGTCACTGGTTTGTATATTTCAGCATGCTTTTGTAGTGACCAGTAATGGTCTTTCCTTTCCATATTTAGTGTTTCCTTCAGGAGCTCTTGTATAGCAGGTCTGGTGGTAATGAATTCCCTCAGCATTTGCTTGTCTGAAAAGGATTTTATTTCTCCTTCACTTATGAAGCTTAGTTTGGCCAGACATGAAATTCTGAGTTGGAATTTATTTTCTTTAAGAATGTTGAATATTGGCCCCCAATCTCTTCTGGCTTATAGGGTTGTTGCTGAGAGGTTCACTGTTAGTCTAATGGGCTTCCATTTTAAGTGATCTGACCTTGCTCTCTAGCTACTGTTAACATTTTTTCTTGCATTTTGACTTTGGCGAAACCTGATGTCTTGGGGTTGATCTTCTCGCGAAGTTTCCCTGGGGTTCTCTACATTTCCTGAATTTGAATGTTGGCCTCTCTGTCTAGGTTGGGGAAGTTCTCATGGATAATATCCTGAAATCTGTTTTCTGAGTTGGTTCCATTCTCCCCATCGCTTTCAGGGACATCAGTAATTTGTTGATTTAGCCTCTTTACATAATCCCATATTTCTTGGAGGTTTTGTTCATTTCTTTTCATTCTTTTTACTCTATTTTTGACTGTCTTGTTTCAGAAGGTCAGTCTTCAGGCTCTGAGACGCTTTCCTCTGCTTGGTTTATTCTGCTATTAATCCTTGTGATTGCATTATGAAACTCTGGCAATGTGTTTTTCAGCTCTATCAGGTCACTCACATTCTTTTCTATCCTAGTTATTTTGTCTGTCAGCTCCTGCACTGTTTTATCATAATTCTTAGCTTCCTTGGATTGGATTTCAATGTACTCCTATAGCACAATGATCTTTGTCCCTATCTATATTCTGAATTATATTTCTGTCATTTCAACCATTTCAGCTCAGTTCAGAACCCTTGCTGGAGAAGTAATGCAATCATTTGAAGGAAAGGAGGCACTCTGGGTTTTTGAGTTGTCAGGATTCTTGTGCTGGTTCTTTCTCGTCTTTGTAGGCTTATATTCCTTCAGTCTTTGAGATTACTGACCTTTGGATGGGTTGTTTTTTCGTATTTTCTATTTGATGACCTTCAGGGTTTTATTGTGGTCTAAGATGGATTCAGATAACTGGCTTCATTTCTGGAAGATTTTAGGGGATTGACACTCAGCTCCCAACTCTTTGACTGTGTGCTCTCTGAAGGACTTTTATTGGGCCCCAACTTTGTTCTGTGGTTCCTCAAGGTTAGGAATCCACTGTGCTGGAGAGGTCAAGGTGCTCTCAGATTGCTGGTCACTACAATTCTATGGGTGGTCTCAGCTTAAGCATTTTGTAATGTGGTGACAGCAGTATCTGTTCTCGTTTGCAAGTGCCAGCAGCAGCAGTAGTGGTAGCTGCAGCAGGGTGCTAGTGTATGCCAGGGGGCCTGCTTCCCTGTGGGCATTCACCACAGTGGCAGAGGTAATGCAGCTGGGGTGTGGGCGGAGAGCCCCTGCTAGCAACTGTGTGCACAGTGTTGCTGTTGTTGGTGTTGGTTCAGGTACCAGGATGCTGGTGGGCCCAAGTCTGTGTGCCTTCTATGTGTCCTGCAAGCAGAAGTGGTCACTCAGAGTAGGGGAGGATCCGCTGTTCTCTCTGTCTAGTTTCACTCCCACGCAGTATTAGCGCAAGGGCAGGGTGCTGGTGCAGATAAAGCTGGCTGCCTCTGTGCTCACTAAGTCTCCATCTGCAATGGCAGACTGCAAGAAGATGGGGAATAGACTGCACTTCTGCCACTGATGGCAAAATAAGCAAAACCTACTCATGCAGACATGCACCAGCAAAGCAATGTGGGGAGTTGTCGTGGGCCCTGCAGAAGCTGCAGTTTTGGGAGGGCCATGGGGGCTGCCCCACTGGTGCACTC
The DNA here is from genome assembly GCF_007565055.1 of Rhinopithecus roxellana. Taxonomy (NCBI): domain Eukaryota; kingdom Metazoa; phylum Chordata; class Mammalia; order Primates; family Cercopithecidae; genus Rhinopithecus; species Rhinopithecus roxellana. The sequence goes on from NC_044550.1 coordinate 81,738,250, forward strand.
TGCCAGTTAGGCATGGTCTGCCAGCACAGAAGCTATTATGTGAGACCCCTCAAAGCACCAAAGGCTTCCCTGTAAGCAGATGTGGCCCAGCTGGGGCCCCAAAAGAGACAGCAGAGCAAGTGGTGTTTAAGTCAGACTGGCCCATCTGATGGGCTAGACTGCCCCACAGAGTTCAGGACCAATAGTTCCTCTAAGGCTAAAGTCTCCTACGGGAGCAAGTAGAGCCTAGGGAGATGGCCATCCCTAGCCATGCCCCACTACAGATGCTTCCACACCAAACCCTCTGGGCTCCACATCAACTGGTTTGCTGCCCCTAACACTTCTCTAAATAGCTCTCTCTGCCACCTTGAGTGTCCATGGTGGTTGAGCAGTCTCCTGCCATGATTCCAGAGGCCTGTAGCAAGAGAAGGTTGCTGCTTGTCAGTTCAACTCATCCATTTCCCCAGAGCCACTGGGGGCCAGGAACGAGGTCAGGTGTGCAGTATCCCCATGTAGGCTTCCCAGCTTTCTTCCCCTTCAGCCCAGCTTCTGTGTCTTCCCTTCATCCACTCTCAGTGCCTTCCCTCTGAATATCTGTTAGGAATATTCCAATCATCTTGGTGCCCCCACTGACAGCTGTTTCACCTGGCTGCCTTTAGTCAGCCTTCATTTCCCAGCTTCTGGATGTTCTCACAGCACCCCCTCAAGTATCTCTCAGTACCTGGAGGTCACAGGAGGACAAAGTCACTTGACTTTGACAGTCGCTTGAGCCTCATGGAGCAAAGGACATGGAACAATAAAGACAAGAACCAAGCTAGGTGCATAGGCACCAGAAGACCAAAAAAGTGGTTATTTTAATTTAAATTTTATTTATTCCTGCTCTGATCTTTATTATTTCCTTCCCTCTATTAATTATAGGTTTTGTTTGCTCTTGCTTTTCTAGGCTCTTTAAGATGCATAGTTAGGTTGTTAATTTGAAGTTTTTCTACTTTTCTGATGTAGGTGCTTTTTGCAATAAACTTTATTCTTGATAATGCTTTTCACTGTATCTGGTAGGTTTTGATATGCTGTTTCCATTTTCATCTGTCTTAAGAAATTTTTTAATTTTCTTCTTAATTTCTTCATTGACCCACTGGTCATTCAGAAACATATTATTTAATTTCCAAGTCTTTGCATAGTTTCCAAAGTTCTTCTTGTTACTGATTTCTAGTTTTATTCCATTGTGATCAGAGAAGACACTCGATATGATTTTATTTTTTGACATTTTTAAAACTTGCTTTGTGGCCTAACATATGATCTATTCTTGAGAATAATCCATGTGCTGAGGCAAAGAATGTATATTCTGCAGCCATTGGATGAAATGTTCCATAAATATCTATTAGGTCCATTTCATCTATAGTGCAGATTAAGTCCTGTGTTTCTTTGTTAATTTTCTGTCTGAATGATCTGTCCAATGATGAGAGTGGAGTGTTGAAATCTCCACCTATTATTGTATCGGGGTCTATCTCTGTCTATAGTTCTAACAATATTTCCTTTATATATCTAGTTGCTCCAGTGCTAGGTTGCATATATAACTGTTATATCCTCTTGCAGAATTGACCCCTTTATCATTACATAATGATCTCCTTTGTCTCCTTTTATAGTTTTTGTATTGGTATCTATTTTGTCTGATATAAGTGTAGCTACTTCTGCTCTTTTTGGTTTTCATTGGCATGAAATATCTCTCTCTATCCCTTTATTTTCAGTGTTTATGTGTTTTTATAGGCAAAGTGTGCTTCTCATATGCAACAGTTTATTGAGTCTTATATTTTAATTCATTTAGTCTTTTGATTAGAGCATTTAGTCCATTTACATTCAATGTTAGTATCAATAAGTAAGAACTCACTATCAATATTCTGTTTTGCTCTTTTGTTACTGATTTTCTGGTTGTTTTATGGCCCGCCCTTCCTTTCCTTCTTTCCTTCCTTCCTTCCTTCCTGCCTGCCTGCCTGCCTCCCTTCTCTCCTTCCTTCTTTCTTTCCTTCCTTACTTCCTGACTTCCTTTTTGAGAAGGTGATTTTCTCTAGTGGTATGTTTTAATTTCTTGCTTTTTACTTTTTATATATTTCTTGCAGGTTTTTTTTATTTGAGGTTACCATGAGGCTTGCAAATAACATCTTATAAACCATTATTTAGACGGATGACCCTTAAGACTGAAAAAAAAACAACAAAAGAGAAAACTAATAAAAACTCTGCATTTTAACTTCATCCCCCCACTTTTAACTTTTTCATTTCTATTTATATCTTATTATACTGTTTATGTCTTGAAAAGCTGTAATTATTATTCTTGATAGGTTCATCACTATTCATCAATAGTGATCTGTAGATCACAATCAGTAGTACTGACATCTAAACAATATTAAATCTTCCAATCCATTAAGGATCCATGTAAGAAAGAGATATCCTTCCATTTATTTAAATCTTCTTTCATTTCTTTCAGCCATGTTTTATATTTTTCTTTGTACAAGTCTTTTACTTTTTTGATTAATTTAATTCCTAAATATATTATTATTTTGATGCTATTTGTGAATGAAATTGTTTCCTTAATTTCCTTTTCAGATTGTTCCTTTTTAGTATATAGAAATTCAACTAAATCTTACGGGTTGACTTTGTATACAACTTGTTTGGGAAATTTATTTATTAGTTCTAACTTTGTCTCTGTGTGTGGAATCTTTAGGGTTTCCTACATATAAGATCACATCATCTGTGAACAGAGATTTTTCTAATTCCTTTCCAATTTATATCCATATTATTTCTTTCTTTTCTTTTTTTTTTTTTTTTTTTTTGACAGAGTCTTCTCTGTCACCCAGGCTGGAATGCAATGACGCAGGCTCAGCTCACTGCATTCCCTGTCTCCTGGGCTCAGGCGATTCTCCTGCCTCAGTCTCCCAAGTAGTTGGGATTACAGGCACGCACCACCATGCCCAGAGACAGGGTTTCACCGTGTTGCCCAGGCTGGTCTTGAACTCCTGACCTCAGATGATCCACCTGCCTTGGCTTCCCAAAGTGCTGGGATTACAGGCATGAGCCATTGCACCTAGCCTATTATTTCATTTTCTTGTCAAACTGCTCTGGCAAGAACTTCCATTAATATTTTGAATAGAAGTATGGAAAATTAGCATCCTTGCCTTTTTTCTTATCTTAAAGGGAAAGTTGTCAGTCTTTCATGATTTAGTATGATGTTCACTCTGGGTTTTTCATATATGACTTTTACTATGTTAAAGTTGTTTCCTTCAATTCCTAATTTGAGTGTTTTTATCACAAAAAGGCATTGAGGTTTCCAAATAGTTTTTCTGCATCATTTAAGATTTTTTTCTTAATTCTATTAAAGTAATATATAATTCATTTTTATATGTTAAATCATCAGTCTATTGCAGGAATAAATCCCACTTGGTCATGGCATATAATCCTTTTAATATGTTGTTGAATTTAATATTTTGTTGAAGATTTTTATATTGATATTCATAAGGAATATTGGTCTGTAATTTTCTTTCCTTGTAGTGTTTTTCTCTGGCTTTGGTATCAGGGTAACAGTGGCCTCAGAGAATGAGACCTTCCACTTCAATTTTTTGGAAAATTTTAAGGATTAGTGTTAGTTAATTTTAAATACTTAGTAGAATTCACCAATGAAGCCATCATGTCCAGGGCTTTTCTTTAATGAGAGATTTTGAGTATCTTGCTCCCAAAAGGGGAAAAATAAATAAATAAAGGGGAACTAGTAAAAGGGGTTGCCATCCCTTTAAATCCCCTGGAAGTGGCTAGGCGCGGTGGTTCACACCTGTAATCTCAGCATTTTGAGAGGCCAAGGTGGGCAGATCACTTGAGGTTAGGAGTTTGAGACCAGCCTGGCCAACATGGTGAAACCCCATCTCTACTAAAAAAAAAAAAAATACAGAAATTAGCCGGGCATAATGGTGCTCACCTGCAGTCCCAGCTACTTGGGAGGCTGAGGCAGGAGAATGGTTTGAACCTGGGAGGCAGAGGTTGCAGTAAACCAAGATTGTGCCACTGCACTCCAGCCTGGGTGACAAAGTGAGATGCCATAAAATAAATAAATAAATAAATCCCCTGGAAGTCACTTCAGCTAAAGGGTGTTGCAACAATGGGGAAAGTAGGAGGTGCAAATGATGGCTGCCCACTTCTATGTCCGCACCTCTGTAATCAGAAGCAAGAATCAGCAGCCAACACAATCCTCAAAATTTGGAGCACAGGGTCCTTATTGCGTACCCGAGCTCCCACAGGTGATATGCAAGCTGCTCCAAGAACACAGGTGCCCACTATGGGACCAGGGGTGGGGGATGGGTAGCTAGTACTGTGTTAAAAGCTAAAATTTACTGAATTTAACTCCAAATCAACACCAAATCTTCCAAGTCCAGCTATTTTGGACTCCAGAGTTCAAAAACAGTTTTATCAGACACATCTCTACCAGTGAGATTGTGGGGGATAGATTTCTGGTGCTTTCTCCTATGCCATATTCTCTCAATCTTCCTCTCTGGTTAAATATTTTTAAGGAGTGCAGAGTCTACAAACACCAACATTGCTGTGAACTGAAGTGTTGCTTTTTTTTTTAAGTAAAAAGGAAAAAAAAGATTAACATAACCACCTGTTTCTGCTTGGAAGAAACTCTAGAGCGCAAATGCATTTAAATGGAATACTGCTTCATGACATCACCAAAAAATCATGGACTGACCTCACATCATTACTATATCATATAAATATTATTTCTAATGAAGCCAAGATTTTCTGATTCAAGATGTAGAGTAGAAAAGGACAAAAATGAGATCCTTAAGTAAAAGAAAGTGAGACACTTGTTGAAATCTGGACTCTGGGAGTACTGAAGTTCAAGCTACACCATGGAACACACATGGAATATAACTTATTCATTACTTCATTAATTCACTTATTCAATAAACATTTATTGTGTGACATTATGTCCAAAGCACTATCCTAGGCAGTGAACAAAAAGACAGTCTCTTTCTCATGGAGCTTACATGCAGATAGACAAAAAATAGTAGGCACAACCAATAAACTATACACTGTGTTCAAAGGTGGTAAGTGCTATGGAGAAAATATAAAGCAGGGAAAGGGAATGAGTGACAGCGTGGAGAAAAGTGTTGCTATTTCTTATAGAGTGTTTAGGGAAGACCAAGCTCGCTGTAATAAATAATATAATATATTCAAATCATAGTTAATTCAGTCCATAGTCAAACCTTCCGTTCAGTCTGTGAATATGCAATACCTAAATTAGCCTAACTTTCTCCACCTGGATATTCTTTTGATCTTTTTTCCTTATTAAATTAAAATGTACCAAAATGCAGTGCCTGTTCTTTAGCAGATCAGGCAGTTCAATGTACAAAACCTGAATAAATACCTCCCACCCCCAACCCCAGAGCTGTATGCAATTTCAGTGATTATTTAAAGGACTTGTTAAAATGCCAAAATAGTGCCACAGAAAACACGTCAAATAAAGATTTAAGTTTTCTTTATGAAAAAAAGTGTTTAACAAGGGTTTATGGGGTTTTATAAAAACACCTTAACACCTTACAGACCTAAGGGGGAAAAGGCTCTATTTAAGTATCATACACCAATAGCAGACCACCCAATGCTGATGACTAGAAGCCTCAAACAGACCCATCCTTGGGAGCCTATGTGGAGACGCTTAATTTTATGGTCATTTTAATTGTATTTGGGTTATTACCTCATGCCCCAGCAAACACCTACGGTATTTAATAAAAATGAGTGTAGAACACTGTTCTAGTTAAAGTACATATTAGCCAAAATCATAAACTAAGTATGCTTCACCATAAATTAACTGGGTGTTTAGTGTTTCTTTGCCTTTAAGTTATATTTATTTTCTTATAACATGGTATGCTTCACTATGTACCAAATCAATGTTAACTGACTTGGCATTTAGACAGGCTTTTCTATCTCTAGGTCATATACCCACAAACACACCTGCCCTTCATATTATAAAGTGATAAGTATAGTTAATCAACTGCTGATATTCAAAGGAATGACTATAAAAGATCACTGGGGCTGAAAAGTAAACAAGTCTTGAAAAGAAGAATAGCTTTTCATATTGCAATCATCTAGAGTCTAGCTGAGGTACTACTACTTACATCAATGTTGATTCAGAAACAAAAATCAGTAGTCTACAGCAGAACAAAAGAAAAATATTGGAAAGAAATGAAAAATACTCCTTCATTTCGTAGAGTCTAGACTATGGATGTTTAATATTCTGCTTCATCACTCAGCAGAAAAAAAGTAATGGGTAAGGACAACATAAAGAATTCAGAGTTCATCTTCTTTACCACCGCCACCACTTTCTGCCTAGATTTTCTAGCATAACTCCCTTAATTACCAAATTTGTAGCTGCTTCTATTTTCTTACCTCATCATTCCATAACCCATTACATTTAGCATCTGCACAATCCTTTTCCCCACTCACATTACACTGAAGGAGTTCTTGTTTAAATCCCCTCAAATCTCCTAATTGCCAAAATTGCTGGCCCCTTTTCAGTCCTCAATTGATTTGAACTCTCAGTAACTTCTAGCTTGCAGACCAATTCTTCCTTCATGAAACTCTCTCTTCCTTAGGCTTCCACATCCTCACCATCCTGATTCCTATTCTACCCTCTTGGAGCCCCTTCTCAGTCTCTTGCACTATTTCTCTGAACATCTCTTAATTGTTGATGATCCCATATCATCCTGTATAGTCTTGTCTTTCCACGCTGCAAATACTTTCTGAGTGATTCTATCAATCTTAATCTACCAACTGTACGGTTACAATTCAAATTGAAGGCATGATGCTTCCCTTCTCCAAGAGAAGTCAGTTCTTCCTCCAGGGTTTCCTACCATGGTAAAAAATGCTATCACCTACCCAGGTGCTGGTGCCAGAAACCTAGATGTCATCAGTGACTCTCTCTTTCCTTTATTCTGCACATAGGATTATCAGATTAAAAATACAGGACCCTCAACTAAATTATAAGTTCAGTTAAACAGCATATTCTTTTTTAGTTTAGTATTTCAAAAATATTGAAATTTAACTGAGCACACCATATTTTATCCAGCAATCCTACTTCTACTTCTAATCAAACATCAACCTCTTAATTATTACTCAACTATCTTCCTGTCCCTTTATTTCCCATCACCTTTGTCTTAGACCTACTGCCGCTGTCCCTTGCTTAGATCTCTAAATAGCCTCCTCAGTCTCCCAAAGTGCACGGTGGCTCATACCTGCAATCCCAGCACTGGGAGGCCAAGGCAGGCGGATAACCTGAGGTCAGGAGCTCAAGACCAGCCTCGCCAACATGGTGAGACCCCCATCTCTACAAAAATACAAAAAAATTAGCCAGGCGTGGTGGCACGCACCTGTTATCCCAGCTACTCAGGAGGCTGAGGCCGGAGAACTGCTTGAACCTGGGAGGTGGAGGTTGCAATGAGTCAAGATGGCGCCACTGCACTCCAGCCTGGGCAACAGAGCAGGACTGCATCTCAATTAAAAGAAAAAAGAAGAATAAGAAGTAATGTTCTATGGAGAGAGGGCAACTTCAGCTGATAGCTGTCACCCAAATGTGGGCTCAGCATTGCCCGATTTTGCAAGTTTTCACAAGAAGTCATAAATTCAGACTTTACATGAAACCATTTGATGTTTAAATGTTGACACTGGAAAATAAACTGTTCATTTGCCTCCTCAATACCCGTTCTCTTCTTTTTTACCAGAACTCCAGTTTTATTCTAGCTAATTTTAAATTTCTTGTTATTATTACATAATAACATTTCCTAGCCTTGTTTGTTGATGGGGTTCCCATGAGATATAGGGAGTGGTGTTAGGGGATGTCTAGAGAGGGTTGAGTCACTTGGGAGGGATTCTTTTTTTTGCCCTTGTCCCCTCCTCTCTTCTTCTAGCCTCATCTGTCGACATAATGGCTAGAGCTTTAACACACATATTGGACCATGACCTGAGGCAACTTTGAAGATGGAAGCTATGAGTTAGGGATAGTAGAATACAAACATGAAGGGATCCTCAGTCCTTGGTGACTCTGGTGCTTCCATACCACCCTGACTGCCTACTTCCAAACATTTCTTATAGAATAGAAAACTTTAAAAATTAAAATCAACCTTTACCTCATTTCAAATACTGTTTGGGGAGGGGCATTTGTTTTATGCAACTAAATCAATTCTATTATTTTACATTTTCTTTTTAAGTACAAGATGAACCAGTTAAAAAAAAAATCTGTGGTCAGTATCTAGCCTGCAAGCCACCTATTTATGATTCTTGCTGAGGGCATAGAAGGCATACTAAAAGTTAATAAGTTATAGAAGGTTTGTGTATATACACACATATATTTCCTAGCTCTGGCCACTGAAAAGCCTGAAAGCAATGCACTCTAGTAGCAGTGAACACACCTAGAACCCAAATATTGACTTTCAAATTCCATTTTTCTCATAGTGATACAAGGAATCAGTTCTATGAGGAGAAATGGTTGATTCCAGAGCTAAGGAAGGGAGAATACAGGCTGAGCCTGGAACTTTCCTGTCAGTAAGTAAGGAAGTGTTTGTTTTTTAAATAAAGTAGGCATGTTGAAAGGACACAGGAGCCAACTTGCAACAGTATTCAATGGCCACTTCTGCGACAATTTGAACATGAAAATAAATAATGACGGTAATACTTTATAATCAATAGAATAAACATTCATGAGTCCATAGTGATATAAGTAATTGAATAAATAAATTAATGTGTAAGAAGAAAAAGCTCTTTTATACAGAATTTCAATTAATAAATGTAAAAGAGATGATAAAAATAATAAAATCATCATTTTGCAAATACTTGAGTTAATAGTTATTGTGAGCCATAATCATCAACAGATTGTTGATTCGACAACTGAGGCACTTAAAATTGTGAGCAAAAATACAGTGAGAAACAGGATGCTTGCATGATCCCAACATAACTTTCCATAAAATACTTGTTAAAGGGGAAAAGGAACTTTAAATGCAGCAACTTGGTGGACACCTTCTGAACCAAGTGATCAAAATTAACATCATCAGTAATGAGATAGATTTACATTATGTACCTCCTGATATGATGCACTGAGAAAGATATCACATCGTTCCCGTGGTATTCTTGCCAAAATGCATAGTTCAACATGTATGTTTCAACATGAGGAAACATCAGATAAACCCAAATGGAAAAATATTCTGCAAAAATAAATGGCCAGAACTCTTCAAAAGTGTCAAGGTCAGAGCAACAAAGAAAGTTTCAAGAACTGCCTCAGATTAGGGGAAACTACAGTGACATACCAATTAAATGCAGTGTAGAATACTAGTTTGGTCTTGGATCATAAAGAAGACTTTAGTGGAACAAATGGCAAAATTTGAATAAAATCTATTGATTAGGTAATAATATTGTATCAATGTTAATTTCCTGGTTTTGATTATTGTACTATGGTTATGACATTAATATCTGGGAAAGCTGAGTAAAGGCATATGGACATTTTCCACTTTTTTAATATATATTTTGGAAGTCTGAACTTATTTCAAAATAAAAAGCTTAGTGGCATTTTGGGCTGGATGATAAATACATTTTTATAGTAATAATTTTTAAAAATTAAAAGTTTGCTTTTCTCTCTCTTTTTTTTTTTTTTTTTTGAGACGGAGTCTCACTCTGTCGCCAGGCTGTAGTACGGCGGCGCGATCTCGGCTCACTGCAACCTCCAACTCCCTGGTTCAAGCTATTCTCCTGCCTCAGCCTCCTGAGTAGCTGGGATTACAGGCACGTGCCAAGATGCCCAGCTAAATTTTTTCTGCATTTTTAGTAGAGACGGGGTTTCACCGTGTCGGCCAGGATGATTTCGATCTTCTGACCTCGTGATCTGCCCGCCTCAGCCTCCCAAAGTGCTGGGATTACAGGCGTGAGCCACCGCGCCCAGCAATAAAAAGTTTAAAAAGTTAATTGGTTAATGGTTATGTTAACATATTGTTCTTTGTGTTAACACCATGCTATGCATTTCTAATAGAGCTGGGTATCTGTCTCAGAATATTTCTAGAAAAATACTTTTCTCAAATAATTTTAAGTAGATCAATGACAATACGGATCTCTGAATTACCAGTGCTATCTCAGGGTTACCACCTCAGATGCATATATACAATGTCCTGAAATATCATTGAATGTTTTCTGAGGCAGACAGTGGGATGACACAAGTGGAGCCTAAGGAAGATCTACATGGCAATGATATGACAGAAAGGAAGCACACGGCAAAGTAACAAGTGGTGATCTAAATGAGCGTGGATGAGGATTGGAACTCTGATCGGCAGTTAGGATGGAAGGAAGATATTAAAGAAATTCACATTTTAAAGTTAAAGTTCAGGATTTGGTAACTGCATTTAAAAAACAAGGAAGGAGACGCAGATGCTAGCTATCGTCAAAGATAGCAGCATCTTGATAGAAATAAGCAAATTGGGAGGGACAGATGATGAACCCAATTTTGGCCACAATGAACTTTAAGTAATGATGGAACATTTGGAGATATGAGGCTGGAACTCAGAAAAGAGATGCAAGCTGGAAGTACATTTGTGTCATCAGCAAAATGTTAATTGCTGCAATTATTAGAATGTATGAACTCTTTGATGGAGAAATTACAACAAAGAAAATCACAGGAACAGAGCTGCAGAGGGGAACAAGGCTAGAAATAGGCTCTTCTCATACTTGTATGCCCAATTATTAGCAGAAAATGTGACAAGTTTAGTTTAAAAATTACAGCAAGCAACTTTTGAGATGGTTCCTGCCTCATGATGATCCTCCATTTCTGGGAATAGCTTATGACTATAGGGTCATAGGCTGCAGTGACCATGTCTGACCCTGCACCTTGGTCGTAGCTGAGTGATCAAAAGGATATAAGCTGGACCAAGCAAAGCTAAGAAGTTTCCTTCCCATGAGTAAGTAGAATCTGGAAGTAGTTTATCCAGTGTCCTTCCGGGTGAATTGAAACCCCTGGAAATTCAGCTACCATTCAATCTGACTGGCCTTGTGCCCAGCTTCTAGTTTTCACTCTATTTCCCTGCTGGCATAGAAGCCCAGCCCTGAACCCCAGCCAAAAAGTTATAGCCCTTGCTCTACTGACTTCTTGCCAGTTCAGGACACAAAGCCTGTAGTGGTACCATCACCACTACCATCCTAAATTTCCTCAGCTACTAGGTATCTGTGCATTAATTCAAAAAGACCTCCCAGCAACACTCTCAGATAATGGGATAAGCCACAAAACCTGAAACATTAGCCTGCCAAAAGTCTTTTGAAAATGACTTTTTTTTTTTTTTTTTTTGAGACAGGGTTTCACTCCGGTCACACAGGCTGGAGTACAGTGGCAGGATTTCAGCTCACTGCAGCCTTGACTTTCCGAGCTCAGGTGATCCTCTCACTTCTGCCTCCTCAGTAGCTAGGACTACAGGCACATGCCATCACACCTGGATAATTTTTTTTTATTCTACTGTAGAGATACAGTTTCACCATGTTGCCCACGTTAGTCTTGAACTTCTGGGCTCAAATGATCCTCCAGCCTTGGCTTCCCAAAGTGTTGGGATTATAGGTGTGAGCCACTGAGTTGAGCCTGCAAATGACTTCTTTACATTCATAGGTAGACTACAAACACAGCAACACATTTTGCAGTTTAATTCCCTGCAATGACACAATAGCAGCCATAGTTTAAGTGAGAGGTAAGAAGTATTTGCTATTCAATCATGGTGCAATCATGCACTTGAATGGATATCTATTCTTACAATACAAATGAATGTCAATCATAAAATAGATTCCTCACCTGGAAAGTGATTAGACAACTCTCAAGTCTCTTCAATTAAAATTCTAGGTAATTTTTTTTTTTCTTGAGATGGAGTATCGCTCTGTCGCCCAGGCTGGAGTGCAATGGCGCAATCTTGGCTCACTGAAATTTCTGCCTCCCGGGTTCAAGCAATTCTCCTTCCTCAGCCTCCCAAGTAGCTGGGATTACAGGTGCCTGCCACTACATTTGGCTAATTTTTTTATACTTTCTTTAGTAGAGATGGGGTTTCACCATGTTGGCCAGGCTGGTTTCGAACTCCTGACCTCAAGTGATCCACCCATCTCGGCCTCCCAAAGTGCTAGGATTACAGGTGTGAGCCACCATGCCCAGCCTAGATTTTTTTTTTACCAAGCAATTATATTCACTTTTTAGACCCATCTTGTTTCCCCCGCCCCCCAATAATACTTATGTAACTAAGGACAGCAGTGATTGCACAGTATTGTATGGTCAGTTGTCATATGAGGTTTTTCTCCTTTGAGTTCCTTGAACACAGGGATTTTGTTTCACTTACTCCTTGTATCTGGGTGTCATATATGGTGATTTACTCACAGTAAGCTTCCATAAGCATTGACTGAACTGCAACATAAACAACTTGTTACACACTATATCCCAAACACTCCACACTTAAGCAAAACTTGCAAAGTCTAAGTTTTCTTTATAGTTCTTAATCGTTTCTTACATCCTGAAAAAATTATTTTTAGATAAAAATAGGCATATTTAACTTCATCAGGGGAACCCTGAGCTTCATCAGGGGAACCTTGAGCTTTTTTGACTATTCAAGAGTAGGAAATGAGGGGAAAAAAGCAATTATTGTATGAATTAATATGATCCACCTTCAGAAAGAATGTAGGGCAATTTACAACATGCTGGAGGATGCGAGAACTGGCCAATTTCATCTTATTGATGCTCAGATTCCCTGAAGCTACATAAATGCGTAGATGATAAGGATGAGCAGAGGCACAGAGAAAGCACCAGAACCTTAAGGTAAATAGCAGACATGTGGAGTTGGAGCTACAGTGGGATCATTTTCATCCTGAAAAATTTGCCCCAGAGATTTCTTGGGTCCCATGAAGAACATTTTATGAAATATATACATACTAGTTTTCCTTGTTACCCCTAGTGGAGAAATAATGCTTTGAGAGCAGAGCAGAAGAGAGAGTTGTTAAAAAATAATTTTTACAAAAATGTAAAAGCACAACTCCGATACATATATAAAAATGAACAGGTGTTAAAACTTTCCCATGTCATATGATATGAAGGAACTGGGCAGATGTTATAACCAGTTCAAAGAGAAAGTCAGAACAAATTTATAGGGAGTAAAAGATGAAGAGATGAATTGCAAAGAGGGACTAAAATGAGTTTTTCCACATCGGGGAGAAGGTATACTAAAATCACTACTAAAACAGCCACAAGGTATGTATCTATTAGTTATCTACAATCAACAAAGCACTGAAAAATAGCTCAAAGGCAATGCTCAGGGCTAGAATTGGATCGTCTGGAAGCCTGTGCTGTTGATAATGCAGTTTTCCTTGAAACACACAATATTTTCCAGTTCACTTGACTCTCAGGCCCAACAGATTTCTTCAATCATGCATGTTTCAGCCATGCTTTGATAAGCAAATTGCTGTCATTTCCTACATGGACTCTCTACTGGTATCTGAGATGCCAGTATTCCACACTGCTCATTAAAAAGAAGCACCTTTTTTGTATTAGGGATCCATGTGTGGTGGAGCTGGCCTTATGCCTTTAAAATTTCTAGGGACCTGACATTCTCTGTCCCAGTGCAGAAACAGGACACAGAGGTTTTGCTTATAAACAAAGCCAAATTATTTTCCCAATAAGGAATGCTGACTGTTCAAATGCTCAGGTGAGTACTGAGTTGAGACTCTCAGGTTCTGTGCCATGAAGTGAAGATACATTTAGGTCTGAAAAGTTTTGAAGGCTGGTGTTACCAGGCTTCATACTTGCAACAATTTATTCGGGAGCAGCACCTCCCTGATGAACCGGCATTTTCCACAGCTTTAGAACCACTCTCCTTGGTTCTTGCTCTTTTATTTTACTTGCCCAATTCATAGATGCAAAGTGCTATTCCTGCAAGTTGAGTTCTAAATACAGAGGCAGAAAGCTGGTTAGGTAGCTGAGCCCTTCTTCCCTGCAAGTCACCCTCCTGACACACACAGTGACCTCACCCCTTGGCCATCCTCTGGCACCACTGTGGTGGTCTGGCCTTATTATCCTATCTCAGCCCAGGCACTGAAGAGTCTTTGTTCATGTATCTGAACTTGCTGTGTGGGTGTAACCATTCTTTATGTTTCATCCCCTCCGCTCCCTCCAGGAGCTCCATTCCACTCCCTCCTGCCCTAGGCCACTCCTTCTTCTCAGGAATGTTTCTCTTATCTATTTTCCTGTTCATGGCAGCTGACAGCTTTATTCAGAGTCTAAAGACTCATGTAATCCTGAGCAAGAAGGCTGGGGGAGGGATTAGCATCCCTTCTAAACAGAAGGGGCGGTTCCTAGATGACCAGGCACTCTAAAAACTACCAATTGGCTGCCTTGACCATAAAAGCAGTTCAGCCTGGCCTCAGTGAATGTCTGGTTTTCTTTTTTTAAGTAGAATTATATCCTGATGGACCCACCCGAGTAAGTTAGAAGCAAAATATACATTCAAATAGCTGAATGAGCTGACCTGTTGTATAGGGTTACTTAGTATTGTTCATTTAAATACTGGAGAATGTCTGTCAAACACAATGGTTTTCGTTGTAGCACAGTTGATGTTAAACTGTTCTGACAGTAAGTAGACAACAGGTTCAGCAGCTTTGAAAGAAAAATCCTGGTTTGTGTTAATAAAACCATGTCATCAGCATCAAGAAGGGCATACTATTTATTATGCCTTGAAGCATTCTTCCCATGTATTGAAAGCTGTATCAAGTTATATATGTGTGAGCTATGATGCCAAATTAGGACACTACCCTGTTTTATACATTTAGAATTGGAATTTTATCCTATTCATGAGAAACTCAGAATACACACCAGGATTATAGAGCTTAATTCGTGAGTTATTCAAAAGACATTAATTGAGTATCCCATTGTTCTATAAACTGGAGATAGATAAATAAGACATGGTGTCTATCTTGGAGGAATTTAAGATAAAGTGGAGAAGACAGTGCAAATGAATATTACATTTTCACAGTGCTAGGACATGACTGTTGGTCACTGGTGTATTCCTGATGTCTAGGATTCCTGGATTTTTATTAACTTGAACTTGAACAGAAATGGAATTCAGTAGTGTTATTATGACACATGGTTTTATGGGGAACACTAACAAGTAATTTTAAAGAAAATTAAAACAACAAGAAAAGTCATATTTTTAATAGAAAAATAAGCAGCACATGTATATCCTAAAAAATTATCCACAATCCCATCATTTCATTATTCTTAATAATTTTTTCCTAAAGAGAGTAATAATGCTTATTAGATTACACCTAAAATCTGCTCATTCTTCATCTAAGATATGTAAGACATACTGTTAGAGCTAATTAGGAAAAAGTGTTTGCCTAAGAGCAGTGAACTTAATTTTGTTTTGTTTTTAAGCTTAAAGTGATCATGAGTTACTAGATCCCATTTTAGTGAAAGATTTGAATTTACAGAATACAAAGCGATTGTCATATGACACTACAGCTGAAGTAGACAACTTCTTGCACTACTAGAGATTAGTACCATTATGTTTTCTCTTAAAGAAGCCTTCCCTGGACACACATTTCCTACATTTGTATTTATTACTGGTTCTGTCAATTCAAGCTGAAGTTTTTCATGGAAATCAGTCATAACCATCCCTTCCTTCCAAACACTCCAAAAAGACAAATGAGTTAGAAAATAATCTGGGCTTCTCTGCAGGACTAGTACACTGAAATTCAGCACCAGGTTTGCCTCACCTTACCTCGGTCTCTGGTTATCTCTTTGTACCTGTTTTCTCACCCAAAATGCCGTATCACTAAAAGATGATGAAAACCAAATTACGACAGATACCGAACCCCTTTAAGATAACATCAACAAAAATGGGTGTCTTTCACATTTTTGACTGATAATTTGTTCACCTTTAAAATGAAAGATTGACTTAAATGATCTCTCGGTTCCAATGTGGTATGAAAACTTTGTAACTATGTTATTCTATTACCAAGAGAATTATATCCAGAGAGGTAAGAAATAAAATAGCAGACAACAAACATAGATACTACATCCAAAGTAAACATCTCTAAGACTTTTCCAATTTACCTTCTCCCAATAAGAAAGTAAAATCTCAAAGAGTCTTATCTGGTGGCAAAAAGGTGCTCTGAAACTTATAGTCTGACTCAGGCCCACAGTCAAGAAATTGATGTGGTCAAAACCACAGCAAATTAGGCATAGTGGCAGAAGGAATCACTTAGAGTAAACTGGAGAGGAATTTGCTATTTTCTCTATTCTGGTTTTATTCAAACCAATAGAAAAATACTTCTGAAGCAATTTTTGAATTGTATTCAATGATATATCAAACTAGAAATATCCTTAGGTATTTCTCTAGGCCATTCGTATCTTCTTGGGTGGCTAAAGACCCTCAGCTTTCAGTGTATTTGAGATGTGTATTAATGGCTTAGTATAATGAAGTATCTTACGGCGTATTTACTGAAGCACTTAATCTGTTCCTTGGGGGTGAAGAGATCAAGTGTATCCCTGTTAAATCACAGAGGCTTGCTAGAGACAGCATGATAGCTGCTGCAGGCTGGAGTCCATAGACTTACTCTGTGGCTCATTGATAACCTCAACATATCAAATTTATAATTTGTCACCAGGCATTTTGATTAGAACCTCAGACATTTTGTCAATAACCTGTCAATCCACATCTATCAAAGAAAGCAATACAGTGTCAAGCCAAGGATTTAATTTAACAAACTGGCTACAAACCTGTCATGCGGTCATTGTTGTTGTTTTTAGTTTCTGTTCTTTCATCACTTCCCAAGCCAAATCCAACCAAATACTCAAGGCTCAAAAGAATCACTCTGAGTTGAGAGAAATCACCACAGACTTCCTCACCATTTCTGTGATCTATTAGATACCGCCTGGCCAATAGGGCCTCGGTTTATTTGTCTGTTAAATTAAGAGATTAAGCTAAATGGCTTTTAGAACCAACATTCCATAATTCTATCTCATTTTTGGGGTTGGGGGTAAGTAGCAGTTTGAAGAACACTGAATTAAGCCAAATGTCCAATTTTTACCTAAAAGCAATGTTCTTTCTTCTTTTTTCCTCAAAATAATCTCTATGGTACAAAAAGTTGAAGGTACCTATTTCAGCTTTATTTTTAAGGATGATATTTAAATAATAAAACCAGGAATGGCTTTAAAGAAGCAGTCATCATGAAAAGAAGGTAAAGTTGTAATTTGGAATATAATTGCTTTTCAATGAAATAATGCCAAATATGAATGTATTTTCTTTAATCCACCTATGTAGGTATGAATAACATGCCAGCAACCCTGTATTGTAAACTTTTTCACCAGGAAGAGGCCCCTTTAAATAAACTATTTTTATTGTAGTTAATATAAGAATTGGGGGAAAAAGGGCTAATTCTGAAAGGGAATTGAAAATCCCTTTATGCCACTAGAAGAAAATATATAAGAATAAAACTATACAGAGTGATGTCAGCAAGACGGCACAGTAGGAGAAACAAATCTTCTTCCCCCTCCAAAAAAAAAACAACAAACAAACAGATATCCATGAATAATAGCCTTAAGAAGACTCAAGCAGTTCAGGATCTGCGCTTTATCAACCAAATTGTCTTGCCTATCCACCCCATGGTGCCAAAGCCATATACTCTCCTATCCTCAGTATCTCCCTCCACAACCCCTTCATAACCCCTCCATAAACCATTACTCTGTTCTGGATCTCAAACATGCTTTCTTTACTATTCCTTGCACCCTTCATCCCAGCCTCTCTTTGCTTTCACTTGGACTGACCCTGACACCCATCAGGTTCAGCAAATTACCTGTGCTGTACTGCTGCAAGGCTTCACGGACAGACCCCATTACTTCAGTCAAGCCCAAATTTCTTCCTCTTTCATTACCTAGCTTGACATAATTCTTCATGAAAACACATGTGCTCTCCCTGCTGATAGTGTCTGGCTAATCTCCCAAACCCAAACCCTTCTACAAAACAACAGGATTTAAATCTTAATTACCATTCAAGGTCGACCAGACCTAGGAGGAACTCCCTTCAGGACAGGATGATAGATGGTTCCTCCCAGGTGATTGAGAAAAAAGCCCAATGGGTATTCAGTAATTGATACGAAGATTCTTGTGGAAGCAGAGTTTAAAAATTGCATAATAATTGGTCTCCTCAAACATGCCAGCTGTTTGCAGTCAGCCAAGCCTTAAAGTACTTACAGAATGAAAAGACTATCTCAATCCTGACTCAAAAGGTTAGCCACACCCTCTCTGAAATGAATTTGCATAAGAACTGTTTATAGGAATGCATCTTGATGGAGCAGCTGGGCTGTTATAAAATGCTCAGGGGCCCAGTCCAGCTCTAGGACTCACCCCTGAGCACACAGGCAATATTGGGCACGCTGGTAAAGGACCACTAGAATCCAGCAGCCCGGATCCCTTTGTGGTCAAGAGAGGCAGGAAAACAGGTGCAGGACTGCTACATTGGTGAGCGTAACTAATCTGATAAGCAGAAGTCCATGGGTGGTTACGCACCCTGGAAAGGAGCTCACCCCTGAGTGCAAAGGCAATGTTGGGCACGCTGGTAAAGGGCCACTAGAATCCAGCAGCTAGGATCCCTTTCTTTGTGGTCAAGAGAGGCGGGAAAACAGGTGCAGGACTGCTACGTCAGTGAGCGTAACTAATCCGATAAGCAGAGGTCCATAAGTGGTTACACACTCTGGAAAAGAATAAGCATTAGGACCATAGAGGACGCTCTAGGACTAATGCTCATCGGAAAATGACTAGGGGTGCTGGCATTCCTATGTTCTTTTTTCAGATGGGAAATGTTCCCCCCAAGGCAAAAACACCCCTAAGATGTATTCTGGAGAATTAGGACCAATTTGACCCTCAGACACTAAGAAACGACTTACATTTTCTGCAGTACCGCCTGGCCACGATATCCTCTTCAAGGGGGAGAAACCTGGCCTCCTGAGGGAAGTATAAATTATAACACCATCTTACAGCTAGACCTCTTTTGTAGAAAAGAAGGCAAATGGAGTGAAGTACCACATGTACAAACTTTCTTTTCATTAAGAGACAACTCGCAATTATGTAAAAAGTGTGATTTATGCCCTACAGGAAGCCCTCAGAGTCTACCTCCCTACCCCAGCGCCCCCCTGACTCCTTCCCCAAATAATAAGGACCCCCCCTTCACCCATTCGGTCCAAAAGGAGATAGACAAAGGGGTAAACAATGAACCAACGAGTGCCAATATTCCCCAATTATGCCCCATCCAAGCAGTGGGAGGAGGAGAATTTGGCCCAGCCAGAGTGCATGTACCATTTTTCCACTCAGACTTAAATTAAAACAGACCTAGGTAAACTCTCAGATAACCCTGATGTACTCCTTTCCTTCCTAGGCATGGTTAGGTACTTCCGCCTTTGGATACCTAGTTTTACCATCCTGACTAAATCATCACGTAAACTCACAAAAGCAAACCTAGCTGACCCCATAGATCCTAAATCCTTTCCCCAGTCCTCTTTCCATTCCTTAAAAATAGCCTTAGAAGCTGCCCCCACACTAGCTCTCCCTTACTCATCCCAACCCCTTTCATTACACACAGCCAAGGTGCAGGGCTGTGCGGTCAGAGTTCTTACACAACAGCCAGGGCCGCGCCCTGTAGCCTTTCTGTCCAAACAACTTGACATTACTGTTTTAGCCTAGCCCTCACGTCTGCGTGTGTGGCTGCTGCCACCTTAATACTTTTAGAGGCCCTCAAAATCACAAACTATGCTCAACTCACTCTCTACAGTTCTCATAACTTCCAAGATCTATTTGCTTTCTCACACCTGACACATATACTTGCTGCTCCCTGGCTCCTTCAGCTGTACTCACTCTTTATTGAGTCTCCCACAATTGCCATTGTTCCTGGCCCGGACTTCAATCCGACCTCCCACATTATTCCTGATACCACACCTGACCCCCATGACTGTATCTGTCTGCTCCACCTGACATTCGCTCCATTTCTCCATATTTCCTTCTTTCCTGTTCCTCACCCTTTTCACACTTGGTTTATTGATGGCAGTTCCACCAGGCCTAATCGCCACACACCAGCAAAGGAAGGCTATGCTATAGTATCTTCCACATCTATCATTAAGACTACTGCTCTGCCCCCTCCAGTACCTCTCAGGTAGCTGAACTCATTGCCTTAATTCAGGCCCTCACTCTTGTAAAAGGACTACGTGTCAATATTTATACTGACTCTAAATATGCCTTCCATATTCTGCACCACCATGCTGTTTTATGGGCTGAAAGGTTTCCTCACTACCCAAGGGTCCTCCATCATTAATGCCTCTTTAATAAAAACTCTTCTCCAGGCTGCTTTACTTCCAAAGGAAGCTGGAGTCATACACTGCAAGGGCCATCAAAAGGCATCAGATCCCATCACTCAGGCAATGCTTATGCTGATAAAGTAGCTAAAAAACCAGCTACTGTTCCAACTTCTATCCCTCCTGGCGGTTTTTCTCCTCATCCAGCCACTGCCACCTACTTCCCCACTGAAACTTCCACCTGTCTCTTCCCATACATGACAAATGGTTCTTGGACCAAGGAAAATATCTCTTTCCATTCTATTCCATCGTCATTTCATAACGTCTTCCATGTAAGTTGCAAGCCGCTAGCCTGCCTCTTGGAACCTCTCATTTCCTTTCCATCATGGAAATCTATCCTCAAGGAAATCACTTATCAGTGTTCCATCTGCTATTCTACTACTCCTCAGGGATTATTCAGGCCCCTTCCCTTCCCTACACATCAAGCTTAGGGATTTGCCCCCGCCCAGGTCTGGCAAATTGACTTTACTTACATGCCTTGAGTCAGGAAACATGTCTGGGTAGACACTTTCACTGGATGGGTAGAGGCCTTTCCCACAGGGTCTGAAAAGGCCACCGTGGCCATTTCTTCCCTTTTGTCAGACATAATTCCTCAGTTTGGCCTTCCCACCTCTATACAGTCCAATAACGGACCGGCCTTTATTACTCAAATCACCCAAGCAGTTTCTCAGGCTCTTGGTATTTAGAGGCTCCTGGTTTTACCTCAAACTGCCCCCCTTAAGTCTCTCTTTAAGTGGATAGAAGATTTTCAATGACAAAGTACACTCCAATACTTTCACCCTGATGAAGTCCCATTCTTCACTTTTATACTTACTCTTATTCTCGTTCCAGTTCTTATGCCACCCTCTACCTCTCCCTAGCTGTCTCCACCACACTATCAATCTCACTCACTCTCTCCTAGCCGTTTCTAATCCTTCTTTAACAAACAATTGCTGGCTTTGCATTTCTCTTTCCTCCAAATTCGAGGAGGCCCTGACTTACTCGCTGCTAAAAAAAAAAAAAAAAAAAAAGAGGGGACTCTGTATATTTTTAAATGAAGAATGTCCCTGGTATATGACAACATAAAAAAACTCAAGGATAGAGCCCCAAAACACGCCAACCAAGCAAATAATTACACTAAACACCCTTTGACACTCTGTAATTGGAAGTCCTGGGTACTCCCAATTCTTAGTCCTTTAATACCTGTTTTTCTCCTTCTCTTATTTGGACTTTGTGTCTTTCGTTTAGTTTCTCAATTCATACAAAACCACATCCAGGCCATCACCAATAATTCTATATGACAAATGCTCCTTCTAACAACCCCACAATATCACCCCTTACCCCAAAATCTTTCTTCAGTTGAATCTCTCCCACTCTAAGTTCCCACACCGCCTGTAATCCCACTCAAAACAGCCCTGAGAAACATCGCCCATTATCTCTCCATACCACTCCCAAAAATTTTCACCACCCCAACATTTTACAACTATTTTGTTTTATTTTTCTTATTAATATAAGAAGACAGGAATGTCAGGCCTCTGAGCCCAAGCTAAGCCATCATCTCCCCAGTGACCTGCATGTATACATCCAGATGGCCTGAAGCAACTGAAGATCTACAGAAGTGAAAATAGCTTAACTGATGACACTCCACCATTGTGATTTGTTTCTACCCCACCCTAACTGATCAATGTACTTTGTAATCTCCTCCACCCTTAAGAAGGTTCTTTGTAATTCTCCCCACCCTTGAGAATGTACTTTGTGAGATCCACCCCCTGCCCACAAAACTTTGCTCATACCTCCACCGCCTATCCCAAAACCTATAAGAACTAATGATAATCCACCACCCTTTGCTGACTCCCTTTTCAGACTCAGCCCGCTTGCACCCAGGTGAAATAAACAGCCATGTTGCTCACACAAAGCCTGGTTGGTGATCTCTTCACACTGAAACACTTCTGAAGGTAGAGGAAATTACCCCTCCCTCCTCACCATTGCTTGCAGGGGTCGTGAATGTTGGCCTTTTTCTTTTTTCAGGAGGGACAGGTGAACAGCAGCTCCCCTGCTTCCCTCCTGGCCAGGGCTGGTGCACATGGTTCAAGGCTGTCCAAGAGCAGGCTGGCCTGCATCCACTGCCACATGTCCATGGAGTCTTCCCCTCCCAGGGCCAAGGGATCTGGCTCTGTCAGAGAGCAATTAAGTTTCTCCCCCAGTTGGAGGAACTCATTTGCATAAGAATGAGAGGTTCTTCCTCAGGCATCTTTTTCTATTCTCTACCCTGTCAGCAGCTAACACAGTTGTGCATTTAAGCTGTCTTTTCCTTTTCTTTACTGGGTTAACAGTGAGGCTTTTTAAAAATATATATAAAGACATTTTACTAGGCCAGGAATAAGTTTCACTGTTTATATTCTCCTAAGCTATAGCCAATCTGGTGTGCTTTGCATGTCTTTATGGTGAGCAGCAAACAAGGCTTCGATCTTGTTTTATGTTCTTGGAAGTGTGGCCTGTAACCATACGGCAATGCTTTGTTTAGCCTCCGCCATTTTAAAATGGTGGTGCAGGCTCAATTCTGACTTAGGGAATGAGTCCTTTCTGGTTTGATGTCTGCGTGACCTTTGCTATTTGTTGATTCTCTTCTCCTCCACAGACTGCCTTTGTTTTTCCTTTCTCTAAGCAGGTAGTAAAGCTTTAAAGTCAGAAATATTGGCTGCTTGACCTGGCTAAAGTAAGATAATAAGGAATTTAAAAGGATTTTCTTAAAGAGCACTCAGCTTAATTAAAAGTGGATATCCAAGTTATAGGTATATTTAAAAGGCCTTTATGTTTTTCTTTTCCTGGATCTCGTTTTGCTGGGAAATGGTTTTTTTTCTGAGTCAGCTGAATTATTTTTCTTCATTTTGCCTTGCCACCCTTAATGCATGCATGAGAGGGGGCAAACCTCTATTTTCCTCATGGAACCCCAAGAATTAAAAGCAGATGGATCCCTCTCAAAATCTGGTTTTGCCTCCTAGTTATGCCTGTTTATTAGGCCTTAGAAGCTGCATGTTTTCCTAGCCCTGTCTCTTAAAGGGCTCTACCCAGAGGCCAATCATCCAGTTAGGAGACTGGCAAACAAAAACATCTTATGGATACTGAGTCTTCTTCTGCCTGTCTATGAAGTTATGTATGTGTTGTGTGTGTGATGTCTGTAAAAAAGAGCTCTAATAAATTGACTTAAAGAAAGATAAGTGCTTGGATCAAATGTTTTTTAAAGGTGAGATAAAAGCTGTTGTACCTTTCAGTTCACATGACTTTAATCTTTGAGAAATAAAAACAGCCTTAAAGATTATTGGTAAAATTCAGATGTTGTCAAAATGTAAATATTTGCCTAGGGTTAAAGGATTGTTTTGAATTATGTAAGATAAAGCTGAAAGTTCAAACAAGCTGTGGAAGGAGTGTAAAAATTAATCTTGCAAAAGAAATTCTGTATATGAACATATTAACTAAATTCAAAAGGGTATTCCATTGTTTTCCTATAAATTAAGCATTGAAATAAAGGCACAACAAGGTATTCTTAAGGCACTAATCTGCTCCTCTGCAAAATTTGTAAAGGGTTATAAAAGGGCTTTTATTTTTTTAATTTCTGAGTCATCTTTTTGGCAAAATAAGTATGGTAATCTGGAATTTTATTTCATGACATCAAGTGTTTTAAATCTCTAACATTTAATAGGCTTCCCAAAATTGCTTTTTGGATGCTACAGAGGGCCCCTGGAGCATCCAGAAGAGAGGTAAACATGAATGTTTGACATGTTTAGGTACATGGGATTGCCAAAGAGATGTTAAATCTTCTTCAGGTTATATTTTAGTGAATAATATTAGTATATGTTCCAAAATTGTATGGGATTTCTAAAATTCTAATGTCTGAGTATATGCTATTAATCACAATTAAAGTTGTTATGTTAAGTTATTGTAAACTACGAAGATAATCAAATTTCTTTGTCCATTGTGTTTCGGACTGTAACTATCCTGGATATTTTGCTACTCACAGACAATTGTTGTCTTGTTTTGATCCTCTTCCCATGATGGTTTATCATCAGCTATAGAACTTTCACAGGTGCTCTCAAATGCAGGTTTCTGATAACTGAATCAATTGTTTTGACTTTTGCTTGGAACCTCACTTTGTTTTTTAGAGTCAAGAAAACATATTTTGAGCTATTTATAGTCTTTAAAAATTAAGATATCCTCCTGTGAACAAAATTTGGAGCATACTTGTCTCTCTCCCTTTCTCTTCTGCCTGGCTTCTCCAGAATTTGGAAACTAGTTGTGAATATTCTTAACTTATGGCAATACAGTTGTTTCCAGCAGTGCAATAAGAATCCATTTTCTTTATTATTATTATTATACTTTAAGCTCTGGGGTACATGTGCAGAACGTGCGGGTTTGTTACATAAGTATGCACATGCCATGGTGGTTTGCTGCACCCATCAACCCGTCATCTACATTAAGTATTTCTCCTAATGCTATCCCTACCCTAGCCCTCCATCCCCCAACAAGTCCTGGTGTGTAATATTCCCCTCCCTGTGTCCATGTGTTCTCATTGTTCAACTCCCACTTATGAGTGAGAACAGGCAGTGTTTGGTTTTCTCTTCTTGCATAACTTTGCTGAGAATGACAGTTTCCAGCTTCATCCATGACCCTGCAAAGAACATGAACTCATCCTTTTTATGACTGCATAGTATTCCATGGTGTATATGTGCCACATTTTCTTTATCCAGGCTAACATTGATGGGCATTTGGGTTGGTTCCAAGTCTTTGCTATTGTGAACTGTGCTGCAATAAACATACATGTGCATGTGTCTTTACGGTAGAATGATTTGTAATCCTTTGGGTATGTACCCAGTAATGGGATTGCTGGGTCAAATGGTATTTCTGGTTCTAGATCCTTGAGGAATCACCACACTGTCTTCCACAATGGTTGAACTAATTCACACTCCCACCAACAGTGTAAAAGCATTCCTATTTCTCCACACCTTTGCAAGCATCGGTTGTTTCCTGACTTTTGTAATGATCGCCATTCTAACTGGAATGAAATGGTATCTCATTGTGGTTTTGATTGGCATTTCTCTAATGACCAGTGGTCATGAGCTTTTTTTCATATGTTTGTTGGCCACATAAATGTCTTCTTTTGAGAAGCGTGTGTTCATATCCTTTGCCCACTTTTTGATGGGGTTGTTTGTTATTTTTCTTGTAAATTTGTTTAGGTCTTTGTAGATTCTGGATATTAGCCCTTTGTCAGATGGATAGATTGCAAACATTTTCTCCCATTGTTAAGGTTGCCTGTCTACTCTGATGATAGTTTCTTTTGCTGTGCAAAAGCTCTTTAGTTTAATTAGATCCCATTTGTCAATTTTGGCTTTTGTTGCCATTGCTTTTGGTGTTTTAGTCATGAAGTCTTTGTGCATGCCAATGTCCTGAATGGTACTGCCTAGGTTTTCTTCTAGGGTTTTTATGGCTTTCGGTCTTATGTTTATGTCTTTAATCCATCTTCAGTTAATTTTTGTATAAGGTGTAAGAAAGGGATCCAGTTTCATCTTTCTGCATATAGTTAGCCAGTTTTCCCAACATCATTTATTAAATAGGGAATCCTTTCCCCATTGCTTGTTTTTGTCAGGTTTCGCAAAGATCAGATGGTTATAGATGTGTGGTGTTATTTCTGAGGCCTCTGTTCTGTTCCATTGGTCTATATATCTGTTTTGGTATTAGTATTATGCTGTTTTTGTTACAGTAGCCTTGTAGTATAGTTTGAAGCCAGGTAGTGTGATGCCTCCAGCTTTGCTCTTGCTTAGGATTGTCTTCACTATCTGTGCTCTTTTTTTGGTTTTGTATAAATTTAAAGTAGTTTTTTCCAGTTCTTTGAAGAAAGTCAATGGTAGCTTGATGGGGATAGCACTGAATCTGTAAATTACTTTGGGCAGTATGGCCATTTTCATGATATTAATTCTTCTTATCCATGAGTATGGAATGTTTTTCCATTTGTTTGTGTCTTTTATTTCCTTAAGCAGTGGTTTGTAGTTCTCCTTGAAGAGGTCCTTCACATCCCTTGTAAGTTGGATTCCTAGGTATTTTACTCTCTTTGTAGCGATTGTTCACTCATGATTTGCCTCTCTGTTTGTCTGTTATTCGTGTATAGGAATGCTTGTGATTTTTGCACATTGATTTTTGTGTCCTGAGACTTTGCTGAAATTGTTTATCAGCTTAAGGAGATTTTGGGCTGAGACAATGGGGTTTTCAAAATATACAGTCATGTCATCTGCAAACAGAAAATTTGACTTCCTCTCTTTCTAAAAGAATACATTTATTTCTTTCTTTTGCCTCATTGCCCTGGCCAGAAGTTCCAGTACTATGTTGCATAGGAGTGGTGAGAGAGGGCAACCTTGTCTTGTGCTGGTTTTCAAAGGGAATGCTTCCAGTTTTTGCCCATTCAGTATGATACTAGCTGTGGGTTTGTCATAAATAGCTCTTATTATTTTGAGATATGTTCCATCAATACCTAGTTCATTGAGAGCTTTTAGCATGAAGGGCTGTTGAATTTTGTCAAAGGCCTTTTCTACATCTATTGAGATAATCATGTGGTTTTGTCATTAGTTCTGTTTATGTGATGGATTACGTTTATTGATTTGTGTATGTTGAACCAGCCTTGCATCCCAGGGGGGAAGCTGACTTGATTGTGGTGAATAAGCTTTTTGATGTGCTGCTGGATTCAGTTTGCCAGTATTTTATTGAGGATTATCACACTGATATTCAACAGGTATATTGGCCTGAAATTTTCTTTTTTTGTTGTGTCTCTGACAGGTTTTGGTATTAGGATGATGCTAGCCTCATAAAATGAGTTAGGGAGGATTCCCTTTTTTTCTATTGTTTGGAATAGTTTCAGAAGGAATGGTATCAGCTCCTCTTTGTACCTCTGGTAGAATTCGGCTGTGAGTCCATCTGGTCCTGGACATTTTTTGGATTGTAGGCTATTAATTACTGCCTTAATTTCACAAGTTGTTATTGGTCTATTCAGGGATTCGACTTATTCTTGCTGTAGTTTTGGGAGGGTGTATGTGTCCAGCAATTTATCCATTTCTTCTAGATTTTCTAGTTTATTTGCGTAGAGGTGTTTATAGTATTATCTGATGGTAGTTTGTATTTCTGTGGGATCGGTGGTGATATCCCCTTTGTCATTTTTTATTGCATCTATTTGATTCTTCTCTCTTTTCTTCTTTATTAGTCTGGCTAGTGGTCTATTTTGCTGATGTTTATAAAAAACAGTTCTTGGATTCATTCATTTTTGTGAAGGGGTTTTCGTGTCTCTATCTCCTTCAGTTCTGCTCTGATCTTAGTTATTTCATGTCTTCTGCTAGCTTTTCAATTTGTTTGCTTTTGCTTCTCCAGATCTTTTAATTGTAATTTTATGGCTTCGATTTTATATTTTTCCTGCTTTCTCTTGTGGGCATTTAGTGCTATAAATTTCCCTCTACACACTGCTTTAAATGTGCCCCAGAGATTCTGGTACATTGTGTCTTTTTTCGCATTGGTTTCAATGCCTTCATTCGTTATTTACCCAGTAGTCATTCAAGAGCAGGTTGTTCAGTTTCCAGGTAGTTGTGCAGTTTTGAGTGAGTTTCTTAATCCTGAGTTCTAATTTGATTGCACTGTGGTTTGAAAGACTGCTATGATTTCTGGGTTTTTTAGTTTTTTGTTTTGCATTTGCTGAGGAGTGTTTTACTTCCAATTATGTGGTCAGTTTTAGAATAAGTGAGATGTGTTGTTGAGAAGAATGTATATTCTGTTGATTTGGGGTGGAAAGTTCTGTAGATGTCTATTAAATCTTCTTGATCCAGAGCTGAGTTCAAGTCCTGGATATCTTTGTTAATTTTCTGTCTCATTGATCTAATATTGACAGTGGGGTGTTAAAGTCTTCCACTATTATTGTGTGGGTGACTAAGTCTCTTTGTAGGTCTCTAAGAACTTGCTTTATGAATCTGGGTGCTCCTGTATTGGGTGCATATATATTTAAGATAGTTAGCTCTTCTTGTTGAATTGATCCCTTTACCATTATGTAATGGTCTTCTTTGTCTGTTTTGATCTTTGTTGGTTTAAAGTCTGTTTTATCAGAGACTAGGATTAGAACTATTTTTTTTTTTTTTTTTTTTTTTTTTTTTGCTTTCCATTTGCTTGGTAAATATTTCTCCATCCCTTTATTTTGAGCCTATGTGTGTCTTTGCATATGAGATGGGTCTCCTGAATACAGCACACAGATGAGTCTTGACTTTTTATTCAATTTGGCAGTCTGTGCCTTTAAACTGGGGCACTTAGCCCATTTGCATTTAAGGTTAATATTGTTATGTATGAATTTGATCCTGTCATTATGATGCTAGCTGGTTATTTCGCCCATTAGTTGTAGTTTCTTCATAGCGTCAATGGTCTTTATAATTTGGCTATTTTTGCAGTGGTTGGTACCATTCATTCCATTCCATGTTTATTGCTTCCTTCAGCAGCTCTTGTCAGGCAGGCCTAGTGGTAACAAAATCTCTCAGCATTTGCTTGTCTGTAAAGGATTTTATTTCTCCTTCACTTATGAAGCTTAGTTGGGCTGGATATGAAATTCTGAGTTGAAAATTATTTTCCTTAAGAATGTTGAATATTGGCTCCCACTCTCTTCTGGCTTGTAGAGTTTCTGCTGAGAGATCCACGGTTAGTCTGATGGGTTTCCCTTTGTAGGTAATCTGATCTTTCTAT
The DNA here is from genome assembly GCF_007565055.1 of Rhinopithecus roxellana. NCBI lineage: Eukaryota > Metazoa > Chordata > Mammalia > Primates > Cercopithecidae > Rhinopithecus > Rhinopithecus roxellana. Next base: position 81,767,392 of record NC_044550.1, read on the forward strand.
CTGGCTGCCTTTAACATTTTTTCCTTCATTTCAACCTTGGTGAATGTGACAATTATGTGTCTTGGGGTTGCTCTTCTTGAGGAGTAACTTTGTGGTGTTCTCTGTATTTCCTGAATTTAAATGTTGGCCTGCCTTGCTAGGTCGGGGAAGGTTTCCTGGATAATATCCTGAAGAGTGTTTTCCAACCTGGTTCCATTCTCCTTATCACTTTCAGGTACACCAATCAAATGCAGATTTGGTCTTTTCACATAGTCCCATATTTCTTACAGGCTTTGTTCATTTCTTTTCACTCTTTTCTCTCTAATATTTTCTTCTTGCTTTATTTCATTGAGTTGATCTTCAATCTCTGATATCCTTTCTTCCGCTTGATTGATTTGGCTATTGATACTTGTGTATGCTTCACGAAGTTCTCATACTGTGTTTTTAGGCTCCATCAGGTCATTTATGTTCTTCTCTAAACTAGTTATTCTAGTTAGCAATTTGTCTAACCTTTTTTCAAGGTTCTTAGCTTCCTTGCATTGGGTTAGAACATGCTCCTTTAGCTCAGAGGAATCTGTTATTACCCACCTTCTGCAGCCTACTTCTGTCATTTCATCAAACTGATTCTCCATCCAGTTTTGTGCCCTTGCTGCTGAGGAGTTGTGATCCTTTGGAGGAGAAGAGGCATTCTGGTTTTTAGAATTTTCAGCCTTTTTGCACTGATTTCTCCCCATCTTTGTGGATTTATCTACCCTTGCTTTTTGATGTTGCTGACTTTCCGATGGGGTCTCGGAGTGGACATCCTTTTTGTTCATGTTGATACTATTCCTTTCTGTTTGTTAGTTTTCCTTCTAACAGTCAGGCCCCTGTGCTGCAGGTCTGCTGGAGTTTGCTGGAGGTCCACTCCACACCCTGTTTGCCTGGGTATCACCAGTGGAGGCTGCAGAACAGCAAAGATTACTGCCTGTCCCTTCCTCTGGAAGCTTCATCCCTGAGGGGCACCCACCAGATGCCAGCCAGAGCTCTCTTGCATGAGGTGTCTGTTGGCCCCTACTGGGAGGTGTCTCCCAGTCAAGATACACGGGGGTCAGGGTCCACTTAAGGAGGCAGTCTGATCCTTAGCAGAGCTTGAACGCTGTGCTGGGAGATCCACTGCTCTCTTCAGAGCTCTCAGGCAGGGACATTTAAGTCTGCTGAAGCTGCACCCACAGCCGCCCCTTCCTCCAGGTGCTCTGTCCCAGGCAGATATGGATTTTATCTCTAAGTCCCTGACTGGGGCTGCTGCCTTTTTTTCAGAGATTCCCTGCCCAGAGAGGAGGAATCTAGAGAGGCAGTCTGGCCACAGTGGCCTTGGTGAGTGGCTCCACCCAGTTCAAACTTCCTGGTTGCTGTGTTTACACTGTGATTGTAAAACCAACTACTCAAGCCTCAGCAATGGTGGATGCCCCTTCCCCCGCCAAGTTCAAGCATCCCAGGTCCACCTCAGACTGCTGCGCTGGCATGAGAATTTCAGGCCAGTGGATCTTAGCTTGCTGGGCTATATAGGTGGGAACTGCCAAGCCAGGCCACTGGGCTTCCTGGCTTCAGTCCCCTTTCCAGGGGAGTGAACGGTTCTGTGTCTCTGGTGTTCCAGGTACCACTGGGATATGAAAAATAAACTGCTGCAGCTAGCTCAGTGTCTGCCCAAATGGCCACCCAGTTTTGTGCTTGAAACCCAGGGCTCTGGTGGCATAGGCACTGGAGGGAATCTCCTGGTCTGCCAGTTGCAAAGACCATGGGAAAAGCACAGTATCTGGGCCAGAATGCACTGTTCCTCCCAGTACAGTCTCTCATGGCTTCCCTTGGCTGGGGGCAAGAAATTCCCCAGTCCCTTGTGCTTTCCAGGTGAGGCAATGCCCCACACTGCTTTGGCTCACCCTCTGTGGGCTGTACCCACTGTCCAACCAGTCCTAATGAGATGAACCGGGTACCTCAGTTGGAAATGCAGAAATCACCTGCCTTCTGCATAGATCTCACTGGGAGCTGCAGAGCAGAGCTATTCCTGCTCAGCCATCTTGCCAGTCAAGAATCCATTTCCTTTTGCAACAGGGCACAATTGGAGTAAATGGTTATTTTACTAAGGCTTGGACTGAAAAGGTATGCTTCCCCTCAAGGAGTCAAGCTCAACTTCCAGAGCCAGTAAAAGCCCTTTGGGAAAAATGGCCACACACATTGCATACACAGTCCCTGTACAGGGTTCCTGACTGGTGGTAAGTAAAGAATGTCACTTTCTAACTGGCCCAGGAACCACATGCTCTTGGGACCTCAAGAAGAGAGGAGTTAACCCAACACACAGGTATTTGAGGGTAAAAAACTATGGTTGGGCTGAGCTTTAAAAAGTCCTATCTGAGATTCCGCGTGGAACAGAGTTCCATCAAAACCAGTCTAAAAGGCTTATGTAGAAATAATTATTCTTGCTTCACTTTATGTAAATAATCAGGCCAAGTCTAAGACTAAAGTCTATTTTGCAAAGAACTTGGTCCTATCATGATTTGTTTTTTAACAGAAATGTGGACTGGAGAGAGAGAAATTATGTTTCAAAACATATCATACATTTGCATTAAATTCTAGACTAGTTAGTTGTTTTTAAGTTTTTGCCTACATTTTAGACTAACTAACTGCATATTCCTGTGAACGAACCAGCAGTCTCTGACTGCAGCTCAGAAAGTAAAAAGGGAATGGATAATGTAAAAATCTGGATCAATATTCTAGTTCTAAGCAATGGTCCTGCAAATCCTGCCAGGTGATGGGAATAAATAGGATGCCCATTACCCAGAACATTCCTTTTTGGGAAAGTAAGACCAAGAGAGCTATCCAAAGCCAAGCCACATGCACCCCAAATCTTAGCAAGCATAACTATAGCCACCAGTCATCTGGGTGTGTCACAAGACATCCTTTTCTCTCCCTTGCTGGAGGAAGACTCAATTGCACAGCTTCACCTTACCATTCAGCTTATGATAAGTAGTCCATGCAACCTGCCTTGAGACATATTTTTGTCCCAAACTCCATTCCAAGCCTTGGGTCAAAGCCCTAGAAAAGAAAACGATCTGAGGGATCCAGAAGCAGATAATAACAGAAATTAAAAGGCACAGTGCAGGTGAGCATGGCTAATTCCTGCTGATTAAGCCAAGCTTCCCATTTCATGGATAAAGGTCATGCTAGTATCCATGGCATAAATGAGGAATTCACTTTTTATTACTTACTTATTTATTTATTTATTTATTTACTTATTTTGGGACAGAGTCTTGCTCTGTTGCTGGGCTGGAGTGCAGTGGTGCAATCTCAGCTCATTGCAACTTCTGATGTGCGGGTTCAAGCAATTCTCTTACCTCAGCCTCCCAAGTAGCTGGGATTATAGGCTTGTGCCACCGTGCCTGCTAATTTTTGTATTTTTGGTAGAGACAGGGTTTCAGCACCTTGGCCGGGCTGGTCTTGAACTCCTGACCTTGTGATCCACCCCTCTCGACCTCCCAAAGTGCTAGGATTACAGGCATGAGCTACCGGCCCTGGCCTTTAGATCTAAGGAATTCAAAGGCTACTGAGAGCAGGGAAAATAGCACATACATGAGTAAGAGTGAATATTCCCATCCCCTGTCCACTCCCCCCAACCCGCCCCCATTAACATGGGTGAAAGTCACCCATGGGTTGCACTCTTTTGCAGTCTCTGGGACTGGGGGTTATAAATATGGAAGAAAGAAGGATGCTTCACTTTCTCTCCCTCATGTACCCCAGGTATTTTCTAGGAAGAGAAGGGAACCTGGGATGCCTCACTCTCCTCTTTCTAGATAAGCAGCCATTCATCTTCAGTCTGTGCCCCTTTTGAATGCATCCTGAACCCCCAGCATGCCTTTGAAAAAACGCTTTCCTTTTTCCTTTTTCCTCCTCTGTCCTCGCTTCACTGATAGGTAATTGTGTCTCTGTACTATGGGATACTCCCCTCAGATATATCCTCCAAACTGGGAAAAGTTAATTTCCCAAACCTTAAACTGGTTGCCTTAGGATAGGCTCAGGGGAAGGGAACCTAGAAGCCCAACATGCCAGCAAAAGGGTAACAGTTTTTTTTATCAGTTAGGCTTTTGGCCTCCCTTTCCCTGTGCAAACTGGTAAAAGGTCTTGGGATTTTTGAGCTGTCACCTCCACCTTGTTTCATTTTGATACATGTTTTCTTATAACCCAGTTTGTCTCTTTTCACCTTCAGGCCATCAAACTCCAAACGTCATGCAACCACAGCCTCGGACAATGGCCCCTTTTGCCAGGGACCCTCAGATAGGCCTCTGAGGGAGATCTGACTACAGTTTTCCCTAAAACAGTGCCCCCTGTCAGCAGGAAGCAGTTAAAATCAGTCTTCATCCTTATCCTTATCCTTATTTTAATGGCAGTTAAATGTACTTCTTTAGAGGGAGGCAGATGTGGGAGACAGATAAGGGTGAGGGTTCCTGGAGAATCTCCAACCCACCTGTGCACTGTGAGAATGAAGTGTGCAGGAGGGTTGCCATGAGAAGTTCACACTGTGTCCAGGAGGGAGGAGCCTGGCCTCTTCAGTTCCTGTGTGTGTGGCCTGGAATCAATCTGTGAGGTGAAGAACCTGTCAGAAGGATTCCCTCTTGCTTTGTTGAGAGTTTTTTTCTTTTTTCATTTTCTTTTTTACCCAATAAATTTCATTCCCCTCACCCTCCAAGGTCTCCCCGTTCCTAATCCTTCCTGTTCGTATGACAAGAACCTGGTTTTAGCTGAACTAAGGAACACAGTTCTACGTTAATACTGTAATGGTGTGTAAATCAAATATTTCTAGTGTAAAGACTAAAAGACAAAACTACTAAAAAATAACCATAGTTATATTAATTTCTTAAAGGACACACAACATTAAAAATATAAATTATAAGCCTGGGTAATATAGTGAGACGTTGTCTCCACAAAAAAAAAAAAAAATTAGCCAGGCATGGTGGTTCATGCCTATAGTCCCAGCATCTTGGGAGGCTGAGGAGGGAGGAGGCTTTGAGCCTGGGAAGTTGGTCAAGGCTGCAGTAAGCCAAGATTGCACCACTGTACTCCAGCCTGGGTGACAGAGCAACACACTGTCTTAAAAAGAAACTAGTAAATTATAACATCAAACACATAAAATGAAGGAGGAGTAAAAGTATAGAGAATGAATAGCAAGAAAACAAATAATCCAATTTTATAAATGGGCAAGGGACCTGAGTAGGCACTCCTCAAAAGCAGACATACAAATAGTCAACAGGTATGTGGGAAAAGAAAATGCTCAACATCACTAATCATTAAGGAAATGCAAATTAAAGCCACAATGAGATATCATTTCACACCTGTTAGGATGACTTTCATCAAAAAGACAAAAGATAAGTATTGGTGAGGATGAGAAAATAGAAACCCTTGCACACTGTTGGTGGGAATGTAAACTAGTATAGCCATTATGAAAAATGGTGCAGACGTTCCTCAAAAACTTAAAAATAGAAGTACCATATGATTCAGCAATCTTACATCTGGGTATATATCCAAAGGACAAAAAAATCAGTACATTAAAGAGAGATCTGCACTCCCATATTCACTGAAGCGTCATTCATAATAGTCACACTATAGAATCAACCTAAGTGTCCACTGATGGATGAATGAATTTTTAAAATGTGTGCATACACACGCACACAAGCACACATATATTTACACATACACAATGGAATACTGCTCAACTGTTAAAAAGCAAGAAATCTTGTCATTTGTGATAGCATAGATGAACTTGGAAGACATTATGTAAAGTGAAATAAGCCAGGCACAGAAAGACAAATACTACTGAACTCACATATACATAAAATTTTTATAAGTTGAACTCAGAAGCAGAGCAGACTGGTGGTTATCAGAAGCTGCGGGTGGGTTGGGGAATGAGAAGATGCTGGTCAAAAGATACGAAGTTTTAGTAAGACAGGAGGAATGTGTTCTGGACATTCATTATACAGCATGGCGAGTATAGTTAATAATAATATTGTATACTCGAGAACTGAAAGGAGACTAGATCTTTAATGTTATCACCACAAAAAAAAGTATGTCTGCTGATGAATATGCTAATTAACTTGATTTAATTCTTTCACAATGTACACACATCAAAACATCACATTATACATCATAAATATATATAATTTTGTTAAATCTTAATAAAGCTACTAAAAGAATAATATTCAGCCTCATTGTTGGACACACCATTTAAGTACTGAACATGTAATTACCAGCATTTCTAGTGCAACAAACAGAAAGATTAAATTCATTAAACATTGGCATATTAGGCTAAAATGAAAGACAATGTAAAGGTCAGATTTTCTTTCTGGCTTTTCCTATAATCAGTGGTATAAAGAACAACACATTCAACCAGTAATTTCTGGGTCAGGCAAAGGAGAGGTAGTATAAAATAAAATCAGTTTTATAACAATGGTGCAATGAGGATAAAAAGAAGAGCTTAGCTAAGTCATACAGAAGCAATTGAATGCCTTCTTCATAAAGTAGACAGCTCTACTCATAAATCCAAGAAATTCCTAAGCAAAAAGAACAAAGCTGGAGGCTTCACACTACCTGAATTCAAACTATACTACAAGACTACAGTAACAAAAACAGCATAATACTAATACCAAAACAGATATATAGACCAATGGAACAGAACAGAGACCTCAGAAATAATACCACATATCTACAACCATCTGATCTTCAATAACCCTGACAAAAACAAGCAATGAGGAAAGGATTCCCTATTTAATAAATGGTGCTGGGAAAACTGACTAGCCATATGCAGAAAGCTGAAACTGGATCCCTTTCTTACACCTTATACAAAAATTAACTCAAGATGGATTAAAGACTTATGTAAAACCTAAAACCATAAAATCCCTAGAAGAAAATCTAGGCAATATTATTCAGGACATAGGCATGGGTAAAGACTTCATGACTAAAACACCGAAAGCAATTGCAACAAAAGCCAAAATTGACAAATGGGATCTCATTAAACTAAAGAGCTTCTGCACAGCAAAAAAAAAAAAAAAAAAAAAAAGCTATCATCTGAGTGAACAGGCAATCTACAGAATGGAAGAAAAGTTTTGCAATCTATCCATCTGACAAAGGTCTAATATCCAGAATCTACAAGGAACTTAAACAAATTTATAAGAAGAAAAAAAAAACATCAAGAAGTGGGAGAAGGATATGAATAGACACTTCTCAAAAGAAGACATTTATGCAGCCAACAAACATATTAAAGAAAGCTCATCAGCACTGGTCATTAGAGAAATGCAAATCAAAACCACAATGAGATATCATCTCATGCCAGTTAGAAAGGTGATCATTAAAAAGTCAGGAAACAACAGATGCTGGCAAGGGTGTGGAGAAATAGGAATGCTCTTATACTGTTGGTGAGAGAGTAAATTAGTTCAACCATTGTGGAAGACTGTGGCGATTCCTCAAGGATCTAGAACCAGAAATACCATTTGACCCAGTAATCCCATTACTGGGTATATACCCAAAGGATTATAAATCATTCTACCATAAAGACACGTGCACACGTATGTTTATTGCAGCACTATTTATAATAGCAAAGACTTGGAACCAACCCAAATGCCCATCAATGATAGACTGGATAAAGAAAATATGGCACATATACACCATGGAATACTATGCAGCCATATAAAAGGATGAGTTCATGTCCTTTATGAAGCTGGAAACTATCATTCTCAGCAAACTAACACAAGAACAGAAAACCAAACACCACATGTTCTCACTCATAAGTGGGAGTTGAACAATGAGAATACATGGACACAGGGAGGGGAACATCACACACTGGCGCCTGTTAGTGGGTGGAGGGCAAGGGGAGGGAGAACATTAGCACAACTATCGAATGCATGTGGGGCTTAAAACATAGATGACAGGTTGATAGGTGCAGCAAACCACCACGACACATGTATACCTATGTAACCAACCTGCATGTTCTGCACATGTATCCCTGAACTTAAAGTGAAAAAAAAAAAAATTTGAAAAGCAGACAGCTCTAATGCAGTAGCAAAGAATTAAACCAGTAATTTTCTGATTTCTTTAAGTTACTTTTTCCGTGATTCCTGGAATTTTCAAGCACTTATCCAAATGCAAACTATGCCCAGTTTGAAGGCAAATCCACCACTAAAAAAATCCCCTTTCACATCCTGTTCTATCTAGCCTCAGTCAGTTTATTCAAGATTCTGACCCTTCAGGCTTCTGAGCCCAAATTCTCATTTCAAATACTCCACCCTTTAGAAATACCTAATGGACTATTGAAGAATTGGCAAAGAGTAAAAGAAATATTTCATAACTGGTATTTTTATATTGGTTAGAAACATTCACAGGTTATTTTAATTCACTACTATAGTTCTTATCCCATTTTAGAAGAGCAGTTTGAGCTGGAAATTTTTATTTAGCTTTTACTCTAGACTACCTGCAAACCATTAAAAATGTATCCCCATTTGGGCTCATGGTTAATTAACTGTTCTTTGCCAAATGCATCTGTAAAGATTCAGTATAAAACACCTTTTATTTCCCATTTTGCTCGTGATCCTAAGTTATTTGGTGTCTCTGCTTAGGCTAATTTTGACCTAATTCTCATAAAAATAAATACAGTGGTGTTAGAGTTTTCAACATTTAGGCATCACAGTTGCCTACTTGGAGCTAACACTGCTCTTGAGGAATGAATGACACAGCATGTATAGTGCACTAAAGTCCTAGGAAGAAGTGACTTGTGTGTGCAGCCCCACAAAGCTCCCATTAATGAAGAGGGTGTTTAATTAAATCTTATAACCCTGAAATAAGAATCTACTCCCATACCATGTTGAAATTGTCCTTGAAGCTGCCATTTATTCCCTGCTTACCATCTGCAGCAGTAAGTTAAACACTGTTTTAGTGATAAGAGCTTCACCTCCTCCATTCTCACTTGATTCTTCACTTCTGAGATACAGTACGCAGGGCGAGAAGAAACAAAGTTAGTTAACAAAGATAGAATTTATCAACCATTAACTGCCCCCCCAATTAACAGTTACAGTCCTAATGATTCCATAAAGTTTCAAAAAGGCAATATCAGATACAAAAACCCAAGAATCCATCTAAAAATTGGACCCTTTCATTGCCATTTGGTCAAGGAACAAGATGAAACATGAAAATAACTCTAGTTCAGAAGTCAGAAGACCTGAGTCATTAACTACTTGTGGTTTCAGTTTCATCTGTCCTGTGGGGGTGATACCTGCTTTACTTACCTGACAGGGTTGCTTTAAGAATGTGCGAAGAAATGGGCATGGACACTCTTCGTAAACAATAAAATACTTTACAAAATATTTGAATAATTTAATTTCCTGTTATGTGTATAAAAATGAAATATATTTTTAAAAGAAATGTTTATTTAAAACTTTCAAAAGGACTTCTAAAAGATTCCTAATAAAATTTTCTAGTTCTTATCATAAACATAAGGGGTAGGGGTAGCAAGACAGCAGCTACCCAAGGAATAAGACAACAGAAAGCTCAAAATCTGGCATCAGGGAGAAGACTAGAAATACTTAAATCTTTCTAAGAAAGTCTGTAGATGAGGGATTCACAATTTTCCACAAGAACCAATTTAAATTTAATTACTGATTTTTACACTACAAATCAGCAAAATACTCATACAAGCAGAGTTATTTATTGGCCACCCCAGGGCATTTGTCCTTAGATTGGCCCCTTTTTGCATCTTTACAGTGTTTTTGGACACCTGTGAAATTCTGAAGGCAAAATAAAACATCTGCTCACACTCATGCCTCTGAGTCTTATGAGCCAATTTTATTATTAAGGGTGTTATCAGAGTAGGACTTAGATTAGACCACATGTAAACAGCAATGGTAAATTGGGTAGACGAAATATTGTTTTAATTGAGATTATGCTAATTCATTTGTAATTTTTGCTAACCTAATGAAGGACCCCTAATTGTCTAAGTGTCTCAGGACCAAAATTACTTACACAAGGCCAAAATAATTAAACACAAGCCTCAGTATGAAGTAAATGCAATAGTTCAAGATGAAGTTTGGAGATACATGAATTTCTCTAAGAATTAGGACTGAGGATAAAGAGACACATCGTGCTTTACACGGCTCAGTTTAGATTAAATCACATTAATCTTTTCTAAGCAAAGTTGTAAAGTCACAAAATAGTCTTAATATTCACTAAGAAGTCACAGATAGAAATACAATTTAATACTTTTCTCTGTATTAAATCAATGTCCTCCTTCCCACCTCTCCATCCTTTTATCTCTTCCTCCATCCTTCCTTCCTCTTTTTTTCTGAAAAGCAATGAGCTTATCTGTAAATAAATAGGAAATAATATAGCCTGGCCATCTTTTTTTTATATATATATTTTGTCTCCTTCCTGCATCATCCCTCTTCCCTAACAGTAGTGAAGTGAGGAGAGAAGGTTTTATTTGATTAGGTCAAAGGTGAGGATCCCTGGACAACATTGTCCTTTTGTCTTTGGTATGGCAGAAAACATAAAACCAGAGGCTACATACCTACCTTATCCACACATACCATCAACATCAAGGTGGTATTCTACCACCTAGCCTCAGGCAGCTGATTCTTATAGCATTCTGCCCTCCAACCACTTCTCTGTCCTAATCACCCAGCTTTCTTTCGACTGCTCATCCATTCCTTGTATTTTTGTCTTACCTACTGTTTGTAAATAAGAAGCAGCTACATCCTACATATCATAACAGTGACATGAATCTTTCTGATGCCCAAGTGATGTCAAATTACTGCTATGAGGTATTCGATAATGGACAATATGATGTAGAAAAGATGATAGAAAGATAATCTAACATACACGTACATACATGCATACGTATATGGGGGAGTTATTTCAGAGTTACTCAAAGGTAAATATTCTATTTAGTAGTTCTAGGACTTAGTCAAATTCATCTAACCTGTTTTCTCCAATCTGAAAGAGAGATAATAAGACCTATTTTGTAGGAATGTTGTAGGAATTAAATATTACATATAGAATACTTTATCATGTGACTGGCACATAGAAAGTGCTCAGTAAATGTTAACTGTTTTTAAAGTTGTAAGGATGAGAAACAGTCTATGCAAGGAATCAAGCAGGGAGCCAGGCCTAAATAGACATTCAAAGGGACCTGGGTCCCTCTAAATGGCAATCTTTTCTTCCTTTTTCATGTTTTAGTACTAAAAAATGTAAGTGAACAAGATCACCAAATAACAACACTTCTAATTCACATGAACAAAATATAAAACCAGCAGATAACTTTATTACAAAAATACTTAAAAGGACCTTTTTAGCAAAGAAGATGATTCAAATTCGACCTATTACTATTCCAGATAATGCTGGAATTACTTCCCAAGTTGGAAATAGCATACTCACTGGATAGACTGGAGCTTGTTGTCAGCCATGTGATATTTTCAACAGGCATGGGAGAAAACAGAGTCTAACATGGGAATAACTAAATCTTAACAGTTGCTAAAAGAACAACTTACTCTCTGACCTCTTTAGGATGAAAAATTATCTATTCACTTGACAAACACACATGACAAATGCCAAATGCCTTGTATATCTTAAGTGACATGAAATTAAAGATGTGGTACTGGTTGTATTGTGGTGATAATTTCTTTAACAATTATTTTTATTATCAAATATTTCAAATTTTTAAAAATGGCAAAGCATATAATGAACCCCTGGGTATATACTACCAGCTTAAGAAACGAAACATTACAAATGTAATTGAAACCCCACTATGTTCTCATTTCTTAATTCCCCAGTTTCCTAGACCTCAAGGTAATCACCACACTGAATTTGTTGTTATTTATTCACATGGGGTGCATTCTTCAGGGTTACTTCCTCAGGCCAAGTTAAAATGGCCAGTCTTCTATCAATCTTCAGAGTTAATTATTCCCTTTGTGCCTCTGAGTAGAATTTATGAAGTGGCAAGGTTTAATGATAGTAGAAATAGGTCCTACTTCTTAAACTAAATCCAAAAGTTGGGAAATACCATTTTAAGGCCACAACAACTGTGAAATATAATGTCCTTTAAAAAAAATCAAGTCAAGGATATTTAGAAACACGTGAAAAAAGACTTTATAGACGTGGAAAGAATTCAAGATTCGAGTTTCAGTAATACGGAAAACTATACATAAAAACCCTCCTGCTAGATAAACTGGAAATGCTGGGAAAAATATATGAACTTATAATGCTTAGCTGAGTTAATATAAAAGAAAAATATTCAGATGCCAGGAATAATGAAGCAACTGAAAACCGGACTGGCACATGAGTAGTCTATGCTGTGTTTGCCTCGATGGTGGGTGGTGAGTAGGAGTTGTCGTCTAGGAGTTTGATTTTTTCAGGGAATGGAAAAAAAATATAGGAGATGAGAACTTAGCTCTTGCAATGTGGCATACTGAAACTAAGATCTCTGCATAAAACTTGAAGAGCTAAACTCTCTGGCCACTGGCAAAAGAAGACAATAGAAAATAATGAAACTGGTTCGTCTATGCTTGGGCTCTAGGTGGGGAAAACAAATCTCTTAAGAATCCATAACATGAGCCTGAACTCATACAAGATTGAATTTATCTCAAGTGTGGTCTAGAAAGCCACAAGTCAAGAAATTACAAAGAAATAGGTCCCAAGCCAGGAATCTCTATAGAGTACATGCAGAAGTAAACCCAAAACTATTCTGAAAGACAATTCTTAACCCAGGCTGCACAGGAGTTTTATAGACAAAGCCCTGCTGAAGATAAGCTCACAATGCAAGGTTTAAAACAAAAGAGAAAACAATCCATGCTGGGTGGAAAAACTCATAGAAATACCCAAGAAATTCACATAATGAAAGTGTCTGACAGAGATTATTAAGGAATTATCACATATTTTCACTAATGAGTCTGAAATCTCCTAAAAATTTGATAACTACTACAAATTCTGAATTCCTTAATATACATAAAAATAAAAAATAGTGAGCAGCTGTTAAGAGAAGGATTAATAACTGCACTTTCGGGGATGATCAAGGCAAAATCAGAAATAGAAAACATTGAATTATTTGCCACTGGCTTGCATTGGCACCATGTAATAATAAATATAAAGTTGTAAATGCACATTATAACTACTACAGGAAAATGCCTCCTCTCAGAAATGTGTAAACTGATGCTCTTTCATCAAAAGAGCCTACAAGAACACAGACGTGGAGCAAGCTACTACCGTATATAGCAGCTGGAGGATGTTGCCTACACACCAAAGCTCACATGATAGTTTTAAAGTTAGGGGTGGCTGTAGTAAAGAAATAGGATATATTCATCTTTACATGTTTTCCTATATATAACTATTTGTAATGCCTTATAGATTAATGATCAATATATTCACCACTGTTTCATTACTTATTCTTCTGAGGCTCCATGTAATAGATACTCATATAAACATCTTAGCATGATATTCATATCTGTTTGTTGATTAACTTTAACATAAACTTGAAATTTCTGCTCACTTACACATAAGCAGTCGACGAGTTCTGTCTATTGTACTGTACATATCCAGTCATTTCTTGCCACTTCCACTGTCACACCCCTGTTTGGCTTGGCTGGTCATCATATCACACCTGGGTTTTTCCTTTCATTATCAAATATTTTATTGCAAGCTTACTATGTGTCAGGTACTATTGTTCTAAGTGCTACCTTATTAAAAGAATTTCAGTCCCTATCTTTATTGTCTCTAGTGCTTGCTGCTCCAGTTGAATCTTGCTGACTTAACCTTCTTTTTTTTTTTTTTTTTTTTTTTTTTTTTTTTTTTATTATACTTTAAGTTCTAGGGTACATGTGCATAACGTGCAGGTTTGTTACATATGTATACTTATGCCATGTTGGTGTGCTGCACCCATCAACTCGTCAGCACCCATCAATTCATCATTTATATCATGTATAACTCCCCAATGCAATCCCTCCCTCCTCCCCCCTCCCCATGATAGACCCCAGTGTGTGATGTTCCCCTTCCCGAGTCCAAGTGATCTCATTGTTCAGTTCCCACCTATGAGTGAGAACATGCGGTGTTTGGTTTTCTCTTCTTGTGATAGTTTGCTAAGAATGATGGTTTCCAGCTGCATCCATGTCCCTACAAAGGACGCAAACTCATCCTTTTTTATGGCTGCATAGTATTCCATGGTGTATATGTGCCACATTTTCTTAATCCAGTCTGTCACAGATGGACATTTGGGTTGACTCCAAGTCTTTGCTATTGTGAATAGTGCCGCAATAAACATACGTGTGCATGTGTCTTTGTAGTAGACTAATTTATAATCCTTTGGGTATATACCCAGTAGTGGGATGGCTGGGTCATATGGTACATCTAGTTCTAGATCCTTGAGGAATTGCCATACTGTTTTCCATAATGGTTGAACTAGTTTACAATCCCACCAACAGTGTAAAAGTGTTCCTATTTCTCCACATCCTCTCCAACACCTGTTGTTTCCTGACTTCTTAATGATTGCCATTCTAACTGGTGTGAGATGGTATCTCATTGTGGTTTTGATTTGCATTTCTCTGATGGCCAGTGATGATGAGCATTTTTTCATGTGTCTGTTGGCTGTATGAATATCTTCTTTTGAGAAATGTCTGTTCATATCCTTTCCCCACTTTTTGATGGGGTTGTTTGTTTTTTTCTCGTATATTTGTTTGAGTTCTTTGTAGATTCTGGATATTAGCCCTTTGTCAGATGAGTAGGTTGCAAAAATTTTCTCCCATTCTGTAGGTTGCCTGTTCACTCTGATGGTAGTTTCTTTTGCTGTGCAAAAGCTCTTTAGTTTAATTAGATCCCATTTGTCAATTTTGGCTTTTGCTGCCGTTGCTTTTGGTGTTTTAGACATGAAGTCCTTGCCCATGCCTATGTCCTGAATGGTACTACCTAGATTTTCTTCTAGGGTTTTGATGGTATTAGGTCTAACATTTAAGTCTCTAATCCATCTTGAATTAATCTTCGTATAAGGGGTAAGGAAAGGATCCAGTTTCAGCTTTCTACTTATGGCTAGCCAATTTTCCCAGCACCATTTATTAAATAGGGAATCCTTTCCCCATTTCTTGTTTCTCTCAGGTTTGTCAAAGATCAGATGGCTGTAGATGTGCGGTATTATTTCTGAGGACTCTGTTCTGTTCCATTGGTCTATATCTCTGTTTTGGTACCAGTACCATGCTGTTTTGGTTACTGTAGCCTTGTAGTATAGTTTGAAGTCAGGTAGCGTGACGCCTCCAGCTTTGTCCTTTTGACTTAGGATTGTCTTGGCAATGCGGGCTCTTTTTTGGTTCCATATGAACTTTAAAGCAGTTTTTTCCAATTCTGTGAAGAAAGTCATTGGTAGCTTGATGGGGATGGCATTGAATCTATAAATAACCTTGGGGAGTATGGCCATTTTCACGATATTGATTCTTCCTATCCATGAGCATGGTATGTTCTTCCATTTGTTTGTGTCCTCTTTGATTTCACTGAGCAGTGGTTTGTAGTTCTCCTTGAAGAGGTCCTTTACATCCCTTGTAAGCTGGATTCCTAGGTATTTTATTCTCTTTGAGGCAATTGTGAATGGAAGTTCATTCCTGATTTGGCTCTCTGCTTGTCTGTTGCTGGTGTATAAGAATGCTTGTGATTTTTGCACATTAATTTTGTATCCTGAGACTTTGCTGAAGTTGCTTATCAGCTTAAGGAGATTTTGGGCTGAGACGATGGGGTTTTCTAAATATACAATCATGTCATCTGCAAACAGGGACAATTTGACTTCTTCTTTTCCTAACTGGATACCCTTGATTTCTTTCTCTTGCCTGATTGCCCTAGCCAGAACTTCCAACACTATGTTGAATAGGAGTGGTGAGAGAGGGCATCCCTGTCTTGTGCCAGTTTTCAAAGGGAATTTTTCCAGTTTTTGCCCATTCAGTATGATATTAGCTGTGGGTTTGTCATAAATAGCTCTTATTATTTTGAGGTACGTTCCATCAATACCGAATTTATTGAGCGTTTTTAGCATGAAGGGCTGTTGAATTTTGTCAAAAGCCTTTTCTGCATCTATTGAGACAATCATGTGGTTCTTGTCTTTGGTTCTGTTTATATGCTGGATTACGTTTATTGATTTGCGAATGTTGAACCAGCCTTGCATCCCAGGGATGAAGCCCACTTGATCATGGTGGATAAGCTTTTTGATGTGCTGCTGAATCCGGTTTGCCAGTATTTTATTGAGGATTTTTGCATCAATGTTCATCAGGGATATTGGTCTAAAATTCTCTTTTTTTGTTGTGTCTCTGCCAGGCTTTGGTATGAGGATGATGTTGGCCTCATAAAATGAGTTAGGGAGGATTCCCTCTTTTTCTATTGATTGGAATAGTTTCAGAAGGAATGGTACCAGCTCCTCCTTGTACCTCTGGTAGAATTCAGCTGTGAATCCATCTGGTCCTGGACTTTTTTTGGTGGCTAGGCTATTAATTGTTGCCTCAATTTCAGAGCCTGCTATTGGTCTATTCAGGGATTCAACTTCTTCCTGGTTTAGCCTTGGGAGAGTGTAAGTGTCCAGGAAATTATCCATTTCTTCTAGATTTTCTAGTTGATTTGCGTAGAGGCGTTTATAGTATTCTCTGATGGTAGTTTGTATTTCTGTGGGGTCAGTGGTGATATCCCCTTTATCATTTTTTATTGCATCTATTTGATTCCTCTCTCTTTTTTTCTTTATTAGCCTTGCTAGCGGTCTGTCAATTTTGTTGATCTTTTCAAAAAACCAACTCCTGGATTCATTGATTTTTTGGAGGGTTTTTTGTGTCTCTATCTCCTTCAGTTCTGCTCTGATCTTAGTTATTTCTTGCCTTCTGCTAGCTTTTGAATGTGATTGCTCTTGCCTCTCTAGTTCTTTTAATTGTGATGTTAGAGTGTCAATTTTAGATCTTTCCTGCTTTCTCTTGTGGGCATTTAGTGCTATAAATTTCCCTCTACACACTGCTTTAAATGTGTCCCAGAGATTCTGGTATGTTGTATCTTTGTTCTCATTGGTTTCAAAGAACATCTTTATTTCCGCTTTCATTTCGTTATGTACCCAGTAGTCATTCAGGAGCAGGTTGTTCAGTTTCCATGTAGTTGAGCGGTTTTGATTGAGTTTCTTAGTCCTGAGTTCTAGTTTGATTGCACTGTGGTCTGAGAGACAGTTTGTTATAATTTCTGTTCTTTCACATTTGCTGAGGAGTACTTTACTTCCAATTATGTGGTCAATTTTGGAATAAGTGCGATGTGGTGCTGAGAAGAATGTATATTCTGTTGATTTGGGGTGGAGAGTTCTATAGATGTCTATTAGGTCCGCTTGGTGCAGAGATGAGTTCAATTCCTGGATATCCTTGTTAACTTTCTGTCTCGTTGATCTGTCTAATGTTGACAGCGGAGTGTTGAAGTCTCCCATTATTATTGTATGGGAGTCTAAGTCTCTTTGTAAGTCTCTAAGGACTTGCTTTATGAATCTGGGTGCTCCTGTATTGGGTGCATATATATTTAGGAGAGTTAGCTCTTCCTGTTGAATTGATCCCTTTACCATTATGTAATGGCCTTCTTTGTCTCTTTTGATCTTTGATGGTTTAAAGTCTGTTTTATCAGAGACTAGGATTGCAACCCCTGCTTTTTTTTGTTCTCCATTTGCTTGGTAGATCTTCCTCCATCCCTTTATTTTGAGCCTATGTATGTCTCTGCATGTGAGATGGGTCTCCTGAATACAGCAGACTGATGGGTCTTGACTCTTTATCCAGTTTGCCAGTCTGTGTCTTTTAATTGGAGCATTTAGTCCATTAACATTTAAGGTTAATATTGTTATGTGTGAACTTGATCCTGCCATTATGATATTAACTGGTTATTTTGCTCGTTAGTTGATGCAGTTTCTTCCTAGCCTCGATGGTCTTTACATTTTGCCAAGTTTTTGCGATGGCTGGTACCGGTTGTTCCTTTCCATGTTTAGGGCTTCCTTCAGGGTCTCTTGTAAGGCAGGCCTGGTGGTGACAAAATCTCTAAGCATTTGCTTATCTGTAAAGGATTTTATTTCTCCTTCACTTATGAAACTTAGTTTGGCTGGATATGAAATTCTGGGTTTAAAATTCTTTTCTTGAAGAACGTTGAATATTGGCCCCCACTCTCTTCTGGCTTGTAGAGTTTCTGCCGAGAGATCTGCTGTTAGTCTGATGGGCTTCCCTTTGTGGGTGACCCGACCTTTCTCTCTGGCTGCCCTTAAGATTTTTTCCTTCATTTCAACTTTGGTGAATCTGGCAATTATGTGTCTTGGAGTTGCTCTTCTGGAGGAGTATCTTTGTGGCGTTCTCTGTATTTCCTGAATTTGAATGTTGGCCTGCCCTACTAGGTTGGGGAAGTTCTCCTGGATGATATCCTGAAGAGTGTTTTCCAACTTGGTTCCATTTTCCCCCTCACTTTCAGGCACCCCAATCAGACATAGATTTGGTCTTTTTACGTAATCCCATACTTCTTGCAGGCTTTGCTCATTTCTTTTTCTTCTTTTTTCTTTTGGTTTCTCTTCTCGCTTCATTTCATTCATTTGATCTTCAATCGCTGATACTCTTTCTTCCAGTTGATCGAGTCGGTTACTGAAGCTTGTGCATTTGTCACGTATTTCTCGTGTCATGGTTTTCATCTCTGTCATTTCGTTTATGATCTTCTCTGCATTAATGAGTCTAGCTGTCAATTCTTCCACTCTTTTTTCAAGATTTTTAGTTTCTTTGCGCTGGGTACGTAATTCCTCCTTTAGCTCTGATAAGTTTGATGGACTGAAGCCTTCTTCTCTCCTCTCGTCCAAGTCATTCTCTGACCAGCTTTGATCCGTTGCTGGTGATGGGCTGCGCTCCTTTGCAGGGGGAGATGCGCTCTTATTTTTTGAATTTCCAGCTTTTCTGCCCTGCTTCTTCCCCATCTTTGTGGTTTTATCTGTCTCTGGTCTTTGATGGTGGTGACGAACTGATGGGGTTTTGGTATAGGTGTCCTTCCTGTTTGATAGTTTTCCTTCTGACAGTCAGAAGGACTCTCTGTTGGTCTGTTGGAGATTGCTTAAGGTCCACTCCAGACCCTGTTTGCCTGGGTATCAGCAGCAGAGGTTGCCGAAGATAGAATATTGCTGAACAGCGAGTGTACCTGTCTGATTCTTCCTTTGGAAGTGTCCTCTCAGGGGTGTACTCCACCCTGTGAGGTGTGGGGTGTCAGACTGCCCCTAGTGGGGGATTTCTCCCAGCTAGGCTACTCAGGGGTCAGGGACACACCTGAGCAGGCAGTCTGTCCGTTCTCAGATCTCAACCTCCGCGTTGGGAGATCCGCGGCTCTCCCCAAAGCTGTCAGACAGAGTCGTTCGCGTCTGCACCGGCTCCCGCTACTTCCCCTGTTGGTCTTCAGCTGTGCGCTGTCCCCAGAGGTGGAGACTACAGAGACAGGCAGGCTTCCTTGAGCTGCTGTGAGCTCCACCCAGTTCGAGCTTCCCAGCGGCTTTGTTTACCTACTTAAGCCTCAGCAATGGCGGGCGCCCCTCCCCCAGCCTCGCTGCTGCCTTGCGGATAGATCGCGGCAGACTGCTGTGTTAGCAGTGAGGGAGGCTTCGTGGGCGTGGGACCCTCCCGGCCAGGTGTGGGATATATTCTCCTGGAATGCCTGTATGCTTACAGCGCAGTATTGGGGTGGGAGTTACCCGATTTTCCAGGTGTTGTGTGTCTCAGTTTCCCTGGCTAGGAAAACGGATCCCCTTCCCCCTTGCGCTTCCAGGTGAGGCGATGCCTCGCCCTGCTTCAGCTCTCGCTGGTCAGGCTGCAGCAGCTGACCAGCACCGATTGTCCGGCACTCCCTAGTGAGATGACCCCAGTACCTCAGTTGAAAATGCAGAAATCACCGGTCTTCTGTGTCGCTCGCGCTGGGAGTTGGAGACTGGAGTTGTTCCTATTCGGCCATCTTGCTCCGCCCTTTTCTAACCTTCTTAAAAGACATATCATTCACCTGTTTAAAAACTCTTTAATGAAAATAATAATAATAAAATTAAAATCCTTCAATGGTTCCCTAGAACTTAGAAGATACAAATAGAAATTTTTACTTTGATACTAAAAGACTCTCCAAAATCTGGCCTCAAACTATCTAAAGTTTTCTCTCACCTAGATGTTTACTTGTATTGGTTTGGGAGGCAGTGTCTTCCAAATAAGCCATATCAATTTTTGTCTCATCAGAGTCAGACTGAGTAAAAAACAAAACCTAATTATATTTTGTTTATAGAAAACATATAGTAAATATAGGAATGCAAAAGGGTAGCAAATAAAAGAATGGAAAAAAATAGCATTCAAACATTAATCAAAAGAAACTAGTATAGCTTTATTAAATCAGACAAAGTAGATTTTATGGCAGAATACACGACTAGAGATAAAAAAAGTACACTTGAAAATAAGTACACTTCATAAGTATAATTCATAAATACTTCATAATTTCTGGTTTGATCTGCCAGAAAGACACAATAACTCTAAATATGTATGTACTTACAAATATGGCCTCAAAGCATATAAAGAGACAATTGACAGAATTATAAGGAAAAGCAGACAAACCCACAATCATGTGGAAGATTTTCATACAAATTTCTTATTAACTGATAGACCAAGCAGACACAAAAATCAGTAGTATTAAAATATTGGATGATACACTAAAAATCCTGAATTACTTGACATACATAGAACACTGCGCCCCAAAACTGAAGGGTAATACTATTTTTATGAAACATTAATAAAAATTGAGCATAAGCTAGGATATTAAAGCAAGTTTCAACAAATCTCAAAAGAAAGTTCCCTGACAACAGAGCAATTATTCTGTAAATCAATGATAAAAGGATACCTTGAAAATCCCTATATATTTAAGAAGAAAATTAAGAAACATGCTTCTAAATAACCTGTAGGTCAAAAAAAGCCATTCTAATAGAAATTAGAAAATATTGTAACTGAATAATTATGAATAATTGTCAAAACATATAAGATCAACTAGAGCTGCACTTAGAGGAAACATTACAGCCTTTAAGTATATATTTGAGAAAAGAAGAATGCTAAAAATCATTAATCTAAGTATCCATTTCAAAATGTTAGAGAAACAAGGCAAGTTAAGCCCAAAGAAAATAGAAGAAAATAATGAAGAGCATGCAGCCATAAAAAATAACCAAATCATGTACTTTTCAGCAACATGGATGCAGCTGGAAGCCATTATCCTAAGCAAATTAAGGCAGAGATAGAAAACCAAATACTTCATGTTCTCACTTAGAAGTGAGAGCTAAACATTGGATTCACATGGACACGACGATAGGAACAATAAACACTGGATTCCAAAAGCGAGGAAGGAGGGAGGAATGCAAGGGTTGAAGAACCACCTATTGAGTATTATGTTTATGTCCTGGGTGACAGAATCACTAGGAGCCCCAATCTCAGCATCATGCAATATAACTATTTAACAAACCTGCACATGTACCTCCTGAATATAAACTAATAATTATAATAAGCAGAAATTAATAAAATAAATATATGCAACAGAAGGGATAAATAAACCCACAAGTTTGTTCTTAGAAAAGACCAAAAGAACGGATAAGTTTTTGATGAGATTGATAAAGAGGAAAAAAGAGAAGTCACAAATAACCAATATCAGGAACGATGAGAAGTCTAACACTACATATCACACAGACATTATAAAGACCATAAAATGATAATATAAATAACTTTATGCCAATAAATTTGAAAATGTATAGGAAATAAACTCTCAGAAAAATATAAATTTCAAAACTTACACAAGAAGATGTACAAAAATCTAAATAGTTTTCTACATAGATTTATCAATTCAATCTGTCTTCATCAGTGAATTTTACAAATAATTTAAGAAATCATTCTAATCTCACACAAATTTTTCCAGAAAACAGAAAAATATTTTAATTTTTTTTTTTATTTTTTGAGGCCAAACTGATCTCAATACAAAAATGTGATAAGAAAAATACAAAAAAAAAGGAATATCACAGGTCAGTCTCACTCATAATGCAAAAATCCTATGATACACATAGATAAAAAATTCCTCAGCAAATTATTACCAAACAAAATTAAGTGATTGCTATAAAGGGATACTGCCCATAACAAAGCTGGATTTATTCCAGGATCGATAGTTGATTTAACATTCAAAAATCAACCAATATAATTCAACATAATAATAAAGAAAAACATGGTAATTTCAATAGATGCAAGGAAAGTTTTGTATACTCGATATTCGTTCATGATTAACAAACAGACACTTGGTAAACTAGGAAATGCATTAATTTGATTAAGGATATCTCCAAAATACCTAAGCAAACATCATACAAAATCATGAAATCTTGAAAATTTTCCCATTGTGATCAGAAACAAGAATGGCTGCTTAATATGACATCTCAGATTTCTATTTAATAGCTTACTGCAGGACCTAGCTAGTACGATAAGAAAATAAAATAAATAAAAGACACAAGAAAAGAAAAAGAAGGAACAACATAGCCTTTATTTACAAATGTAAAAAATCAAATTATTCTAATTAAACAATAAGTTAAAGATTGCCAATACAAAGTCAAGACACAGCCGAGGCAGGTGGATGGATCACGAGGTCAGGAGATCGAGACCATCTTGGCTAACACGGTGAAACCCGGTCTCTACTAAAAATACAAAAATTAGCCGGGCATGATGGTGAGCACCTATAGTCCCAGCTACTCGGGAGGCTGAGGCAGGAGAATGGTGTAAACCCAGGAGGCGGAGCTTGCAGTGAGCCGAGATCGCGCCACTGCACTCCAGCCTGCGTGACAGACCTAGACTCCATCTCAAAAAAAAAAAAGTCAAGACACAAAATAAATTTTATTTCCACTTACCAAAACAAATTTGTAAAAGCACTATTTATAATAGCATCAAAATATCAAATTCCTAGGAATAAATCCACAAAAGATATATAAAAATCCCCCCTGAAAACAATAATTGAATAATTGAATTATTGAAAGATTAAAGATTCAAATACATATTCTGTGAATTAAAAGACTCAATATTGTAAAAGTATCAGTTTTCCTCAGATTGATCTATAGTATAGAGTCAAACAATCCCCCCAAAAATTCTGTCAGGTTGTGTGTGTACATGTGTGTGCAACATGATATGCTGATAGTTGAGACACTATTAAGAAAGAACAAGCTGAGAGAACTTGATCTACCAGTCGTTAGCATGTATTATGATTCAACACTAATTAAGATAGTGTAGTCTTGATGATTGGAGCTTCCTACTCGATTCAAACAAATTGACAAAGAGGTTCAAACAAATCGAACTGAGTAGGAAGCTCGAATACATATCACACATACATGGATACTTGATTTCAAATAAATAAGGCATTACAGAACAATGGGAGATGGATCTTCAGCAAATGGTACTGGGTCAATTGACTATCCATAGATGGGGAAAAACATGAAATTTAACCCGTATCATCTAAGGTGAATTGCAGATATAACCTGTTCAACAAACCTTCCAGAATACAATATAGGAGAGTATCTTCATGATGTTCAGGTTGAAAACAATTTTTAGCACACACACAAAAATACACAAAATATTACAAAAAGACCAACAAATTGGTTTACATTAAAAGTAAGAATTTCTGTTCATCTAAAGATCTTTCTTTTTCACTTTATTGAGATATAATGACAAAATAAAAATTGTATATATTCAAGGTAAACAATGTGATATTTTGATATGTATATATATATGTTGTGAAATGATTACCACAATCAAGATACTTAATACATCCATCACCTCATATACTGTGTGTGTGTGTAGTGAGAATACTAAAAGATCTCATCTTTAAAACAATGAAAATGCAACCCATAAGAGTGGAAAAGGATACTGACAACACTTAAAACTGACAGAGTTTATATTCAGAATATATGAAACACTTTTATAAATCAATAAAATAAAGACTTGTAAAATATGAAAGACAATGATATTTCACAAAAGAGTCTATCTAAATTGCCAACAAACATATGAAAAGTGGCTTGACTTCATTAGTTATCAGGGAAAATAAAATTAAATCTACAAAAAGTTAATATTATGCTCACAAAAATGAATAAAATTAAAAAGAACAACAATACTAAAGATGGACGAGAATGTGGAGAAACAGCAACTTTTATACCCGGCTGTTGAAATGTGAAAGGGTACATCCACTTTGGAAAATGAGTTAGCAATATCCACAAAACATGAGCATATCTATCTATCTGTCTATCGATCGATCTATCTATGTGTGTATCTTACAGAAATGCACACGCAATATGAGTCAAAAGACAGGTACTAGAATTTTATATCAGCATTATTTGTAATGACAGCTCCAATTACAAACCACAGTAGAAGGGTAAATGTACGCAATAGTAAATGAACAAACTATATTTACAGGAAGTAACTTGAATATATATTACAAAAATCATGCTGAGTAAAAGAAAGCCAACACAAAAAAACATGTTTTGTACATATGTACATAATGTATATTATGTTAAACACTGGTGAAACTAAACAACAGCATTTAATTCAGGATATGGGTTAATCTTGGAGAGGATAAAGGAAATAGCGGTTGAGAGGGGACACAAAGAGGGCTTCCAGGGTACTGATGTGTTCTAGTCTTTGGGAGGTGCAATGACTAAACTCACTGAGCTTGTTTTGGTGCTTTGTATATGTATTATGCTACGCACATACACACACACACACACACACACTTAAAAGGAAAACAGATTGACAAAATCGACCAAGGATTACAGTAGATGGGACTCACATAATTCCTCTACTACCAAGTTACTTCATTTTAGCTTGCAAGTAATAAAGAGAAAATTATTCATATACCGAATCTTTCCATTAAAATAATATTTCCTCTTACTATAATTGCTAACTATGCAAAGAGCATATGGAAAATGATTAGTATTATTTAAAACAGGAAACTGTGCTTACACTATATTCTTGATTCTTCCATATCACTAGTGCATTTCATGCTTCAGTAGACACACCATGAAAAAGGGTTATAGTATAAATAATACTGTTTCAAATACTTCTTCAGTTTTAAAAGAAAACTTTCTTATTTTGAATCCAAAAAAAAAGTACTTTGACTTGAGAGAGCATGAATTGGACCCAAAGGAATCAAATTGTGTTCCTACTAATGATTTTGTTTCAACACACAACATGCCATATTTAAAAAACTCAAATATTTTTGTGATGACCACTTGAGAGACTTATTTGGAGCTGTGTACAATTTCTGATGGTCTTGCTTACAAGTGGATTTTTCTAAGAATTTCATTTATTATCTAAATCTCTGGAATGGGGAAAGGAAACCCGGAACAATGGATCAAAACTGGGTGGACATTTCTATGATTCCGCAAGTATCATCCTCTAGAGAACGTCCTTTAGAAGAGCATCAATTTCCACTCACCTTTTTATCCCAGGCAAACTTCTGATCGCCTGAGATATCTGCATGGAGCATGGAGATATGCTCCAACCACAGATATGTCTGTGCAGACATATGCAGATATGCTCCTGCATGGAGCATGGAGACATGCTCCAACCACAGATAATTTATATATGACAAATATTAACTAAATAGTTTGATTTACACAAATTATTGCCTCAAAAAATGTATTTGTTATTCCAGAGTCTCTTTCACAACATATAATAATGGATGGCGGGTGATAGGCCACACTTACTGCCCCTTTTCTCCTCCAATGCTTTAGTATAGCATATACAATATATACAAATTTTATAAGGGTCTAGTTATAAAATGACAACTCCTCTGTATATAACAGGGTAAGATAAATTTCACCTCATTCTACCCTTCTCTTCTACCCATATCATTAATTCTATTACTCGTGTTAACACTGTGCTGTAGTGCAGTCTGAATATAAACTTCACACTCCACACTTCTTCATTTTCCATGCCTAAAATACCCTCTCGTGTTATTTATCTATACTTAAATCTGCACGTTGTTCTGGAAGCAGAGTGTAAATTTAAGAACACTTCTTCCCCACTCCTGATGATTCCCAACTGGAAGGAATCTCAATTTCTTTGCCCTGAGCCTCTCTCACCCCTTCACCCCATCCCTGGGGAGTAAAATTATCTGATATGAAAGTATGGAAAGAATAACAGAGAATACATGGCTCAGCACTACCCTCCTTCTAAAAAGCTTCCCGCCTAGTCAGTGCAACCAGCATTAGGAAGGAAGGTAATATTTTGCCTTCATCTTCACTATTTGTTTCATTTCTCAACTTGTACAGAACCTAGGAAGGGGATCTATTCATATACCTCTACATATATGAATTTCTATCTTTCCCATAAGAAGCTTACTGACTACACTGGGCACTGGTAATATCTGTCCTTATTAAAATAAAATAATACTTATTATCTGTTTCACTCACTAACAACTTACATTGAGTATGTGTAAATGTCTCTGTGTGTTCCTAGTCATCTCATTAGCTAGACTCTAAGTTCTTTCTGAATATGTTTTCTACTTATGTATGTTCTACACAGGATTTAAGAAATTCAATAATACGCATTGATTGTTTGAAAAAAGCTGCAATGTTTTCCTCCTGGAACTATATGTAATGCAATTGATCACAGGGTTATAAACATTTTGTTTATTTGATAGGGATGAGTAATAATTTTATTTTTAATAATTAAAAACGGACAATTTTGATCATTCCCCTTTTAAGTAAGTATTTATAAACTGTATTGCAGCTGGGCATGGTGGCTCATGCCTGTAATCTCAACTACTTAGGGGGCCGAGGTGGGAGAATCGCTTGAGCCCAGGAGTTTAAGACCAGCCTGGGCAACATATTGAGACTCCATCTCTAAAAAAATTTTAAAAATTGTGTGGTGATGGTGGTTTGCACCTGTAGTCCCAGCCACTTGGGAGGATCCCTTTAGCCCAGTAATTTGAGTCTGTGGTGAGCTAGGATCATCCCACTGCACTCCAGCCTAGGTGACAAAGTGAGACTCTATCTCTAAAAAAAAAATAGAGAGGAAAAAAAGAATAAAAAATGGTTCTAGCAGAGTGGCTTAGAACTAAAGTTAGATACAGTAAGAATTGCTAGAGTGTCCTTTTAGCATGTTGCTCAGTGCCTATTTCTGGGAATGAGCATGTGTCTTAAATAATTTACAGCGTTGCTCATGATCTATTCCAGACTGCAACATTAGA
Source organism: Rhinopithecus roxellana (assembly GCF_007565055.1). Taxonomy (NCBI): domain Eukaryota; kingdom Metazoa; phylum Chordata; class Mammalia; order Primates; family Cercopithecidae; genus Rhinopithecus; species Rhinopithecus roxellana. The sequence continues at coordinate 81,794,650 of NC_044550.1, forward strand.
AAGTTTTATCAGGTATTCCTTGATCTTACTAAAAAGTAAGATTGAAAACTCAAGAAATAAAGGGTTTGGGGTTTTTCTTTGAAGAATAAAATATAAACTTTTTTTTTCCTTCAACTATTATTTTCAGTTCCAGGGTACCTGTGCAGGATGTGGAGATTTGTTACATAGGTAAATGTGTGCCATAGTGGCTTACGGCACAGATAATCCCATCACACAGGTAGTAAGCCAAGCATACATTAGCTATTCTTCCTGATGCTCTCCCCCTGCCCCCCTACAGGTGCCCAGTGTGTGTTGTTGCCCCAACCATGTGTCCATGTTCTCATTGATCAACTCGCAGTTGTGAGAACATGTGGTGTTTGGTTTACTGTTCCTGCATTAGTTTGCTGAGGATAATGGCTTCCAACTCCATCAATGTCCCTGCAAAGGACATGATCTCGTTCCTTTTTATAAGTGCATGATATTCCATGGTGTATATGTACCTTATTTTCTTTATTCAGTCTATTATTGATGGGCATCTAGATTGATTCAATGTCTTTGCTACTGTAAATAGTGCTGCAGTTAACATATGCGTGCATGTATCTTTATAATAGAATTATTTATATTCCTTTGGATATATAACCAGTAATAAGATTGCTGAGTCAAATGGTATTTATGCCTCTAGGTCTTTGAGAAATAGCCACATTGTTGTGGGATATGATAAGGATTCTCTTCTAATAATCTGATCAATCTTTTATTCTTTAATTCATAGTATCCCCCTCCCTTTTTCCTTTTTCTCCTTTTTTCCTTTTTGCCTTTGTTAGATGCCCAGGCATGCCACAGTACCAGGCATTATCAGTACCAGCTCACATTCCATTCCTTTCCTTATTTGGAAAGAGGACTGACTTTCTAGCTCATTACTGACACCCCTTCCCCTTCCTCTCCACTTTCTTTTACATGCCCACCTTATCTAAAAAAAATTCAAATGTTTAGCCAACCAGGATTAGTTTATATTGTACAACCCAACCCTGGCCATTGGAGAAAGGGTACAGGGGCATGACTTGCATCAAGAATAAAGACTGTCATGCCCTTTGTTCAGATGTGCTCTCATGGTGACTGGCCAAGGCAGCACCCCTCTGCACAGAAGTAAAATTGCTTTGCTAAGAATCCTTTGAGTGTTCAATTTCTTTAGGATTTTGAGTGTTATTCCTAACATTGTCTTCCACACGGTTGAACTAATTTACACTCCCACCAATAGCGTAAAAGTGTTCCTTTTTCTCCACAACCTCGGCAGCATCTGTTGCTTTTTGACTTTTTAATAATAACCATTCTGATTGGCATGAGATGGTATCTCATTGTGGTTTTGATTTGCATTTCTCTAATGATCAGTGATGTTGAGTTTTTTTCACGTTTGTTGGCTGCATGTATGTCTTCTTTTGAAAAGTGTCTGTTCATGTTTTGCCCACTTTTTCATGGGGTTGTTTGTTTTTTCTTGTAAATTTGTTTAAGTTCCTTGTTGATTCTGGATATTAGACCTTTCATAGATAGATAGATAGATAGATAGATAGATAGATAGATAGATAGATAGCAAAAATTTTCTCCCATTCTATAGGTTGTCTGTTCACTCTGATGATTGTTTCTTTTGCTGTGCAGAAGCTCTTTAGTTTAATTAGATCCCATTTGTCAATTTTTGCTTTTGTCATGGTTGCTTTTGGCATTTTTGTCATGAAATCTTTGCCCATACCTATATCCTGAATGGTATTACCTAGATTTTCTTCTAGGGTTTTTATAGTTTTGGGTTTTACATTTAAGGCTTTAATCCATCTTGAATTAATTTGTGTATAAGGTAAAAGGAAAAAGTCCAGTTTCAATTTTTGGCATATGCAAGCCAGTTTTCCTAGCACCATTTATTAAATAGGAACCCTTTCCCAATGCTGGTTTTGGCCAGGTTTATCAAAGATCAGATGGCTGTAGGTGTGCAGTCTGATTTCTGGGTTCTATATTCGGTTCCATTGGTCTATGTGTCTGTTTTTGTAGCAGTACCATGCTGTTTTGGTTACAGTAGCATTGTAGTATAGTTTGAAGTCCAGTAGCATGATGTCTCCAGCTTTGTTCTTTTTGCTTAGAATAGTCTTGGCTATATGAGCTTTTTTTTGGTTCTATATGAATTGTTAAATAGGTTATTCTAATCCTTTGAAGAATGTCAATGGTAGTTTAATGAGAATAGCATTGAATCTATAAATTACTTTGGGCAGTATGGTCGTTTTCACAATATTGGTTCTTCTTATCCATGAGTATAGAATGTTTTTCCGTTTGTGTCCTCTCTGATTTTCTTGAGCAGTGATTTGTAGTTCTCCTTGAAGGGGTCCTTCAATTCCCTTGTTAGCTGTGCTCCTAGGTATTTTATTCTCTTTGTAGCAATTGTGAATGGGAAGTCAATTCATGATTTAGCTCTCTGCTTGCCTGTTGTTGGTGTATTGGAATGCTCGTGACTTTTGCACATTTATTTTGTATCCTGAGACTTTGCTGAAGTTGCTTATCAGCTTAAGAATCTTTTGGGCTGAGACAATGAGGTTTTCTAGATACAGAATCATGTTATCTGCAAACAAAGACAATTTGACTTCCTCCCTTCCTATTTGAATACCCTTTATTTCTTTCTCTCGCCTGATTGCCCTGGCCAAAACTTCCAATACTATGGTGAATAGAACTGGTGAGAGAGGGCATCCTTGTTTATGCCTGTTTTCAAGGGGAATGTTTTCAGCTTTTACTTATCCAGTATGATATTGCCTGTGGGTTTGTCATAAATGGAATAGCAGTTACTTTATTTTATTTTTGTTTTTTGTTTTTTTGAGATGGAGTCTTGCTCTGTCACCCATGCTGGAGTACAGTGGCGCGATCTCGGCTCACTGCAACCTCTGTCTTCCAGGTTCAAGCAATTCTCCTGCCTCAGCCTCCCAAGTAGCTGGGATTACAGGCGTGTGCCACCACATGCAGCTAATTTGTGTGTGTGTGTTTGCATGTGTGTGTGTGTGTGTGTATTTTTAGTAGAGATGGGGTTTCACCATGTTGCCAGGCTCGTCTCGAACTTCTGACCTCGTGATCTGCCCACCTCGGCCTCCCAAAGTGCTGAGATTACAGGCGTGAGCCACTGCGCCCGACCAACAGCTACTTTTTACTGAATACTTACTATTTGCCAGGCACTGTGCTAAGTGCTTACAGTTGTCATCTCACTCAGTCCTCTGAGGTATATTGCTACTATTTCCAGTTTGCAAATGAGGATGCCAAGGCTTAGAGAGGCTATGCATGGCAGACATTGTTCACTGTCTGCCAAATACCCAGGCTGCCTTCTTCCTTGCATAAAAAATACTGTTTGTTTGTTTTCAGGTAGGCTATGTGTTTAGTTCTAGAAAACGGCGATTTGCCTAAGTCAACAATAACAATCCTGTTCCCTGATTTTCAAGACACATTTGCTTCCTTCTAGATGGAGGTGGTTGTGTGAGCCAGTTCTTACCAATGAGACATAAGAAGTATGCTGAATATTTCCAGGTTCCGGAAACGTTTTCCTTCCTATCAAGAGGACAACGTGGCCAGTGTCACTCTTCTCCTTTCTTACTCTCTCAAGTGCCAATGTGATAGTTATATCAACAATCTTTGGACCATGAGATAATGATCTAAAAATTATCAGAAAGCCTCTAGTAGACTGCTGGACCAATGAAGTAACCACAAACCCCCAGACTTTTTAATATATGAGAAATATAGAAACTTAATTAAGTCAATGCAGTAGGGGTTTCTGTTATTCATAGCTAAATGCAATCCCAACAGTGATTTTGTGAAAATGAGATAGGAGAAACTATTTGTTAGTGAAAGGTTTTATTTAAATATAAGTATTGGGTCAGATGTGGTGGCTCATGCCTTTGGGAGGCCAAATCCCAGCACTTTGGGAGGCCAAGGCAGGCAGACCACAAGGTCAGGAGTTCGAGACCATCCTGGCTAACATGGTGAAACCCCGTCTCTACTAAAAATATGAAAACTTAGCTGGGTGTGGTGGCGCACACCTGTAGTCCCCGCTACTTGGGAGGCTGAGGCAAGAGAATTGCTTGAACCTGGGAGGCAGAGGCTGCAGTGAGCCGAGATCGTGCCACTGCACTCCAGCCTGGGCAACAGAGTGAGAATCTGTCTCAAAACAAATAAATAAAATATAAACAAATAAAAATAATTATTTACTGCATGCCTACTAGATGCTGAGAATTGTAATAAAACAAATACAGAAGATAAATAAGACTAATACCTTGCCTTCAAGAGTTAGCAATATACACAGTAAAATATTCATAAATTAATGCAGGTTGAGCATCTCAAAGTGGAAAATCTGAAATCCAAAATGCTTCAAAATCTGAAATTTTTTGAGCGTCAACATGATGCTCAAAGGTAATGTTCATTGGAGCATTTCAGATTTTAGATTTTTGGATAAGGGATACTCAACCTGCATAGTACTGGCAGATTACACAAATGCTGAAGGGATTTAGAATAAAAATAAATAAAAACATACAGCATTAAAGTCAGGCAAGTAAAGGCTTCCAGGGAGTGAGTTTTGAGTGACATAAACTGGTAGAAAAGTGACAAGATTACAGGCCATCAGATGTTACCCATTTAAAAGTAAAAGAATGAGGGAGTTATGTGGTTAAAGTAGACAACTGTATTTGCTTGGCTGCAGCCAAAAGGCTGAGAATAATGAAAAACAGTTTTTGAAGTCAGGAAATGTGTATGGGCTTGAAGGGATGCCAGAGGACTTTGTATTTACTTACATAGGTTAATTTATGTAGGTAATATGGAATTAGTACAGATACCAATAATTACAGAATGCCATGGGATGGAATATCATTAGGATAACTTTATTTTAGCATAAAATAAAGGCCAGTGGTCCGGCTAGGAGCTTCCTTCAATTGACCTAGAATGATGTGAAAGGGGTGAAACTAAAAGTGGTAATATGGAGAAAATAGCTGCAGGACTCAGGGTTACTGAGTATAAACAGAAGGAGGGGAGTCAAAATTACACCCAGTTACCAATCTAACAATTAAAAATTTCAAGACAGAAATAAATTTTGTTCTAAACTGCCCAGATGACTTCAAAAAAAAAAAAAAAAAAGAAAATTCCTGAATAGGTTATTTGCGTATTCTATTAGTTGCTGAATACTACTCTAAAAAGATAGGCACTATTTTTTAATAAACAGTAAAATCCCTTTCCCCTGTCTTTGGTAAACACCTGAATGTGTTATAACTTAGTAGCTGATGGCTTGTTATCCTCCTTTTGCCAAGGCTACTTTCTATTTTATTTTGTCTCCATATCCATTTAACATGTGATTCTTATAAATTTCAGCAGTTGAAAAACAAATAGCTGGCTGAACTCTCTGCTTCAGTCTTCTGGATACTTTGCTTCTTGGTAAGTGATCAGTATTTTGATATTGTTGTAGTAATAACAGGAAATGATCTGTTAAAATCTGGATCTCTAGCCACAGATGAATGCCAGCATAAAGAGGAGAGCTAGTCTAAGAAGAAAGTATGAAAAACAGTTTGGGTCATTATTTCTAGGACCACAGGGAGAGAAGCGTAATTTGCCCTCAACATTGAAAAAGTGAATACATAGTGGAAGAACATCTTATAGTGATCACTGAACTGCATCAGTGGAAAGCTCATGGCTACAAACTCAGTAATTAAAATAATTGAGATGGTAAATGCTAGTGCTTCTAACATAATACTGTGAAATACCATTTCCTGAAATAAAAATTCACTCAAAATGTTTCACAAGAACATAGAACAATTTTAAATTGGTCTGATTATAATTTTGCTTCTGTTTGCAAAATAGCAAGTTAGTTCTACTTAGCAGAAAAGAGGGACACTTAATGGTGGTGGAGATAGTAATGGAATATATAATATTACAATATAGATTGGTTAATAGTAGTAAAAAATAACCTTAACTTTTCACATAAAATTGCCATGGATTATAGACATTCTCTTAGATTTTATAGTGGGGAGTTTTCTAATTACTAGATTTAAGATTTATTCCTGTAGGATAAATCATGATCATGAACAATTAATAAGCTGACCCAAGAGGTTTTCTCTCTCATCATCTCCCTCTCTCCAAGGCTTTCTGGATAAAACTGCGTAAAAACAAGCCCAACTAAATGGCAGGCTACGAAATACAGGCAGCTTCCTTGTAGAAGACTGGTAAACAGCCTTGTATTGCAAAGACTTCCAAATACCGTACTCCAGGGAGTCATAGTAGAAGACTGGAAGGCCAAAATAATACGGGCAAAAGAAGATAATCCTGTTTTTAAAAGATCTGCAAAGCAAAAATATTCACATATAACCATAACTACATTAATTACATTCCCTAATGTTTTATGTAACATATTTTGCAAATTTTATCACTTTAAAAAGCTAATTGATAAATTAAAATAACCTAGAATTCACTTAAAAATAAAATACAATAATTTTACTAAGAATTTTATAGTAGCAACAATTTTCTAAAACACTAGATAAGTTATCAAGTATTTCATATATTTTATTGATAAAAATTTATATTGTAATATATTAATCTGTCCTAAATTACTAGTCATAATGGCAAAAGGAGCAGATAGCATGGTTGCTAAAATTACTTTTCAAGATTTGTCAGTGTTTTAATCATTGAACACTTTCAAATGAGAATAAATGTATAAAACATCACTTGGTTCTGAATACAAAAGTCATCTGTTTCAAATAAATTACTGTTACTCATATAAAAACAATGATAGTCTGGATTCAAGACTAAGCTTGAGAAGCAAATAACTAGCTGATATTACAAATAGTCTTTCCAACATTCTGGCTCCTCGCCAATGTCTTCATTAGCTTCACCTCTATCTTCTTCAGTAGGAAGTAAACTCTCGTCTCCCCTACACTTCCATTCACTGATTAGAGAGCTCACGACTTTCTAATTTCTGGCTTGGTTGGTTAGAGACCTATTGTTTCCTCAGTAGACTGTAAGCAACTGGAAGGCAAGGTTTACCTTTTTATCTTGGTTTCCTTACTACATTTATCTTAACTAAACCCAATAGATATGCACACACCAAAACACAGTTGAATGAATAAGTCCTTTTAGAGTTGTGTATTTATTAGTGTTGTGTGACTGTGTATTTTTAAATTCAACAATTTTTGTTTGTTTTTGTTGTTGTTGTTTGTGAGACGGGATCTCTGTCACCCAGACTAGAGTGCAGTGGTGCAATCATAGCTCACTGCAGCCTCAACCTCCTGAGCTCAAACGATCTTCCTGCTGTCAGCCTGCTGAGTAGCTGGGACTACAGGTGCATGCCACCATGCCTGGCTAATTTTTTACATTTTTGAAGAGACAAGGTCTTGCTATGTTGCCCAGGCTGGTCTCAAACTCCTGGGCTCAAGCAATCCTCCCACCTTGGCCTCCCAACCAAAGTGCTAGGATTACAGATGTGAGCCATCGCACCTGGCCCCCACAATTTTTACATAAATTTTCTAGTAATCAGCTCATAAACTGATTTTGAAAGTGTCTTATACCCAGATTATATGTGAAATGAGAATTTTTCATAACTGCACGGTTTGTCCAATACTCCAAAGCACTGACTGACTGCAAATGAATCAGTGAAGTTGCTGTCATTGTTTTCTGAACTGTTAAAATGGCTTTTCCAATCTTGGTTTTTTTATTCACAGGTTCTATACAGTAAGAAATATTGTTACTTCAAATCTAGTATATTTTAGGTGATTCTTACGTAAAACAAATATAATAAGTTATTTTAAAAATCAGTTCTATTGAGGCATAATTCATACACAATAAACTGTGCCTATTTAAAGTGTATAATTTGATGAGATTTGGCATATGTACAGACCCATAAAACCATGGCTATGATCAGGACAATGAATATTTCTGCCATCCCCCCAAATAGTTCATACCTTCTTACTTCTCCCCACTCCTCATCCTATGTAACTGATCTTTCTGTCACTTAGTTTATATTTTCTAGAATTTTATAAAAAATTAAACCACATATATGTACTCTTTTTTGTACAGCTTCTCTTAAAATAATTATTTTGGACATTTAACTGTGCTGTTGCATGTATCAATAGTTCGTTTCTATTGCTGAGTAGCATTTTATTATATGCATATACCAAAATTTGTTTAGTCTTTCTCCTGTTGATCAACATTTAGATTGTACAGTTTTGATGTATTACAAATAGAGATGCTATGAAGACTCACATAGAAGCCTTTGTATGGATATATGTTTTATATTTTGGGGGGTAAATACATAGAAGTGGAATGACTGGTACACATAGTAGGTGGATATTTAACTTCTTAAAAAATTATCAGTTTTCCAAAGTAGTTATATATTAATTGCAGGCATACCTAATTTTTTTTATTTTTTATTTTTATTTTTTATTATTATACTTTAAGTTCTAGGGTACATGTGCATAATGTGCAGGTTTGTTACATATGTATACTTGTGCCATGTTGGTGTGCTGCACCCATCAACTCGTCAGCACCCATCAATTTGTCATTTATATCAGATATAACTCCCAATGCAATCCCTCCCCCCTCCCCCCTCCCCATGATAGGCCCCAGTGTGTGATGTTCCCCTTCCCGAGTCCAAGTGATGTCATTGTTCAGTTACCACCTATGAGTGAGAACATGCGGTGTTTGGTTTTCTGTTCTTGTGATAGTTTGCTAAGAATGATGGTTTCCAGCTGCATCCATGTCCCTACAAAGGATGCAAACTCATCCTTTTTTATGGCTGCATAGTATTCCATGGTGTATATGTGCCACATTTTCTTAATCCAGTCTGTCACTGATGGACATTTGGGTTGATTCCAAGTCTTTGCTATTGTGAACAGTGCCGCAATAAACATACGTGTGCATGTGTCTTTATAGCAGCAAGATTTATAACCCTTTGGGTATATACCTAGTAGTGGGATGGCTGGGTCATATGGTACATCTAGTTCTACATCCTTGAGGAATTGCCATACTGTTTTCCATAATGGTTGAACTAGTTTACAATCCCACCAACAGTGTAAAAGTGTTCCTATTTCTCCACACCCTCTCCAGCACCTGTTGTTTCCTGACTTTTTAATGATTGCCATTCTAACTGGTGTGAGATGGTATCTCATTGTGGTTTTGATTTGCATTTCTCTGATGGCCAGTAATGATGAGTATTTTTTCATGTGTCTGTTGGCTGTATGAATGTCTTCTTTTGAGAAATGTCTGTTCATATCCTTTGCCCACTTTTTGATGGGGTTGTTTTTTTCTTGTAAATTTGTTTGAGTTCTTTGTAGGTTCTGGATACCAGCCCTTTGTCAGATGAGTAGATTGCAAAAATTTTCTCCCATTCTGTAGGTTGCCTGTTCACTCTGATGGTAGTTTCTTTTGCTGTGCAGAAGCTCTTTAGTTTAATGAGATCCCCTTTGTCAATTTTGGCTTTTGTTGCCGTTGCTTTTGATGTTTTAGACATGAAGTCCTTGCCCAAGGCATACCTAATTTTATTGCACTTCACAGATAACTTCATTCCTTACAAATTGAAGGCTGTGGCAACCCTGCATTAAGCAAGTCTATCAACGCTATTTTACCAACAGCATGTGCTCACTTTGTGTCTGTGTCATTTTGGTGATTCTCTATTTCAAACTTTATTATTATTCTTATATCTCTTATGGTGATCTGTGATCAGTGATTTCTTTTTTTTTTTTTTTTTTTTTTTTTTTTTGAGGCGGAGTCTCGCTCTGTCGCCCGGACTGGAGTGCAGTGGCGGGATCTCAGCTCACTGCAAGCTCCGCCTCCCGGGTTTGTGCCATTCTCCCGCCTCAGCCTCCCGAGTAGCTGGGACTACAGGCGCCCGCCACCTCGCCCGGCTAGTTTTTGTATTTTTAGTAGAGACGGGGTTTCACCGTGTTAGCCAGGATGGTCTCGATCTCCTGACCTCGTGATCCGCCCGTCTCGGCCTCCCAAAGTGCTGGGATTACAGGCTTGAGCCACCGCGCCCGGCGTGATCAGTGATTTCTGATGTTCCATACTATTACAATTGTTTTGGGGCTCCACAAACTGCACCCACATACGTACAGTGGCAAACTTACTACATAAATGTCATATGTCCCTGACTGCTCTATCGACCAGCTGTTCCTGTCTGTCTCCCTGTTCTCAGGCCTCCCTATTCCCTAAGACTCAACAATATTGAAATTAGGCCAATTAACCTTACAACGGCCTCTAAGTGTTCAAGTGAAAGGAAGAGTCACCAGTTTCTCACTTTAACACAAAAGCTAGAAAGGATTAAGTTCAATGAAAAAGACATGTCGAAAACTGAGATAGGCTGAAAGCTAGGCCTCTTTCTCCAAACAGCAAAGTTTTGAATACAAGGGAAAAGTTCTTGAAGGAAATTAAAAGTACTACACTAGTGAACCCATGAATGATAAGAAAGCAAAACAGCTTTATTACTGATAGGGAGAAAGTTTGAGTGGTCTGAATAGAAGATCAAAGCAGCCATAACATTCCTTTAAGCCAAGCCTAATTCAAAATAAGGCCCTAACTCTCTTTAATGTTAGGAAGGCTGAGAGAGGTAAGGAAGCTACAGAAAAAAGTTTGAAGCTAGCAGAGATTGCATCAGAAAGGTTAAGGACAGAAGTCATCTCTATAAAAGTGTGAGGTGAAGGGGTTTTAAAATGGCAGTATATCTCTATGCCTACCTTTGAAGAAAAAAATTGAAAAAAATAAATAAACTAGTAGCATAGGAGCAAGTTGGCCTCACTCCCTCAACAGAAAACCAAAAACAAATACACAGTGCCAAGATTTTTACCAGTAACAATCCACAACTCACATATGAGGATGAGACAGATCCCAGGACCACAGAGAAGTGAAAAAACTTCAAGCAGATGATAGGAGAATCAGACTTCCACATCCGCAGCGACCTTCCTGACAATTCTGCCCTGCAACAAGCTTGCAAAAAGCCTCCCCCCAGCTCACAATTTCTACACTGGAAAAAAATGAGATGGAGGTGGAAGTGTTAGTCTGTTTTTGCCTCTCTATAAATAAATACTTGAGACTGGGTAATTTATAAATAAAAGAGATTTAATTGGCTCATGGTTCTGCAGACTGTACAGGAAGCTGGTGCCAGCATCTGCTTCTGGTGAGGGCTTCAGAAAGCTTATAATCGTGGTGGAAGGCCAAGGAGAACCAGCATCACATGGTGAGAACAGGAGCAAGAAAGGGAGTTGGTGCCACACTCTTTTAAAACAATCAGATCTCCTGTGAACTCAGAGTGAGAACTCACTTATCACCAAGGGGACGACACCAAGCCATTCCTGAGGAATCCACCCCCATGATCCAAACACCTCCCACCAGGCTCCACCTCCAACACTGGGGATTATGTTTCAACATGAAATTTGGAGGGAAAAAACATCCAAACCATATCAGTCAGCTTTCCCATCATCTTGGATTCCCTCGCAAGAGACCCGTACCTGCCTTAACACACAGGAAGCATCATGACTGCCTGAAGGTATAAATATCCCTGAGGACAAGCAGAGACAAACTAGGGAGGTAGGACTACCATCCCCAGCAATGGAAACTCTGCTCTGTAACTCAGCCAAAGGAGACGCCACATCAGAGTGGCTGTTCCGCAGCAGCAGCATGCTGTAGGAGGTATGTCCCACAGGTCCTTTGGGCACAAACCACTACCAGCCTTCCCATACTGCCAGAATAATCCTTTTGGGAAGTCCCCCATTCAAAACAGGCAGCACTCTAATAATTTACTAGAGCAGAGGAGAACCTGGGCTTAAGGAACCACATAGAGACAAAAAGGAGGCATCGACCTAATAGTAAAGATTTGCTAAGAACAAGGTGAAGTAGGAAGTGCTGGTGGAGAAGCTGCAGCAAGTTATCCAGAAGATCTAGAACAAGCTTGTCCAACTCGTGGGTCATAGGCTGCATGTGGCCCAGGATGGCTTTAAATGAGATGCAATAAAAATTTGTAAACTGTCTTAAAACATGAAGAGAGTTTTTTGCAATTTTTTTTTTTTTTCTGAGATGAGTCTCGCTCTGTCGCCCAGACTGGAGTGCAGTAGCACGATCTCGGCTCACTGCAAGCTCCGCCTCCTGGGTTCACGCCATTCTCCTGCTTCAGCCTCCCAAGCAGCTGGGACTATAGGCGCCGGCCACCACGTCTGGCCAATTTTTTATATTTTTAGTACAGACGAGGTTTCACCATGTTAGCCAGATGGTCTCGATCTCCTGACCTCATGATCTGCTCGCCTCGGCCTCCCAAAGTGTTGGGATTACAGGCCTGAGCCACCGTGCCCGGCCCGCAATATTTTTTTTTAAGCTCGTCAGCTATTGTTAGTGTAGTGTATTCTATGTGAGGTCCAAGACAATTATTGTTCTTCCAATGTGACCCAGGAAAGCCAAAAGACTGAATACCCCCATCTAGAACATAAGGGATGAAGGTGGCTACACTAAACAATAGATTTTTCCATGTAGATTAACAGCCTTCTATTGGAAGATGATGCCACCTTGGACTTTCATAGCTAGAGAAAAAATGCCTGGCTTCAAAGTTTCAAGGAACAGAATAACTCTATTAGCAGCTAATGCAGCTGGTGACTTTAAGTTGAAGCCAATGCTTATTTACCATTCTGAAAATCCTAGGGCCCTGAATTACGCTAAACCTACTCTGCCTGTGCTCTGCCTGTGGAACAACAAAGCCTGGATGACAGTACCTCTGTTTAGAGCATAATTTACTGCATGCTTTAAGCCCTCTGTTGAGATCCACTGCTCAGAAAAAAAGATTCTTTCAAAATATTACTTATCATTGCCAATATACCTGGTCACCCAAGAGCTCTGACGGAGAGTTATGTTTTTTTTCGTGCCTGCTAACACAACATCCATTCTGCAGTCCATGAACCAAGCAGTCATTCTGACTTTCAAGCCTTACTGCTTCAGAAATACATTTCATAAGGCATTAGCAGCTAAGTGATTCTTCTGATGGATCTCAGCAAAACAGAGAACTTTCTGGAAAGGATTTATCATTCTAGATGCCATAAGAACATTCTTGATTTAAGGGAGAAGGTCAAAATAGCAACTTTAACAGGAGTTTGGAAGGAATTGATTTCAACCTTCACGGATGACACTGAGGGGTTTACGACTTCAGTGGAAGAAGTAATGGCACATGTGGTAGAAATAGCAAGAGAACAATAATTAGAAGTGGAGCCTAAAGATGTCTCAGAATGGCTGCAATCTCATGATAAAACTTGGATGGTTGAAGAGCTGCTTCTCGTGGATGAGGAATAAAATTGGGTTTTTGAAATGGAATCTATTCCTGGTGAAGATACTGTGCATATTGTTGAAATGACAGCAAAGGACTTAGAAGAGTATATCAACTTAGTTGATTAAGCAATAGCAGGACTTGAGAGGATTGACTCCAATTTTGAAAGAAGTTCGACTGTGAGTAAAATGCTACCAAACTGCGTCACATGCTACAGAGAAATCTTTTGTGAAAAGAAAAGTCTATCAGTGAGGCAAAGTTCATTGTTGTCCTATTTTAAGAAATTGCCACAGCCCCGTCAGCATTCAGCAACCACCATCCTGGTAAGTCAGCAGCCATCAACACCTACATGAGACTCTCCACCTGCATGGAAGTTATAACTTGGCTAAAGCCTCAGATTATTGTTAGCACTTAGCAATAGTATTTTAAAGTAAAGGTATGCATATATTGTTTTTTTAGACTACAATATAGTGTAAACAATTTTATAAGCACTGGGAAGCCAAAATGTTTCTGTGACCCACTTTATTGTGATAGTCACTTTACTGTGGTATTCACTTTATTGTGTGGTGGTCTGGAATTGAAACTGCAGCATCTCTGGGGATATGCCTGTACCAGCAGTGTGAAGTACATTTTCTCCACATTGTTGTCAACACTTGGAATAATCATTTTCATTGTAGTCATTCTAGTGGCTGTATAGTAGTATCTCATTGTGGTTTTAATTTGCTCTTCACTAGTGTCTAATGAAGTTGAGCATCTTTTTGTACAATTACTTGCCAATCATATAACTTCCTTGGTAAAGTGAATGTTCAAATATTTTGCTCATTTTTAAATTGGATTTTTCTTCCTACTGCTGAGTTTTAAGGGATTTTTATATATTCTAGAAATATACCTTGGTCAAATACATAATTTGCATTTTAGGAAGTAAAACTATTTTAGATAACTATGCTTTGTTAATATAACACATAATCTATCTGTATTTTAAATTTTCCTTATTAATAAGGGGAAGCATTATCTCCATAATCCTCAGCTACCAAGTTTTCCCATGCCTAATAAGATAGCCAGCTGGCATATGAAAAATAGGTAAGGAGAATAAAAGTAGAAAACATATTGATTTTCTCAACATCCTTCTAATACCTCCTGATTTTAGGAGTCTCTTAACAAACTACTAATAGTAGGAGATAAGAGACTAGATAGTATATGTGATAATTAGTCTTCCTCCTTTTTTGTGTTAAGCAAACTTAATAAATAAGCGGTAAGAAGTAACATTATTAATAAAACTTCCTGTACTTTTAAAAAATTAGATTTCTTTTATCTCTCAGACTAAGACCCTGTTGTTTACATGACTGTTTTCCTTATCAGACTAAAGGAAAACATCAGTGCCTAGTGTATAATTCTATTCTTATTTCCTTCATTCTCTCCATTTCCTTTAGTCCCTATTCATCGTCTTCTTCAATCCTCTCTTCTACCCTCCCCAGCATCTGACATGTATAATGTGCTTAATTTGGTGATTCCAAATAAGTTTTAGCTACAGACTTTTTGGTGATCCTATAGATAGCCTATCATGTTTTTTACTTCAAAGACAACAAAATGAAAGTAATAATACAATTCTTCCCAGAACTTACAGGAAGAAGAGCAGAGTCTTTAATGAGTGAAAAAGTGAAACCTTTTTCTATAGTATCCAACTAAATTAGTAATCTCTGCCAGAATAAAGAAAACACACTAATTTTTAAATAATATTCACTATTTAATACTTTAGTGTACCCAGAAATGAATGAACCACAGAGAACAATCTCTTCCAAACAAGAGTGAATCTAGGTAAATTCTGTGGCTAAATAACTATCCCCCCCGAAAAAGTAATACATTTGCAGAAAACAGTGTACAAAATCAAATCTACTCATTTTAAACCATGGGAAAAAACATATTTCCACGTATCTCTTTAAAACCTTTTAATATATCTAAAAAATTTCACATACTTTTATGATTTTATGGGATATATGACTGCCCAGGGAATGCTACAGTGTCAGACACAAATTTAAAAATAACTCTTCCATAAGTACTGCTAGAACTGAGATGTACAGGAGATTATACAGGCAATCTTTATATAATATCATTAGGATACAGACAACCCTAAGGCTGTAAGTATCCCATGAAGGTAAATATGAGACGATTAATTATATTCCCCATATTAGATTGGTTCTCATCAGACACCTAATACTAAGCTTATTTTGACACTGTTTTTAAAAAGATCCAGTATTAAAAGAATAAACTTCCTCTGGGTAGAAAAAATAGGAATTCTGACCTATTAAAGATGATGTATACGATAAAACGCAGTCTTGTTCCCAAATATGCAATAAACCATTACTCTAATGTATGAAAACTAATGAAATAATCACCTATTATAATTGTGTATATATTGAAATTTTCAGTTCAACTCTTTTGGTATAAGGGAAAATAAATGATTAGCTTCAAATCCATTTTTAGTAATGTAAAATATGTGAGCTTTATTATATGTTAAAGAAAATAAAGATAATATGACCCCAAATTTATTTTTCAAAGTTACAATAAAATATTTTTAAACATATACAAAATTACAAATAACCGGTGCTTTTTTTCAGTAAAGGTACCCAATATACTATTTAAATACAGGATAAAACAAAGATACATTTAATGATTTTCATCTCATTCTAAAGTCACCTTATTGAACGATACATCATGAAATCTATAGTTGTACATCTAGGAAATTTACCAATGGAGCTCTCTTCCACCGGTGTGTATATTTTAATTTGTCTCATATGGGTGTCTCTTCCATTCTGGTGATTGGCTAGAACAGCAATCTGTATCATGAATGTACGAGTTGGCTTCTTATGATTGTCAGTTAAGGGAACATGAATCCAGCCACTTGGTTCTACCAATTCAAGTTGCTGCCAAGGGAAAAAAATACCAGATTATGCTTTTATTCAATGAATATAATTTATAATAATGAATGCATTCTGTAATAAAATTAACTTATAATTAACATTTTGCTCAACGAAAGAATGATAATATGACAATAATCACTACCAGTTATTGGTCACTTTTACCATGGTCTACTTATAGTTGCTAAGCACTTTACATGTATCATCTTAGTAGACAAAATAAAAATAGATGTGCTTCATGTTTACAGAACTTGTACAACTTATACAACTCGTACTCTCTGCCAGAATAAACCAAACATACTAGAAAGCACATGTCTCACAACTTTTAAAAATACATGAAACACAGATGGCTGATTACACACAGGTAGTATGTGTCTCTTCCATGAAGAGAAACCAGAATAGTAAGTAGATACTCATATTTTGAACCGATAATCTAGGAAAGAAGGCTAGGATTCATCAGAGAAGAGATGGGAAGTACCAGAAGTAAGTAAGGAGAGGGTTCGAGGTAGCTTGCCCAGCCAGGGAACTCACTGAGAGCCAGGAGGGGCTCCTGGATATGGGGAAACAATATGAGAGATATGGAGATACCCCCAGGGCTCTACGCTTTGAAACAGGCTTGGGATCTTAGTGATGAGAGAAACCCTCTACCAACTAGGGCCTTGGGCCTGACATAATGAGCTGTCTACAGACTGTAAAGAGACGTTACTCCAGAAAGGAACCTCAGAATCCCAAAGGCATCCCACAGATCCTGGAGCAACCTCAGCTGTGCGCCACTTGGAGAATCTAGATACTGGAGATCTAGAGACATGGCTGCTGCTGCTGTGCTGCTCTAAGGAGGGAGAAGGAAGACTGGGAGCTCCCATGTACCCCTGGGAAGGTCCCAACTGACCTGCTGCAGGCTGTTGTTGAGACAGACATGAGAAGACCACACTCCCCACAGCTTCTTGCCCATGCTGCTTGCCTGGGACGAACCCACCCTCTTTGGTTCCCAGCCCAAGGTGCCATCTTGAGAGGTTAACACTGGGCTGTACCCTGACCTCGGGTTAAGATCGGGCTGACATAGCTGCAGTTGCTAACCAGTCAAGGAGAAACAGGGAAACCAGGCCCTCCTATGCATATCTAGAACAATACTCACACCCTGCAATGGGCTGCTGTGAAACTGAGCTGAGTGGACTATACTCCATATTGCTTCATGCCCATGCTGCCTGCCTGGGAGGGGCCCTGCCCTCCCTGGCTGCAGTTCTAAGGTGCAGAGCTGTGCCCCAGCCTCAGGCTGAGTAATAGGCATGGTGGCTACAGCTGCCACTCAGTCAGGGGACAGACAGAAGAGACCAAGCTCTCCTAAGAAAACTTAGCACAAGACCCTCTGCCCTGCCATGGGTGGCTGTGGGACTGAGGACTAGCCTGGCCAACCCACTGCAGCTTCCAGCAACACCAACATGGGCAGCAGGGTTGTTCTACCATTGTTACTGCCATCACCCACACCATACCAGCTGAACATGAGCCTGAGGACCCAAACACCTGGCCAACCCTCCCCACTAGTAGCTTCTAAACAAGCCACCTGGAGGCCCAAGAATCAGCCCTCAAGGACTCACTAACAGTAGAACAAAGGTAAGTTGCTTTGGGGCCTAAACATAGGCACACATACCATAATGTGGCCACCACTAGGGCCCAAAGACTGGCTCAGGTGGCATCCAAGTCTTCAGCTAAACTTCACTACAATATCAACTAATAACTGAATCCTAAGCCACCAAGGAAATCACAGATATCCCTGACCTTGTGTACTGACACAAAATTCATACAAAGATCACACTACCACAGGCACACAAAATACAAGTCAAAGTATTTTAATCAGTAACACCCATACATCTTCAGAAAAATATTTTCCCCTACAAAAGCAACTTCAAATAGTTGGAACAAGTGACTGCTAAATCAGATGTGGCGACATCAATGGAAGGACACAGGAAACATGAAAAAGCAGGGAAAAAAATCACATCTCCAAAGGACCACAATTGTTCAGCGATATACTACAGTCAAAAAGAATTTCTCAATTCAAAACTTAGGACTAGATAAAAAAAGAAGAAAGGAGAGGAGAGGAGAGGAGAGGAGAGGAGAGGAGAGGAGAGGAGAGGAGAGAGAAAGAGAGGAGAAGGAGAGGAGAAGTAGAGGAGAAAGGAGAGGAGAATATGGAGGAGAAGGAGAGGAGAAAGGAGAGGAGAAAGGAGAGGAGAAAGGAGAGGAAAGGAGAGGAGAAAGGAGAGGAGAAAGGAGAGGGAAAGGAGAGGAGAAAGGAGAGGAGAAGGAAAGAGAGAGAAAGGAGAGGAGAAAGGAGAGGAGAAAGGAGAGGAGAAAGGAGGAGGAGAAAGGAGAGGAGAAAGGAGAGGAGAAAGGAGAGGAGAAAGGAGAGGAGAAAGGAGAGGAGAAGGAGAGGAGAAAGGAGAGGAGAAAGGAGAGGAGAAAGGCGAGGAGAAGGAGAGGAGAAAGGAGAGGAGAAAGGAGGGAGAAAGGAGAGGAGAAAGGAGAGGAGAAAGGAGAGGAGAAAGGAGAGGAGAAAGGAGAGGAGAAAGGAGAGGAGAAAGGAGAGGAGAAAGGAGAGGAGAAAGGAGAGGAGAAAGGAGAGGAGAAAGGAGAGGAGAAAGGAGAGGAGAAAGGAGAGGAGAAAGGAGAGGAGAAAGGAGAGGAGAAAGGAGAAAGGAGAGGAGAAAGGAGAGGAGAAAAGGAGGAGAAAGGAGAGGAGAAAGGAGAGGAGAAAGGAGAGGAGAAAGGAGAGGAGAAAGGCGAGAGAGAAAGGAGAGGAGAAAGGAGAGGAGAAAGGAGAGGAGAAAGGAGAGGAGAGAAAGGAGCGGAGAGGAGAAAGGAGAGGAGAGGAGAGGAGAAAGGAGAGGAGAAAGGAGAGGAGAAAGGAGAGGAGAAAGGAGAGGAGAAAGGAGAGGAGAAAGGAGAGGAGAAAGGAGAGGAGAAAGGAGAGGAGAAAGGAGAGGAGAAAGGAGGAGGAGAAAGGAGAGGAGAAAAGGAGAGGAGAAAGGAGAGGAGAGAAAGGAGAGGAGAAAGGAGAGGAGAAAGGAGAGGAGAAAGGAGAGGAGAAAGGAGAGGAGAAAGGGAGGAGAAAGGAGAGGAGAAAGGAGAGGAGAAAGGAGAGGAGAAAGGAGAGGAGAAAGGAGAGGAGAAAGGAGAGGAGAAAGGAGAGGAGAGAGGAGAAAGGAGAGGAGAAAGGAGAGGAGAGAAAGAGGAGAAAGGAGAGGAGAAAGAAAGGAGGAGGAGGAGAAAGGAGGAGAAAGGAAGGAGAAAGGAAAGGAAAAGAAAGGAAAAAAAGGAGAAGGAAAGAAAAGGAAAGGAAAAGGAAAGGAAAAAAGGAAAGGAAAAACGGAAAGGAAAAAGGGAAGGAAAAAGGAAAAAAAGGAAAGGAAAAAGGAAAGGAAAAAGGAAAGGAAAAAGGAAAAGGAAAAAAAGGAAAGGAAAAAAAAAAGGAAAGGAAGGAAAGGAAAAAGGAAAGGAAAAGGAAAGGAAAAAAAAAAAAAAAGGAAAGGAAAAAGGAAAGGAAAAAAGGAAAAAAAGGAAAGGAAAAAGGAAAGGAAAAGGAAGGAAAGGAAAGGAGGAAAGGAAAGGAAAGGGAAAAGGAAAAGTAAAAGGAAAAGGAAAACGAAAAGGAAGAAAGAAGAAAGAAAGAAAGAAAGAAAGAACGAAAGAAAGAAAGAAAGAAAGAAAGAAAAGAAAGAAAGAAAGAAAGAATTTTAAATTAAAAAGAAAAATCCATAAAATACCAGATAAATAATTTAAAATATTGATTAAAACTCAATAAGATGAAGGAGAAATCTGAAAACCATACAAATAAATCAGTAAATCAATTCAGGATATGAGTGAGAAATTTATCAAGGAGATCGATATCTCTTTAAAAAAAAGAAAAGCAGAAATTCTGGAAACAAAAAATTCATTGAAGAAAATAAAAAATACATTTGAAAGCTTTAATAATAGAGTAGAGCAAACAGAAGAAAGAATCTCAGAACTTGATGACACATCTTTTGAAAGAATCCAGTCAGACAAAAATAAGGGAAAAAAATTTAAAAGGATGAACAAAGCCTTCAAAATGTCTGGGACTACATAAAGCTACTGAACTTACAAATTACCGGTATTCCCAAGGGGGAAGAGAGATCAAAAAGTTTAGAAAGCCTGCTTAAGGAAATAATCAAGCAAACTTCCCGAGTCTATTAAGATAAAGGAGGCCCAGTGACTCCTAGGAAAATACATTGCAAAAAGGATTTCACCATGGCATATTACATTCAGAATATCTAAAATCAAAGCAAAATAAAGAATTTTAAAATTAGCAAGCGAAAAACATCTAGTCACCAGTAAAGAAAACCCCATCACACTAACAGCAAAGTTTTCAACACAAACGTTACAGACTAGAAGAGAGCAGCATGGCAATTTCAAAGTGCTGAAAGTTAAACAAACAAACAAACAAACAAACAAAACGGAAAACCTGTCAGCCAAGATTTTTATGTTCTGTCAGAATAGTTTTATAAATGAAGGAAAAATAAAGTCTTTCCCAGAGAAGCAAATGCTGAGGGGATCTGTCACCAATTAGATGGGTCATACAGGAAATGCTCAAAAGGGTCTTAAACATGGAAACAAAAGGTTGGAATTCACCATCACAAAAACATACAGAAATGTAAAACTCACTGTTCTTATAAAACAATCATACTAAGGAGGAAAAGAAAGGAAACAAATGGAAACACAACAGAATTTCATCAAGTCACAGAAACAAAAAGAGAAAAAGCAATAAAGATATCTGTAAAACAAGTTGAAAACAATTAACAATATGACAGAAACAAAGCCTCACATGTCAATATTAACCTCGAATGTAAATGGATCAAATGCTCCACTTAAAAGATTTGTGAAATGGATTAAGAAAACACACACATAATCCAACTACATGCTGCCTACAAGAAACTCACCATACTCATAAAGACACATAGTCTGAAAATAATGGGGTGAAAAAGATATTCCATGCAAATGAAAACCAAAAGTGAGCAGGAGTAGTTATACTTACATACATCAGATAAAACATACTTCAAATAAAAAAAAGTTTTAAAAAGACAAAGGAGATCATCATATAATGACAAAGGGAGTCAACTTGGCCAATGAATATAACAATTCTAAATACACACACACACACACACACACACACAAAATATCAGAGCACTCAAATTCACCAAACAAATATTACTATACCTAAAGAAAGAGACAGATAGCAATATCATAATAGTGGGTGACTTTAACATCCCACTCACAGCCCTAGACAGGTCATCGAGATAGAAAATTAACAAAGAAACATTGGACTTACATTGGACTTTAGATCAAATGGACTTAACAGATACAGACTACAACTTAGACCACAAAACAAGTCTTAACAAATTTTTAAATATCAAAATCATATATAGTATCTTCTCAAACTACAGTGGAATAAAGCTAGAAATCAACACCAAGAACTTCAGAAACTATACAAATACATTAAAATTAAACAACATGCTTCTGAACAACCGTTGGGTCAATGAAGAAATTAAGATGGAAGGTAAAATTTTTTTGAAATAAAAAATGAAAGGACAACATATACAGCAAAAGCAGTGCCAATGGGGGGTTTACAGCATTAAATGCCTATATCAAAACAGTAAAAAGATCCCAAATTAACAATCTAACATCACATCTTAAGGGAAAAAGATACAAAGAAAAAAATTAAAAGACCAGAAAAAAATTTGAAGAATCAATGAAATGAAAAGTTGCTTTTTTGAAAAGATAAACAAAATTGATAAACCACTAGCTATACTAACCAAGAAGACAGAAAATCCAAATACGTACAATCATAAATGAAAAAGGAGGAAGAATGGATTAAGAGAAACCTGATATCAGAGAAATACAAAAGATCAAAGATTATTATAAAAAACTATATGCTCACAAACTAGAAGAACTAGAGTAAACTGATAAATTCTTGGAAACATACTACCTCCCCATATTGAACCAGCAAGAAAACAGACTGAACAGACCAATAATAAGTAGTAAGATACAAACAGTAACAAAAAATCTCCCAATAAAAAATAACTCAAGACCAGATGAATTCACAGTTGAATTCTACCAAACATACAAAGAAAAACTAACACCAGTCCTCCTGAAACTATTCCAAAACATCAAGGAGGAGAGAATTCTCTCTAACTCATTCTATGAAGCCAGTATCTCCCTGATACCAAAACCAGACAAGAACACAACAACAAATACTACAGACTGATATCTATGATGAAAAGAGATGCAAAACTCCTCAACAAAATACTAGCAAATCAAATCCCATAGCATATCAAAAAGATAACAGAACAGGATCAGGTGGGATTTATCCCAAGGATGCAAGGATGGTTCTACATAAGCAAATCAATAAACATGATACATCACATAAATAAAAATAAAGACAAAAAACATATGATCATCTCAATAGACACATAAAAAGCATTTGATAAAATTCAGTATCACTTCAGTACAAAAATCTTAAACAAACTAGGTGTAGAAGGAACATACCTCAACATAATAAAGGTCATACATGACAAACCCACAGCCAAGGCTGGGTGCAGTGGCTCATGCCTGTAATCCTAGCACTTTGGGAGGCTGAGGAGGGCAGATCACCTGAGGACAGGAGTTCAAGACCAGTCGAGCCAACATAGTGAAACTCCACTATACTAAAAAAAAAAAATATATATATATATATACACACACACACACACACTCATATATATATGTGTAGTAGTACATATACCTGGGTGTGGTGGTACATACCTGTAGTCTCAACTACTTGGAAGGCTGAGGCAGGAGAACTACTTGAACCTGGGAGGCAGAGGTTGCAGTGAGCCAAGATAGCATCACTGCATTCCAGCCTGGGTGACAGAGTGAGGCTGTGTCTTAAAAGAAAAAAACAAACAGCTCTTTCCCTCCCAGCGGGCGGCTGTGGCGGCTGCGGCGGCTGCGGCAGCTGCGGTGGCTGCGGCCTGTGCAGCAATGGCCAAGATCAAGGCTCGAGGTCTTCGCGGGAAGAAGGAGGAGCTGCTGAAACAGCTGGATGACCTGAAGGTGGAGCTGTCCCAGCTGCGCATCGCCAAAGTGACAGGCGTTGGGGTCTCCAAGCTGTCTAAGGTCCAAGTCGTCCGCAAATCCATTGCGCGTGTTCTCACAGTTATTAACCAGACTCAGAAGGAAAACCTCAGGAAATTCTACAACCGGCAAGAAGTACATGCCCCTGGACCTGCGGCCTAAGAAGACACGCGCCATGCGCCACCAGCTCAACAAGCACGAGGAGAACCTGAAGACCAAGAAGCAGCAGTGGAAGGAGCGGCTGTACCCGCTGTGGTAGCACGCGGTCAAGGCCTGAGTCAATAAAGCACAGCTGACTGAGAAAAAAAAAAAGAAAAGAAAAAACAAACAAACGAAAATGAACAACTACAACAACAACAACAAAATAACAAAACCCACAGCCATCAGATTTAATACGGAGGCGTTGAAAGCATTCCCTCTAAGTACTGCAACATGAAAAAGATGCTAACTTTCACCACTCAGATTCAAAGTAGTACCAGATGTCCTTGTCAGAGCAATCAGCAGGCAAGAGAAAAAAAAACAAAAAACAAAAACCAGCATCCAGTTGGAAAAGAGAAAGTCAAATTACCCTTTTTTGCTAATGACGTGATCTATCTAGAAAACCCTAAAGACTCCACCAAAAGACTCTCGGATTTGACAAATGAATTCAGAAACGTTTAAGATAAGAAACTAATATAGAGAAATGAGCAGCATTTTCATATAACAATAATGATCTAGCCAAGGACCAAATCAAGAAGGTAATCTCATTTCCAATAGCTACCAGAAAAAAAAAAAAAAAAAAAATCTTAGAAATATACTGAACCAAGGAGGTAAACAATCTCTATAAGGAAAATTACAAAACACTGATGAAAGAAATTGCAGATGACACAAACAAATGGAAAAACATCCCAAGCTCCTAAATTGGAAGAATCAACATTGCTAAAATGATGATATTGCCCAAGGCAATCTACAGTTTCAATGCAATCCCTATTAAATTATCAACATTCTTTTCCCCAGAATTAAAAAAGAAAATTCTAAAATTCATATAGAACCAAAAAAGGCCCCAAATAACCAAAGTAAATTTAAGAATACAGAATAAAGTTGGAGGTATCAAATTACTTGATTTCAAATTACACTATAAAGCTATAGTAACCAAAACAGCATGGTACTAGTATAAAAATAGACACATAGGCCAGAAGTGGTGGCTTATGCCTGTAATTACAGTAGTTTGGGAGGCCGAGGTGGGTGGATCACGAGGTCAGGAGTTTGAGACCACCATGGCCAACACGGTGAAACCCCGTCTTTACTAAAGATACAAAAAAATTAGCTAGGTGTGGTGGTGCGCACCTATAGTCCCAGCTACTTGGGAGGCTGAGGCAGGAAAATCGCTTTAACCGAGGAGGTGGAGGTTGCAGTGAACTGAGATGGTGCCATTGCACTCCAGCCTGGGCAACAGGGTGAGACTCCATCTCAAAAAAAAAAAAAAAAAAAAAAAAAAAGACACATAGATCAATGGAACAGAGTAGAGAACCCAGTGATAAAACCACATACCTACATCCAACTGATCTTTGACAAAGCATACAAAAACATAAACTGGGAAATGGGTACACTATTGAATAAATAGTGCTGGGAAAATTGGAGGCTTTATTTATTATTCTGCTATATGCAGAATAACAAAATTAAACCCATCTCTCTCACCATATAAAAAAATTAACTGAAGATAGATTAGAGACTTCAAGGTAAGACCTTACATTGCAGGCTGACACCTCACACCTCACACGGCAGGGTACACCCCTGAGATGAAGCTTCCAGAGCAAGAATCAGCAACACTCGCTGCTCAGCAATATTCTATCTTCTGCAGCCTCCACTGCTGATACCCAGGCAAACAGGGTCTGGAGTGGACCTCAAGCAATCGCCAACAGACCTACAGCTGAGGGTCCTGAGTGTTAGAAGGAAAACTAACAAAAAGAAAGGACACCCACACCAAAACCCCATCAGTTCGTCACCGTCATCAAAGACCAAAGGCAGATAAAACCACAAAGATGGGGAAAAAGCAGTGCAGAAAAGCTGAAAATTCAAAAAATCAGAGTGCATCTCCCCCTCCAAAGGAACGCAGCTCATCACCAGCAACAGAACAAAGCTGGATGGAGAATGACTTTGACGAGTTGAGAGAAGAAGGCTTCAGTCGATCAAACTTCTCAGAGCTAAAGGAGGAACTACATAACCAGCGCAAAGAAATTAAAAACCTTGAAAAAAGAATGGATGAATGGATAACTAGAATAATTAATGCAGAGAAGACCTTGAAAGAACTGATAGAGATGAAAACCATAACACGAGAAATACATGACAAGTGCACAAGCTTCAGTAACTGACTCAAACAGCTAGAAGAAAGAGTATCAGTGATTGAAGATCAAATGAATGAAATGAAGTGAGAACAGAAGTGTGGAGAAAAAAGAGTAAAACGAAATGAACAAAGCCTCCAAGAAATATGGGATTATGTGAAAAGATCAAACGTACGTCTCATTGGTGTGCCTGAAAGTGACGGGGAAAACGGAATCAAGTTAGAAAACACTCTACAGGATATCATTCAGGAGAAATTCCCCAACTTAGCAAGGCAGGCCAACATCCAAATTCAGGAAATACAGAGAACGCCACAAAGATACTCGTCGAGAAGAGCAACTCCAAGACACATAATTGTCAGATTCACCAAAGTTGAAATGAAGGAAAGAATGTTAAGGGCAGCCAGAAAGAAAGGTCGGGTTACACACAAAGGGAAGCCCATCAGACTAACAGCAGATCTCTCAGCAGAAACGCTCCAAGCCAGAAGAGAGTGGGGGCCAATATTCAACATTCTTAAAAAAAGAATTTTCAGCTCAGAATTTCATATCCAGCCAAATTAAGTTTCATAAGTGAAGGAGAAATAAAATCCTTTACAGATAAGCAAATGCTTAGAGATTTTGTCACCACCAGGCCTGCCCTACAAGAGATCCTGAAGGAAGCACTAAACATGGAAAGGAACAACAGGTACCAGCCATTGCAAAGACACGTCAAAATGTAAAGTCCATCGATGCTAGGAAGAAACTGCATCAACAAGCGAGCAAAATGTCCAGCTAATATCATAATGGCAGGATCAAGTCCACACATATTAACCTTAAATGTAAATGGACTAAATGATCCAATTAAAAGACACAGACTGGCAAACTGGATAAAGAGTCAAGACCCATCAGTCTGCTGTATTCAGGAGACCCATCTCACATGCAGAGACACACATAGGCTCAAAATAAAGGGATGGAGGAAGATATACCAAGCAAATGGAAAACAAAAAAAAAGCAAGGGTTGCAATCCTAGTCTCTGATAAACCATCAAAGATCAAAAGAGACAACGACGGCCACTACATAATGGTAAAGGGATCAATTCATCAGGAAGAGCTAACTATCCTAAATACATAAGCACCCAATACACGAACACCCAGATTCATAAAGCAAGTCCTTAGAGACTTACAAAGAGACTAAGACTCCCATACAATAATAAGGGGAGACTTTAACACCCCACTGTCAACATTAGACAGATCAACGAGACAGAAAGTTCACAAGGATATCCAGGAATTGAACTCAACTCGGCGCCAAGCAGACCTAATGCACATCTACAGAACTCTCCACCCCAAATAAACAGAATATACATTCTTCTCAGCACCACATCGCACTTATTCCAAAATTGACCACTTAGTTGGAAATAAAGCACTCCTCAGTAAATGGAAAAGAACAGAAAGTATAACAAACTGTCTCTCAGACCACAGTGCCATTAAACTAGAACTCAGGACTAAAAAATTCAATCAAAACCGCACAACTACATGGAAACTAAACAACCTGCTCCTGAATGACTACTGGGTACATAACGAAATGAAGGTAGAAATAAAGATGTTCTTTGAAAGTAATGACAACAAAGACACAACATACCAGAATCTCTGGGACACATTTAAAGCAGTGTGTAGAGGGAAATTTATAGCACTAAATGCCCACAAGAGAAAACAGGAAAGAGCTAAAATTGACACCCTAACATCACAATTAAAAGAACTAGAGAAGAGCAAACACACTCAAAACACAGCAGAAGGCAAGAAATAACTAAGATTAGAACAGAACTGAAGGAGATAGAGACACAAAAAACTCTCTAAAACATCAATGAATCCAGGAGCTGGTTTTTTGAAAAGATGAACAAAATTGATAGACCGCTAGCAAAACTAATAAAGAAGAAAAGAGAGATGAATCAAATAGATGCAATAAAAAATGATAAAGGGGATATCACCACTGACCCCACAGAAATGCAAACTACCATCAGAGAATATTATAAACACCTCTATGAAATAAACTAGAAAACCTAGAAGAAATTCATAATTTCCTGGACACTTACACTCTCCAAGACTAAACCAGGAAGAAGTTGAATCTCTGAATAGACCAATAGCAGGCTCTGAAATTGAGGCAATAATTAATAGCCTACCAACCAAAAAAAGTCCAGGACCAGACAGATTCACAGCCGAATTCTACCAGAGGTACAAGGAGGAGTTGGTACCATTCCTTCTGAAACTATTCCAATCAATAGAAAAAGAGGGAATCCTCCCTAACTCATTTTACGAGGCCAACATCATCCTGATACGAAAGTCTGACAGAGATACAACAATAAAAGAGAATTTTAGACCGATATCCCTGATGAACATCAATGCAAAAATCCTCAATAAAATACAGGCAAACCAAATCCAGCAGCACATCAAAAAGTTTATCCACCATGATCAAGTGGGCTTCATCCCTGGGATGCAAGGCTGGTTCAACATATGCAAATCAATAAACATAATCCAGGATATAAACAGAACCAAAGACAAAAACCACATGATTATCTCAATAGATGCAGAAAAGGCCTTCAACAAAATTCAACAGCACTTCATGCTAAAAAACTCTCAATAAACTAGGTATTGATGGAACATATCTCAAAATCATAAGAGCTATTTATGACAAACCCATAGTCGATATTATACTGAATGGGAAAAAACTGGAAGCATTCCCTTTGAAAACTGGCACAAGACAGGGATGCCTTCTCTGACCACTCCTGTTCAACACAGTGTTGGAAGTTCTGGCCAGGGCAGTCAAGCAAGAGAAATAAATAAAGGGTATTCAGTTAGGAAAAGAAGAAGTCAAATTGTCCCTGTCTGCAGATGACATGATTGTATATTTAGAAAACTCCACTGTCTCAGCCCAAAATCTCCTTAAGCTGATAAGCAACTTCAGCAAAGTCTCAGGATACAACATCAATGTGCAAAAATCACAAGCATTCTTATACACCAGTAACAGACAATTATAGAGCCAAATCATGAATGAACTCCCATTCACAATAGCTTCAAAGATAATAAAATACCTAGGAATCCAACTTACAAGGGATATAATGGACCTCTTCAAGGAGAACTACAAACCACTGCTCAGTAAAATAAAACAGGACACAAACAAATGGAAGAACATACCATGCTCATGGATAGGAAGAATCAATATTGTGAAAATAGCCATATTGCCCAAGGTAATTTATAGATTCAATGCCATCCCCATTAAGCTACCAATGACTTTCTTCACAGAATTGGAAAAAACTGCTTTAAAGTTCATAAGGAACCAAAAAAGACCCCGCATTGCCAAGACAATCCTAAGCCAAAAGAACAAAGCTGAAGGCATCACGCTACCTGACTTCAAACTATACTACAAGGCTACAGTAACCAAAACAGCATGGTACTGGTACCAAAACAGAGATACAGACCAATGGAACAGAAGAGAGCCCTCAGAAATAATACCACACATCTACAGCCAGCCATCTGATCTTTGACAAACCTGACAAAAACAAGAAATGGGGAAAAGATTCCCTATTTAATAAATGGTGCTGGGAAAATTGGCTAGCCATAACTTATAACTTCAGTAAGCTGAAACTGGATCCTTTCCTTACTCCTTATACAAAAATTAATTCAAGATGGATTAGAGGATTAAATGTTAGACCTAAAACCATAAAAACCCTAGAAGAAAACCTAGGTAATACCATTCAGGACATAGGCATGGGCAAGGACTTCATGTCTAAAACACCAAAAGCAATGGCAACAAAAGCCAAAACTGACAAATGGGATCTAATTAAACTAAAGAGCTTCTGCACAGTAAAAGAAACTACCATCAGAGTGAACACGCAACCTACACAATGGGAAAAAATTTTTGCAAACTACTCATCTGACAAAAGGCTAATATCCAGAACCTATAAAGAACTCAATCAAATTTACAAGAAAAAAACAAACAATCCCATCAAAAAGTGGGCAAAGGATATGAATAGACACTTCTCAAAAGAAGACATTCATACAGCCAACAGACACATGAAAAAATGCTTAGCATCACTCGCCATCAGAGAAATGCAAATCAAAACCACAATGAGATACCATCTCACACCAGTTAGAATGGCAATCATTAAAAAATCAGGAAAAAACAGGTGCTGGAGAGGATGTAGAGAAATAGAAACACTTTTACACTGTTGGTGGGACTGTAAACTAGTTCAACCATTGTGGAAAACAGTATGACAATTCCTCAAGGATCTAGAACTAGATGTACCATATGACCCAGCCATTCCACTACTGGGTATATACCCAAAGGATTATAAATCATGCTGCTATAAAGACACATGCACACGTATGTTTATTGCGGCACTATTCACAATAGCAAAGACTTGGAATCAACCCAAATGTCCATCAGTGACAGACTGATTAAGAAAATGTGGCACATATATGCCATGGAATACTATGCAGCCATAAAAAAGGATGAGTTCATGTCCTTTGTAGGGACATGGATGCAGCTGGAAACCATCATTCTCAGCAAACTATCGCAAGAACAGAAAACCAAATACCGCGTGTTCTCACTCATAGGTGGGAACTGAACAATGAGATCACTTGGACACAGGAAGGGGAGCATCACACACCGGGTCCTATTGTGGGGAGGGGGTAGGGAGGAGGGATAGCATTAGGAGATATACCTCATGTAAATGACGAGTTAATGGGTGCAGCACACCAACATGGCACATGTATACATATGTAACAAACCTGCATGTTGTGCACATGTACCCTAGAACTTAAAGTATAAAAAAAATAAAAAATAAAAACTACAAAAATTCTATAAGAAAACATAGAAAAAACTCTTCTGGATATTGGCCTAGGCCAAGAATGTATGACTAAGTCCTCAAAAGGAAACACAATAAAAACAAAAATATACAAAGGGAACTTAGACTAAAAGAAATATAACCATACTGACTGGTCTCACTTTAGATCCGAGAAAACTAATTTCAAGTGCATATTTAGCCCTGTACAAAATTCCTACTATATTCCCTTAGAAAATTTGCTTTCCCACTGTCTCTGGGATAGCTATTTTTGAGCTTCTACTCAAATCCTAATAACTATTCTAATCTCTCTCTAAGTTGACGGCATTTTATTTCACTAAGAAAACATGATAACCTAGAAAAAGAATATCATCACCTCATATGCTGTTATAAAGTAGTTAAGCTGTCCCTCTACCTTTTTGACGTCAGTCCCACCATTAACTCAATAAGTCCCATCCTTTCCTTCCCAGCCAAATACTCTATTCCCACAATAGGCATTCTCTAAGTAATTTTCTCTTCTCCACTGGATCACTGTCATCAACATATAAACATGCTGCAATATTTGTCATCTTAAAAATGAAAACTAAAGCCTTTTCTCAATCCTACATCCTGTTCCACTATTGCCCTAATTCTCTGTTCCACTTCACAGCAAAACTCCTTGAAAAGTTGTAGTCAATTTTATTTTTTATTTTTAGAGACAGGGTCTCACTCTGTCATTCAGGCTGGAGTGCAGTGGCATGATCACAGCTCACTGCAGCATCAAACTCTTGGGCTCAAGCAATTCTCCCACGTTGCCCTCCCGGAGTGCTAGGATTACAAATGTGAGCCACTACACCCTGTTGAAAAACTGTAGTCAATATCTTCATTTTTCACCTGCTCTTCCAATCTGAATTTTGTCACCACCACTGAAATCAATCTTGTCAAAGTCACCAGTAACCCAAACCTTGCCAAATAAATTCTCTCTAAGAACTATTTGATATAAAGAAGGTAATTATTGTAATACATATTTTATTTAAGATGTGCTTGAATAAGCCTATTCATATTTTAAATTTTAAGGCTTTAAAATTCTTACATAACATTTTAATATATAGTTTTGTACACAAATATGTGACATGGTTTACTAAAGAGAGAAGATTGTAAATGATAGAGAATATAACTGGTAACTCAGTAAAGATAAATAAATTTAATGGCTAATCAAGTTAAGCCTTGTTAATGTTAAGCTAGATAAGATACCTGAAATTCTCTGCTTAAAAATACATCCACCTTGTATACCAAACAATCTATAGATTCAATGCAATCTCTATCAAAATTTCAATGACTTTTTTTTTGCAGAAATAAAAAAACCTATTCTAAAATTCATAGATTAAGGGACTCCAAATAGCAAAAACAATCTTGATAAAGATGAACAAAGCTGGAAGACTCATACTTTATTATTTTGAAACTTTCTATAATGCCAAAGTAATCAAAACAGTGTGGTACTAGCATAAAGACAGACATAAACCCAGAGAACAGAATAGAAAGACCAGAAATAACTCTCACATATACAGCCAAATGATTTCTGACAAGGGTTCCAAAGCCATTCAATGGAAAAGGACAGTTTACTCAACAAATTGTGCTGGAAAAACAAGATATCCATATGCAACAGAATTAAGCTGGACCCCTATCTGACACCATATACAAAAATTAACCCAAAATGGATCAAAGACCTAAAGTCAAGACCTAAAACTATAAAACTCTTAAAAGAAAACACAAGGCCGGGCGCGGTGGCTCAAGCCTGTAATCCCAGCACTTTGGGAGGCCGACGGGCGGATCACGAGGTCAGGAGATCGAGACCATCCTGGCTAATACGGTGAAACCCCGTCTCTACTAAAATATACAAAAAAACTAGCCGGGCGAGGTGGCGGGCGCCTATAGTCCCAGCTACTTGGGAGGCTGAGGCAGGAGAATGGTGTAAACCCGGGGGGCGGAGCTTGCAGTGAGCTGAGATCCGGCTATTGCACTCCAGCCTGGGCGACAGAGCGAGACTCCATCTCAAAAAAAAAAAAAAGGAAAGAAAACACAAGCAGAAGCTTCAGGGTATTCAATTTAACAATGAATTTTTGGATATGACACCAAAAGCACAAGCAATGAAATTAAACATAGACCAAGTGGACTTTTAAAAACTAAAAATTTGTGCATCGAAAGACACTCTCAACAGAGTAAAAAGGCAACCCACAGAATGAAAAAAAAAATTGCAAATCATATCTCTAATAAGGAATTGATATCCAAAATATAAGAGAACTCCTACAACTCAACAAGACAAAAAATCTGAATCAAAAATATGCAAAGGACTTGAACAGAAATGTTTCCATAGAAGTTAGACAAATGGCCAATAAGCACATGATGCTCAATATCACTAATCATTAGGGAAATGCAAAAGAAAACTACAATGAGATATCACCTCACACGCATTAGGATGGCTATCAAAAAAAGAAAAGGAAAGAAAAAAAACAAGATTTGGGAAGGATGTGGAGATACTGAAACCCTCATGCACTGTTGGTAGGAATATAAAATAGTACAGCCGCTATGGAAAACAGTATGATGGTTCCTCATCCAGATGAACCTTGAGGGCATTACACTAAGTGTAATACGTTGGAAAAAGGTGGAATCTAAAAAAGTGAAACTCATAGAAAGAGAGTAGAATGGTAGCTGCCAGGAGCTGGAGAGGGAGGTGAATAAGGAGATACTGGTAAAAGTGTACAAATTTTCAGTTATAAGATGAATAAATTCTGGGGATTTAATAAATAGCATAGTGACTATAGTTAATACTGTATCAGATACTTGAAACTTGCTAAGAGAGTAGACCTTAAATGTTCCCATTTAAGGTAACTATGTGAGGTGATGGAAATAGGTATGATAACTAACTTGCCTGTGGTAATCATTTCACAATATCTGTGTATATCAAACCATCATATTGTATACCTTAAATGAATATAATCTTAAATGTCAATTATATCTCAATAAGGCTAGGAAGAAAAAGTTCTAAGGGACATAAACAATATTTTAAACACACATGTGCAATAAAGACATTAAAACTGTGAGGAAACTTTCAATTTACAAATAATAAAATAGAAATAGAATTGTCATATATCGGCCAGACACAGTGGCTCGCGCCTATAATCCCAGAACTTTGGGAGGCTGAGTCGGGTGGACTGTCGGAGGTGGGGAGCTCGAAGCCAGTCTGCACAACATGGTGGAACCCCATCTCAACTAAAAATATAAAAATTATCCAGGCGTGGTGGTGGGCACCTATAATCCCAGCTACTTGGGAGGCTGAGGTAGGAGAATTGCTTGAACCCGAAAGGTGGAGGTTGCAGTGAGCCAAGATCCGGCCACTGCACTTCAGCCCAGGCAACAGAGTGAAACTCTGTCTCAAAAAAAAAAAAAAAAAAAAAAGAATTGTCATATTTCTAGAAATGTGACTTCTGGCCATA
The DNA here is from genome assembly GCF_007565055.1 of Rhinopithecus roxellana. Lineage (NCBI taxonomy): Eukaryota > Metazoa > Chordata > Mammalia > Primates > Cercopithecidae > Rhinopithecus > Rhinopithecus roxellana. Next base: position 81,828,561 of record NC_044550.1, read on the forward strand.
TAAAGAACCGAAAATAGGGTCTCAAAGAGATATCTGCAGACCACATTCATAGCAGCATTGTTCATAATAGCTAGAACATGGAAGCAAACCAAGCATCCACTGACAGTTGAATGGGTAAGCGAATTGTGGTATAAACATATAACCAAGTATTAGCCTTAAAAAGAAAGAAATTCTGAGGTAATTGGGTCCATTCCAAGATGGCCAAATAGGAACAGCTCTGGCCTGCACCTCCCAGCGTGATCAACGCAGAAGACGGGTGATTTCCATATTTCCAACTGACGTACCTGGATCATCTCATTGGCACTGGTTGGACAGTGGGTGCAGTCCACGGAAGGCGAGCGGGGCATCGCCTCACCCGGGAAGAACAAGGGGTCGGGGGATTTCCCTTTCCTAGCCAAGGGAAACAATGACAGATGGTATCTGGAAAAACAGGACACTCCTGCCCAAATACTGCGCTTTTCCAATGGTATTAGCAAACGATACACCAAGAGATTGTATCCTGCGCCTGGATCAGCAGGTCCAACACCCACGGAGCCTTGCCGACTGCTAGCGCAGCAGTCTGAGATGACCTGTGAGACAGCAGCCTGGCAGGGGGAGGTATATCCGCCATTGCTGAGGCTTGAGCAGGTAAATAAAGCGGCTGTGGAAGCAGAATGGGGTGGAGCCAATGGCAGTTCAGCAAGGGCTGCTGCATCTGTAGGCTCCACCTCTGGGGGCAGGGCATACCTGAACAAAAAGCAGCAGAAACTTCTGCAAACTTAAAGGTCCTGTCTGACAGCTCTGAAGAGAGCAGTGGTTATCCCAGCACCGTATTTGAGCTTAGAGAACAGACAGACTGCTTCCTCAAGTGGGTCCCTGATCCCCGAGTATCCTACCTGAGAGACACTTCCTAGTAGGGGCAGACTGACACCTCATACAGCTGGGTGCCCCTCTGGGACGAAGCTTCCAGAGGAAGGATCAGGCAGCAATATTTGCTGTTGTGTAATATTTGCTGTTCTGCAGCCTCCGCTGGTGATACCCAGGCAAATGGTCTGGAGTGGACCTCCAGGAAACTCCAACAGACCTGCAGCTGAGGGACCTGACTCTTAGGAGGAAAACTAACAAACAGAAAGGAATAGCATCAACATCAATAAAAAGGACATCCACACCAAAACCCCATCTGTACGTCACCAACCAAGACCAAAGGCAGATAAAACCACAAAGATGGGAAGAAACCAGAGCAGAAAAGATGAAAATTCTAAAAACCGGAGCGCCTCTTCTCCTCCAAAGGAACGCAGCTCCTCACCAGCAATGGAACAAAGCTGGACAGAGAATGACTTTGATGAGCTGACAGAAGTAGGCTTCAGAAGGTCGGTAACAACAAGGATGTTGGAATCCATCACAAGGATGGATTCTCAGAGCTAAACAAGGATGTTGGAATCCATCACAAGGAAGCTAAAAACCTTGAAAAAAAAAGAGGAATGGCTAACTAGAATAAACAGTGTAGAGAAGACCTTAAATGACCTGATGGAGCTGAAAACCACGGCAGGAGAACTACGTGACGTATGCACAAGCTTCAATAGCTGATTCAATCAAGTGGAAGAAAGAGTATCAGTGATTGAAGATCAAATGAATGAAATAAAGCAGGAAGACAACTTTAGAGAAAAAAGAGTAAAAAGAAATGAACAAAGCCTCCAAGAAATATGGGACTAAGTGAAAAGACCAAATCTACGTTTGATTGGTGTACCTGAAAGTGACGGTGAGAATGGAACCAAGATGGAAAATATTCTTCAGGATATTATCCAGGGGAACTTCCCCAACTTAGGAAGGCAGGCCCACATTCGATTTCAGGAAATATAGAGACCACAACATTGATACTCCTCGAGAAAAGCAACCCCAAGACACATAATTATCACATTCACCAAGGTTGAAATGAAGGAAAAAATGTTAAGGGCACTCAGAGAGAAAGGTCGGGTTACTCACAAAGGGAAGCCCATCAGACTAACAGCAGATCTCTCGGCAGAAACTCCACAAGTCCGAAGAGAGTGGGGGCCCATATTCAACATTCTTAAAGATTTTCAACCCAGGATTTCATATCCAGCCAAACTAAGTTTCATAAGTGAAGGAGAAATAAAATTCTTTACTGACAAGCAAATGCTGAGAGATTTTCTCACCACCAGGCCTGCCTTACAAGAGCTCCTGAAGGAAGTATGAACATGGAAAGAAACAACCAGTACCAGCCACTGCATGCCAAATTGTAAACACCAAAACATGCCAAATTGCAAACACCATCGATGCTAGGAAGAAATTGCATCAACTAATGGGCAAAATAACCAACTAATATCATAACGACATGATCAAATTCACATATAACAATATTAACCTTAAATGTAAATGGGCTAAATGTCCCAAGTAAAAAACACAGACTGCCAAATTGGATAGAGTCAAGACTCATCTGTGTGCTGTATTCAGTAGATCCATTTCTTGTGCAAAGACACACATGGGCTCAAAATAAAGGGATGGAGGAGTATTTACCAAGCAAATGGAAAGCAAAAAAAAAAAAAAAAAAAAAACAAAAACAAACAAACAAACAAAAAAATAATGGTGCCAATCTTAGTCTTTGATAAAACAGACTTTAAACCAACAAAGATCAAAACAGACAAAGAAGGGCATTACATAATGGTAAAGGGATCAATTCAACAAGAAGAGCTAACTATCCTAAATATATATGCGACCAATACAGAAGCACACATTTTCATAAAGCAAATCCTTAGAGACCTACAAAGAGACTTAGACTCCCACACAATAATAATGGGAGATTTTAACACCCCACTATCAATATTTGACAGATCAACGAGACAGAAGGTTAACAAGAATATCCAGGACTTGAACTCAGCACTGCCCCAAGCAGATGTAATAGACATCTACAGAACTCTCCACCCCAAATCAACAGAATATACATTCTTCTCAGCACCACATTGCACTTACTCCAAAATAGACCAAATTGTTGGAAGTAAAGCACTCCTCAGCAAATGTAAAAGAACAGAAATCACAATAAACTGTCTCTCAAACAACAGCGCAATCAAATTAGAACTCAGGATTAAGAAACTCACTCAAAACCAAACTCCATGGAAACTGAACAACCTGCTCCTGAATGACTACTGAGTATATAACGAAATGAAGGTAGAAATAAAGATGTTCTTTGAAACCAGGGAGAACAAAGACACAACATACCAGAATCTCTAGGACACATTTAAAGCAGCGTGTAGAGGGCAATTTATAGCACTAAAAGCCCATAAGAGAAAGCAGGAAAGATCTAAAATCGACACTCTAACAACACAAAAGAACTAAAGAAGCAAGAGCAAACACATTCAAAAGCTAGCAGAAGGCAAGAAATAACTAAGATCAGAGTAGAACTGAAGGACACAGAGACAAAAAATAACACTTCAAAAAAATCAATGAATCCAGAAGCTGATTTTTAGAAACGATCAACAAAACTGACAGGCTGCTAGCAAAACTAATAAAGAAGAAATGAGAGAAAAATCAAATAGATGCAATAAAAACTGATAAAGGAGATATCACCACTGATCCCACAGAAATACAAACTACAAAAAGACAATACTATAAACACCTCTATGCAAATAAAGTAGAAAATCTAGAAGAAATGGATAAATTCATGGACACACACACCCTTCCAAGACTAAACCAGGAAGAAGTTGAATCTCTGAATAAACCAATAAGAGGCTCTGAAATTGAGGCAATAATTAATGGCCTACCAACCAAAAGAAGTCTAGGACTAGATGGATTCACAGCCGAATTCTACCAGAGGTACAAAGAGGAGCTGGTACCATTCCTTCTGAAACTATTCCAATCAATAGAAAAGAGGGAATCCTCCCTAACTCATTTGATGAGGCCAGCATCATCCTGACACCAAAGCCTGACAGAGATGAAACAAAAAAAAGAGAATTTTAGACCAATATCCCTGATGAACATTGATGTGAAAATCCTCAATAAAATACTGGCAAACTGAATCCAGCAGCACATCAAAAAGCTTATCCACCATGATCAAGTCAGCTCCATCCCTGGGATGCAAGGCTAATTCAACATACGCAAATCAATAAACATAATCCATCACATACACAGAACCAAAGACAAAAACCGCATGATTATCTCAATAGATGCAGAAAAAGCTTTTGACAAAATTCAACAGCCCTGCATGCTAAAAACTCTCAATAAACTAGGTACTGATGGAACGTATCTCAAAATAATAAGAGCTATTTATGACAAACCCACAGCGAATATCGTACTGAATGGGCAAAAACTGGAAGCATTTCCTTTGAAAACTGGCACAAGACAGGGATCCCCTCTCTCACCACTCCTATGCAACATAGTATTGGAACTTCTGGCCAGGGCAATCAGACAAGAGAAAGAAATAAAGGGTATTCAATTAGGAAAAAAGGAAGTCAAATTGTCCCTGTTTGCAGATGACATGATTGTATATTTAGAAAACTCCATTGTCTCAGCCTAAAATCTCCTTAAGCTGATAAGCAACTTCAGCAAAGTCTCAGGATACAAAATCAATGTGCAAAAATCACAAGCATTCCTATACAACAACAGACAAACAGCCAAATCATGCGTGAACTCCCATTCACAACTGATACAAAGAGAATAAAACACCTAAGAATCCAACTTACAAGGGATGTGAAGGACCTCTTCAAGGAGAACTACAAACCACTGCTCAACAAAATAAAAGAGGACACAAACAAATGGAAGAACATTCCATCCTCATGGATAGGAAGAATCAGTACTGTGAAAATGGCCATACTGCCCAAAGTAATTTATAGATTCAATGCCATCCCCATCAAGCTACCAATGACTTTCTTCACAGAATTGGAAAAAACTACTTTAAAGTTCATATGGAACCAAAAAAGAGCCTACATTGCCAAGAGAATCCTAAGCAAAAAGAACAAAGCTGGAGGGAGGCATCATGCTACCTGACTTCAAATTATCCTACAAGTCTACAGTAACCAAAACAGCATGGTACTGGTACCAAAATAGATTATATAGACCAATGGAACAAAACAGAGGCCTCAGAATAAACACCGCACATCTACAACCATCTGATCTTTGAGAAACCTGACGAAAACAAGAAATGGGGAAAGGATTCCCTATTTAATAAACGGTGCTGGGAAAACTGGCTAGCCATATGTAGAAAGCTGAAACTGGATCCCTTTCTTACACCTTATACAAAAATTAACTCGAGACAGATTAAAGACTTAAATGTTAGACCTAAAACCATAAAAATCCTAGAAGAAAACCTAGGCAATACCATTCAGGACCGAGGCATGGACAGGGACTTTATGTGTAAAACACCAAAAGCAATGGCAACAAAAGCCAAAATTGACAAATGTGATCTAAGTAAACTAAAGAGCCTCTGCACAGCTAAAGAAACTATCATTGGAGTGAAAAGGCAACCTACAAAATGGGAGGAAAAATTTTGCAATCTAACCATCTGACAAAGGGCTAATATCCAGAATCTACAAAGAACTTAAACAAAATTTACAAGAAAAAAACAACCCCATCAAAAAGTGGGCAAAGGGTATCAACAGACACTTCTTAAAAGAAGACATTTATGCAGCCAACAGACACGTTAAAACATGCTCATCATCACTGGTCATCAGAGAAATGCAAATCAAAACTACAGTGAGATATCATCTCACATCAGTTAAAATGGAGATCATTAAAAAGTCAGGAAACAACAGATGGTGGAGAGGATGTGGAGAAATAAGAATGCTTTTATTTTGTTGGTGGGAGTGTAAACTAGTTCAACAATTGTGGAAGACAGTGTGGCAATTCCTCAGGGATCTAGAACTAGAAATACCATTTGACCCAGCATTCCCATTACTGGGTATATACCCAAAGGATTATAAATCATGCTGCTATAAAGACACAGGCACACATGTTTACTGCAGCACTATTCACAATAGCAAAGACTTGGAACCAACCCAAATGTCCATCAATGATAGAGTGGATAAAGAAAATGTAGCACATATACACCATGGAGTACTATGCAGCCATAAAAAGGATGAGTTCATGTCCTTTGCAGGGACATGGATGCAGCTAGAAACCATCATTCTGAGCAAACTATCGCAAGGACAGAAAACCAAACACCACATGTTCTCACTCATAAATGGGAAATGAACAATGAGAACACCTGGACACAGGGCGGGGAACATCACTCACCAGGGCTTGTTGTGGGATGGGAGGCAGGGAGAGGGATAGCATTAGGAGAAAAACCTAATGCAAATGATGAGTTAATGGGTGCAGCCAACCAACACGGCACATGTATACCTATGCAACAAACCTGCATATTGTGCACATGTACCCTAGAATTTAAAGTACAATGAATGAATTAATGAAGAAAGAAAAAGAAAGGAAGGAAGGAAGGGAGGGAGGGAGGGAGGGAGGAAGAAAAGAAAAGAAAAGAAAAGAAAAGAGAAAAGAAAAGAAAAGAAAAGAAATTCTGACATGTGCTTCAAGGTAGATGAACCTTGAGGACATTATTCTAAGTGAAATACAACAGACACAAAACGACAAATACTGCATGATTTTGCTTAGATGACGTACTTAAGAGTAGTCAAAAATCAGAAAGTAGAATAGTGGTTGCCAAGGGGAAAGAGAAATGGAAAATTATTGTTAAAAACATAGAGAGCTAAAGTTTTACAAAATGAAGAACTTTGAAGATGTATAGTTCTTAAACACTGTAAGATTAAATACTATTGTACTAACATTAGGAGAAGTTACGTAATGGGTCACAAAATCAGCACTACTGCCAACCCAAAGACTACCAGGTCACTTCTGAATAGGGACCACCCACCACCTTTCCCATCACTCAATACTCTTTCCTTGATATCAGCTGCTATGGTGATATCATAACAATGGTGTAAACCTACAATGTTGTAAACAGGATCCATTAGAGTTTCTCTACGAAGACATTGACATCTTTCAGTCTGGCTTCTGGATCTTCTGCTTCCTATTAGCAACCTTGAAGTGACTATCTACTCTGGTTGTGACTTATTTAAGAGCAGATGTAACCCGCTAGGCATGCACTGATTTACAGTATTAACTGCAGCATAAACAAAGCTTACATTATAAAAAGGAAGTAATTCATCAATAAAAATCATGTCAAATATTAAGTACAAAATTGTTTACGTGTCTTTTCCTACTGCGAATCACACATCCATGGAAAATAAACGAAGGAAGGAAAAACCACTTGATAGTTGCTTCAGGAGTTGCTCTTTTCTCCCTACTCTCAGTACTTCTCCTTTACTAACCATAGCTGTGACTTAATGAAATTCTCCAGAATCTTACTACGAGAATTGTCAACATATGAAGCAGCAGATTCTAGAATTTTAACCATCCTTTCACTTAGAAAGAAACCGAACAAGTTAACATTAATGATGACCTAGTTCTGGAGGAAAAAGGTCTAATATGATCCAAAAGAAACTTCAGAAGTTCCAAATGTGTTAAAAGGAAGCAGCTACCACAAAAGCAGCTTAAGAAGAAAGACAGACGCCAACTCAAAAGGCTCACTATGGAAGGCAAGCTCTTCTCCCCTAGTGAAGAATGCGACCACCTATGAAGATGTCTTTGAAAGTCAAAATCAGTCACCCTACTACACATGTTCAAATCATTCATTTTGGACTAGAAAATCAGAAAAGTTTCTATACAGAGAAACTACTCCAGAAGTTGTTCCTGGAGAGTTAAGATTATATAGCTTAACTAGTCTTAAAGTAATGTGCTTTTTAAAAAAAAAGGCATAACAAAAGAACAACTAGATAGTGTTCTACTAATCTGCATGAACAATTCTGAATAAATTTGAAGTCAATGTCAATTAAAAAGAATAGTTTTATCAAAAGCCCAAGATAGTAAACACATTTTAAGAAGAAATTACAGAAAATCTTTGGACTGAAAAAGGAAAACTATTTCCAGATTAATCATATTTAACTATAATTAAAAAGTTACATATATATGTACATAATAAAAATTTATAAAAATTTTTAAAACTTACAAAATTATATACATAATAAAATATTCTTTACTTTTGTTGTAAAAGGCTAAATATCTTTTTCTAACTTTTATTTTAGGTTCAGAGGCACATGTGCAGGTTTATTATACAGGTAAATTGCATATCATGGGGATTTGGTGTAAAGATTATTTAGTCACCCAGGTAGTAAGCATAATACCCGATAGGTAGATTTCCATCCCCACCCTCCTCCCATCTTCCACCCTCAAGTAAGTCCCAGCGACTATTGTTCCCTTCTTTTTTTTTTTTTTTTTTTTTTTGAGACGGAGTCTCTCGCTCTGTCGCCCAGGCTGGAGTGCAGTGGCCAGATCTCAGGTCACTGCAAGCTCCGCCTCCTGGGTTTACGCCATTCTCCTGCCTCAGCCTCCCCAGTAGCTGGGACTACAGGCGCCCACCACCTCGCCCAGCTAGTTTTTTTGTATTTTTAGTAGAGACGGGGTTTCATCGTCTTAGCCAGGATGGTCTCGATCTCCTGACCTCATGATCCGCCCGTCTCGGCCTCCCAAAGTGCTGGGGTTACAGGCTTGAGCCACCGCACCCGGCCTATTGTTCCCTTCTTTGTGTCCATGTGTATTCAATGTTTAGCTCCCACTTAAAAGTGAGATCATGCAGTATGTGGTTTTCTGTTCTTGTGTTAGTTTGCTTAGGATACTGGCATCCAGCTCCATCCATGTTGTGGTAAAGGGCATGATCTCATTCTCTTTTATGACTGCATAGTATTCCATTATGTGAAATCTGGAATTCCAAAATGTGATATATGTACATTTTAAAAATCCACTCTACCATTGAATGGCTTTTAGGTTGATTCCATGTCTTTGCTATTAGCTACAATGAACATACATGTGCATATGCCTTTATGGTAGAATGATTTATATTACCTTGGGTATATACTGAATAATGGAACTGCTGAGTGAAATGGTAATTCCATTTTTAATCTCTTTGAGAAATTGCCAAACTGCTTTCCACAATGGCTGAACTACTTTACATTCCCAACAGCAGTGTTACTGATTTTTGTGTATGGTGTAAGGAAGGGATCCAGTTTCAATCTTCTGCCTTTGGTTAGCCAGTTATCCCAGCACCATTTATTGAATAGGGAGTCCTTTCCCCATTGCTTGTTTTTGTCGACTTTGTTGAAGATCAGATGGTTGTAGGAGTACAGCATCATTTCTGAGCTCTCTATTCTGTTCCATTGGTGTGCCTGCTATTGTTTATTGTTTATTACTATCATGCTGTTTTGTTAATGTAGCCTTATACTAGTTTCAAGTCAGGTGTGATGCTTCTAGCTTTGTTCTTTTTGCTTACGATCACCTTGGCTATTTAAGCTCTTTTTTGGTTCCATATGAATTTCAAAAGTTTTTTTCTAATTCTGTGAACAGTGTCATTGGTAATTTGATAGGAATAGCACTGAATCTGTAAATAGCTTTGGGCAGTATGGCCTTTTAACAATATTGAGTCTTCCTATCCATGAGCTTGGAAGGTTTTTCTCATGTGTTTGGATCATCTCTGAATTTTTTTTTTTTTTTTTTTTTTTTGAGTAGTGTCTTGTAATTCCCATTTCTCCTCCTTGTTACCTGTATTCTCAGGTAGTTTTTTCTTTCTGTGGCTACTGTAAATAGAACTGCATTCTTGATGTGGTTCTCAGCTTGGATGTTGTTAGATTATAGGTATGCTACTGATTTTTGTACACTGATTGTGTATACTGAAATTTTGCTGAAGTCATTTATCAGATCAAGGAGCTTTGGGGCAGAGTAACTATGCTGTTTTGTAGGTCTAGCATTGTATCATTTGCAAACGGTGATAGTTTGAGTTCTGATCTTCCTATTTGGATGCCTTTATTTATTTATCTTGCCTGATTGCTCTGGCTAGAACTTCCAGGACTATGCTGAATAGGAGTGGTGAGTGAGGGCATCCTTGTTTTGTTCGTTTTTAAGAGGAATGCTTCCAGCATTTGCCCATTCAGTGTGATGTTGGCTGTGGGTCTGTCAAAGATGTCTCCTATTATTTTGAAGTATGTTCCTTCAATGCTTGATTTGTTGAGGGTTTTTATCATGAAAGGATGTTGAATTTTATTAAAAGCCTTTTCTGCATCTGTTGAAATGATCACATGCTTTTTGTTTTCAGATTACATTCATTGATTTACATGTGTTGAACCAACTTTGTATTCCAGGGATGAAGCCTACTTGATGATGGTGAATTAGCTTTTTGATGTGTTGCTGGATTCAGTTTGCTAGTATTTTGTTGAAGATGTTTGCATCTATGTTCGTGAAGGATTTTGGCTGGAAGTTTTCTTTTTTGTTGTTATGTCTCTGCCAGGTTTTGGTGTCAGAATGCTGCTGGCCACACAGAATGAATTAGGGAAGAGTCCCTCCTCCTCAAAGTTTCAGTAGGATTAGTACCAGTTCTTCCTTACACAACTGGTAGAATTTGGCTATGGATATGTGTGGTTATGGGCTTTTCCTAGTTGGTAGGCTTTTTATTATTGATTCAGCTTCAGAAATCATTATTGATCTGTTTAGGGATTCAATCTCTTTGTTCAATCTTCAGAGATTATATTTCCAAGAATGTATCCATTTCTTTTTCCTCTTCTTTTTTTGAAACAAGGTCTGGCTCTACTGCCCAGGCTTGAGTGTGGTGGCACCATTTTTGGCTCACTGCAACCTCTGCCTCCCAGGCTCTAGCCATCCTCCTACCTCAGCCTCCCGTGTAGCTGGGATTACAGGCGTGAACTACCACACCTGGCTAAAAAGAACGTATCTGCTTCTAGGTTTTCTAGCTTATGTGCAAAGAGGTGTTCATAATAGTCTTTCAGGGATTTTGGATTTCTGTGGGGTCAGTGGTTACATCCCTTTTGTCATTTCTGACTGTACTTTGGATCTTTTCTCTTTTTTTTCTTTATTAGTCTAGCTAGCAGTCTATCTTATTCTTTCAAATAACCAGTTCCTAAATTCACTGACCCTTTGTATGGTTTTTCACGTCTCAATTTCCTTCAGTTCAGCTCTGATTTTGGTTATTTCTTGTCTTCTGCTAGCCTTGGGGTTGGTTTGCTCTCGGTTCCCTAGTTCTTTTAGTTATGACGTTAGGTTGTTAAATTGAGATCTTTCTTAACTTTTTGATGTGGGCAGTTAGTGCTATAAACTTCCTTCCCTCTTAATACTGCTTTGGCTGTGTCCCAGAGATTCTGGTATATTTTATCTTTGTTTTCATTAGTTTCAAAGAATTTCCTGATTTCTGCCTTAAGTTCGTATGTACCCAGAAGTCATTCAGGAGCAGGTTGTTTCATTTCCAAGTAATTGCATGGTTTTGAGTGATTTTCTTAGTATTGATTTCTATTTTTATTGTGTTGTAGTCTTAGAGCACGGTTGACATAATTTCAGTTTTGAATTTCTTAGGATTGTTTTATGTCTGATTGTGTGGTTAATTTTATAGTATGTGCCATGTGTAGATGAGAAGCATGTATATTCTGTTGTTTTGGGGTGGAGAGTTCTGTAGGTACCTATGAGGTCCATTTAGTTAAGTGTTGAGTTCAGGTCCTGAATATCTTTGTTAGTTTTCTGCCTCAATGATCTAATACTAACAGTGTGGTGTGAAAGTCTCCCCACTATTATTATGTGGTTTTCTAAGTCTCTTCATAGGTCTCTAAGAACTTGCTTTATGAATTTGGGTGCTCCTGCGTAGAGTGCATATATAATTAGGGCAGTTAGGTCCTTTTGTTGAATTGAGCTCTTTACCATTATGTAATGCACTTTTTTGTCTTTTGTGATCTTTATTGTTTTAAAGGCTGCTTTGTCTGAAATCATAGCAACCCTGCCTTTTTATCTGAAAAATCTGCCAATCAAGTGGAAAACATAAAAGGAATGTGTTTGGCAAACATAAAGGGATTTGCTTGGCAGATCCCTTTACTTTGAGCCTATGGGTGTCACTGCATGAGATATGGGTCTCCTAAATTCATGTCTTCAAATGATGAATAATCAAGGAATGATAGCAATGAATAAAAGAACGTAGTGCAGTACAAAGAACATCAGACCAGATGATAGAAGAAGACCTAGATTTGAATTTCACTTCTCATCAGGAAATGAAGCAAATTACCTCTGCTAGCCAACCTTTATTTCTCCATCTGTTAGGATGAATCATATCAACTTGTCATTTTTGTAGGTCAAAAATAAAACAAGGATAATTTTATTTCTGTATAATTGTTGTATTTTCCTCAGAAATGTAAGATAGTAAGATAACATAAATTTCATTATTGCTAAGTCCATGGGATCCTTTTCAGTTTGAACCTTCTTAGCCTTTTTTCTGTCAGTATTTGGTGCAACCTCTCTACTGAAATGTCCTTGTCTCGTTACCTCTGTGATTTCACCTTCTTCAGGTATTCCTCCCACCTCTCTCATTTCTCCCTTGTATCTCCAGAGACTCCTCTCTGTGTTCCTTAAACGTTGCATTCCTCATAGTTCTGTCCTAAAACTAGTCCCACGATACAGGGTTTAATCATATAACTGTCCAGGTTCATCATTTCTGGTACCTCGAGTGGCTATATGCTGATGATTCAAAAATATATATCTCCTGGGTGGTGCCAATTCCAAGATGGCCGAATAGGAACAGCTCCAGCCTACAGCTCCAGCGTGAGAGAAGCAGAAGATGGGTGATTTCTGCATTTCCAACTGAGGAACCGGGTTCATCTCACTGGGGCTTGTTGGACAGTGAGTGCAGCCCACAGAGTGTGAGCCAAAGCAGGGTGGGGCATCGCCTAACCACAGAAGTGCAAGGGGTCGGGGAATTCCCTTTCCTAGCACAGGGAAGCCGTGACAGTACCTAGAAAATCAGGACACTCCCACTGTAATACTGTGCTTTTCCAACGGTCTTAGCAAACAGCACACCAGGAGATTATATTCCGCGCCTGGCTGGGAGGGTCCCATGCCCATGGAGCCTCACTCTCTGATAGTACAACACTCTGAGATTGAACTGCAAGGCAGCAGCGAGGCTGGGGGAGGGGCGTCCGCCATCGTTGAGGCTTGAGTAGGTAAACAAAGTGGCTGGGAAGCAGGAACTGGGTGGAACCCACTGCAGCTCAAGAAGGCCTGCCTGCCTCTGTAGACTCCACCTCTGGGGGCAGGACATAGCTGAACAAAAGGCAGCAGGAACTTCTGCAGACTTAAACGTCCCTGTCTGACAGCTCTGAAGAGAGTAGTGTTTCTCCAAGCAGAGAGTTTGAGATCTGAAAATGAACAGACTGCCTCCTCAAGTGGGTCCCTGACCCCTAAGTAGCTTAACTGGGAGGCATCTCCCAGTAGGAGCCGAATGACACCTCATACAGCCAGGTGCTGCTCTGAGACGAAGCTTTCAGAGGAAGGATCAGGCAACAACATTTGCCATTCTGCAATATTTGCCATTCTGCAGACTCCACTGGTAATACCCAGGCAAACAGGGTCTGGAGTGGACCTCCAGGAAACTCCAACAGACCTGCAGCTGAGAGTGCTGACTGTTAGAAGCAAAACTAACAGAAAGGACATCCACACCAAAACCCCATCTGTATGTCACCATCCTCGAAGACCAAAGACAGATAAAACCAGAAAGATGGGAAGAAATCAGAGCAGAAAAGATGAAAACTCTAAAAATCAGAACGCCTCTTCTGCTCCAAAGGAATGCAGCTCCTCGCTGGCAACGGAACAAAGCTGGACAGAGAATGACTTTGATGAGTTGACAGAAGTAGGCTTCAGATGATCGGTAATAAACTTCTCAGAGCTAAATGAGGATGTTCAAACCCATCGCAAAGAAGCTAAAAACCTTGAAAAAAGATTAGACGAATGGTTCATTAAAATAAACAGCATAGAGAAGACCTTAAATGACCTCATGGAGCTGAAAACCATGGCAAGAAAACTACGCAATGTATGCACAAGCCTCAGTAGCCAATTTGATCAAGTGGAAGAAAGGGTATCAGTGACTAAAGATCAAATGAATGAAATAAAGCTGGAAGACAACTTTAGAGAAAAAAGAGTAAAATGAAATGAACAAAGCCTCCAAGAAATATGGGATTCTGAAAAGACCAAATCAGCGTCCGATTAGTGTACCTGAAAGTGACAGGGATAACGGAACCAAGATGGAAAAAACTCTTCAGGATATTATCCAGGACAACTTCCCCAACCTAGCAAGGCAGGCCAACATTCAAATTCAGGAAATACAGAGAATGCCAAAGACACTCCTCGAGAAGAGCAACTCCAAGATACATAATTGTCAGATTCACCAAGGTTGAAATGCAGGAAAAAATGTTAAGGGCAGCCAGAGAGAAAGGTCGGGTTACCCACAAAGGGAAGCCCATTCTACTAACAGTGGATCTATTGGCAGAAACTCTACAAACCAGAAAAGAGTGGGGGCCAATATTCAACATTCATAAAGGAAATAATTTTCAACCCAGAATTTCATATCCAGCCAAACTAACCTGCATAAGTGAAGGAGAAATAAAATCGTTTACTGACAAGCAAATGCTGAGAGATTTTCTCACCACCAGGCCTGCCTTACGAGAGCTCCTGAGGAAGCACTGAACATGACAAGGAACAACCCATACCAGTCACTGCAAAAACATGCCAAATTGTAAACACCATCGATGCTAGGAAGAAACTGCATCAACTAATGGGCAAAATAACCAGCTAGCATCATAATGACAGGATCAAATTCACACATAACAATATTAACCTCAAATGCAAATGGGCTAAATGCTCCAATTAAAAGACACAGACTGCCAAACTGAATAAAGAGTCAAGACTCATCCATGTACTGTATTCAGGAGATGCATCTCATGTGCAAAGACACACGTAGGCTCAAAAAAAGGGATGGAGGAAGATATGCCAAGCAAATGGAAAACAAAAAAAACAGGAGTTGCAATCCTTGTCTCTGATAAAACAGACTTTAAACCAACAAAGATCAAAACAGACAAAGAAGGGCATTACATAATGGTAAAGGGATCAATTCAACAAGAAGAGCTAACTATCCTAAACATATATGCACCCAATACAGGAGCACCAAGATTCACAAAGCAAGTCCTTAGAGACCTACAAAGAGACTTAGACTCCCACACAATAATAATGGGAGATTTTAACACCCCACTGTCAATATTAGACCGATCAACAAGACAGAAGATTAACAAGGATATACACGACTTGAACTCAGCTCTGCACCAAGCAGATGTAATAGACATCCACAGAACTCTCCACCCCATATCAACAGAATATACATTCTTCTCAGCACCACACAAACTTATTCCAAAATTGACAACACAGTTGGAAGTAAAGCACCCCTCAGCAAATGTAAAAGAACAGAAATCACAACAAACTGTCTCTCAGACCACAGTGCAATCAAATTAGAACTCATGATTAAGAAACTCACTCAAAACCGTTCAACTACATGGAAACTGAAGAACCTGCTCTTGAATGATTACTGGGTACATAATGAAATGAAGGCAGAAATAAAGATGTTCTTTGAAACCAATGAGAACAAAGACACAACATACCAGGATCTCCGGGACACATTTAAAGCAGCACAAGACAAAGCAGGAAAGATCGACACCCTAACAACACAATTAAAAGAACTAGAGAAGCAAGAGCAAACACATTCAAAAGCTAGCAGAAGGCAAGAAATAACTAAGATCAGAGTAGAACTGAAGGACACAGAGACAAAACAAAAAAATAAACAAAAACAAAACAAAACAAAAAGTCAAAAGTCAATGAATCCAGGAGCTAGTTTTTTGAAAAGAACCACAAAATTGATAGACTGCTAGCAAGACTAACAAAGGAGAAAAGAGACAAGAATAAAATAGATACAATAAAAAATGATAAAGGGGATATCACCACTGATCCCACAGAAATACAAACTATCATCAGGGAATACTATGAACACCTCTATGCAAATAAACTAGGAAATCTAGAAGAAATGGATAACTTCCTGGACACATACACCCTCCCAAGACTAAACCAGGAAGAAGTTGAATCCCTGCATAGACCAATAACAGGCTCTGAAATTGAGGCAATAATTAATGGCCTACCAACCCAAAAAAGTTCAGACGGATTCACAGTCGAATTCTACCAGAGGTACAAGGAGGAGCTGGGGCCATTCCTCCTGAAACTATTCCAATCAATAGAAAAAGAGGGAATCCTCCCTAACTCATTTTATGAGGTCAACATCATCCTGATACCAAAGCCTGGCAGAGACACAACAAGAAAAGAGAATTTTAGACCAATATCCCTGATGAACATTGGTGTGAATATCCTCAATAAAATACTGGCAAACCAATCCCACCAGCACATTAAAAAGCTTATCCACCACGATCAAGTGGTGTCATGCCTGGGATGCAAGGTTGGTTCAACATACGCAAATCAATAAACGTAATCCATCATATAAACAGAACCAAAGACAAAAACCACGTGATTATCAATAGATGCAGAAAAGGCCTTCGACAAAATTCAACAGCCCCTCATGGTAAAAACTCTCAAAAAACTAGGTATTGATGGTACGTATCTCAAAATACTAATAGCTATTTATGACAAACCCACAGCCAATATCATACTGAATGAGCAAAAACTGGAAGGCTTCCCTTTCAAAACTGGCACAAGAAAAAAATTGGCCAGGCGTGGTGGTGGGCCTCTGCAGTCCCAGCTACTCGGGAGGCTGTGGCAGGAGAATGGCATGAACCCGGGAGGCAGAGCTTGCAGTGAGCCAAGATTGTGCCACTGCACTCCAGTCTGGGGGACAGAGCGAGACTCCAACTCAAAAAAAAAAAAAAAAAAGAAAAAAGAAAAAAAGAAAAAAAACTAGCACAAGACAGGTATGCCCTCTCTCCCCACTCCTATTCAACATAGTGTTGGAAGTTCTGGCCAGGGCAATCAGGCAGGAGAAAGAAATAAACGGCATTCAGTTAGGAAAAGAAGAAGTCAAATTGTACCTGTTCATAGATGACATGATTGTATACTTAGAAAACCCCATCATCTCAGCCCAAAATCTCCTTAAGCTGATAAGCAACTTCAGCAAAGTCTCACAATACAAACTCAATGTGCAAAACTCACAAGCATTCCTATACAACAATAACAGACAAGCAGAGAGCCAAATCATGAGTGAACTCCCATTCACAATTGCTTCAAAGAGCATAAAATACCTAGGAATCCAACTTACAAGGGATGTGAAGGACCTCTTCAAGGAGAACTACAAACCACTGCTCAACGAAACAAAAGAGGACATATACAAGTGGAAGAATATTCCATTCTCATGGATAGGAAGTCGTGAAAATGGCCATAGGGCCCAAGGTAATTTATAGATTCAATGCCATCCCCATCAAGCTACCAATGACTTTCTTCACAGAGTTGGAAAAAACTACTTTAAAGATCATAAGGAACCAAAAAAGAGCCTACATTGCCAAGAGAATCCTAAGCAAAAAGAACAAAGCTGGCTTCAAACTATACTACAAGACTACAGTAATCAAAACAGCATGTTGCTGGTACCAAAACAGAGATATAGACCAATGGAACAGAACAGAGGCCTCAGAAATAATACCACACATCTACACCCATCTGATTTTTGACAATCCTGACAAAAACAAGAAATGGGGAAAGGATTCCCTATTTAATAAATGGTGCTGGGAAAACTGGCTAGCCATATAAAGAAAGCTGAAACTGGATCCCTCCCTTACACCTTATACAAACATTAATTCAAGATGGATTAAAGAGTTAAATGTTAGGCCTAAAACCACAAAAACCCTAGAAGAAAACCTAGGCAATACCATTCAGGACATAGGCATGGCCAAGGACTTCATGACTAAAACACCAAAAGCAATGGCAACAAAAGTCAAAAGAGACAAATGGGATCTAATCAAACTAAAGAGCTTTTGCACAGCAAAAGAAACTATCATCAGAGTGAACAGGCACCCTACAGAATGGGAGAAAATATCTGCAATCTACCCATCTGACAAAGGGCTAATATCCAGAATCTACAAAGAACTCAAACAAATTTACAAGAAAAAGTCAAACAACCTCGTCAAAAAGTAGGCAAAGGATATGAACAGACACTTTTCAAAAGAAGACATTTATGCAGTCAACAGACACATGAAAACATGCTCATCATCACTGGCCATCAGAGAAATGCAAATCAAAACCACAATGAGATACTATCTCGCACCAGTTAGAATGGCAATCATTAAAAAGTCAGGAAACGGCCGGGCGCGGTGGCTCAAGCCTGTAATCCCAGCACTTTGGGAGGCCGAGACGGGTGGATCACGAGGTCAGGAGATCGAGACCATCCTGGCTAACATGGTGAAACCCCGTCTCTACTAAAAAAAAAAAATACAAAAAACTAGCCGGGCGAGGTGGCGGGCGCCTGTAGTCCCAGCTACTCGGGAGGCTGAGGCAGGAGAATGGCATAAACGCGGGACGCGGAGCTTGCAGTGAGCTGAGATCTGGCCACTGCATTCCAGCCCGGGCAACAGAGCGAGACTCCGTCTCAAAAAAAAAAAAAAAAAAAAAAAAAAAAAAAAAGTCAGGAAACAACAGGTGCTGGGGAGGATATGCAGAAATAGGAACACTTTTATACTGTTGGTGGGACTGTAAACTAGTTCAACCATTGTGGAAGACAGTGTGGCGATTCCTCAAGGATCTAGAACTAGAAATACCATTTGACACAGCCATCCCATTACTGGATATATACCCAAAGGATTATAAATCATGCTGCTATAAAGACACATGCACACATATGTTTATTGCAGCACTATTCACAATAGCAATGACTTGGAATCAACCCAAATGTCCATCAGTGACAGAGTGATTAAGAAAATGTGAGGCCGGGCGCGGTGGCTCAAGCCTGTAATCCCAGCACGTTGGGAGGCTGAGACGGGTGGATCATGAGGTCAGGAGATCGAGACCATCCTGGCGAACACGGTGAAACCTCGTCTCTACTAAAAAATACAAAAAACTAGCCGGGCAAGGTGGCGGGTGCCTGTAGTCCCAGCTACTCGGGAGGCTGAGGTAGGAGAATGGTGTAAACCCGGGAGGCGGAGCTTGCAGTGACCTGAGATCCGGCCACTGCACTCCAGCCTGGGTGACAGAGCGAGACTCCATCTCAAAAAAAAAAAAAAAAAAAAAGTGGCAGATATATACCATGGAATACTATGCAGCCATAAAAAAAGGATGAGTTTGTGTCCTTTGTAGGGACATGGATGCAGCTGGAAACCATCATTCTCAGCAAACTATCGCAGGAACAGAAAACCAAACACCGCATGTTCTCACTCATAGGTGGGAACTGAACAATGAGATCACTTGGACACAGGAAGGAGAACATCACACACCGGGGCCTATTGTGGGGAGGTGGAGGGGTGAGGGATAGCATTAAGAGATATACCTAATATAAATGACGAGTTAATGGGTACAGCACACCAACATGGCACATGTATACATATGTAACAAACCTGCACGTTGTGCACATGTACCCTAGAACTTAACGAATAATAATAATAATAATAATAAAAAGGAAACTGACTCATAATTTAAAATCTACAACAAAACTCCAAACTTGGATGGCGTTATCAGTTGGACTGGCTTCTTCTAAATATTTTTAAAGTGACCTAAATTTTGCACAAATACAGAGAATAGAAAAGGGAGAAATACTTTTTAACTATTTTTATAAGGCCTTGATATAGTTCGGGTCTGTGTCCCTGCCCAAATCTCATGTCAAATTGTAATCCCCAGTGATGGAGGGAGCCTGGTAGGAAGTGACTGGATCATGGTGGTGGATTTTCCCTTTGGTGTTGTTCTCATGATAGTAAGCGAGTTATCACAAGATATGGTTGTTTAAAAGTGTGTGACACCTCCCCCTTCCCTCTCTTCCTCCAATTCCAGCCACGTAAAACGTGCCTGCTTCCCTTTTGTCTTCTGCCATGATTCAGCGTTTCCTGAGGTTTCCCCAGACATGCTTCCTGTACAGCCTGTGGAACTGTAAGCCAATTAAGCATCTTTTCTTTACAAATTATCCAGCCTCAAGAATTTCTTTATAGCAATCTGAGAACAAAACAGCGGCCTGCATAATTTTTGTTCCAAAATTTGATAAATATAGTATAAGAAAGAACATTTACAAACTGATCTTTCTCATGAGCACAAATGAAAAAAATCTAGAACAAATATTAGCAAATCTAATCCAGCAATATATAAAAAGGATAATACATCACTCTAGGTATGCACGGTTGGATTATCATTTTAAAATCAACCAATGTTATGACTTTGTTAATAGTAGAAAAAACTTATACTATCATTTCATTATATGAAAAAAAAACAGTGGCAAAATTCAATACTCAGTTATGATTTTAAAACTCTTAGCAAATTGGAAACAGAATGCAATTTCCTCAATAAAAAGCAGCATCTTTTGATATATAATCAAAGACATCATCATGGTGGATGGGAGGCAGGACTAGATTGCAGCTCTGACTCAGATGAACAGAGCAGCATGTGAAAACTCGCATGGTGAATTTTAGCTCCACAGTGACTGCAGGAATATATCAGGAATTCCAAGAAGACCCACAGACCCTCTGAAAAAAGCAGACTGCTCCTGCAGGACCCAGGAGACACCCCAAATACTACGAGTACCCAAACTGTGGAAGTGGGAAAGGGAGATCCTCCACCCCCAAGCACACACCCCTACTGGGGAAACTGAAGGTCTCGTTTGAGGGAGAAGATTCTGACCTTACCTGGGCCTGAATCAATTTAGAGAGCAGAGTGAAATACAGGGGTAGAGGAAGCAGTGGAAAAGGCCCTGGGAGCTTGCTGTGTCCCCAAGCAGGCCATTCTTGCCTGGCCTCACAGGGATCCTTCAGGAGGGTGGCCAGCGGTGCGGAGAAAATGCCACAGGGAGAAGGAAGTCTCTGGCTGAATTTTTTAACAATTTGAACCAGTCAAGAAGCCTCCTGGCCAGAACTCAGGGGAGGGCTCGAATCTAGCATCCAGCATGCAGACTCCCCAGGTGGAGGAAGACCTAAAACCCTTTTCTTTCACAGCTGGGAGGTGGGTACCATGGGGCAAGTTCTCAACTGTGCTCGCCCACTGCCTGGAAACAAACTCAGTGCTGTTAGTGGGGGGCACAGTGGGAGTAAGACTGGCCCTTTGGATTACGTGGGAGCTGGATAAGGCCTGTGACTGCTGGCTTTCCCCCACTTCCCTGACAACTTGCATGACTCAGCAGAGGCAGCCATAATTCTCCTAGGTACATAACTCCATTGACCTGGGAACCTCATGCCAATCCCCTACAGCAGCTGCATCAAGACCCACCCAAGGGAAGTCTGAGCTCAGACACACCAAACCCTGCCCCTACCTGATGGTCCTTCCCTGTCCACCCTGGTATTTGAAGACAAAGGGCATATTCTCTTGGGAGTTCTAGGCCCCCGCCCACCACCTGATCCTCCCTATACTACCACAGTTGATGCTCTCTGGAAAGCACCACCTCCTGGCAGGAGGCCAACCGGCACAAAAATAGAGCATTAAACCATCAAAACTAAGAACCCTCACAAGAGTCCATCTCACCCACTGCCACCTCCACTGGAATAGGTGCTGGTATCCATAACTGAGAGACCCACAGACGGTTCACATCACAGGACTCTGTGCAGACAATGCCCAGTACAAGCCCAGAGGCTGGCAGACTTGCTTGCTGGGTGGCCAGACCCAGAAGAGAGACAACAATCTCTATAGTTCGGCTCTCAGGAAGCCACATCCATAGGAAAAGGGGGAGAGTGCTACATCAAGGGAACAGCCCATGGGACAAAAGAATCTGAACAACAGCCTTCAGCCCTAGACCTTCCCTCTGACAGAAGCTACACAAATGAGAAGGAACCAAAAAACCAACCCTGGTAATATGACAACACAAGGCTCCTTAACACCCCCCAGAAAATCATATTGGCTCACCAGCAGTAGATCCAAACCAAAAAGAAATCCCTGATTTACCCAAAAAAGAATTTGGGAGGTTAGTTATTAAGCTAATTTGAGAGGCACCAGAGAAAGGTGAAGTCCAATGCAAGGAAATTAAAAAAAAAAAATGATACAAGAAGTGAAAGGAGAAATATTCAAGGAAATAGAGCGCATGAAGAAAAAACAATGAAACTTCAGGAAACATTGGATACACTTATAGAAATGCAAAATGCTCTGGAAAGTCTCAGCAATAGAAATGAACAAGTAGAAGAAAGAAATTCAGAGCTTGAAGACAAGGTCTTCAAATTAACCCATCCCAACAAAGACAAAGAAAAAAAAATGAGAAAATATGAACAAAGCCTCCAAGAAGTCCGAGATTATGTGAAACAACCAATCCTAAGAATAATCGGTGTTCCTGAGGAAGAAAAAAAATCTAAAAGCTGAAAAAACATATTTGGGGGAATAATCAAGGAAAACTCCCTGGCCTTGCTAGAGAATTAGACATCCAAATACAAGAAGCACAAAGAACACCTGGGAAATTCATCACAAAAAGATAATCACCTAGGCACACTGTCATCAGGTTATGTGAAGTTAAGATGAAGGAAAGAATATTAAGAGCTGTGAGACAAAAGTACCAGATAACCTATAAAGGAAAACCTATTAGATTAGCAGCAGATGTCTCAGCAGAAACTCTATAAGCTAGAAGATATTGGGGCCCTATCTTCAGCTTCCTCAAACAAAATTATCAGCCAAGAATTTTGCATCCAGTGAAACTAAGCATTCGGCTTCCTCAAACAAAATTATCAGCCAAGAATTTTGTATCCAGTGAAACTAAGCATCATATATGAAGGAAAGATACAGTATTTTCCAGACAAACAACCACTGAGCGAATTCACCACTGCCAAGCCACCATTACAAGAACAGCTGAAAGGAGTTTGAAACCTTGAAACAAATCCTGGAAACACATCAAAACAGAACCTCTTTAAAGCACAAATCTCACAGAACCTATAATACAAAATACAATTTAAAAAGCAAAAACAAAAACCAAAAAATCAAGGTATACAGGCAACAAATAGCATGATGAATGGAATGGTACCTCACATCTCAATACTGACATTGAATGTAAATGGCCTAAATGCTCCACTTAAAAGATGTACTACATCCCCAAACGGCTGGGTGTCGGTGGCTCATGCCTGTAATCCCAATGTTTTGGGAGGCTCAGGTGGCAGATCACTTGAAGTCAGGGGTTTGAAACCAGCCTAACCAATATGGTGAAACCCCATCTCTACTAAAAATATAAAAAAATAAGCCAGGCATGGTGGCAGGCACCTGTAATCCCAGCTACTTGGGCGGCTGAGGCAGGAGAATTGCTTTAACCTGAGAGGCAGAGTTTGCAGTGAGCCGAGATCGCACCATTGCACTCCAGCCTGGGTGACAGAGCGAGACTCCATCTCAAAATCTCAAAATCTCAAAATCTTAAAAAAAAAAAAATTTCACCAACCGTCTGCTGCATTCAAGAGACTCATATAACACATAAGGAATCATATAAATTTAAAGAGGTGGAAAAAGGCATTTCATGCAAATGGACACCAAAAGTGAGCAGGGATAGCTACTCTTATGTCATACGAAACAAACTTTAAAGCAATGGCAGTTAAAAAAGACAAAGAGAGACATTAAATAATGGTAAAAGGCCTTGTCCAACAGGAAAATACCACAATCCTAAACATATATGGACATAACACTGGAGTTCCCAAATTTATAAAACAATTACTAATAGACCTAAGAAATGAGATAGACAGCAACACAATAACAGTGGGGGACTTGAATACTCCACTGAAATCACTAGACAGGTCATCAAGACAGAAAGTCAACAAATAAACAATGGATTTAAACTAGACCTTGGAACAAATGAACTTAAGAGCTATATACAGAACATTCCATCCAAGAACTGCAGAATACACAATCTATTCAATAGCACATGGGACTTTCTCCAAGATGGACCACATGATAGGCCACAAAACGAGCCTCAATAAATTTAAGAAAACTGAAATTATATCAAGGACTCTCTCAGACCACAGGGGAATAAAACTGGAAATCAATTCCAAAAGGAATCTTCAAAACTATGCAAACGCATGGAAATTAAATAACCTGCTCTGAATGATCACTGGACCAAAAACAAAATCCAGATGGAAATTATAAAACGTTCAGACTGAACGACAATAGTGACAACCTATAAAAACTTCTCGGATAAAGCAAAGGTGCTGCCAAGAGGAAAGTTCATGGCCCTAAATGCCTATATCAAAAAGACTGAAAAAGCACAAACTGACACTCTAAGGTCACACCTCAAGGAACTAGAGAAAAAAGAATAAACCAAACCCAAACCCAGCAGAAGAAAGGAAATGACCAACATCAGAGCAGAACTAAATGACACTAAAGCAAACAAACAAAATCACAAAGATAAATGAAACAAAAAGCTGGTTGTTTGAAAAGATAAACTGATGGATTATTAGCAAGATTAACCTAGAAAAGAAGAGAGGAAATCCAAATAACCTCAATAAGAAATGAAATAGGAGACATTACAACTGACACCACAGAAATATAAAAGATCATTCAAGGCTACTATGAATACCTTTATGGACATAAACTTGAAAACCTAGAAGAGACAGATAAATTCCTGGAAACATACAACCTTCCCAGCTTAAATCAGGAAGAATTAGATACCCTAAACAGATCAATAACCACCAACAAGATTGAAATGGTAATTTAAAAATTACCAACAAAAAAAAGGTCAGGACCAGACAGATTCACAGCACAATTCTACCAGACATTCAAAGAAGAATTGGTACCGATCCCACTGACACTACTCCACAAGATACAGAAAGAGGGAACACTCCCTAATTCATTCTATGAAGTCAGCATCACCCTAATACCAAAACCAGGAAAGGACATAACCAAAAAGAAAACCACAGACCCATATCCCTGATGAACATAAATGCTAAAATCCGTAACAAAATACTAGCTAACCAAATCTAATAACATATCAAAAAGATAATCTATCATGATCAAGTGGGTTTCATACCAGGGATGCAAGGATGGTTTAACATCCACAAGTCAATAAATGTGATACACCACATAAACAGAATTAAAACAAAAATCACATGATCGTCTCAACAGATGCAGAAAAAGCATCTGACAAAATCCAGCATCCTTTATGATTAAAACTTGGCAAAATCGGCATACAAGGAACATACCTCAATGTAATAAAAGCCATCTATGACAAACCCACAGCAACCATGATACTGAATGTTGAAAGCATTCCCTCTGAGAACTGGAACAAAACAAGGATGCCCACTCTCACCACTCATCTTCAACATAGTACTGGAAGTCCTAGCCAGAGCAATCAGACAAGAGACAGAAATAAAGGACATCTAAATCAGTAAAGAGGAAGTCAAACTGTCACTGTTTACTGATGATATAATCGTTTACTTCAAAAATCCTAAAGACTCCTCCAGAAAGCTCCTAGAACTGACAAAAGAATTCAGCGAAGTTTCCAGATACAAGAATAATGTACACAAATCAGTAGCTCTCCCATACGCCAACAGCAACCAAGCAGAGAATCGAATCAAGAACTCAATCCCTTTTACAATAGCTGCAAAAAGAAAAAAGAAAAGAAAAAGAAAAAAACTTAGGAATATACCTAACCAAGGAGGCAAAAGACCTCTACAAGGAAAACTACAAAACACCACTGAAAGAAATCATAGACAACACAAACAAATGGAAACACATTCCATGTTCACAGAATGGTAGAAGCAAAATTGTGAAAATGACTATACGGCCAAAAGCAACCTACAAATTCAATGAAATTCCCATCAAAATTCCACCATCATTCTTCACAGCATTAGAAAAAACAGTTCTAACATTCACATAGAACCAAAAAAAAGAGCCTACATAGTCAATACAAGACTAAGCAAAAAGAACAAATCTGGAGGCATCACACTACCTGATTTCAAACTATATTATAAGTACACAGTCACCAAAACAGCATGGTACTGGTATAAAAATAGGCACATAGACCAATGGAACAGAATAGAGAACCCAGAAATAAACCCAAATACCTACAGCCAAGTGATCTTCAACAACTATACAAAATCATAAAGTGGGGAAAGGACACCCTATTCAACAAATGGTGCTGGGATAACTGACTAGACACATATAGAACAATGAAACTGGATCCTCATCTCTCACCTTTTACAAAAATCAACTCAAGATGGCTTAAGAACTTACATCTAAGACCTGAAGCTATAAAAATTCTAGAATATTAACATTGGAAAAACCCTTCTAGACATTGGTTTAGGCAAGGATTTCAGGACCAAGAACCCAAAAGCAAATGCAATAAAAACAAAGATAAATTGCTGGGACTTAATTAAACCAACGAGCTTTTACATGGCAAAAGGAACAGTCAGCAGAGTAAACAGCCCAGAGTGGGAGAAAATCTTCACAATCTATACATCTGACAATGGACTAATATCCAGAATCTACAATGAACTCAAACAAATCAGCCAAAAAAAAAAAAATTAATCTCACCAAAAAGTGGGCTAAGGACATGAATAGACAATTATCAAAAGAAGATATACAAATGGCCAACAAACATACGAAAAAACGCTCAGCATCACTAATGATAAGGGAAATGAGAATCAAAATCACAATGTGACACCACCTTACTCCTGCAGGAATGGCCATAATCAAAATATCAGTAGATGTTGCTGGGGATGCAGTGATCATGGAACACTTCTACACTGCTGGTGGTAATGTAAACTAGTACAGCCACTATGGAAAACAGTATGGAGATTTCTTAAAGAGCTAAAAGGAGAACTACCATTTGATCCAGCAATCCCAATACTGTGTATCTACCCAGAGTAAATGAAGTCATTATATGAAAAAGATACTTGCACATGCATGTTTATAGCAGCACAATTCACAATTGCAAAATCATGGAACCAACTCAAATGCCCATCAGTCAACAAGCGGATAAAGAAACTGTGGTATGTATACTTGTAAACTGTGTATGTATGTATGTAAACTGTGGGATACTACTCAGCCATAAAAAGGAATGAATTAACAGTATTCACAGTGACCTGGATGAGATCGGAGACTATTATTCTAAGTGAAGTAACTCAGGAATAGAAAACCAAACATCGTATATTCTCACTGATATGTGGGAGCTAAGTTATGAGGATGCAAAGGCATAAGAATGATACAATGGACTTTGGGAAGTTGGGGGAAAATGGGGGGTGAGGAATAAAAGACTACAAACAGGGTGCAGTGTATACTGCCCAGGTGATGGGTGCACCAAAATCTCACAAATCACCACTAAAGAACTTACACATGTAACTAAACACCACCTGTACTCCAATAATCTATGGAAAAAATTTTTAAAAAATTAAAAAAAAACTTAAAAGCATATATAGGCATTCATGTATAGAACTTTCTGTGAGCATGCATATTCATTTCTCTTGGATAAATACCTAATACTGGAATTGTTCTGTCACAGGCAAGTTTAACTTTATAAAAAATTGTCAAACCAAAAAAAAAAAAAAATTAAAAACAGCATCTTTTGAACAACCTACAGCATACATTATATACGGTAGTGAAACGTTGAAAACTTTCCCAATGAGATCATGAACAAGACAAGATTATCCGCTATCACCACTTCTATTTAACATTGTACTGAAGTCTTAAGCAATGCAACAAGGCAAGGAAAAAGGAGAGCAACAATGGGAAAAGAACTAAGTGGGAGAGGAGGGGATAGACAAGGATTGAAAGGGAAGAAAAAAAATTACTATTTGAAAATTAAATTTGAAAATTGTATGATTGCACATCTAGAACATCCAAAAAAATCTCCCAACTATTAAAATTAACAAAATAATGTCACAAGGTCACTGGATACAAAGTCAACATAAAGCTATAAAGCTAAAACAGTATGGAATTAGTGCAAAAACAGAGTAATAGATTATGAAACTAATTAGAGTTCAAAAACAGATCCGCACATTTATAGTCATTTGATTGTTGTCAAAGATGACATTTCATCACAATAGGAAATGGTCTCTTCAAGTAATGATGCTAGATGATTTTAATTTCCATTCAGTGGGGGGAAAGATTTTTGACCCCTACACTTCTCACCATAAACAAAAATAAGCTCCAGATGAATTTAGATCTAAATATGAAAGATAAAACTACAAAGTTTTGAGAAGAAAATAAAACATCTTTGTGACCTTGGAGCCAGTAACATTTTCTTAAATAGATCACAAAAGCACCAATCAACTAACATTAATTAGCTATCTTACAGTTAAGAATTTTTGTTCATCAAAAAAGATACCATTAAGGAAGTGAAAAAAACAAGCATCAGACCGGGAAGTATTATGCATCTATCCACCATAGGACACCTATTTTGAATACATAAAGAACTACTACAAATCAAAAAAGTTATAAATCCAACAGAAATGCAGTATGTACTAAAGTGTTCATAGGAGCACTAGTTGTAAAAGCCAGATTATCAAAATACACACCAATAGTCAAGTAGATAAATTGGAGTACATTTACAACATGCAATACTATATAGCAGTGAGGATGAACAATTTGTTAACTACCCAATTGTACCAACGACTATCACAAACATAAGGTTGAATAAAAGAAGTCAGACACGAAAGAGTATGCACAATATGATTCCATCTATGTAAAGTAAAACAACAACAACAACAACAAATAAAAACAGACAAAACCTTGGTGAAAGTAATCTATCCTATAGAGTCAGAATAATGGTTAGCCTTCAGGAAGTATAAGGAGACATAAACAGCATTTCTAGGTTTATTATTTGGCTGCTGGTTACATAAGTGTGCTCAATTTGTGAAAATTCAGTAAGCTGTTAACTTATGACATGAACTTTTCTGTATCTATATAAAAATAAAGTTTTTTTTAAGAAAAGATCTACTCTGAATGTGATGCCTGCAGCAGCTATAAGCACACTCTCATATAACAATGTCCAAAAAGGCGTTTTCCTTTCTTAGCAACAAAAGAAAATATTTCTCAGAAGCTATCAGATTTCTCATTGGTCATGCCTGGATCACATCCTATGCAGTAACTGAAAGGAAATTTGCTAATGGAATATCTGACATTTTCTTTTTATGATGAAAAGTAGTCTCTGTTGGCAAGGAAGAAACACAGAGGAACACTGCATAGGTAACCACAAATTTTTGTCACCTCAGATTACTATTTTTTTTGAGACAGGGTCTCACTCTATTGCCCAAGCTGGAGTGCAGTGGCGTGCTCACGGCTCACTGCAGCCTCGACCTCCTGGACACAAGCAATCCTCCCACCTCAGCCTCCCAAGTAGCTGGAACTATAGGTGACCATCACCATGCCAGGCTAATTTTTGTATTTTTTATAGAAATGCGATCTCACCATGCTGCCCAGGGTGGTCTCAAACTCCTGGGCTCAAGTAATCCTCCCACCTTGGACTCCCAAAGTGCTGGGATTATAGGCATGAGCTACCATGCCTGGCCCTCAAATTATTATTAACAGTCTCTTAACTAGTTTTGCCATAGTCGCTTTTGTCTTCCTCCAAATGTAAACTCTGCTTAGTAGCCACAGTCATTTGATAAAAATGTAAATTCGAAAAATCTTTCATAAGCTTCTCATTACCATAAGAATAAATCCACATCCTTAAAATAGTTGACAAGGTCCTGCACAATTTTGGTTTCTGCTTACCTCCTCAGCTTTATCTTGAACTGTCCTTTGCCTAACTATATTTTACCTATATAGTCTGTAATAATGCAAAAATAATTTTATACCGTGAAGAAGGCAGATTCTGAAAGTATTCCAAAGATCAACAAATGGCCAAAAAGTATTAATTGTACATCATTTAAAATGGATTACATCTTGGATACTCTCTAGAAAATTATTTTTATACATGTAAATATAAGAATAATTATAGGGACTTTTGGTCTGTCATATGAGACCTCAGTCCCCTAACTTTCCCTTTAAAGTCTCAAGTTCAGCCAGGTACAGGGCCTCACGCCTATAATCCCGACACTTTGGGGGGCTGAGGCCAGAGGACTGCTTGAGGCCAAGAGTTTGAGATAAATCTAGGCAACATAGCAAGACCCCATCTCTACAAAAAATAAAAAAATTAGCCAGGCATCGTGATGTGTGCCTGCAGTCCCAGCTACTCAGGAGGTTGAGGCTGAAGGATCACTTAAGCCCAGAACTTTGAGCGTGCAACGAGCTATAATTGAAACACCACTGATTAATTTGAAAGTGTTTTGGAAAAGTACTTTAGGAAACTGAACTGAGTAAGTATCCTTTCCTTCTTGCTTTCAAAACTCAACTAATATGACAGCTGAGGCATTTGAAAAATATACAAATCCACAAAAGCAATGGGAATAGAAGATAAAAACTGATGAGGTGGTTAAAAAAAAAAAAGAGAGATTTGTGATAAAAAAAAAACTTACATATTATCTTTCTCCACTTTGTTTAGTCCCTGAGATGTGTAGAAATAGGGACGGTGGGGAAGAGGGCAGCAAGGAGGAGGTCAACAAGAAGCAAGGTACACAGCACCCTAATATCTCCGAATTTGAAGTACCAGGTAGTTCTGCAAGCAGGGGTGCCAAGTTAGGATAAAAATACAAAAAAACAAGCGAACAAGAAAACTAGTTGAAAGTCTACAGGGGCATACCTGAGAGATTTTGAGGGTTCAGTTTGAAACTATCACAAAAAATGAAATATTGCAATAAAGCAAGTCACACAATTTTTTGGTTTCCCAGTGCAAATAAAAGCTGTGTTACACTATACTAGAATCTATTAAGTATGTAATAGCATTATATCCAAGAAAATAATGCACATACCTTAATTTAAGAATATTTTACTGCTAAAAAGTGCTAACAATCATCTGGGCCTTTAATGAATCATAACCTTTTTGCTGGTGTAAGGTCTTGCCTCAATGTTGATGGCTACTGACTGATCAGGGTGGTGTCACTGAAGGTTTGGGTGGCTGTGGAAGTTTCTTAAAATAAGACAACAATGATGGTTGCCACGATGATTGACTCTTCCTTTCATGGAAAATTCATCTGTGGCATGCAATGCTGTTTAATAGTATTTTACTTAAGGTAAAATTTCTTTCAAAATTTGAGTCGGTCCTCTCAGACCCTGCCATTACTTTTTCAAATAAGTTGATGTAATATTCTAAATCCTTTGTTGTCATTTTGACAATGTGTTCACAGCATCTTCACCAGGAGCAGATTCAACCTCAAGAAACCACTTTCTTTGCTCATCCATAAGATACAACTCCTCATCATTTCAAGTTTTATCACGAGATTACAGTAATTCAGTCACATCTTTTAGGCTCCAACTCTAATTCTAGTTCTCTTGTTATTTCCAATGCACCTGCAGTTACTTTCTCAACTGAAGTCTTAACCTCTCAAAGTTGTCAATGCAGACTGGAATCAACTTCTTCCAAACTCTTGTTAATTTTTATATTTTGACCTTCTCACATGAATCATAAATTTCTTAATGACATCTGGGATGAATCTTTTCCAGAAGACTTTCAATTTACTTTGCCCAGATCCATCAGAGGAATCACTATGGCAGCTAATGCCTTATGAAATGTACATCTTAAATAATAAGACTTGAAAGTTAAAATAACTGCTTTATCTACGAGCTGCAGAACAGAAGTTGTATTAGCAAACATGAAAACAACATTAATTTCCTTGTACATCTCCATCAAAGCTCTTCGGTGACTAGGTACATTGTCAATGAGCAGTAATATTTTGAAATAAATCTTTTTCTCTGAGCAGTAGGTCTCAACAGTGGGATTAAAATATTCAGGAAACCATGCTTTCAACAGATGTGCTATCATACAGGCTTTGTTCTTCCATTTATAGCACATGGGCAGAATAGATTTAGCATAATTCTTAAGGGCCCTAGGATTTTTAGAACAGTGAGTGCTGCTTTCAACTTAAAGTTACCAGCTGCATCAGCCCATAACAAAAGAGTCAGCCTGTCTTGTGAAGTTTTCAAGCCAGGCATTGACTTCTCTCTAGCTATGAAAGTCTTAGTTGGCATCTTCTTCTAGCAGAAGGCTGTTTTGTCTACATTGAAAATGTATTGCTTGGTGTATCTACCCTCATCAACTATTTTAGCCAGATCTGGGTAACTTGCTACAGCTCCTCCATCAGCACTTACGCTTCACTGGGCTCTTTTATGTTATGAAGATAGATTCTTTCCTTAAATCTCATGAACCAACCTCTGTTAGCTTCAAACTTCTTCTGCAGCTTCCTCACCTCTCAGCCTTTATAGAATTCAAGAGTTAAGAGTCTTACTGTGGATTAGGCTTTGACTTAAAGGAATGTTGTGGCTGGTTTGATTTTCTATCTTTTTCCATATTAGCAATAAGGCTGTTTTGCTTGCTTATTATTCATGTGTTCACTAGAGTAGCACTTTTAATTTCCCTCAGGAACTTTCCCAATAGAACAAGAGGTTAGTTTTTGGCCTATTTTGGCTTTCAACATGCCCTCCTTATTAAGTTTAATCCTTTCTAGTTTTTGAGTTAAAGTGAGAGACGTGAGACGCTTCCTTTGACTTGGACATTTAGAGACCATTGTCAGGTTACTAATTGGCCTAATTTTAATACTGTTGTGTCTCAACCAATAAGGAGGCCCAAGGAGAGGGAGGGAGATGGCAAACAGAACACACACAGTTATCGATTGGGTTTGCCATCTTACATGGGCTTAGTTTGTGGAGACCCATAACAATGACAAAAGTAGCATCAAAGATTGCTGATCACAGATGACCATAACAGGTATAATAATGATGAAAAAGTTTGAAATATTACAAGAATTACCAAAACATGACAGTGACACAAAATGAGCACATGCTGTTGGAAAAATGGCACCAATAGACTTGCTCAATGCAGGGTTGCCACAAATCTTCAATTTGTAAAAACACAATCTTTATCAAAGTGAAGTGCAATAAAATGAGATATGTCTGTAGTATAAGGAATAAAGCCCTAGATTATTACCTGCCCCCAGCGTGAGCAGGCAGTTGATGGTTTCCTTTCCCACTCTTACAGAAAAATAAGGTCTTACCAGTTAGACAGATTAAAGAGGGTCTAGATTCAGGTAAAACAAGACTAGATGGCAGCACCTGAATATAAAAAGAACTGTACATCTGCACATTTCACAGTAAAATCTCACCTCCCTTCCTCTTGCTCAGTTACAAGAACACTGACTCCTAGGCAGAACACTTTGTAGTTTCCTACATATCTCACCTCCCATCCCTTGCCATGTGCCCCAGGCCAGAGAATGTATTATTATTTTCTGGGCAAAATGAAAATCCATAAGAAAAGACCGATACATAATGATGTGTGAGTGTCCTCAATTTAACAAACATTTATTGATTGACTGAATGTCTATTTTGTGCAGGCACTATTCTCGTTGGTTGGAATATATCAATGAAACCAAGAACAACAACAAAATCCCTGTTCTCTTGTAAGTGATGTTCTAGTAATAAATGTAATCAATAAGTGATTACATAGCATATCAGGTAAAAAAAAAAAGTGCACGGGAGAAAAACAGAGCAGGAAAAGACAGCTGAAGTATTAGGGGCAGGTGTGTACAGCTTTAAATAAGGTGGTCAGAATAGGCCTCAATGAGAAGGTGATGTGTGCAAAGATGTGAAGGAGGTGAGGCTTCCAGCCTGACTACACTATAGAAGGCCCACTAAGAACAAATTCTATGAACACAAACTGTTCCAAACTTATTATTTGTGCCTCACTCTTAAATAAGAGAAAATAGTCAAGGATCTCCTGGTATGTAAGAAACAAGGCCGGGCGCGGTGGCTCAAGCCTGTAATCCCAGCACTTTGGGAGGCTGAGACGGGCGGATCACGAGGTCAGGAGATCGAGACCATCCTGGCTAACACAGTGAAACCCCGTCTCTACTAAAAAATGCAAAAAAAAAAAAAAAAAAAAAAAAAACTGGCTGGGCAAGGTGGCGGGCGCCTGTAGTCCCAGCTACTCGGGAGGTTGAGGCAGGAGAATGGCGTGAACCCGGGAGGCGGAGCTTGCAGTGAGCCGAGATCCGGCCATTGCACTCCAGCCTGGGCGACA
The DNA here is from genome assembly GCF_007565055.1 of Rhinopithecus roxellana. Classification (NCBI taxonomy): domain Eukaryota; kingdom Metazoa; phylum Chordata; class Mammalia; order Primates; family Cercopithecidae; genus Rhinopithecus; species Rhinopithecus roxellana. Next base: position 81,862,705 of record NC_044550.1, read on the forward strand.
CAGCGAGACTCCGTCTCAAAAAAAAAAAAAAAAAAAAAAAAAAAGTAACTCCAAAGAAAGGCAGTAAAGGAAGCACAAGAATTTAAAAAAACAAAACAAAGTATCATTAACATCCTCAGTGATATAACATATTGCATCCATGAAACAAGAACAGAATGTTAATTTTTTAAAATGGTCAAAGAACAAAAAGAGGTCTTAGAAATGTATATATATATATACACATATATATAAGACATTTTTGCCTATATATACACCCACACACACAGGCAAAAACTTCTTTTTTTTTTTTTTTTGGTTTTGCAGGCTGGAGTTCAGTGGCACGTTCTCGGCTCACTGCAACCTCTGCCACCTGGGTTCAAGCAATTATCATGCCTCAGCCTCCTGAGTAGCTGAGACTACAGGCAAGTGCCACCACACTCTGCTAATTTTTGTATTTTTAGTAGAGATGGGGTTTTGCCATGTTGGCCAGGCTAGTCTTGAACTCTTCACCTCAGGTGATCTGCCCACCTCGGCCTTCAAGAGTGCTGAGATTACAGGCATGAGCCACCACACCTGGCCAAAAACTTCTTAATTTAATAGAAGTTAAATGAATTGGAAGACAAGAAAACAAAAGAAATAGAAAATGAGAAAATTAGGGTCTAATGCAGGAAGTTATCATAGCTAATAAATGTGAATTCACATAGACAACACAGAGAAAACAATTAAAAACTATCAAAGAACACAAGAGTGTCTCCAGGACTCAGGGACAGGTATCTCTAAACTGATAGAAACCACTGAGCACCCTGCACAATAAACAACACACACACACAATAAGGCACAGTATCATGAAATTTCACAACATCAAGAAAAAAGAGATTATAAAAGCTACTTGAGAGAAAAATAGGTCACATGCAAAGCATCAGAAATTAAAAGTGGCATTGTATTTCTCAACATTTATGCTGAAACTATGAGGCAATGGAGAATGTGTTTAAAATTCTGAAAGAAAATTATTTCCAAACTAGAATTCCATACGTAGCCAAATCATCCCTCGAGGGTGAGATTAAAATAAAGTTTTCAGTCATGCAAGGTTTCAACAATTTACCTCCCATGTGGAGGATGTATTCCACCAATAAAGGAAGTAAACCAAAAATGAGGAAGACCTGGGATCCAGAAATAAGAGGTCTCCCAAAAGAAAAAGTGAAGGAAATTCCCAGGATGATCTTAAAGGGATGTCTTAAGAATACAGCTGTGTCTGAGAAGCAGACACCAAGACAGGGTTAGAAATACAAGAAATTTAGTAGGGGAAATGTCTGTAAGAGAAAATGGGGAGGGAGCCAGGGGAGGCTGAAAGAGCTGTTAGATGGTGTGATGGTTAATACTGAGTGTCAATTTGATTGGATTGGGGGATACAAAGTATTAATCCTGGGTGTTCCTGTGCGAATGTTGCCAAAAGAGATTAACATTTGAGTCAGTGGTCTGGGGAAGGCAGATCCAGCCTTACTCCGGTGGGCACAATCTAATCAGCTTCCAGTGAATATAAAGCAGGCAGAAGATTGTGAAAGGAGAGATGAGCTTAGCCTCCCAGCCTACATCTTTCTCCCATGCTGGATGCTTCCTGCTCTCGAACATAGGACTCCAAGTTCTTCAGTTTTGAGACTTGGACTGGCTCTCCTTGCTCCTCAGCTTGCAGACAGCCTATTGTGGGACCTTGTGTGTAACTTAATGCTTAAGAAACTCATATATATACATACATACATACATATATCCTATTAGTTCTTTCCCTCTAAGAGAACCATGACTAATACAGCTTTTGGTACCAGGAGTGGTTCTAGAGGAATGGGTTGTTTTATTGGTTTTGAGGTTTCTGGAGTTGGCTGCTTAATATGATTAGACCCAAAAATGCTAAGGACTCTACTTCTAACAGTATGGAAAACACTGATAGTCCTTGGCGTAAACTGTTTAGAGAGTTATGCAAAATAAATGCGTTTAACACTTGACTCGCCACTCGTGAGCGGCAAGTTTAGTGACTCTACACATAATACTTTTGACCATATGTGGAGAACCAAGGAACATAATGAAGCTGGTTGGTTGCTCCTAAGTTCAGTGGACAAAGTGATTAAGAAAACGATGAACTCAGGGAACCTAACTCCTGGCTTCAGAAGCAGGTACTGAGCCTCAAATCTGCTAAGATTGCCCTGAGTGGGAGTTTTAATCCCTGTTAAAGAAAGAGCTGAAATTGTGGAAAAACAGACACAAGCTCTTATCATGTGAGTGGCTGACCTGCAACGAAAGATGCATGTACAGCCTTGCCAGGTGTCTACTGTTAAAGTGAGGGCATTGATTGGAAACTTGAAATAAGGAAGAGTGGGAGGACCCTGATGAAGCTTGGGACACTGAGTTTGTAAACTCTGATGAGGCTCTTTTGCCAAAAGAAACAGCTTCCCCATCCCCAGTAGTGGCAACAGCCCTCCCCGACCCACACTGCCATCAGTCTTTCCACCTTTGTCTGAGGAGATAAACCCTGTGCTGCCTGAGGCAACAATGATGACCCCCTCTGAGGTAGTTGCCAGGCAAGAAAATGTTGATTCTTCTCAGAAGCCACCCCCAACACCCCTGTTTGCTTCTAGACCTATAGCTAGGCTAAAGTCCTGGTAGGCTCCTGGAGGTGAAGTTGAGAGTGTGACCCATGAGGAAGTGTGCTACAATTGAAAAGAACTGTTTAAGTTCTCTAAAATTTATATAAACAGAAATCTGGAGAACAAGCATAGGAATGGATATTAAGGGTATGGATAATGGTGGAAGGAACACAGAGTTGTATCAGGCTGAATTTATTGATTTGGGTCCAGTAAGTAGGGACTCTGCTTTTAATGTTGCAGCTCAAGGAGTTAAAAAAAGGTTCTAATAGTTTATTTGCTTAGTTAGCTGAAATATGGATTCAAAAATGGTCCACTGTGAAAGAGCTAGAAATATCTGATTTCCCTTGGTTTAATGTAGAGGAAGGGATCCAAAGGCTTAGGGAGATTGGGATGGGGTAGTGGATTAGTCACTTTAGACCTACTCATTCCAGCTGGGAGAGCCCAGAAGATATACCCTTGACCAAAGACTTACAAAACAGATTTGTGAGGGCAGCAACTGCATTTTTAAAGAGTCTTGTAACTGCTCTTCTCTGTATGTCAGATCTAATGATGGGAACCACAGTCACTCAACTACAAAATTTAAATAAAATGGGAATAATTGAATCCCAAGGTGGCAGGGGCCAAGTGGCAGCACTCAGTCATCAAGGCAAGGTGGGCGTAGCTACCATAATGGACAGCAGAGACAAAGCAGCAATCAGAATAGTCTGACTTGTGTAGAGCTCTGGCATTGGCTAATTAATCATGGTGTTCCTAGAAGTGAAACTGATAGGAAGCCAACTGCATTCCCACTTAACTTTTACAAACAGAAAACTTCTAGGTCGAATGGACAAAGTACTAATCTGAATTATAAAAACAGAGAATCACGGCCTCTCAATTTCCAGACTTGAGCCAGTTTACAGACCAGAACTCCTTGAATGGAAGGGGAGGCCAGGACCCTTGTGGAAGGACCCTCAAGGAAGGACCCTACTACATTACCGACAATTTATGCAGTGAATCTTTCTCCCATCCTTCCCCAAGAAGACCCCTGGCCTTTTACCAAGGTAACTCTGCATTGGGGAAAGGCTAATGATCAGACATTTTGGGGACTACTAGACAGTGGCTCTGAGCCTACATTGATTCCAGGGGACGCAAAGCGTCATCTTGGTCCTCCAGTTAAAGTAGGGGCTTACAGACGTCAGGTAATCAATGGAGTTTTAGCTCAGGTCTGAATTACACTGGATCCAGTGGGTCCCCAGACTCATCCTGTGGTCATTTCCCCAGTATCGGAATGCATAATTAGCACAGACATACTTAGTAGCTGGCAGAACACCCACATTGGCTCCCTGACTGGTAGGGTAAGAACTATCATGGTGGGAAAGGCCAAATGGAAGCCAACAGAGCTACCTCTACCTAGAAAAATAGTAAATCAAAAACAGTATCACACCCCTGGAAGGATTGTGGAGATTAGTGCCACCATCAAGGACTTGAAGGATGAGGGGGTGGTAATTCCCACCACATCCCCACTCAACTCTCCCATCTGGTCTGTGCAGAAGAGAGATGGATCTTGGAGAAAGACAGTGGATTACCATAAGCTTAACCAAGTGATGACTCCAATTGCAGCTGCTGTACCAGATGTGGTTTCACTGCTTGAGCATATTAATATATCTCCTGGTATATGGTATGCAGCCATTGACTTGGCAAATGGCTTTTTCTCTATTCCTGTCCATAAGGCCCATCAGAAGCAATTTGCCTTCAGCTAGTGAGGCCAGCAATATACCTTTACTGTCCTACCTCAGGGGTGTATCAGCTCACTGGCTTTGTGTCATAATCTTATTCGGAGAGACCCTGATCACTTTTCCCTTCCGGAAGATATCACACTGGTCCATTATATTGATGACATTGTGCTGACTGGATCCAATGAGCAAAAAGTAGCAAATACACTGGACTTATTGGTGAGACATTTGCATGCCAGGGGATGGGAAATAAATCCAACTAAAATTTCGGGACCTTCTACCTCAGTAAAATTTCTAGGGATCCAGTCGTGTGGGTCTTGTTGAGATATTCCTTCTAAGGTGAAGGATAAGTTGCTGCATTTGGCCCCTCCTACAACCAAGAAAGAGGCACAACACCTAGTGGGTCTATTTGGATTCTGGAGGCAACACATTCCTCATTTGAGTATGTTCCTCCAGCCCATTTATCGAGTGACTGAAAGGCTGCCAGTTTTGAGTGGGGTCCAGAACAGGTGAAGGCTCTGCAACAGGTCCAGGCTGCTGTGCAAGCTGCTCTGCCACTTGGGCCATATGACCCAGCAGATGCAATGGTGCTTGAGGTGTCAGTGGCAGATAGGGATGCTGTTTGGAGCCTTTGGCAGGCCCCCATAGTGAATCACAGTGGAGGGCTCTAGGATTTTGGAGCAAGGCCCTGCCATCTTCTTCAAAGATAACTACTCTCCCTTTTGAGAGATAGCTCTTGACTGGGCTTTGGTGGAAACTGAACGTTTGACTATGGAACGTTGCACCATGCAACCTGAACTGACTACCATGAACTGGGTGCTTTCTGACCCATCTAACTATAAAGTGGGTTGTGCACAGCAGCATTCCATTAACAAATGGAAGTGGTATATACATGATCAGGCTCGAGCAGGTCCAGAAGGCACAAGTTACATGAGGAAGTGGCTCAAATGCCCACGGTCTCCACTCCCGCCACCCCAACTTCTCTCCCGCAACCTACACTGATGGCCTCATGGGAGTTCCCTAGGATCAACTGGCAGAGGAAGAAAAGACTAGGGCCTAGTTCACAGATGGTTCTGCATGATATGCAGGCACCACCCAAAAGTGGACAGCTGCAGCACTACAGTCCCTTTCTAGGACATCCCTGAAGGACAGCAGTGAAAGGAAATCTTCCCAGTGGGCAGAACTTCGAGCAGTGCACCTGGTCGTGCACTTTGCATGGAAGGAGAAATGGCCAGATATGTGATTTTACATTGATTCATGGGCTGTAGCCAATGGACTGGCTGGATGGTCAAGGACTTGAAAGAACCATGATTGGCAAATTGGTGACCAAGAAATTTAGGGAAGAGGTATGTGGATGGGCCTCTCTTGAGTGGTCAAAGCTAAATATATTTGTATCCCATATGAGTGCTCACCAATGAGTGACCTCAGCAAAGAAGCAGTTTAATAATCAAGTGGATAGGATGACCCGTTCTGTGGACACCACATAGCCTCTTTCCCCAAGCACCAATGTCATCATCCAATGGGCCTATGAACAAAGCAGCCTTGGTAGCAGGAATGGAGGTTCCACATGGGCTCAGCAAGATGGACTTCCACTCACCAAGGCTGACCTGGCTAAGGCCACTGCTGAGTGCCCAATTTGCCAGCAGCAGAGACCAAGACTGAGCCCTTGATGCGGCACCATCAGTCAGCTATCTGGTGGCAGGCTGATTATATTGGACCTCTTCCATCATAGAAAAGGCAGAGGTTTGTCCTCACTGGAATAGGCACTTACTGAATATGGGTTTGCCTATCCTGCATGCAATGCTTCTGCCAAGACTACCATCTGTGGACTCACAGAATGCCTTATCCACTGTCATGGTATTCCACACAGCATTACCTCTGACTTTATGGCTAAAGAAGGGTGGAAGTGGGCACATGCTCATGGAATTCACTGTTCTTACCATGTTCCCCATCATCCTGAAGCAGCTGGATAGAAGAGCCTTTTGAAGTCACAATCACAATGCCAGCTAGATGACAACACTTTGCAGGACTGGGGCAAAGTTCTCCAGAAGGCTGTGTATGTTCTGAATCAGGGTCCAATATATGGTACTGTTTCTCCCATAGCCAGGATTCACAGGTCCAGGAATCAAGGGGTGGAAGTGAAAATGGTACCACCATCACCCCTAGTGATCCACTGGCAACAGTTTTGCTTCCTGTTCCCACAACATTACATTCTGCTGGCCTAGAGGTCTTAGTTTCAGAGGGAAGAACACTGCGACCTGGAGACATAACAACGATTCCATTAAACTGGAAGTTAAGATTGCCACCTGGACACTTTGGGCTCCTCCTATCTTTAAGTCAATAAGCTAAGAAGGGAGTTACAGTGTTGGCTAGGATGACTGACCTGGACTATCAAGATGAAATCAGTCTACTACTCCACAGTGGAGGTAAGGAAGAGTATGCATGGAATACAGGAGATCCATTAGGACAACTATTAGTATTACCATGCCCTGTGATTAAGGTCAATGGGAAACTACAACAGCCCAACCTAGGCAGGACTACAAATGACCCAGACTCTTCAGGAACAAACTTTGGGTCACTCCACCAGGAAAAAAATCCATGACCTACTGAGGCACTTGCTGAAGGCAAAGGGAATACAGAATAGGTAGTAGAAGAAGGTAGTCATCAATACCAGCTACGATCATGTGACCAGCTGCAGAAATGAGGACTGTAACTGTCATGAGTATTTCCTTCTGCTTTTGTTAAAAACATGTTTGTGCATGTATAGACTTGTACTAAGAAAATATCTTCATTTTATTTCCTTTTCCTTTATCATGTGACATAAGATTTACAGACTTCACATCAGCATTTAAGTATTGCTAACTTTATGTACCAGTATTTGGGTTGGGAATTGATGCATTTCTGGCTGTATGAAGGATAGCTGTATCATGTTAGGTGTAACTATGACCCATTATTGTCTTTATATGAAGATTATGTAGGATCTCAGGAGATGTGTATAGGTTCAAGTTGACAAGGGGTAGATTGGCGATGGTTAATACTGAAAGCCAACTTGATTGGATTGAGGGATACAAAATATTAATCCTGGATATGCCTTTGTGGGTGGCGCCAAAAGAGATTAACATTTGAGTCACTGGGCTGAGGAAGGCAGATCCACCCTTAATCTGGTGGGCACAATCTAATCAGCTTCCAGTGAATATAAAGCAGGCAGAAAAAATATAAAAAGAAGAGATGGGCCTAGGCTCCCAGCCTACATCTTTCTCCCATGCTGGATGCCTCCTGCCCTTGAACATCAGACTCCAAGTTCTTTAGTTTTGGGACTTGTTCTGGCTCTCCTTGCTCCTCAGCTTGCAGACAGCCTATTGTGGGACCTTGTGATTGTGCAAGTTAACACTTAACAAACTCCCCTATATATATATACCACATACATGTCCTATATATGTATAACATACAATATATATTATATATATAATATCCTATACATAGGATACACGTTCATCCTATATATAGGATAAACATTCATCCTATATATAGAATAAAAATTATATATATATATATATAAATCCTATTAGTTCTGTCCCTCTAAGAGAACTCTGACTGATACAGATGGTGACACAGGTTCGACCCAGGGGAAGGAGACAGGGAAGAAAGGCAGGCTGGGTGGATATGTGTTAGGCCGCAGTGCCAGTCTAAGGAAAATCTGATGAAACTGTCCGTCAGATGACTCAACGTCTCCCAGGAATGAGCCTGCTTTAATGTCCCTGTTGTGCTCAGTCACTGACTGGGTCAGAATCTGGGAAGCATAGCCTTGGAACAAACATGGTGATGGATTTCAGAGAGCAGCAGCTGGAGCCATCAGTCAGTTACTGTTTGTGGGCAGAGATCTGAGAGGAGCATTCTCATGGTCACCTGTGGCAACTTTGTAATGTGTCAACTCAAGCTAGTCTAAAGTATGTTTCTCAAGATTCCCTTACCCACAATTCTAGTTAGGTGAGACACAAGAGTTTTTTTCATGCAAGATTTGGAGAGCAGGATGTGAAGGCTATCTGGCTGCGACGTCTGTCACCCTACTAATCACCAGGGTTGATTCAGCAGATGTAGTTGGCTAGATTGGTATCACCTTCCTCCCTCACTGCTCTATGTGCATCCCTCCCAAAGCTGTGTGCTTGGTCAAAGAGGACAACCCTCCCTGATAAAGGAGGACCACTCTTTGGTCAAGAATATACGAGTAGCTGTGCTTCCCTCACAGAATCCCCAAGCAAGCTCTCAAGATTTTGGATAGCAGAAGAGAGGCAGCAGCCATTTTATTTTTACACTGAAGACAAGCAGGCGCTTTTATAGATCATATACAATGTCACTATCTACTGCTTCACACCACTGTCATGGGGCGGGAACCAGGACTACAACTGACCCTCATTCCCTTAGATCTTCCTGCAGGCTCTCTAACTCCTAGGTTAGGTGAATGTGTAGCTCTAAGAAAAAAGGTTATCAACTTCTTCTGCGGGACATTCGTCACAAGATTGGAGGCAGTGAGCATGGATGATTCCAGTTCATCTTCATGGGTTCCAGCCTGTGCTCATAGGTTCCAGATTGTTCTTGCTCTCCACCACTTTACATAAATCTTCACTTTCAACTTCCTGCCTGCCCTATGGACTTCAAGCTCATCTGTTTACGTCAGATGTGAAAACTATAGTCTTACAGAATTTATTTAACCAACTTCTACTTGGGAAAGGTAGAATCCCTGTAGTAAATCCCTTACTATACACCCCTGGTCTCCCTCAATGCTCTCTGCTTTTCTGAGGAATCTTCCACTGACAGCAGATGAGCTGGAAGTCCAGGAGGGATGTTACCGGGAAAAAATGTGGAACTGGGAGTTAAGGGTTGCTGTTTCAAGAAAGAGTTTCTGTAACTGTCAGAAAATTTAGAGACATGTTGGTAACCAACATTTTAAAAGTTAAGAAACAAAGGAGGTAAGTATCAATTCCAGGAAAACAAAATAACGCCTAAAAAAACGTAAGCATTAGGACATGATATGATTCAGGCATAAAAACACTTATGTGATCATAATAATGAAAACATGCATAATGATTTCAGCAAATACCACAAAAACCTACACTAGTAAGACGAAGATAAGCAAAGCAGATGAGAGAAGGAATGGGATTAGAGAGCTAAATCCTGATGTGTTATAGCAGATATGATTAGATCACAGCTTTAAATATAGATATGTACACTTTATTTAGAATTGTACACATCTAATACAGGTATCTACGTACATGCATTTAGAAATATGAAAGTAAATATTTCTACAGTTTTTTAACAAAAAATGGCTAACAGAGCTAACAGGATTGCTCCCAAGGAGTGAGGCAAGAGTGTGGGGCAGGGTGAGAAGTATGATTGTTGCAAGTGCTACTGCAAGTATTTCACGCTATTTTTTTTTAAGAGATGGGGTCTTGCTAGGTTGTCCAAGCTGGCCTTGAACTCCAAGGCTCAAACAATCCTTCTGCCTCACCTCCCAAGTAGCTGGTACTATAAGCACATGCCATCATACCCAGCTCTTTCACACTTTCAACCAGCATACATATTTTACTGTAGTAAAAAGAAGCATTAAATTATGAAAATTCAAAGTTAGTATAATTGAAAATAAAAAAACTATGACTTAGTGAGTTAGCAAAACAAAAAAGAAAGGCAGAAACTGAACAATATCAAGTCTAAACTACTTAGAGTTCAAAAACAAGCACTCAATGCTGAGGTGCATATTCACAGGTGATAAAACTATAAGGACAATTAAGAAAGTTATCATAAAAAGGTAGGATCATAGTTTTCCCTAAAGGGTAGGGGAAGGTTTGTGACAGGAACTGAGATACTCATAATGTTCTATTTCTTATACCAAACAGATATGTGTCTGTGTGTGTGTGTGTGTGTGTGTGTACATGTGTGCATGCATGCACGTGTGTTTTATGGACTTTGGAGAGCAGGGAAACACTAAGGATACAACAGAAACTCCAGAGCACAGTTGTGGAGTTCCTCATGCTATCCACGAGATTTAGTTTTTACCAAGTCCTTCATACTCCAGGTAACATCACGATTTGCTGCTATGTGAGCTCTAAAATAAATAAACATATTGAAATGTATCTTTTATCTTAGAACAAAAATGAAACAGAATTGTATGTATGGCAGGTATGAGAAAATCTTATCAAATACATAGAAATTTAGACTGATCACATGTATGAGTAATTTTTAAGGTATAGCAAATTAAAAAGTACACACTATCATTCTATTACCATAATTTTAAAAATGTTTTACTATGCTGAGATTACAGGCATGAGTCACTGCACCCAGCCCTATCACCATAAATTTTAACAGTAAATAAGTATTGAAAACAAAGAAAGGTTAAAACTAGCCTTTAAGTAAACATGTCAGAAATGTATCTAAGAAAACAGGCTATTTGATATCATGCCACTGGATTATAACCCACTGAGAAACAGGTGGGGGAATCATAAATTTAAAATGCCAAAAAGTCACTATAAAACACTTTTTATATAAGTCATTTAACTATTAAGTAAACAATTGCTTATTTAAAAATCCAGATAAAGGCGAGACACAATGGCTCACACCTATAATCCCATGTATTTGGGAGACCAAGGCAGGCGGATCCTGGAGTCCAGGAGTTTCAGAACAGCCTGGCCAATATGGCAAAACCTTCTCTCTACAAAAAACACAAAAATTAGCAGGGCATGGTAGCATGCCAGTAGTCTCAGCTACTCAGGAGGCTGCAGCGGGAGGATCGATTGAACCTAGAAGGTCTAGGTCCCAGTGAACCATGATTGCGCTACTGTACTCGAGCATGGGCGACAGAGCAAGACCCCGTCTCAAAAAACAAAAAATTCCAGTTGAAGCAGAAAGATACATGAAGACCAAGTTACCTTTTAAACAACTGACAACAATGAAGCCTTAAAAAGGCCATTTTACAAGTGGGCCTGGTGGTTCACGCCAGTAATCTCAACATTTTGGGAGGTAGAAGGGGAAGGATAGCTTGAGGCCAGGAGTTCCAGACCAGCCTGGGCAACATAGTGAGACCCTATCTCTACAAAATAAAAATAAAAGTAAATAAATAAAAGGTCATTTCAGAATCAAGCTGCTTTCAAAAGGACTACTAAAAAGCTAACTAAGGTAGGGCATGGTGGTTCATGCCTATAATTCTTGCACTTTGGGAGGCTAAGGTGGGTGGATCGCCTGAGGTCAGGAGTTCGAGACCAGCCTGGGCAACATGGCAAAACCCTGTCTCTACTAAAAATACAAAAATTAGCCAGGCATGGTGGTGCACACCTGTAATCCCAGCTACTCGGGAGACTGAGGCAGTAGAATCGCTTGAACCCAGGAGACAGAGGTTGCAGAGAGCTGAGATCGTGCCACTGCACTCCAGCCTGGATGACAGAGTGAGACTCCGTCTCAAAGAAAAAAAAGTTAAGGCAGCCAGGCGCAATGGCTCATGCCTGTAATCCAGCACTTTGGGAGGCTGAAGCAGGACGATCATTTGAGGTCAGGAGTTCGAGACCAGCCTAACATGATAAAACCCTGTCTCTACTAAACATAGTAAAAATTAGCTGGGTGTGGTGGTGAACACCTGTAATCTCAGCTACTCAAGAGGCTGAGACAGGAGAATTGCTTTAACCTGGGAGGCCGAGGTTGCAGTGAGCAGAGATCGCACCACTGCACTCCAGCCTGGGTGACAGAGTAAGACTCTGTCTCAAAAAAACAAACAAACAACAACAACAACAACAACAACAAAACCTAACTAAGGCAAAACCTATAAGAAGCAGGCAACAAATTCAACAGATACTTTTGATCAAGAGACATCACTTTCTAGAGAGAAAAATAGGTCACATGCAAAGCATCAGAAATCAAAAGTGGCATTGTATTTCTCAACATTTACAACGAAAATAATGAGGCAATGGAAAATGTGTTTAAAATTCTAAGGAAAATTATTTTCAAACTAGAATTCCACAGCTAAGTGATTCTTACTGCAAGGTTGTCACAATCCTGTGTAGGTAATGAATCAGATGCAGAATTCTGACTTCAATATAATCTAAATATGCTTTGTGGAAATGTGGAATTCTGAAAGAGATTGAGAAGAAAAGTAGTGTGAATTATATACGAGTGGATTAAAGGGACATCATTAAGGCTGACTCCATTCAAGTTTTCTTGCTTTATGATTTTGCCTTTTCTATGAGATAATAATAAATAACAATTAACATTTTGGAAGTACTTATTCTTTGGCAGGCACAGTTGTAAGAACTATAGATGTACTGATTTTTTTCCAGCCTTGCAATAGCTCTATGAGGTACACCTTTTTTGTTTGTTTGTTTGAAAGAGAGTCTCGCTCTGTCGCCAAGCTGGAGTTCTGTGGCTTGATCTTGGCTCACTGCAACCTCCGCCTCCCAGATTCAAGCAATTCTCCTGCCTTAGCCTCCCGAATAGCCGAGTAGCTGGGACTACCAGCATACACCACCACATCCAGCTAATTTTTGTATTTTTTAGTAGAGATGGGGTTTCACCATGTTGGCCAGGATGGTCTCAACCTCTTGACCTCCGGATCCGCCTGCCACAACCTCCCAAAGTACAGGCATGAGCCACCGCACCCAGCCAAGGGACATTCTTTTAATCTTCATTTTAGATACTAGATATCTGAGGCTAACATTCCAAGGTTCATGGTTAAATGGCAGAGCAAGAATTCAAACCCCAGCAGATAACTCCAAAGCCCATGCTCTTGGAGCTTTAACAACCCAAAGAAATAAATAGTTAGAGGTAATGAAAACTCTTAATTTCATGAGATTATATAGGAAAGCAAACTTTCGAATGCTTTTGTTTTGGTGGGGGGGCGGGGGGCAGTTTTTTTTTTTTTTTTTGAGATGCAGTTTTGCTCTTCATGCCCAGGCTGGAGTGCAATGGTACTTGAGCCAATGATCTTGGCTCACCACAACCTCTGCCTTCCGGGTTCAAGTGATTCTCCTGCCTCAGTCTCCTGAGTAGTTAGGATTACAAGCCTGTGCCACCACACCTGGCTAATTTTGTATTGTTAATAGAGACGGGGTTTTTCCATGTTGGTCAGGCTGATCTTGAACCCCTGACCTCAGGTGATCCACCCACCTTGGCCTCCCAAAGTTCTAGGATTACAAGCATGGGCCACCGTGCCTAGTCTATTATATGCTTTTAAGACCTATAAAAACATAACAATTTTAATGGCTTTGCTCCTTTCAGCTACCATTCACTGAGCTGCTACTATGTTCCAGGCACTTAAAACATTTATTGCAATCATCCCAACATCATATCTCTAATTTATAGCTAATTTATAAGTAACTTAAGTTCATAGAGAGGTTATACAATCTGCCCATGGGTCACCTAGCTAGGGACCTAGCCAGCCAGGATTTGAAAGTAATTATCCTGCAAAATCCTGAACATCACCAAAGCAATAACCTTAAAGTACGTACGCCTAGAATAAAAATAAAAGAACATATTCTAAGATGAGTACAAGTCAATAAATATCGACAACTCAAAAAGCCTTAATTCTATATATGCTATAAAGAGATGTGGAACTTTGAAGGGGATTGAGAAGGAAGAAACTAATTCAACTGGGTGAAAGTCTCATAATACTTATTGTTTTATTATTAGTTAATATGCATAGAAATAATGCATGACAATGGGAACAAATAAAGTTCTTAGTACAGATCTAGGTAGAGGTAAAACTTCAATATACACCTCCAGTTAGATTAAACAAACAGCTAAAGTAACTCCCCAACCCAATGACCCACAAACTCTTTGCTTGTAAGATCTATGACTTCCATTGGTCCTGTAATTCACATATAACAGATTTTACTTATAGAAGTATAAAAATTAGCCAAAAACCCACCTCATAATTTACTTTCAGAAGTGTTTAGCTAAATCTAGAACACCTGTCTAACAAGGGTTAAGGTGAAATTTTACAAAATGAATATTTTGGAGTCAGAAGTAACAAATTTTATTTTACATAAATGTTTAAAATACTGAACTAACTCTATTAGTTACGGCTTAGATATCATGAAGTTTGACTTCATCTTGATGTGAATTACCATCATTTTGAGAAAAATGTTAACTTGTTTCCAAAAACTATAATCATTGATAACTGAGAAGAAAAAGCAAAGACGTTTTTTGTTCTATTCACAAGTACCAACAAACAGCCCAGCGTGGAAATGGCAGTATGCCAGGTTGCCCTGTAAAGAATTAGGCTTCGTGGCAATCAAGAAATTCAGACATCTTAGGCCCTTAGAAAACTAACATGTTAAGGACTTGGTGCTTTCACTTCCCCTTCTAGAAGGCATATGCAAGATACGCCTTGATTAGATGACAATCTTTTCCATATTCTGAATTCAACAAGAGAATAAGACAACTAATAAGAAGCAAACTGAGGAGTAAGCATCATTGTCTACTGGATCTAGTGACTAAAATTTAATAAATGGTCCCAGATATACAGCAATATTATCCTAAATAACCAGAAGAAACAATAATTAAAAGATTTGTACAACAATTATGAAATGTAAACGTGTATTTGAATTTTGATCAAGAAACTCAGAGTGAAATTCAGAGAACAAATCTGAAATTATATCTTTAGAAAAGATAGTCAAAATGGTAAAAACCCAGTTTCAGATATGTATATTTATTCCTTTATTAACTTCTACATAGAAAGTTAAAAACAAACAAACAAAAAAAAAAGTTGAATAATTCCAATAAACCTTAGGGGACACTGTGGACCATAACATCCATTTTACCAAATTTAAACCTGAAGTTCCCTATTACCTGGTAAATAATTTTTTGTTTTGATGTTGTATGAATCTCAATGAAGGCTGAGACTGCCAACACACTAGACAACATTTCACAAGTTTGCTGCCTGTATCTAACGTGATACTCAGCAGCATAAGAGTAAAAGTAAATGAAGTGAAACAGAATCAAAAATTAAAAATTATTCTAAGCGTCCATAAATATACTTCCTGAACATTCCTTGATTACCCAGGGTCAGTTGAAAAACTTGACTAACTCAAAACAATATTATCAAGAAGCCAACGTACTTAAGATTCTGAATTCCAAGTGAAATACAGGACATTTATGATATTTTCAGATGTATAATCTAGCCAAGATATACTTTACTTTATAAATAAAATAGATTTTAAAGGGCAAACGTCAATATTTAAATCAATCCTTCTTCACATATATCTTCGACAAAATTTCTCACCTTCAATACTTTCTAATTTCATTTCTTCATTTTTTTATTGTATATAAATACACAAGACTTTTCTCTACTCTTTGATGTGCCAATAACACTAGTGCAACATACAGCCATGACAACTTATCCTATAAACAGAATCCCTCACAAATTGAAAAATGTAAGAACCAACAAATGTTTCACTACACTCAGAAAACACAGAGTCTTTATTCCAAGAGGAACTTTCAGTAAAAAAATGATGTGTGAACAGCAGACACTGATGTTCACACAAGCATACTGCAGACAACCCAGCAGGCGGTTTTCTGTTTTTTTTGGATTATGCTCTGGAGGTGCTGGCACAATGGAATTTCAATACCATAACTGCTTATTTCTCTGTATATCTTTAAAATAACAGGTAAAGAAAAAATTAACTAAAAAAAAAAAAAAAAAAACAAAGTGTTTTTAATTCTTCTTTTCAAACGATATAATTTATAACCATTACACAAATAGAGAAGCAGCACAAAAGAGGGGAAAAAAAGAAATAAAGTAACGTTCCAAAGGTTCAGTTTACAAGGACCTCACACAAAGTTTTTTTTTCTCTGCAACTCTTACTAGAAACAGTATTATTTGCTAAAAATGCACTAGCTGCCAAGAGCTATGGTCCATCTAAAGCAAAATGCTTAAGATGGAAACAGTGTTAATACAAAAAAAGAGGCAGGATTCAGTATACAAATTTCTGTAAAATCTATTAAAAAATAAGATGAAGTTTTGATTTTCATACATTATTTTGACTAAAAAACAATTCTAATTATAGATAAAATACTAAATACATAGTACTGTATTAAAACAATAAGTAATCAAATTTCAAACCTTCTAATTAATCGTTTTTTTGTAAGTTATTGGGAATTCAACACTAGTCTTGGTTCACATGATAGAACAATGGGAAAATTTTCCGAATGGTTGAACACTAACCCTGACAAGTGTGGAGAGCCAACTACAATACATTATATGGTAGCATAACCTGCCACCCACGTTGCTGAGAGAACAGCTTTCAAACACATGCACTGAGCTGTAAAACCGCAAAATCCCTTATTACACATTGTCTTTCTTACTTTAGGTGAAATATACTATCACTTCTTTCCATTATAAATCTTTTTTTATTACTATTTTTGAAGCCCTTTTACAACTTGATTGTTGTTTTCTGACAAAGTAAAAGATGCCTTTTACAAAAAGAAAATGCAACAGGAAAGTTATCACCCTCCTACAGTATTACAAATGAAGGCTGATATCTGCTGCACAATTTCCCATAGATTAACTGGAGGATCTATATTACCTAAAATGAGTTTCCAGATAAAATTCTTTTTTTTTCCTTTGAAAACCAAACCCTTATACTAGAGTTCACCAAGTTTCTTAAAGCATTTGAAAATATTTGCTTTCCTTAATAAAAGTTGATATGTTGCTTTGGGAAGTTCTTTAATACATAATTTTGATCATTACCAAAAAAAAAAAAAAAGAGAAAAACAAATTGTCAAAATTTGTTAGAAAATAAATATTCTTTCTATGTTTCTTCCCAACATTTTCCCCTTTCCTCCTGCACCAGCACAAATACAAACCTATGTTTAAAAAAAAAAAAAAAAAAAAAAAAAAAAGATTCAAGGAGATAAAGTTGCCCTTGACAGTATTTGCCTTATATTGATAATACACGTAAATGAAGAAAGACTGCAGAATGGCAGGTACACATCATACTCATTATAGCAATGTGTTTGACAAAAAATACATTCTTACCTTTCAGAAAAGAGCTCACTGCAACAATGACTATCAAATCTAACAAAAGGGCTTGCGATACAGAACAAGAAGCGTAAAAAAATGAAAAATTTAAAGACAGTACTTTTTAGAGATTCAAGGAAGTTAAAATCATTTCAAAACATGTGTGTTTCTCTCTAACATTTTGCCTGATTAATTTCCCTCCAAAATTCTCCTTCCTATCTTTTGCATTTTCTTCCCCCCAACTCCCACCCACCATGACCCACCTCCACCCACAGTCTGCTAACTGAATCATAGCATTCCAGGACAGTTACAGGACATAACAGTTTCTTCTGGGGTTTTCATTCGCAATGTTGTTTGCAAAGAGAATTTTATTTGTAAGTGTTCTATTATACTGACAGGGTCAATTAGTCTTGTGAACTATCAGTCTTTCTGCCTGATAGCTTGGTGGATCATTCAAGTGGGTACTGTTCATAACCTATAACTGAACGCAGTCAATTAACCTCAGAAACATGACAATAGTGGCTATCTAATGGGCTTTTTAGTTTATCTTAATAACACACTATAATTATATTACACTATAATAATATAATTTCCCCAAAATTGGTGGTATATTATTTAATATAAATTACATTTTCCCCAAATTGAACTGATTTGTAAATTATGCTACATAAGTTACACAGAGTAATTTTCATTTTATAGAAGTTCACCATAAACATTTTGGAGTTTTTATAAAAACAATAATCAGTTATTATGCTGATTATTTATATGCTTATATGTTTATATAACTAAATAAAAGTATAAGATTTCTCCCAAGATGCAGAAAGCACTAATACTCTCCAAAAGCCAATGTAAAAATAAATTTGCATTTTACTTCAAATATTCAAAAAGGGCTTAAAGTTGTAAAATATTATTTATCTTTTAAAAAACACACCCAAAAAGAGAATTTGCATTAACTGAGTGTTTACTACGTAACCAGGTAATGTGAATAAGTACTTTGCAAACTTTATCCTACTAATTCTTTCAGGAATTCAATAAGACAGACATTGTTCACCTATTCTATGTATGTTCACCTATTCTATGTATGCTCACCTATTCTATGTATGTTCACCTATTCTATGTATGTTCACCTATTCTATGTATGTTCACCTATTCTATGAAACTGAGGCTTCAAAAGAGCCAAATATATCTCCAAGATTCACACAGCTAGTAAGTGGCAAAACTAAGATCTGAAACCAGATCTGTCTACTTAGCCAAACTGTGGTCTTTCAACATTACTTGGCCTAAAAAAAATATGAGAAAATTCCTTGGTCATCTCCCCATGTCATCTTATAAAACTGGATCACAGAATACTGCCAAGTTCGAAAGCCATTCTACAAAAGAATATCCAAGCGTTAATGATCAACAACTTGAAGGAGATTAATGAAGGAGTAAAAGATTACTAAGAGAGTAAAAGATTACTAAGATACAATACTCCAGTTTTTTTAATATCACTTCTAACCCAAATGCAGTCTCACATATATGAATGCATATATGATCTTCTACACACATGCTTGTACCCACAAGTACCTGCTCACATACACACATACTCATCTAAACTGTCACCCACCAATACTCCTGATTTCCTAGGCTAAAGTACTGTCTGTCCATTATGCCAGCCCACAAAAAAGTAAAAAGCCATCTTAATGCCATGGGTATCAAGGTATCAATTTATTTGCAAAGGAGAATTTTAACATAAGTTGAATAACTTTTTCATACTGTAATTTAAAAAAAAAACTATCTGACCTAATGAGCCAACTTAACATATGTTCTAGCAAAAATTATATTATGATTATCTATGCTTTTGCTTTATAAATTTTCAAACATAACTAATTTGTTCAATTATTGGGCCAAACTGCCCTAAAAGCAAATGCCTGTTACAGGAGCGCACCCTGAGCACTCCTAAATATCCATTACTACTCTGAAATCCTCAGCCTTCACATTAGCTACAGTGACTTTCAGGGCTTCATTCACTGCTTAATGGAAAAGTTTGCAAAAATATTTGTGTAATTAAGATAGACAGCGCTTTCTTGAAAATATTGGCTTGGCTAAAAGTCATGGCAGTTAAGACGTATATAAATAACTTTTAAAATGCCCATTTATACCCCCTACTCTAAAAATTTGTTCCTGTAAATATTGTATTTCTTTTTAAAAATACATCCTGCAGAGAAGGGCTAAGAAGTAAAATTCAAAGTCATCTATATTATAAAGTCAGCTTTGTTTACTTTTTAAAATATATCAAAATAAATTCCATAAGCACAAAAAATTTCAAGAACGGAGAACAAAATCAAAGGAAGTATCCATGTTAGTAAAATTATTACCTTAGAAAATATCTGATATTTTGACACAATGGATGAAGATGTGCTCCAGTATGTGAAGTTATTAGCTAAATACTAGGAAGCTTAAAATTGCTAAACTCTTGCTTTACATATGCCACAAAAAATAATGCCACTGATGCTGTAGTTTCAAAGGATTAAATCTGTATATCTACTCCAATGCCAAGGGAAATTTCATTAAAATAATTTTTTTAAAAAAACCTAAACAACCTACATAGGTTGTTCTCTCTGTCCAGTTGCAACAGAGAAAACGCTGACATTGAAATGCCAAATATCAACATTAAAAAAACACTTCATGCTTAGATCTGATAATAAGGAATTGAATCCAAGACTACCTATCCATCCTTTATAACTTGAGCATGTCTTAATATACATAAGACACATTTATCTAGCACTTTCCAACCGTGTACAGTCATGTACGAGTAAGGATAAAGCAAGTAGCCATCACAAAGCTAATGGAGAAAAGTACTATGGAAGGGCATAGACTTATATTGACTACAAATCTATATATATTAGGTTCATGGTAGATGTTTTTACACAGCTTATCTAATTTTCACAACCACCCTAACAAGACAGGCATTGTAATTTTCATTTTTTAAAGTAAATAAACAGAGGCTCAGAAAAAACAGAGAAACTGTACTCTCTCTCAAAGAAATGATAATACCAAGATTCCAACTCTGATCTGACAGACAACAAACCCCATGATTAAAGCAGCATGTGTCAAAGACAATCTAGAAACATGTTCCTTTATTTGGCTTAGGTCTCACCCTTCTGTCCTACTCTGAAAACAATATTTAAAACCCAGATTGCAGGTTATGAAACAGACTGGGTTTTTCCGTCTGTAAGCCAAGGTCAGAGAACTCTGCGTTCAATGGCAAGTACAATATGACTCTGGGGGACTATCAGCAAGTTTCAAATGACTATAACTTCAGGTTAAATGGAGTTCAGTGAGTCATGATAATTCCATGCTACTGATAATCCTGAATCTGGTTAACAGAAAAGTTTCAAATTTGAATTCCATATCTGACTTAGACAATTCCCTCTCAACACAAGGCAACTCTTCATTCAAAATAAGTTTCTTAAAGTCAGGAACACTTCTCAATGCCTTTCATTAAATTTCCTCAGAGAAATGATAAAATTTTTAAATTGATAAAGCTATTGTTCAACTAGATTTTACAAACTGGCTGACAACTCTGACTCAACTTTTACCCTTATGTTACCTTAAACGTGTAGTGGCTACCTAAATACTAAGGTAGAACAGTGAAGGCAGAAAGAGATTTCTTCTCATTCCTCAGTCTCTCTTTATCCCCTAAAGTACCTTCCTTATCATACTTAGCCAGAGCTCATACCTTTGGGCTATGATAACAGGCAAATTAGTATTGCCCTATATTCCCCAAAGCTATATTACATTCCCTTTGGTCATTATTATCTTCTCTAAGATCACATGCTGATAACAGAAAGTAGGCTGCTAGAGTAGAATCAATTTTAGAACTAATCTGCCTTGGACTCTTTTCCTCAGTAAAGCTAACACAGATGCCCCTCCACTATCTTTAAAATAAATATCAAAGGCCACTGCAGAAATAAATTGTACAAATATTAACTGAGCACCTATGTGGTAGGTACTCAGCCACACGGGTGATCAAGACAGATAATGTCCTTGTTCTAATGAAAGCCATCAAACATTTGTGGGCCCTGAAAAGAAATATGCCATAAAATGACAAAACAAATGACTGAGGGCCAAGATTAGGGTATAGAAATATACACAATTGTTACCATATGGGTCACAAATTTGGTTCTAAGCTTCAACACGAAGCGGGTATCAGTCAACACGAAGTGGGTATCAGTACTGGTTCTGACACAGCATAGAGATTCTTCTACTTACAGATTCATTTCCAAAGGGTCATCATTAAGTACTTAATCACATGTGTCAATTTCTAACTATAGAAGCAACTACTAATACCATCTATTGGTAGTTGACAGAGCTGACATATTTCTCCCCAACCTCCCTCAATATAGGTCATGGATACTAAGAAGAAATTCTATGAAAACAATTTTATAAAACAATGCTGCCAAAGAGTCATATTCAAAATTGCTAAAGAACATGTTCTTCAAGCAGCTCCAGTTTTAAAAAAAAAAAAAGGAAATTCAACCACTGGAGGAATAGTCCAAAGATATAGGAATAATTGAAACTATCAGCCTCTCAGTTATTTCTTATGCAAGTTTTGTGTGTAATACCTCTTTGCTCTAATTTATAAATAGGAAAATAAAACTTTAAGATAAAGTTTTGAAGTTTTAGCAATTATGTCTAAAATAAGTACAGGCATATCCCAGATACATTGTGGGTTTGGTTCCAGACCACAGCAATAAAGTGAGTATCACAATAAAGTGAGTCAGTCATATGATGTTTTGGTTTCTCAGTGCATATATTATGCTTATACTGTAGTCTATTAAGTGTGCAATAGCATGTCTAAAGAACAATGCACATATTCTCACAAAAAAAATTTTACTGCTAAAAATTGCTAACAATGCCTTGATTCTTCAGCAAGTTATAATTTTTTTGGAGGTAGAGGATCTCACTTTAATGATGATGGCTACTGACAGATTAAGGTGGTAGTTACTAAAGGCTGAGGTGGCTAAAGCAATTTCTTAAAATAAGACAACACTGAAGTTTACCTCATTTATTCAATATTCCTTTCATGAAAAATATTCTCTAAGGACTTGCTTTATGAATCTGGGTGCGCCATGGAATACTATGCAGCCACAAAAAAGGATGAGTTTGCGTCCTTTGTAGGGACATGGATGCAGCTGGAAACCATCATTCTTAGCAAACTATCACAAGAACAGAAAACCAAACACCGCATGTTCTCACTCATAGGTGGGAACTGAACAATGACATCACTTGGACTCGGGAAGGGGAACATCACACACCGGGGCCTATCATGGGGGGGGAGGGGGGAGGGATTGCATTGGGGAGTTATACATGATATAAATGACGAATTGATGGGTGCTGATGAGTTGATGGGTGCAGCACACCAACATGGCACAAGTATACATATGTAACAAACCTGCACGTTATGCACATGTACCCTAGAACTTGAAGTATAATAAAAATAAAGAAAGAAAGAAAGAAAAGAAAGAAAGAAAGAAAGAAAGAAAGAAAGAAAGAAAGAAAGAAAGAAAGAAAGAAAGAAAGAAAGAAAGAAAGAAAAATATTCTCTGTAGCATGCAATGCCATTTAACAGCATTTCGCTGACAGAATTTCTTTAAAAATTGGAGTCAGTCTTCTCAAACTGTGCTACTACTGCTTTATCAACTAAGATGATGCAATATTCTAAATTCTTTGTTGTCATTTCAAGAATGCTCACAGCACCTTCACACACTAAAAACTACTTTCTTAGCTCATTCATCAGAAGCAGCTCTTCACCTGTTCAAGTTTTATAATGAGATTGCTGCAATTTGGTCACATCTTCAGACTCCATTTTTGTTTTTTTGAGATAGGGTCTCTCTCTGTAGCCCATGCTGAGGTGCAATGGCATGATTATGGCTCACTGGAACTGCCATTACCCGGGCTTAAGCAATCCTCCCACCTCAGCCTCCCAAGTAGCTGGGACTACAGATGTGCACCACCACACTCAGTTAATTTTTTTGAATTTCTTTTGTAGAGATGGGGGTCTTATTATGTTGCCCAGGCTGGTCTTGAGCTCCTGGGATCAAGAGATTCTCCCACCCCAGCCTCCCAAAATGCTAGGAGTACAGGCGTGAGCCACCACACCTGACCTTCAGGCTCCCTTTCTAACTGTAGTTCTCTTGCTGTTTCCACTACATCTGCAGTTACTCCCTCCAATGAAGCCTTTAGACCCTCGAAGTTATCCATGAGGACTGGAATCAACTTCTTCCAAACTCCTGTTAATGTTCATATTTTGACCTTTTCACATAAATCACAAATATTCTCAGTAACATCTAGAATGGTAAGTTGTTTCCAGAAGATTTCCAATTTGCTTTGCCTAGATCCATCAGATCATTTGCCACTATTTACGGCAGCTAATGCCTTAAGAAATGTATTTCTTACGTAATAAGACTTGGAAGTCAAAATTATTCCTTGCTCCATGGGCTACAGAATACATGTTGTATTATCTCTTTGTACATCTCCATCAAAGCTCTTGGGTGACTATATGCATTGTCAGTGAGCATAGTATTTTGAAATAAATCTTTTTCTCTGAGCAGTAGGTCTTTACAATGGGATTAAAATATTCAGGAAACCATGCTCTAAACAGATGCACTGTCATTCAGGCTTTGTTATTCCATTTAGAGCACACGGGCAGAATAAATTTAGCATAATTCTTAAGGGCCCTAGGATTTTTAGAATAGTGAGGGCTGCCTTCAACTTAAACTCACTAGCTGCATCAGCCCCTAACAAAAGAGCCAGCCTGCACTGTGAAGCTTTCAATCCAGGCATTGACTTCTCCTCTCCAGCTATGGAAGTCTTAGTTGGTATCTTGCAGTAGAAGTCTTTTTGTCTACATTGAAAATGTGTTGCTTAGTGTATCTACCCTCATCAACTATTTTAACCAGGTCTTCTGGGTAACTTGCTACAGCTCCTCCATCAGCACTTGCTGCTTCACCTGGCTCTTTTATGTTATGGAGACAGCTTCTTTCCTGAAATCTCATGAACCAACCTCGGCTAGTTTCAAACTTTTCTTCTGTAGCTTCTTCACCTCTCTCAGCCTTCCTAACATTGAAGATAATTTGGGCCTTACTGTGAATTAGGCTTTGGCTTAAGGGAATGTTGTGGCTGGTTTAATCTTCTATATAGGCTACTCAAACTTTCTCCATATCAGTAATAAGGCTGTAATGCTTTCTTATTATTCATGTGTTCACTAGAGTAGCATGTTTAATTTCCTTCAGAACTCTTCTCTTGTATTCACAACTTCACTGTTTGGAGCAAGAGGCCTAGTTTTTAGCATATCTTGGTTTTCAAAATGCCTTCTGCATTAAGCTTAATTCTTTCTGGCTGTTGAGTTAAAGTGAGAGATGTGAAACTCACTTAAATAGTTAGAGACCATCATCATTAGTTAGAGGACTAAATGAATTATGCCAATTAATTAGGTTATTAATTGGCCTAATTTCAATATTGTTGTGTCTCAGGGATTAGGGAGGCACAATTAGAGAGAAAGAGGTAAGGAAGCAGCCAGTTGGTGGAGTAGTCAGAACACAATATTTATCAATTAAGTTTGCTATATTATATGAGCATGGTTCATGGGGTCCCAAAACAATTACAATAGTATCATTAAGAATCACTGATCACAGATCACTATAAAAATTATAATAATAATGAAAAGGTTTGAAATATTGTGAGAATTACCAAAATGTGATAGAAACAGGAATTGAGCACACACTACTGAAAAAATGGTGCCAACAGACTTCCTTGACACAGGGTTGCCACAAAGCTTCAATCTGTAATAAAATGCAGTATCTGTAAAGTACAATAAGGTGAAAAGCAATAAAATGAGGTAGGCCTGTGTAGTTCTTAGCAGACAATGAAAATGGATGCGGTAATTTTTAAAGAACTATTCATTTTTTTCATGAATCTCAAAGAATTCATGAAAAATTCATGCAGTTAGAGGAATAGGCCAACAGCCACATAGTTATTATTGCATACGGTTATTGTAAAGAGACATTCTATGTAAATTATATATATGGATTGGCCAGATTCAGCATAATTAAGTGAAATGAGAGAAGGAGCCAACAGGACTTTGAAGGATATTATAATTTTCCTGAAAAATTTAATTTAGCCTAAGGACACTATTAAATAATCACAGAGTACCTTTTAGTCAACCTCAGAGGATTTCACATAGTCTGATTACTTAGTTAACTCCTACAAAATTGAAAAACTGTATGTTACAGAAAATAAGATTTTAAGTAATGTTTTTTAAAAAATTGGAGTGAAAAAGAACTGCATGTTCTCACTTATACACAGAATCTAAAGGTGAACTCACAGAAGCAGAGAGTAGGATGATGGTTACCTGGGGCTACGAGTAATGGGGACAGTTGGAAGATGTTGGTCAAAGGACATAAAATTTCAGTGAGGCATAAGAAATAAGTTCAAGTCATCTACTGTGTATCACTGAATATAATTAATAACAATATATTGTATACTTGAAAATTGCTAAGACAGATTTAAGCATTCACACCACAAAAAATGACATATATGTGAGGTATTACCTATGTTAATTAGCTTGATTTAGTCAGTCCACAATGTATACAAATATCAAGACATCATTATGAGCACCATAAATATACACAATTTTCTGTCAATTTTAAAAAGCTAAATTTAAAAATTAGTAAAATAACACTAGCCTAACCAGTTTACAGAGGTGGAATCTACATATTTTCTAATTTCAGTTGTTCTCACAGATAAAATAGATATACTAATACAATAAAATAGTATTTTAGTTGTTACTGGCTCTAAGTTTCATTTATAAACAACTATATTGATTTCTATTATAAAATTAGAGAGGTTTTCCTATTAAAAAAATACTGGGGGCTGGGCACAGTGGCTCATGCCTGTAATTCCAGCACTTTGGGAGGCCGAGATGGGCGAATCACAAGGTCAGGAGATCAAGATCATCCTGGCTAACACGGTGAAAACCCATCTCTACTAAAAATACAAAATATTAGCTGGGTGTGGTGGTGCATGCCTGTAATCCCAGCTACTCGGGAGGCTGAGACAGGAGAATCGCTTGAACCTGGGAGGCAAAGGTAGAAGTGAGCCAAGATCGCACCACTGTACTCCAGCCTGGGCGACAGAGCGAGATTCTGTTTCAAAAAAAAAAAAAAAAAAAAAAATTGGGACACTCATTTATCATAAAAATCTCATTTTTTTTGCAGCATATATACAGTCTCAGGGAAGAAGTAGGAAAAACAGCAGTTGCCAGTGTACTATAAATACAATTATTATTTTAGCTAAGTGTGCCAGGCAAACCCTAAGAAACCGTATCCTGACTGATGAGGAAGAAGATGTAGAGAAGATTATATATTTTCAATATGAGGGACCTGCCATTATGTTTTGTTTATCTGGTGGCAAAGAATGGGAACTTAGGAGATACATAAGAACCAGAACAAAAATTTAATCTTTTCATTATCAAAATTAAGTAACAGAAAATTCACATAGCTACTCAGGAAACATGTTAACTTGGAACAAGATTAAATCTAAAGACTTTATGCTCAACAAAGATTAAAATAGATAGCTAACGTATTATCTGAACAATTTCCCTACTATTGCCTCATACTTATGGTACCACTTAGTCTAAATCTAGATCTTTTCTCATTGTAAGTTCTTTGAAAGCTTCCTCTACATACTGCCTCTGTCCTACTTAATTATCAGAAATCAAGACTAGTTGTAGGCCATCCAATTAGCTAACTATCATTCTTAATTAATTATCTAATTACAAAGTAGGCAACTGATTCTAAAAAAGTGGTGAGATTGCTAAGCTACGGTTTTTGTTTGGTAAGATCAACTGTAATTTCAAATACAAGAGGAAAGATTCCCAAATATCTACAAATCCTTGTATGAAGAACTCTCTTCATTCCTTTATGAAGGAGAAATGGACACAAAAAAGTATCCATTGTCTTTTATTTGCAGTTTCTGCTTCAATATTCTCATTCCTTTATACTGAGTCTTGAGATTCATTGATTCTTCATTTACCACATGTAAAACATGAGGCTGAAAAAAAAAATGAGGTTCCTGAGTAGCTCACCTCTATTAAGATATACTTTATATATATATATATACATACATATATTTTTTTATTATTATACCTTAAGTTCTAGGGTACATGTGCATAACGTGCAGGTTTGTTACATATGTATACTTGCGCCATGTTGGTGTGCTGCACCCATCAACTCGTAAGCACCCATCAATTCATCATTTATATCAGGTATAACTCCCCAATGCAATCCCTCCCCCCTCCCCCCTCCCCATGATAGGCCCCGGTGTGTGATGTTCCCCTTCCCGAGTCCAAGTGATCTCATTGTTCAGTTCCCACCTATGAGTGAGAACATGCGGTGTTTGGTTTTCTCTTCTTGTGATAGTTTGCTAAGAATGATGGTTTCCAGCTGCATCCATGTCCCCTCAAAGGACGCAAACTCATCCTTTTTTATGGCTGCATAGTATTCCATGGTGTATATGTGCCACATTTTCTTAATCCAGTCTGTCACAGATGGACATTTGGGTTGATTCCAAGTCTTTGCTATTGTGAATAGTGCCGCAATAAACATACGTGTGCATGTGTCTTTATACCAGCATGATTTATAATCCTTTGGGTATATACCCAGTAGTGGGATGGCTGGGTCATATGGTACATCTAGTTCTAGATCCTTGAGGAATCGCCATACTGTTTTCCATAATGGTTGAACTAGTTTACAATCCCACCAACAGTGTAAAAGTGTTCCTATTTCTCCACATCCTCTCCAACACCTGTTTCCTGACTTTTTAATGATTGCCATTCTAACTGGTGTGAGATGGTATCTCACGGTGGTTTTGATTTGCATTTCTCTGATGGCCAGTGATGATGAGCATTTTTTCATGTGTCTGTTGGCTGTATGAATGTCTTCTTTTGAGATATGTCTGTTCATATCCTTTGCCCACTTTTTGATGGGGTTGTTTGTTTTTTTCTTGTAAATCTGTTTGAGTTCTTTGTAGATTCTGGATATTAGCCCTTTGTCAGATGAGTAGATTGCAAAAATTTTCTCCCATTCTGTAGGTTGCCTGTTCACTCTGATGGTAGTTTCTTTTGCTGTGCAGAAGCTCTTTAGTTTAATTAGATCGCATTTGTCAACTTTGGCTTTTGCTGCCGTTGCTTTTGGTGTTTTAGACATGAAGTCCTTGCCCATGCCTATGTCCTGAATGGTACTACCTAGGTTTTCTTCTAGGGTTTTTATGGTATTAGGTCTAACATTTAAGTCTCTAATCCATCTTGAATTAATCTTCGTATAAGGAGTAAGGAAAGGATCCAGTTTCAGCTTTCTACTTATGGCTAGCCAATTTTCCCAGCACCATTTATTAAATAGGGAATCCTTTCCCCATTTCTTGTTTCTCTCAGGTTTGTCAAAGATCAGATGGCTGTAGATGTGTGGTATTATTTCTGAGGACTCTGTTCTGTTCCATTGGTCTATAGCTCTGATTTGGTACCAGTACCATGCTGTTTTGGTTACTGTGGCCTTGTAGTATAGTTTGAAGTCAGGTAGCGTGACGCCTCCAGCTTTGTTCTTTTGACTTAGAATTGTCTTGGCAATGCGAGCTCTTTTTTGGTTCCATATGAACTTTAAAGCCGTTTTTTCCAGTTCTGTGAAGAAACTCATTGGTATCTTGATGGGGATGGCATTGAATCTATAAATAACCTTGGGCAGTATGGCCATTTTCACGATATTGATTCTTCCTATCCATGAGCATGGTATGTTCTTCCATTTGTTAGTGTCCTCTTTTATTTCACTGAGCAGTGGTTTGTAGTTCTCCTTGAAGAGGTCCTTCACATCCCTTGTAAGCTGGATTCCTAGGTATTTTATTCTCTTTGAAGCAATTGTGAATGGAAGTTCATTCATGATTTGGCTCTCTGTTTGTCTGTTACTGGTGTATAAGAATGCTTGTGATTTTTGCACATTAATTTTGTATCCTGAGACTTTGCTGAAGTTGCTTATCAGCTTAAGGAGATTTCGGGCTGAGACAATGGGGTTTTCTAAATATACAATCATGTCATCTGCAAACAGGGACAATTTGACTTCTTCTTTTCCTAACGGAATACCCTTGATTTCTTTCTCTTGCTTGACTGCCCTGGCCAGAACTTCCAACACTATGTTGAATAGGAGTGGTGAGAGAGGGCATCCCTGTCTTGTGCCAGGTTTCAAAGGGAATTTTTCCAGTTTGTGCCCATTCAGTATGATATTAGCTCTGGGTTTGTCATAAATAGCTCTTATTATTTTGAGGTACGTTCCATCAATACCGAATTTCTTGAGCGTTTTTAGCATGAAGGGCTGTTGAATTTTGTCAAAAGCCTTTTCTGCATCTATTGAGATAATCATGTGGTTCTTGACTTTGGTTCTGTTTATATGCTGGATTATGTTTATTGATTTGCAAATGTTGAAACAGCCTTGCATCCCAGGGATGAAGCCCACTTGATCATGGTGGATAAGCTTTTTGATGTGCTGCTGAATCCGATTTGCCAGTATTTTATTGAGGATTTTTGCATCGATGTTCATCAGGGATATTGGTCTAAAATTCTCTTTTTTTGTTGTGTCTCTGCCAGGCTTTGGTATCAGGATGATGTTGGCCTCATACAATGAGTTAGGGAGGATTCCCTCTTTTTCTATTGATTGGAATAGTTTCAGAAGGAATGGTACCAGCTCCTCCTTGTACCTCTGGTAGAATTCAGCTGTGAATCCATCTGGTCCTGGACTTTTTTTGGTTGGTAGGCTACTAATTGTTGCCTCAATTTCAGAGCCTGCTATTGGTCTATTCAGGGATTCAACTTCTTCCTGGTTTAGTCTTGGAACAGTGTAAGTGTCCAGGAAATTATCCATTTCTTCTAGATTTTCTAGTTGATTTGCGTAGAGGTGTTTATAGTATTCTCTGATGGTAGTTTGTATTTCTGTGGGGTCCGTTGTGATATCCCCTTTATCATTTTTTATTGCATCTATTTGATTCTTCTCTCTTTTCTCTTTTATTAGTCTTGCTAACGGTCTGTCAATTTTGTTGATCTTTTCAAAAAACCAACTCCTGGATTCATTGATTTTTTGGAGGGTTTTTTGTGTCTCTATCTCCTTCAGTTCTGCTCTGATCTTAGTTATTTCTTGCCTTCTGCTAGCTTTTGAATGTGTTTGCTCTTGCTTCTCCAGTTCTTTTAATTGTGATGTTAGAGTGTCAATTTTAGATCTTTCCTGCTTTCTCCTGTGGGCATTTAGTGCTCTAAATTTCCCTCTACACACTGCTTTAAATGTGTCCCAGAGATTCTGGTATGTTGTATCTTTGTTCTCATTAGTTTCAAAGAACATCTTTATTTCTGCCTTCATTTCGTTATGTACCCAGTAGTCATTCAGGAGCAGGTTGTTCAGTTTCCATGTAGTTGAGCGGTTTTGATTGAGTTTCTTAGTCCTGAGTTCTAGTTTGATTGCACTGTGGCCTGAGAGACAGTTTCTTATAATTTCTGTTCTTTTACCTTTGCTAAGGAGTGCTTTACTTCCAATTATGTGGTCTATTTTGGAATAAGTGTGATGTGGTGCTGAGAAGAATGTATATTCTGTTGATTTGGGGTGGAGAGTTCTATAGATGTCTATTAGGTCCGCTTGGTGCAGAGATGAGTTCAATTCCTGGATATCCTTGTTAACTTTCTGTCTCGTTGATCTGTCTAATGTTGACAGTGGAGTGTTGAAGTCTCCCATTATTATTGTATGGGAGTCTAAGTCTCTTTCTAAGTCTCTAAGGACTTGCTTTATGAATTTGGGTGCTCCTATATTGGGTGCATATATATTTAGGATAGTTAGCTCTTCCTGTTGAATTGATCCCTTTACCATTATGGAATGGCCTTCTTTGTCTCTTTTGATCTTTGATGGTTTAAAGTCTATTTTATCAGAGACTAGGATTGCAACCCCTGCTTTTTTTTGTTCTCCATTTGCTTGGTAGATCTTCCTCCATCCCTTTATTTTGAGCCTATGTATGTCTCTGCATGTGAGATGGGTCTCCTGAATACAGCAGACTGATGGGTCTTGACTCTTTATCCAGTTTGCCAGTCTGTGTCTTTTAATTGGAGTATTTAGTCCATTTACATTTAAGGTTAATATTGTCATGTGTGAACTTGATCCTGCCATTATGATATTAACTGGTTATTTTGCTCATTAGTTGATGCAGTTTCTTCCTAGCCTCGATGGTCTTTACATTTTGGCATGTTTTTGCAATGGCTGGTACCGGTTGTTCCTTTCCATGTTTAGGGCTTCCTTCAGGGTCTCTTGTAAGGCAGGCCTGGTGGTGACAAAATCTCTAAGCATTTGCTTATCTGTAAAGGATTTTATTTCTCCTTCACTTATGAAACTGAGTTTGGCTGGATATGAAATTCTGGGTTGAAAATTCTTTTCTTTAAGAATATTGAATATTGGCCCCCACTCTCTTCTGGCTTGTAGAGTTTCTGCCGAGAGATCTGCTGTTAGTCTGATGGGCTTCCCTTTGTGGGTAACCCGACCTTTCTCTCTGGCTGCCCTTAAGATTTTTTCCTTCATTTCAACTTTGGTGAATCTGGCAATTATGTGTCTTGGAGTTGCTCTTCTCGAGGAGTATCTTTGTGGCATTCTCTGTATTTCCTGAATTTGAATGTTGGCCTGCCCTACTAGGTTGGGGAAGTTCTCCTGAAGAGTGTTTTCCAACTTGGTTCCATTTTCCCCCTCACTTTCAGGCACCCCAATCAGACGTAGATTTGGTCTTTTTACATAATCCCATACTTCTTGCAGGCTTTGTTCATTTCTTTTTCTTCTTTTTTCTTTTGGTTTCTCTTCTCGCTTCATTTCATTCATTTGATCCTCAATCGCTGATACTCTTTCTTCCAGTTGATCGAGTCGGTTACTGAAGCTTGTGCATTTGTCACGTATTTCTTGTGTTATGGTTTTCATCTCTGTCATTTCGTTTATGACCTTCTCTGCATTAATTATTCTAGCTATCAATTCTTCCACTCTTTTTTCAAGATTTTTAGTTTCTTTGCACTGGATACGTAATTCCTCCTTTAGCTCTGAGAAGTTTGATGGACTGAAGCCTTCTTCTCTCATCTCGTCAGTCATTCTCTGACCAGCTTTGATCCGTTGCTGGCGATGAGCTGCGCTCCTTTGCAGGGGGAGATGCACTCTTATTTTTTGAATTTCCAGCTTTTCTGCGCTGCTTCTTCCCCATCTTTGTGGTTTTATCTGTCTCTGGTCTTTGATGATGGTGACGTACTGATGGGGTTTTGGTATAGGTGTTCTTCTTGTTTGATAGCTTTCCTTCTAATAGTCAGGACCCTCAGCTGTAGGTCTGTTGGAGATTGCTTGAGGTCCACTCCAGACCCTGTTTGCCTGGGTATCAGCAGCAGAGGTTGCAGAAGATAGAATATTGCTGAACAGTGAGTGTACCTGTCTGATTCTTACTTTGGGAGCTTCCTCTCAGGGGTGTACTCCACCCTGTGAGGTGTGGGGTGTCAGACTGCCCCTAGTGGCGGATGTCTCCCAGTTAGGCTACTTAGGGGTCAGGGACCCACTTGAGCAGGCAGTCTGTCCGTTCTCAGATCTCACCCTCCGTGTTGGGAGATCCACTGCTCTCTTCAAAGCTGTCAGACAGAGTCGTTCGCGTCTGCACAGGCCTCTGCTGCTTTCCCTGTTGTTTTTTCAGCTGCGCCCTGTCCCCAGAGGTGGAGTCTACAGAGACAGGCAGGTTTCCTTGAGCTGCTGTGAGCTCCACTCAGTTCAAGCTTCCCAGCGGCTTTGTTTACCTACTTAAGCCTCAGCAATGGCGGGCGCCCCTCCCCCAGTCTGGCTGCTGCCTTGCGGTTAGATCGCAGACTGCTGTGCTAGCAATGAGGGAGGCTCCGTGGCCGTGGGACCCTCCCGGCCAGGTGTGGGTATAATCTCCTGGTGTGCCCGTTTGCTTAAAGCGCAGTATTGGGGTGGGAATTACCCAATTTTCCAGGTGTTGTGTGTCTCAGTTCGCCTGGCTAGGAAAAGGGATTCCCTTCCCCCTTGCGCTTCCCAGGTGAGGCAATGCCTCGCCCTGCTTCAGCTCTTGCTGGTCGGGCTGCAGCAGCTGACCAGCACCGACTGTCCGGCACTCCCCAGTGAGATGACCCCAGTACCTCAGTTGAAAATGCAGAAATCACCGGTCTTCTGTGTCGCTCGCGCCGGGAGTTGGAGACTGGAGCTGTTCCTATTCGGCCATCTTCAAGATATACTTTTAAATTATGATAAAATACTTCAGTAGGTAGTTTCAGCAAGATTTACTGCAGCTCTTTCAACTGATTACTACTGTGTGTTTTCTTTTTTTTTTTTTCCTTTTTTTTGGAGGTGAAGTCTCACTCTGTCACCAGGCTGGACTGCAGTGGCGCAATCTCGGCTCACTGCAACCTCTGCCTCCCAGGTTCAAGCAATTCTCCTGCCTCAGTCTCCCGAGTAGCTGGGATTACAGGCACTTCCCAACACTTCCAGCTAATTTTTCTAATTTTAGTAGAGATGGGGTTTTACCATGTTGGCCAGGATGGTCTCAATCTCTTGACTTCGTGATCTGCCTGCCTCGGCCTCCCAAAGTGCTGGTATTACAGGCCTGAGTCACCTAGCCCGGCCCGATTACTACTGTTTTAATCAGCAACATGCTAGTTGCCAGAAATATTTACTCCAAACTTACCACACCGGGCGTAGTGGCTCACACCTGTAATCCCAGCACTTTGGGAGGCCGAGGCAGGCGGATCACAAGGTCAGGAGATCGAGACCATCCTGGCCAACATGGTGAAACCCCATCTCTACTAAAAAATATACACAAAAAATTAGCCAGGCGTGGTGGCGGGTGCCTATAGTCCCAGCTACTCTGGAGGCTGAGGCAGGAGAATGGCATGAACCCGGAAGATGGAGCTTGCAGTTAGCGAGATTGCGCCACTGCACTCCAGCCTGAGCAATGGAGCAAGACTCCGTCTCAAAAAAAAAAAAAAACTTACCACAGGATGAGGGGACATACCGAATAGTGTATGTGTGTGTGCACATGTGCATGTGTGTGTGTGTGCATATGTTTGTACATGGAACTCAGGGAAAAGTGGTCAAGTATGAAAGAGGTCAGTAAATGAAGACTATCAGAGACACCAGACACTGGCTCAAGTTTATTGTTCTTTCTCCTTGTTATGTCTCTACTCTTGCATCTATTTTATTCATTCTACACCATTCTGTGTCTTCCCGTATCTTATAGTTGTACTCTTTTACTTTATAACTTCAGTTTGCTCATGGCCCTTCATCTTACCCATCCTTTTCCATATCACTGTCTCTCAGTATCAGATCTTGCCAATGCTAACTTTGCCTCTGTTTCTTCTGAGTTAAATTTCTAAGCAAAGAAATTAAAAATAGAACTACCTTGTGATCCAGAAATCCAACATCTGCATATATACCCAAAAGAGATGAATAAAGGATCTTAAGATACGTGTACACCCACTGTTCACAGTACTACTATTCACACTAGGCAAGAGGTGGGAACAACCCAAGTGACCGCTGAGAGATGAATAGATAAGCAAAATGAAGTACATATATTTTGTACCTGCTGAATATTTTTTGGTCTTTAAAAAAAAAGGAGGCTGCTGAGGTGGCTCACACCTGTAATCCCAGCACTTTGAGAGGCCGAGGCGGGTGGATCACCTGAGGTCAGGAGTTCGAGACAAGCCTGCCCCAAATGGTGAAACCCTGTCTACACTAAAAATACAAAAGTTAGCCAGGCATGGTGGTATGTGCCTGTAGTCCCAGCTACTCAGGAGGCTGAGGCATGAGAATCACTTGAACTCAGGAGGCAGAGGCTGTAGTGAGTTGAGATCATGTCACTGCACTCCAGCCTGGGTGACAGAGCTGGACTCTGTCTCAAAAAATAAAAAATAAATTAAATTTAAAAATAAATAAAGGGCCGGGCGCGGTGGCTCAAGCCTGTAATCCCAGCACTTTGGGAGGCCGAGACGGGTGGATCACGAGGTCAGGAGATCGAGACTATCCTGGCTAACATGGTGAAACCCCGTCTCTACTAAAAAATACAAAAAAAAAACTAGCTGGGCGTGGTGGCAGGCGCCTGTAGTCCCAGCTACTCGGGAGGCTGAGGCAGGAGAATGGCGTGAACCCGGGACGCGGAGCTTGCAGTGAGCTGAAGTGAGCTGAGATCCAGCCACTGCACTTCAGCCCGGGCGGCAGAGCGAGACTCCATCTCAAAAAAATAAATAAATAAATAAATAAATAAATAAAGGAAATCCTGTCACATGATACAACATGAAGCTTGAGTACATTATGCTAAGTGAAGTAAGCTAGTCAAAAAAGGACAAATATTGTATGATTTCACTTATATGAGGTATCTAAAGCAGTCAAATTCATAGAAACAAAAACTAGAATAGTGCTCCCCAGGGCCTGGAGAAGGGGGAAACTGGGAGTTGTTACTAATGACAACGATTTTTGGTTTTGAAAGACAAAAAAGTTCTGGAAATGTGTATTCACAACCACGTGAATACCATATATGTAACACTACCGAACTAACTGTACATAAAAAATGGTTTAGGTGGTAAATTTTATGGTATATGTTTTTTGCAATTAAAAAAGTTTTTAAAATGTCTGAGACAGGGAATCTGATTTGCCCAGATAATCTTTTTGAAGCAAACTACACAAGCATGAGTCAACGGCAAGCCTATGAACTGCTGGTATTGTCAGAGGCGTGTGAAACCAGAGCAACTCCATCTTGAAGAGGAGCTGGGTAAAATGAAGCTGAGACTTACTGGGCTGCATTCCCAGACAGTTAAGGCATGCTAAGTCACCAGATGAGATACAAGGTCAGCATAAGATACAGGTCATAAAGACCTTGCTAATAAAAACAGGCTGCGGTAAAGAAGCTGGCCTAAACCCACCAAAACCAAGATGGTCTCAAGAGTGACCTCTGGTCGTCCTCACTGCTACACTCCCACCATCGCCATGACAGTTTACAAATGCCAGGGCAAAGTCAGGAAGTTACCCTATATGGTCTAAAAAGGAGAGACATGAATAATCCACCCCTTGTTTAGCATATCATCAAGAAATAACCATAAAGATGGGCAACCAGCAGCCCTCGGGGCTGCTCTATGTAGTAGCCATTCTTTCATTCCTCTACGTTTTTAATAAACTTGCTTTCACTTTATGGATGTGCCCTGAATTCCTTCTTGCACAAGATACAAGAACTCCTTCTTGGGGTCTGGATTGGGACCCCTTTTCTTGTAACATCTTTCTGGCGACCACTGGAGAGACTGTAGTGCAGAAACCCCCGACCCAAAAGTTAACAAGTTTGGGTAAGTGGCGGGGCCCTGTAACAGTATGGTTATTTAACAACACTTTAATTAAATACCTACTGTTTCAGACACTATGCTAGGTTCTCAGCCAGGTGCCCACCCCTGCTCTGATCAGCAGGCTATATTCCCAGTATGTTTTCCTTATAAGAGGGGTTGATAATCTCCATTTCTAAAACCATGTCATTTTCATTTTCATAAGTAAAATGCATATTTCTATTGAATTATATTCTGTCATATGGTTAAATAAAGGGAATTTAGATTTTGTGGGTTTTTTTGTCTTCTTTGCCCTAAGCTATTACCATTGCCATTTTGCCTAAAAGAAACAGTGTAGGTCTTCTATAACTGCTGCAAAAGATCACTAGAAAAAAGTAACCTTTACAGGACAATGTTCTTGTAAGAAAATTCATCAACTTCTAAGTTTACTTTAAGTATGCATTAGCAGCACAAAACCTTCCAAATCAACACATTATGAAACAAGAATCCTCCTCAGAATCATCTTATTTGGCA
This sequence comes from Rhinopithecus roxellana, assembly GCF_007565055.1. NCBI lineage: Eukaryota > Metazoa > Chordata > Mammalia > Primates > Cercopithecidae > Rhinopithecus > Rhinopithecus roxellana. The sequence continues at coordinate 81,899,956 of NC_044550.1, forward strand.
CAAATGTTATAATTAGAAAAGATGGAATTCCTGCTATTAAATCATTTCGTTAGTTCCCAATCTATACATTTAGAAACAATTACTCCAAAGAGTGCTTAAACAAGTTTCAAGAACTACCTTAGTTCAGAATTGCATTAAGTAAATTACATTAAGCAAACTGCCTTTTAAAACATGAAATACAGGAAATGTTTCAGTCCCTATCTGCCTAGATACTCCTGACTTCTTTCCGCTTCTGTGACAACATATTCTCTTAATTTTCTTCTCATCTTTCTGGGAGTTCCTCTCAGCTTTCGTCACTGGATAACTTTTTCCTATCCAATTATTGAATATTGGCATCTTCATGGTCCCAGCCCTAGAACTTTTATTTTATATCTAAACTTCGATTTACACACTGATGATTCCCAGATCTATACCTCTAACCCAGACTTCTTTCCTTAGGTTCAGATCCATATACCATACCCTACTATCCATGGACTACCTACTGAAAATCTCTCCATTTGAAGAGATACCAGAAATCAGTGACCAAAATTAATCTTATTATCGAAGCCCCTTTCTCTCTGCCCCTCCCCCTCAGAATGTTCCTTCTCTGTATGCCATTTCTAGTAAATGCCAACTTTCAACCAGTTGCCTAAGCTAAGAATTCTAGATGGGCCGGGCGCGGTGGCTCAAGCCTGTAATCCCAGCACTTTGGGAGGCCGAGGCGGGTGGATCACGAGGTCAGGAGATCGAGACCATCTTGGCTAGCATGGTGAAACCCCGTCTCTACTAAAAATACAAAAAATTAGCCGGGTGTGGTGGCAGACGCCTGTAGTCCCAGCTACTCGGAGGCTGAGGCGGGAGAATGGCATGAACCCGGGAGGCGGAGCTTGCAGTGAGCCGAGATCGCGCCACTGCACTCCAGCCTGGGCGACACAGCCAGACTCTGTCTCAAAAAAAAAAAAAAAAAAAAAAAAGAATTCTAGATGCCCCTTTCTACTTTCTACTTACTCGAATTCTACGCAATATTCTGAATACATCCCAGGTAGCAATCAGTCACAAGTCCTTTTAATTTATTTCAAATATATCCTTTCCTCTGGAACCCAACTGCCGTAGCCTTAATTAAATCCTCATAATTTTTACCTGGCTAATATTATACCTACCTGGTCTTTAGGTGCTCCAGCTCCAGCATTCCCATGATTAAGCTGTGTCAATGTTTCCTCATTTAATGTCTGACATTATGTATAAAACGACTATACATTTTCACTGAAACAATTATATACTATATTTATTTCCCTACAAGAATGTAAACTTAAGTATGGGAACCATGCTACATCACAATAAATGTGTTGAATGAATAAATACTTCTTCAGTCTTTCTTATCACTCCCTCAGACCTATCCAGCTTCTAGGCAGACTGAATTACTTGCACTTCTGTCACTATACCATGCTACTGTGCTTCCATACCTTTATGTACATCATGACCCTGCTAGAATGCCTCCACTTGATTTTGCACCTGAATAGGCTTTGTATTTATCCTAAACAGTCAGTTGAACCATCAACCTCTTCAGCTTTTTAAACCACTGGGCTTTTAAAACCACAAAACAATATTGTGTTTCTAAACACAATATTCCATTGTGTTCCCATAGCCACCTCCACGTACTTACTATACTATATGGCAACTGAGAATTTTTTGCGTATCTCTTCCATGAGACTATGAAGTGCTCAAAGGCAGAAACTGTGACTTTATTGTATCCCCAGTATCTAACTAGTACCTGGCACTTGGCAGGCCCCACAGCATTATTCACAGAATAAAGCATGAATCTGTTTTGTATGAAATGCCAGACTACATCTCTTAAATAATCTACAGTATAAGTTTGTGGTCAAACAAAAACAAGATGAAGTTTCTTTAAAATATAGATGATACTTCTTAAAAATACAGATGATACTTTTCTGTATAACATATTTTAGTTCCAAAAGGAAATATACCCCAAATGCATAGTTGCTCAGCTCCATTTTAGAAATAAGTGATGCATACAACAAATAAACGTTTTCAAAAATTCTATATATTGTTTCCAGAGAAAGTTAGAAGATAACATTTTTTGGCCTAAAAATTATGTGTATCACACCAAAATACTCTACAATGATTTCAAAGATGAACTAAAGTTAGTTATGAAACTAATTAAAAAAAAAAAATCTTTTAAACTGGCTAAATTCAACAAAAACTATTTTTCCAAAGACTTGATAAATTACACTTTCTGTCTTATCAAACCAATTGATATTTATAGATACTGCCTAAGTCATTCTACTTTATATTAAATTGTTTAAAATAGGCCCCTCATAAGAAAGTAAATATAAGTAGATTTTGGGATCAACGAATAGAGCCAGAGCTTTTGTTGCATCTTCTTACTCTATCACATACATTAGTGGAACTCAAATTATAATAGGAAATATTATTTTATCAAAAGAACTGATACATGAACCACTTCTGTCAAAGTACCATATATGGACTCACATGGTTGTGCTACTGAAATAAGGACACAAGTAGAGAGCGAAAGGCCACATGAAACCATGGGAAAACATTACAGCTTTCTTTAACACTGAAGACTTATTTCAAGCCTCTTTAAAAAAAAAAATCACTTGGTAACAGCTTTATTATCTGAAGACAAAAACAGGTTTAAAATTCACTTAAGTACTCGATCTTGTGCTCTTGTGCTCTATCAATATTTTATTCTTTCGTGGCCACAAATTTTAGAAGCAATAAACCAAAGGACAACTTTCACATATGCTGAAAGTATCTACTTAACCTTAACAAGTTGTTTCTCATATAACAATATAGAAATAATTTGAGAACTGTCACAGTATGTCTAAAAAAACACTTTAGTTTCATATTTAAGTACAAAATATTCTACAATAATTTTTAAAAACAACAATAACTAGTTAGCAAATTGAAAAGGACTTTAAGTATCCTTGAATTTCAGCTAGAGATATTTTCTAAAATGCTATAATGGTCACATCTAAAATATAATGTTCTTTGGTCCATTGCTCTAAATGATAAAAAAAAAAATTATCTCACACATTATTTTCCCTTCTGAGAGCAAAAGAAAAGAACAACATTATATCAAAACATAATGCTAAAATGCAAAAGATTTAAGAATTTAAAAACTACCATCTTGATCTGAAAATTTCTCTTGAATAACATGAATTCATACACAGAAGTAACCCAACTGAGATGAGGCATTCTGCAAAGAAAGACAATGTAGACTCAGAAATGCTAAATTATCACTTCTACATGGAAACAATCTCTTGTGTAGAAGCAATAAATTGCAAACATCTTATAAAATGTTCTTAAATTGTTGGTTTTCAATTTATGTGGAATGGGATATTTTGAATACAAGAAAGTACAATGGGAAGCATAAATAATTTCAATTTTGTCATTAAACATATTCTGTTTGGCCAAATTCAGTTTTAATATCTTGTGACTACTTAGCAGAAAGTTCAATTTAAGTCCTCTGGTATAGTGGTTAAAATACACATTCTAGGGTATTAAAGGAAGGGTCTGATGCCTTTGTAGAGAGTTATCAATAGAAGTAACAAAGATCTAGATACAATACATGCTTCATAACTAAAATGAAGGAAAATAGGATAGAAAAGAATTTACTGCTAAATAAGGTAGCTATTAGCTTTTCTCATCTTAGACTATTTTTTCAGTTATTACTTCAAATCAACAATTACAAAAAATAAGCATTTCAAGTAAACAAATTCATAATTTCTAGTGGGAAAAAAAAGGAAAATCTATTAAAACATTTCAATACACACTACACTACACCCTCCAGTGGGCAAGTATACATGGAAAAATATAAAAAGATTTAGGTGGATTTTCTACTCATTTAAATCAGTACTATAACTAATTAAATGATGACTCTAAAAACTTCATAAAAAATTCACACTATTTTAATTACTTGTTTTAGTATCTGAGTTAGAAGCAGCAAAGATTTTTTATATATATTTAGATATTGTGGTAGAATAACAGAAAAAATAAAATCATGATCTGCTTCATCTTTCCTTAAAAAGCAAAGTGCTATCAGGCTCTTATTTAACTTAGAAAGAAAAAAAAGGTAAACAGTATAAATCTCATACAAAGATGTATAATTAAAAGATAAAAGTATTCATATCATGAGTTGCAAAAGCTAGGCACTAATAATTTAAAGAAACATCCAAAAATTATGGTTCCTTAGTGAGAACTATTGCAGAAAAGTAGTATGTTCATTAAGTTTTCCAGGAAAACAACTCACATTATCACCTGGTAATATTTTGTTATTACTGGTCTCATGAGGCTATGTGGTCACTAAACAGAAATATAAACACTTAGAAAAAATTAAGAGACTACCTATAAGAGCTCTTTTTCTATATGGCTAATGTTTCAGCACTTAGATGACATAATAGAAGCAAAGACTAGATTAAAAGTATTTCACAAGGTCCAAATATCACTTAAAGTTTCTCCTGTTAACTTCCCAAAATCCTCATTTAATGTTAGTAAAATTTACAATAGAATACAAAACATCTTTAATACAAATACCTAGAAATTTCACATGAATATGTACACTTCCCAAAAATGCATCAAAGAGTTCTTGCATATATATTCTCTAGGAAAAACTAGTACAACTAAGATTACTTGAGGTCTTGAACTTACTACAAATAGGCTATGAAACTAGAAAATAAAGGACAACAGTGACATCTAGTGGATGTTTCAAATATATACCATGTATATCAAATCAAAACATTTTATTGCTAGTGTTTCACTTATCACAACTGCCTGAGGAGCTATATGATAAATCTTTAGTTATAAATCAAAAGAAGCCAACTCTACTTACAAAAGGCTTATCAATATGAGTGATCTCATCATTTGATAATGTGAAATTTTTAATAAAGTACAATTTAATATGTCAAGTCATCAAAGAATCAAACACTAATTAAATGTATCAGATATGTGACTAAAAGAAGGACTGTCAATTGGTCCAAAAATAAGAGGCCAGGTGCGGTGGCTCAAACCTGTAATCTCAGCACTTTGGAAGGCCGAGGTGGGTGGATCACTTGAAGTCAGGAGTTCAAGACCAGCCCGGCCAAGATGGCAAAACCCCATCTCTACTAAAAGTACAAAGGAGGCTGAGGTAGGAGAATCACTTGAACCTGGGAGGCAGAGGTTGCAGTGAGCTGAGATCAGGCCATTGCACTCCAGCCTGGGTGACAGAGTAAGACTCTGTCAAAAAAAGGAAAAAAAAATTGATTATGATTTTTAAAAAATTTTAAATATTCTGAATTTAAAAAGCGCTGGGTGAACAGAAGAACTTAAGAAAACTACAAGCTGATTTATTTGTTAATCTATTCAAGCACAGGAAGTACAGATCAACCAGTATGGCCTGTCAGACAAAAGAAGAAATATTTTTAAATTAAAAGAAATCTATCTAATTTACAACAATTTTTCAAATTTTCAAAAGCTGAAATTAGTTTTCAAGAAAGGTTTCTTAAAAGTAAGGGCCGGGCATGTGGCTCATGCCTGTAATCCAAGCACTTTGGGAGGCCGAGAGAGACAGATCACTTGAGGCCAGAGTTCTAGACCAGCCTGGCCAACACAGCGAAACTCTGTCTCTATTAAAAATAGAAAAAATTAGCTGGGCATGGTGGCACATTCCTGTAATCCCAGCTACTCAAGAGGCTGAGGTATGGGAATTGCTTGAACCTGGGAGGCAGAGGTTGCAGTGAGCCAAGATTATACCACTGCACTCCAGACTGGACAACAGAGTGAGACTCCGTCTCAAAAAAAAAAAAAAAAAAAAAAAAAAAAAGTATGTTAAGATAATTGTCTGGCCGGGCGCGGTGGCTCAAGCCTGTAATCCCAGCACTTTGGGAGGCCGAGACGGGTGGATCGCGAGGTCAGGAGATCGAGACCAACCTAGCTAACACGGCGAAACCCCGTCTCTACTAAAAAATACAAAAAACTAGCCAGGCGAGTTGGCGGGCGCCTGTAGTCCCAGCTACTTGGGAGGCTGAGGCAGGAGAATGGCGTAAACCCGGGAGGTGGAGCTTGCAGTGAGCTGAGATCCGGCCACTGCACTCCAGCCTGGGCGACAGAGCGAGACTCCGTCTTAAAAAAAAAAGATAATTGTCTATAACAAGACCAAAAAGTTATCTCAAAGTAACAAACAACTTGAGTTCAGATGTCAGCAAGATGGCACTCCCATGTTCACTGCTGCATTATTCACAATAGCTAGGATACAGAATCAACCTAAGTATTCATCAATGAATGAATGAATGAATGAATGGGTAAATAAACTGTGGGGTATATATATATCCAATGGAATATTATACAGCCCTAAAGAGAAGGAAATCCTGTCATTTGCAGCAGCATGGACGGAACTGGAGAACACTATTGTTAAATGAAACAAGCCAGGCACAGAAAGATAGATACCACATGACCTTATTTATATATAGAATATTAAAAAGTTGAACTCAGAAGCAGAAGGAGAATGATAGTTTCTAGGGGCTATAATGGAAAGAGAGATTGGGAAGATGTTGGTCAAAGGGTACAAAATTTCAGTTAGATAGGAAGAATAAAATCAAGAGATCCAGTATATAACATAGTGACTACATTAATAAACAAAGTGTTATATTCTTGAAGACTGCTGAAAGTAGATTTTAAGAGTTCTCACCACAAAAAAGTGGTATGTGAAAGTAATGCATATGCTAACTAGCTTTATTTAGCCATTCTACAAAGTATACATATTTCAAAACATCATACTGTGCATGATACATACAATTTTTATTTAATAATTTTTTTAAAAAACAATGAATATCTCAAAGGACAAAACAACAACAAAAATATCTTGGACAATATCCTCACCTGTTCTTATCTGTCAATACATATGCAGTACATGTCATTTGTATTAAGTATTTTATTACTAACTCCGATAAGAAATATAAATTTAGAGACACAATCTTAATATAAACACTAAGTCAAATAAGAACCAAGACCACAAATTAACTGGAGGCCTTTCAAAGATCACAAGTGCTTCCCAAATCTCTCAGAACCACCAGATTTTAATGATTATTTGGGCTTAATGATTTTCTGACCCAAAAATGTCAACAGCCAGAGCTTGACAATTATGTAGTTCAAAGTTACTGAAAACACCTCTGAAATACTTCAGGACTAAAGCACTGTCCTAATAACTTCACGCAGGATAAATATATTGTGGTATACTCAAACAGTGAAATACAACTCAGAAGTAAAAGAGAATGAAGCAGTGACACATGCAACTACATGGACGAATCTCAAAAACCCTAGGCTGAGTGAAAGAAGCCTTACATAAAAGTTATATCCTGTATGACTCTGTTCATATGACATTGTAAAACAGGCAATATGGATCTATGATAAAAAAAAATCAATCAATCTATAAAATCAGTATAATAGTTCTTTCTGAGGGTAAGATAGAGATGAAGACTGGGAACAGATATGAGGGAATTATCTGGAATGGTGGAAATGTTCTATATTTTAACAGGAGTTGGGATTACATAAATGTATGTGTTTGTCAAAACTCACCAAACAATATACTTAAGATTATGCAAAATTGTGCATAAATTTTATCTTAAAAAATGAAAATTAAGCAAATGTTGATAAATCTACCAATATATCACACTGGTAATTGGGGTGAAATGGGCAAATACACGCAAATTATTTTTAAACGCACAAAAAAATTAGATGGACAGATTGTAATAAAGCAAATATAGCAAAATATTAACAACTGAAGAAATTAGGAGATGAGTATGTTGGGGTTCACTGTACAATTCTTTGAGATTTTCTGTAGGTCTGATAGTTTCAATAATAAAATATCATAGAAAAAATAAAGAGAACAATCAGAATTCAGAAGAAAATAAATTTTACACTCAAACATGTTTTCTCCAATATTTTCCTTCTATATATTAACATTTTAACCTATCTAATGTAATGTCAACTGTGACTATCTTCTAATGAGTAAAAGTTAAAGGATGACATATTTTCAAAAGTTTGAAAGACATACCCGAATTTCTTGAAGGTTGTGAAAATTATTTCCTACTCTGACTGAGATCTTGCTTGGAGTATAGCTTTCATCAGATTTGTAGTCTGCATAAATACATAATGTCTTCACTGTTGTTTTTCTTCTAAAAGCAATAAAGTAAAAATGACATGCACTTCGTCATATGAAAAGATTTCCAATGCATCTTATCTTCCGATTTCAAAAATCATAGTTTGCTAAAAGCAGTATTTGAATCAACATTTTCCTATCTTTTAATTTCAACAATAAAAATGAAAAATGTAAAAATATAGGTCCAGATAATATGTTAAATATAGGTCCAGATAATATGTTTATTATACAGACATCTCCTATGTAGAACATGGCCAAGAGCCAGATGCAAGCAAAGAAGGATCAGTTAAGCCAAATTAGGTACTTTATCATGCAAACAAGCATTAAGGATTTCCATCCTCTTCATTTGTATTTTAGACAAAGAAATTATTCTTATAAGTTTGGTTTCCTTTGCTAGGTACTTACTTCATTTCCTATATTAATACTAGAAAATAACTAGCTAAGTGAGGAACTGAGTCCAGCAAAGAGAAAACTACTTTTTTAAAAAATAGAACAACCTAGTTTTAATGCAAGAAACATAATTTTGCTGTTGATTTTTTCTTTCTTTCTTTTGCTGTTGATTTTTAAACATACATATCCTAGGGAAAGAAGAAATATATAATAGAAAATGAACCTCAGAAAAAATGCAAGTGGCCAAAAAAAAACATGAAAATGTGTTCAACGTCTAATAAAGAAAAAGAAATTAAAACACACAGAGATATTAGTTTTATCATCATATTGGAAAATATTTAAATGACTGATAACACTCAAATTTAATTAGAAAAGGGTGCTTTCATCGCCAGTTAGTAGAAACACAACCTTTGACCCACTAATTCAAACTTCTGAGAATGCATTAAAATACAGTAACACAAACACTCAAAAACTGATGTCTAATGAAGGCTGGCCTTGGAGAAAAAATGGATGCAGAAAAATCTTGTCCTGTGATTAAATCACTAACAAATTAAAAACAGCCTAAATATCCATGGCAATAGGGAATTGGTTAAATAAGTTACATTATATCCATTCAACGAACTGCTACACAACTGTTTAAAAAAATCATGTACATATATAGTTACAGTAGAAAAAAGAAGATTATAAAACAACATATGCAGAAGAATCACATTTGAGGGAAAACAACAATTTTTTAAAGGCATGTAAATCTATATTCGTGTATAGAAAAAGACCTAGGTGGAATTACCCAAAAATAGTAAAATTGACTGTTTTCGTGGGATGGGACCATAGGAGATCTTTATTTTCTTCTTTACGATTTTTATATTTTCTGAACAATTTTTCAAAATGCGCATGTGCTATTTGGCCACCAGGAAAAATATATATATATATATCTAGGTGATCTTAAAAACTTACCCAAAAACCCATTAAGAAATCCATTTACATGTGCTTTAAAAGTTAAGTTCTAGTATAAACTGGCACTAACTTAGTAACAATGAGCTCCTTGAACAGAAGTAGTCTGTGTCAAAAGTCAGCCTATAAAAACAGCAGGGGCTCTGTAGCGCTTAGTAAGGAGACCAAACTTCTGCAGCCTAAGCTATTCTTTAGAAAGCAATACGGAAAGTCAAAGACTTTTCCTCAGATCAAGAGGTAAAACACTAAATACCTAGGAACTGCTGACAGGATAAATACCATTACTAGGTTTTTAAAAGAGGCCAAAGGTATCAAACTGACATCTTTCTCTCTGCTGAGCCCGGAAGGAGACAGGAGAGGAAGCAAAGAAAGAAAGGAAATTTTTGAAGACCTTTTTCCTTGATGAGCCATAAGCAGGAAGTAAATGATCTTTCTTCTTATGAAGAGATCAAAGATCACGAAGATGGCTCTTAAGAACTTTTTTTTTAAGGAAGAAAAGAAAGGCAGATCTAAAGGATCAAGTTTTTTGCTCAGAATAATTACATTTCTAAATTGTGAAATTCAGGTACACTTATTCACTACCTTCAAGATGATCAGGGCAAGGTTAGAAAAGCAAAGAATACTAAAAATACTAATGATAAGAAAACCAGTAACAGCAAAGAGCCAGTGAATATTTTGTGTCTGACCCAGAAGTAATGCTCTATACATATTGTCTCTTTTATTTCTCAATGTTGTCAAATAGGAACTATTATTATCTCTGTTTTTCTGATTAAAAAAAAAAACCATAACACTCAGGTTAGTAACTGGCTTAAGGTCAAAAAGCTAGTAGGAGGGCACAGTTGAAATTAAAAAATGTGTCTGTCTACCTCACATGATTTTAACCAAAACTTCCTTTTAATTAATTGTGCTTGGCTCATTCAATAGTCATTGATACAAGTTTACAGTAATAGGTAGTTGTCTGTAGTTCTTTAAATTTTATCTAAGCCATGAGTTATTATCGTAAGGTTCACATACAGAAATCGTATGTATAATTTGCTATATAAATAGTTTCATTAAATTTGCATAGGAAACTGTGACCTCACCAAAAGTTTAAAACAATTAAAAGGTAGAGTAAAAAATTTTAAAACCATTGATCAATTTTATCTCATGATGAATTTTAAAAATAGTATTTCATGGAAAAACATGCTATTTTTCAAATAGCAATGTATGTGATAACATTAAACGTACAGACTATTACACATAGTGGCAGTAGCTAAAACTGCTCAAAACCATCAATATAATAATAATCACTCCATAGTGAATGTTCACTATATGCCAGGCATCATGCTATATTTGTAGCATAAGATATTACAAGAGCAGGGAAGGAAGAGGGCAATACTTCCCTATTTCTGAAGACATAAGTAACACTCCTGGACGCTCTCTATCCCCTCATTCACTACACCCTTTCTCCTGAGAAAGAGCTTCTAGCAGGAACCAAACATTTGCTTTGTTCTTTCAGGCCACCAATTTAATAAAGGCACATGCTACCTGGTCTAGTGGTATAACTGGATAGGTAAGACTGTTTAATTCTAGGGTTCAATAATAGGAAACACACTTGACTGAAGATATAATGCAGTTATATTTCTCAAACATCAGTTCTGTCCATTTTATAAAGTTGGTATTTTGGCCTCCTCCTGCTACCGCATATACGAGCACCTACTGAATAATTTCTCATCAGGTTTGGAACCCATGAAATTCCAATGGAAGACATTAGTGACAGATATTCCTAGATGCCTAGCCTAAAATCCCTTTATCCCCTCTTTCTTCATAATATCTGGCTAAAAGATCCAACTTCCCTTAAAGTTAGGTATAGCCATATGACTAAGTTATGGCCAGTAAGATTTAAACAAAATGATGGTGTGTACTAAAGGTTTCTTTAAAAGAAAAACATGCCCCTTTTACCTTTCGCATCTACTCCTTCCTGCTGCCTGGGATATGGACATGATAGGTGGAACTCCAGTAGGCATCTTGAACCATAAGACAACCTTGAGGATAAAATCTACAAGCTAAGAATGAAGGAATGTAAAAAGAGAAGGCAACTGGGTCCACAAACACACTGTGAGGCTGCCATACCACTTCTGGACTGCCAGGCTCCTCTTACACAAAGAGGTAGAAGAAATAAATTTCCACCTTGTAGAAAACACCATTATCAAAAGCTCTGTTACTAGAAGTTCTGATTTCTAATTAATACAGCATTACTGCGTCTGTATTACACATGAAGAAACTGAGGTTCACATCAGGTTAAGCAAGTGGTCCTTGTTTACACATCTAGTAAACCATAGAGCCAGAACTTAATCCAGGTCTACGTGACAACATTATATAAGAGTAACTAATAAACCCTAAGGTACAAAACTTAAAGCTAAATGTATTTGATAGATGATAGCTTTACATTTAAAGTTAAATGTAAAAAACAAAATAGTTACAAAACATGTTTTTAAAATCATTCTTCTTAATATGCTAGATACATTACCAGGAGGTTGAGACAAAATAAACAGAGTCCACATAGTTGTTTAAATCAGAAGCAAATATTTATAAATAACTATATTCTTCCATATATGTTCCTGGTATAAAAGTGACAAATGCGGGCCGGGCGCAGTGGCGCACGCCTGTAATCCCAGCACTTTGGGAGGCGGAGGCAGGCAGATCATGAGGCCAAGAGATTGAGACCATCCTGGCCAACATGGTGAAATCCTGTCTCCATTAAAAATACAAAACTTAGCTGGGCATGGTGGTGTGTGCCTGTAGTACCAGCTACTGGGGAGGCTGAGGCAGGAGAATTGCTTGAACCCAGGAGGTGGAGGCTGCAGTGAGTCAAGATTGCGCTACTGCACTCCAGCCTGGTGACAAAGCAAGACTCCATTTCAAAAAAAAAAGTGAAAAATGTCCTCTGTATCAATGTTAACAAGATGCTAAAATGAAAGTTTTCACTGAAGACTACAACAACAAAGACTATGTTTTGAAAGTATATATGAGACCAAATGCACAATTTTCAGCAGATACAGTCTTAAGAAAAAGTAAAATAAAATAAAACAAAGTCCGAGATGTCTGCTCATGAAGGTTAACTGCTACATAATTTGCCTTCCCACGACAGACAATTAGAATACTGGAGAACATATATGAAGCACCCACAGATGCTGAGCAACAGGCAGCACAGGCCTCTAGGTCCTGAGAGAAAGGAAACACAAGAAGTGAGACCTACAAACAAGTAGGTTTTTGGCTGCAGGCAATTTCGGGACTGCAATGTGAAGAGGGAGAAGCCAAAGAGAATCTGGCAGTCTACTGAATTGATGAGGAAGGAGCTACACAAAGGAAAACTCCAGAAATATACATGAGGTCCCCTTCATTTTATGCCTGAACACAATATGAACATGCATACAGCAAAACTTCACAAGGATAGGCAAAGAACAAGCACTGGGGAAAGAACAATTACTGGAAAGCAGTAAGCTAAACAATTTCCAGCGGGCACAGAGGACTGTGAATCATTAAAGCTCCCAATAACCGAAGTGGAAAGTCCTCTTTAAATACCTAAGACACTCGTTTGCGATCCCATACGAGTCAAGTCTTAGTAATGAGGCTAATCTTGCCCAAGAGAAATGATCTTAAAGAGTAGGCTGGGGACCTGCGGAGGACCTCAAGACTCTTTCAGAGGATCAGCAAGGTCAGAACTATTTTCTTAATATTATTAAGATGTAATTTGCCTTTTTCAGAATCATTCTCTTATCAATATGTAGTAGAGTTTTCCGGAGGCTGTCTGACATGGGATGTTGTAAAAGATTTAATGAACAAGCAGAAATGAGACTCCAGCTATTTTTTTGTGAACCAAAAAGGTTCACGAAAAAATGTAAACAATGACACTCTTCTATTTTTTTGTTCTTGTATATTTGGGAAGAGACAGTTATTTTTCATAAAATTGTTATTTATGTTGTTAACATATAATAGGTTAATTATTGTTTATTTTTAGTGAATAACTAAATAATTTAAAGTTCCTAATCTATAATTTCTAAAATAGTAAATAATGAGAGATATATATAAAGATTTCTGGAGTACTCAGTAAGAGTTTAAAGCAGTACTGAGACTAAAAAGTTTGAGAACTGCTCTAAGGCAGGGCTTGGTAAGCTACAGCTTGCAGGCCAAATGTGGACTACCACCTATTTTTATAAACAAAATTTTATTGAAACCAAGTGATACTCTGTCATATACACATTGTCTATGGGAGCTAACACTACAATGGCAAAGTTGAGCAACTGCAGCAGGACATATAAAGAAGCCTTACAGCTTAACAACAAAAAGACAACCCAGTGTAAAAAGAGGGAAGCGACTTAAGTAGTCACTTCTCTAAAGAAGATACACAAATAACCAGGAAGCACATGAAAAAATGCTTGATATCACAAATCATTAGGGAAATGAAAATCAAAACTATAATGAGATAGACTCATTAGGATGACTATTATCAAATGTTAGCATGGATGTGGAGAAACTGGAACTTTTGTGCATTACCAGCGGGAAGGTAAAATGTACAGCTGCTGTGAAAAACAGTATAGAGGTGCCTCAAAAACTTAAACATAGAATTACCTTATGATTCAGCAATTCCACTTCTGGATATATATCCAAAAGAAGTGGGCCGGGCGCGATGGCTCAAGCCTGTAATCCTAGCACTTTGGGAGGCCGAGACGGGCGGATCGCGAGGTCAGGAGATCGAGACCATCCTGGCTAACACGGTGAAACCCCGTCTCTACTAAAAACTACAAAAAAACTAGCCGGGCGAGGTGGCGGCGCCTGTAGTCCCAGCTACCTGGGAGGCTGAGGCAGGAGAATGCCGTGAACCCGGGAGGCGGAGCTTGCAGTGAGCTGAGATCCGGCCACAGCACTCCAGCCTCGGTGACAGAGCGAGACTCCGTCTCAAAAAAAAAAAAAAAAAAAAAGTGAAATCTGGTACTTGAACAGATATTTGCACACCAATGTTCATAACAGTATTATTTACAACAGCCAAAAGGTAGAAACAACCCAATGTCTTCTGATAAATGAATGGATAAACAAAATGTGGCACAGCCATACAATGGAATATTATTCATTCTTAAAAAGGAATAAAATTCTGACACATGCTGCAACATGAATGAACCTTGAAAACATTAGGCTAAGTGAGATAAGTTAGACACCAAAGGACAAATACTGTATAATTCCATTTATATCAGGTCCCTAGAACAGTGAAATACATAGAGGCGAAAATAAAACACTGATTATCATGGGCTGGAGAGAAGAGGAAATTGGGTGGTTATGATTTAATGGGTTCCACACAGGATGATGAAAAGTTCTGAAGATAGAGGTGGTAGTGGTTGCACAACACTGTAAATGTACTTAAGGCCACTGAACTGTACATTTAAAAATGGCTGGCCAGGCACAGTGGCTCACGCCTATAATCTCAACACTTTGGGAGGCTGAGGAGGGCAGAGCACCTGAGGTCAGGATTTTGAGACCAGCTGACCAACATGGAGAAACCCCGTCTGTACTAAAAATACAAAATTAGCCGGACGTGGAGGCGCATGCCTGTAATCTCAGCTACTTGGGAGGCTAAGGCAGGAGAATCGCTTGAACTCAGGAGGCGGAGGTTGCAGTGAGCCAAGATCATGCCATTGCACTCCAGACTGGGCAACAAGAGCAAAACTCTGTCTCAAAAAATAAAAATAAAAAGGCTATAACGGTAAATTTATATTAAATATTTTACTACAAATAAAAAAAATCTTTATTGTTTATTACTCACCATCTCAACAGAATAAACACTAAATAATTAAATATTGAATTTGATTATTCACCATCTCAACAGAATAAAGAAAAACCATATGATCCGTATGAATAGATACAGAAAAGGCATTTGAGAAAATCCAAAAATGTCTCAGGAAACTGGGAAAAGGGAACTTCATAACCTGATAAACTGAAGGGTTACCTTAGTTTCTTTCTAGAAAGGATGAATAATCCTCATCAGGAAGCTGGAGGCACTACCATGTGAAAAAGAAGATGATTAATATACCCTTGATAAGAGAACTGCAGATGAATCATCCATAGCATTAAGTGAATGTGGTGGCTGATTCTCTGAACCCACAAAAGCATCCATAAGATAACAGTCAGCTTTAAATATATAGCCAGGTACAGAGAACACCAATGCTATATCACCAAGACAGAACTGGCAATTACAGACTGTCCTTACCTCTTCTTCGTTCCCATACTAGCAGATCTAACAAATTCAGAAATGTGAAAGGACAAAAACAAAAAACAAAAAACAAAAAAAAACTAGGCAGGGTAAGTGAAGCAAACTACACCCAACTTGCAACAGGCCCAAGTTTAGGGAGAGGAATAAACCTTAAAAGAAACTTTAAAGCAAGATTGAGGCTTTCAGTATTCACTAGAACTGAACACTTCTATTTCTAAAATATATTTTGCCATTTGAAATAAACAGAAAACTGGGTATGTTACCAAAAAATGTGCTATATGCTCCCCACCAAGTCCTCATCCAGAGCAGAGAAAGAGCTTGTTCTAATTTAAAAAGACAATGAGATATAAAGTAATGTTACTTTATATATGTTACAATATATGTCCACCTTAACAGATCAGTAATACATATAAATTATTTCTAAAACCTACATGCTCAACTAGCTGAGAAACTGCTACATAAATCAAGAGTTGCTTATCTTCTATGTGAAGAAAAAAACATCTAAGGAACCAAATAGTTTGTTTAACAAAATATAAACTCCAAATTGAACCTCTTTCAAACTTGTTTGTAATACAATTTTTTTCAATAAAGTTCATGAAAACATGGATGAAGATCAAATGGAAGAAAGCTGAATACTGAATTTATATAATAAAGGTAGGAAAGTTAGTTCTCAAGCGCTAAAAAAATCTACCCAATCCTAAATCACAATCCTAAATTATACCAGATGGTTCAGTCACAATCTTTGACAATAAATATTTAACATTTCCTTGTGGTGTTCATAATTCAATATGTAGGTGACTAGGAAAGTCCAATGAATATCTAGTTGAGTCTAATGATTTATAATGTATTCACAAGTATTAATATACTGTGATTAAGCCTAGCATCTATTATGTATCTTTTTTTTTTTTTTTAGGAGACAGGGTCTCGCTCTGTCACCCAGGCTGGAGAGCAGTGGCATGACAAAAGCTCACTGCAGCTTCAAACTCTTGGCTCAAGTGATCCATGACAGCTTCCTGAGTAGCTGAAACTACAGGTGTGTACCACCACACCCAGGTAATTTTTCAAATTTTTTGTAGAAACAGAATCTTGCTTTATCTCCTAGGCTAGTTTTGAACTTCTGGCTTTAAACAATCCTCCTACCTCAGCCTCCCAAAGTGTTGGGATTACAGGCGTGAGCCACTGAACCCAACCTATTATTTTTTAAATGACATCAGCACTTTAATTTTTCCATTTGTTCTACTTTTAAAAATAAGAGGAAAATGCAATAAAGTATTCTATAATTGCACACATGCTTTTTTACAAAGATACCTAAGCTGCTGAAACTCTAGTGCTACCAGGTAATAGGTCCTGTTGTTCACCTGTTACCTGATACTTTTTAAAAACCTAAAATTAATGCAAAGAGATGACCAAGCAAAAGTATAAATTTCACAAAATTATAAAGTTTAAAATTTATCAACAGTGTAATTTGAGGGTAAATAAACTAATTTGTATGATTTGGCTTAAGCAATTTACACCCATACATACGTTGGTATTTAAGTATATATAGGATTTTATTAAATTTATAAAGTACTTTCTGTTCAAAGTGCTTTAAATGATAATGGAGTTTATTGCTATCAACGTTTTCATTCAACCCAGGTTTTAGGAAATACAGGTTTTTTTAAAATTTATAATTTATCTTTCATTATCAAACTATCAAAATTTCTCTTGAAAATGAAGCAAACCAGCATAACTTTTCGATATTTTCCTCAGCATTCTTCTATCCTTTTCTATTTCAATAAATTTCTTTGTGACACAGAAATCATTTTAATATAATTTAAAAATGTATCATTGTTATTACCATGACAAAAATATCAAGACTACATTTAATAAAATTTGTAGGAATTTTGATGAAGGCAGATCAAACAAAAGCGCAAATTTTGCTTTGTTCTTACTCAGCTTAATATTTCAGTATTTATCAGCCAACAGTATTTTAAATCAGCAAACAAGTACATTAATCCATATAATCCATATTAAATTAAATTACTCCCCAATTTTCCTCAAAAAATTATTAACAAATTTTGAAATTCTTCCCAAGAGAATTAGCCCTTTACAAATAGAAAATAATTCACTTTATCTTTCATAAGAGCAAAAAGCTTCTCTATTTTCCATTTAAGCACAAAACTATACACTCAAAGAACATTTCATTTTCTTATTATATTTTTTCCTTCCCCCTTAAGACTTTTTCCTTCTAACTGCCAAGAAAAATTACCTCTCTTTTTGAGGAGGGCAGAGGGCTTTTTCCCTTCATTTACTTATGTAATAGGCAACAGTTTTTAATATATTCTATTCAAATTTTTATGAAGATTATTTCTTCGTAATTTCTGCATGGCTGACAGAACAGGAGATTCCTCCAAAGAAAAATCAAGAACTATGAAAATGTTCCAAATTAGATTTTCCATGTATAGGCCCTGTGATACTTAATTGCTAGTGTGTCTATTCTTGAATTTGGAAATACTTCATACTTTAAATTATGTTCATATTCTAACATTTAAAGCTATTTCACAAAAAAAAGTATGCTAAACATTCAGTAAGTGAAGCATAATGTATTTTAATTAGACCTAATCAGAACCATTAGGACTAAACATGAGCTTAGAGGATCACATATCTAACCATCATTTATTCCAATAAATACCCAGGTTCAAAATTTTTCTGACAGGTAACAACTATTAATATCAAGCAGATAAATTATCTTTGATCAGTTCCAATTTTTAAAAGTTTTCTTGGCCGGGCGCAGTGGCTCAAGCCTGTAATCCCAACACTTTGGGAGGCCAAGGCGGGCGGATCACAAGGTCAGGAGATCGAGACCATCCTGGCTAACACGGTGAAACCCCGTCTCTACTAAAAAGTACAAAAAACTAGCCGGGCGAGGTGGCGGGCGCCTGTAGTCCCAGCTACTCGGGAGGCTGAGGCAGGAGAATGGCGTGAACCCGGGAGGTGGAGCTTGCAGTGAGCTGAGATCCGGCCACTGCACTCCAGCCTGGGTGACAGAGCGAGACTCCGTCTCAAAAAAAAAAAAAAAAAAAAAGTTTTCTTTATACTAAGCCATAACTGGTCTTTGTGTAGCTCTTACCTTTTGGATGAAGTTTTTTTCTTATGAGGTGACACATACAAAAAATCTAATTCCTCCACAAAGTATAAATCCTTCAAATTATGGAAAGAAAGCTACCATGTCCCCCAAAGTTTTCGGCAGACCATATGTTCCAAATTATTTTTTATTATGGTTTGGCTTCAATCCCCTATTCTGCCTACTCTCTTCTGAGCACATCCTAGACCTTCTTTATCAGTGTTAGCAAGGGAAGCTGACACGGAATACAACACACCAGGAGCTCTTCATAGATTCTATGCTTACTTTATTGCACCCCAAAATCATACTAGCTTTTTTAGCAATCACATCACGCTGTTAACTGAAACTAAACTCACTGTCAACTAAAACTACTTAAATATCTTTCACACTTCTGGCTTTGTCCTCCTTTCCCATCTTGAGTTTACACTCTTCAAAAGGAAGGAGGAGAAGTGGATTAAATATAGAACTATAACTTTATAATACATTTACTATTTACTATAAAGAGACTAGTACTTAACTGTCATTTTAATTTTAGCAACCATCTTAAGAAATAAAACTTTTATTTAAAAAGAACCTCAGGGTTGATCAGAGCCAAGGTGGCCAACTAGATGCGGCCAGGAAGAGCTTCATAAACCAAGAGACCAGACCATCAAGAACACAGGCATACTCTGAGCAGACTGTCGGAAGGAAGGCACTGAGAGTGGACAGAGGGAGGACCAAGCAGACCCTGGGCTCAAAGGGCAGTAAGCTAGGAACACTGAATGGGGTTGCTGAGCACCAGGACTCATTTCTGGCCCTGAGCAGCTCCTGGGGAAGGAATTAATTAAATAGGCATGGAGTAGTCCACTCTCACCATGTATCCCCAGAATTCTAGCTGCAGGAGGCCGCACAACCCCCACGGGCATCTGAACCAGCAGGGAGTGCTGCTTGGGAGAGTTAGCAGGCACAGGACCCCAGCCTGTGTGGAGCCCAGAGGGTTGGGCATGAGAATGGCTGCAGTGGAGCACAGTCAGGGATCCCTGTCCCCTAAGGATTGCCATGTACCTCTAGGTAGCTTTGGCCTTTGTTGACTGTTGGACCTGGACAAGATAGGGCTATCTTACCCATGGAATGGGGCCAGTCTGATCTGAGCAACACCTTATCTGCCAGTCTCTCCCAGGGTCCCTGCTTGGCCATGTCTGATTGCAGCACAGCCTCAGATGACCTACTGGGGTGCTTCCCAGCAGCCACTGCCACAGTTTTTTCACCAACAGACCCCACCTAACCATCAGAAAGCTTTTGCAGATGGGCTGCTGCCAGAATACGTCTGCCCACAGACTTCCCCTGATTGCTTTGACTGCACCCCTCATTGGAGTGTTGTTGCCAGCAGACTGGGAACATCGTGGCCCCTCCAGTACAGCAGTTGCTTAAGTTGAAGGGCCAGAGAACAAGGTTTTGGGTCTGGTCAAAGGCCCTCTGGATTACAGCATTCAACCCACAAGTGCTGAGCTGAGCCTTGGTATCCTGAAATCATCCAGAAATGGAGCCAGTCAACCAAACCCAACTTGCACCACCATCAAATCCTCCATGACATCAAAGAAGATAAAAGCAAAGAAGTCCCATCTAACAGACCACAACTTCAAAGATTAAAGGAACATTTTCCCACACAGATGAGAAAAAAACAGAGCAAGAATTGTGGCAAGTCTAAAAGACAGAGTGTCTTCTCACCTCTAAATGAGCACACTAGTTGCCCAGCAATGGTTCTTAACCAGATTGAAATGACAGAAATGACAGACATTTGGAATTCAGAATTCAGAATCTGGATGGCAATGAAGAACATCAAGATGCAGATGGAAGTTGAAACCCAATACAAGGAATCTAAGGAATCCAGTAAAATGAATCAAGAGCTGAAACACGAAATAGCTATTTTAAGAAAGAACCAAACTAATCTGATAGTGCTGAAAAACTCACTACAAGGATTTCATTATACATTCAGAAGTGTTAACAGAAGAATGGACCAAGCTGAGGAAAGAATCTTAGAGCACAAAGACAGGTTCTTCAAATCAATTCAGTTAGACAAAAATTAAAAAGAATTTTTTTAAAAATGAGCAAAACCTCGGAGAAATAAGAGATTATGTAAAGAGACCAAACCTACAACTCATTGGGGTCCCCGAAAGAGAGGGAGAAACAACAAGCAAATTGGAAAATATATTTGAGGTTATTGTCCATGAAAATTTCCCCAACCTCACTAAAGAGGTTAACATTCAAATTCAGGAAATTCAGAGAACCCCAGAGTACAGAAAAAGTTAGTATCAATCCTACTGAAATGATTGCAAAAAACTGAGAAGGAAGGACTCCTCCCTAACTCATTCTAAGGCCAGCATCACTCTGATACCAAAACCTGGCAGACAGACCCAGTAAAAGAAGAAACCTCAGGCCAATATTCTCGATGAACATCGACACAAAAATCCTCAATAACATACTAGAAAACTCAATCCAGCAGCGCATCAAAAAAAATGCTAATCCACCACAATCAAGGAGGCTTTATTCCTGGGATGTAAGACAGGCTCCACATATACAAATCAACAAATGTCGTTCATCACATAAACAGAACGAAAAACAAAAACCACATCGTCATCTCAAGAGATGCAGAAAAGGCTTTCAATAAAATTCAACATCTCTTCATGTTAAAAATCCTCAACAAACTAGGCATTGAAGGATCATAATTCAAAATAATAAGAGCCATCTATGAGAAACCCACAGCCAACATCATACCAAGCAAAAACTGGAAGAAGCATTCCCCTTAAGAACCAGAACAAGACAAGGATGCCCACTCTCACCACTTATATTCAACATAGTTCTAGAGGTCCTAGCCACAGCAATCAGGCAAGAGAAAAAATAAAAGCCATTCAAATAGGAAGAGAGGAAGTCAAACTATCTCTGTTTGCAGACAATGTAATTCTCTACCTAGAAAAGCCCATAGTCTCTGCCCAAAGACTCCTAGATCTGATGAACAACTTCAGAAAAGTTTCAGGATACAAAATCAATATACAAAAATCAATAGCATTTCTATACACCAGTAACATCCAAGCTGAGTGCCAAATCAAGAACACAATTCCACTCAAAACAGCCACAAACAAGAATAAAATACCTGAGAATACAGCTAACCAAGGAAGCAAAAGATCTCTACAAGAATTACAAAACACTGCTGAAGGAAATCAGATATGACACAAACTAATGGAAAAATATCCCATGCTCATGGATAGGAAGAATCAATATTGTTTAAAAAACAAATGATCATAACTGCCCAAAGCAATTTACAGATTCAATGCTATTCCAATCAAACTACTGACAGTTTTCACAGAATTAGAGAACTATTCTAATATTCATATAGAATCAAAAAAGAGCCTCAATAGCCAAAGCAATACCAAGCAAAAAGAACAAAGCTGGAGGCATCACATTACTCAACTTCAAACTATACTTCAAAATAACAGTAGCCAAAAGAGCATGGTACTGGTACAAAAACAGACACAGAGACCAATGGAACAGGTTAGAGAACCCAGAAATAAAGCTGCATTATCTACATCCGATCTTCAACAAAGTTGGCAATAACAAGCAATGGGGAAGGAACTCCCTATTCAATAAACTGTACAGGGATAACTGGCTAGCCATATGCAGAAGATTGAAATTAGACCCCTCCCTTTCACCATATACAATAATCAAGATTTATAAAAGACCTAAATGTAAAACCAAAAACTATAAAGTCCCAGGTAGAAAACCTAGGAAATACCTAGAAATACCTAGAACATAGGACTTAATAAAGACTTCATGACAAAAACTCCAAAAGCAATTAAAACAAAAATGGAAATTGACAAGTGGGACCTAATTAAACTAAAGAGCTTCAGTACAGCAAAAGAAACTATTAACAGAGTAAACAGATAACCTATAGGATGGGAAAAAATATTTGCAAATTATGCATCTGACAAAAGTCTAATAACCAGAATCTATAAGGAACTTAAATTTACAAGAAAAAAGCAACTCTATTAAAAAATGGGCAAAGGACATGAACAGACATTCCTCAAAAGTATACATACAGTCAACAAGCATATGAAAAGATGGTCAACCTCACCAATCACTAGAGAAATACAAATCAAAACCACAACGAGATACCATTTCACACACCACTCGGAATGTTTATTATTAAAAAGTCAAAAAAATAACAGATGCTGGTGAAGTTGTGAAAAAAAGGCAATGCTTATACACTGCTGGTAGGAATGTAAATTAGTTCAGCCATTGTGGAAAGCAGCTTGAAGATTTCTCAAAGAATTTAAAACATTAACTACTATTCGACCAAGCAATCCTATTACTGGTTATATACCCAAAAGGATTTAAATCATTTCACCGTAAGACAAATACACACACATGTTCACTGCAGCACTATTCACAATAGCAAAGACATGGAATCAACCTAGATGCCCATCAACAGTGGACTAGATAAATAAAATATGGTACATATACACCATGGAACATCACACAATCATAAAAAAGAACGAAATCATGTCCTTTGCAGCAGCATGGATGCAGCTGGAGGCTGACATCCTAAGACAACACAGAAACAGAAAACCAAATATTGCATGTCCTCACTTATAAGTGGGAACTAGGCCGGGCGCGGTGGCTCAAGCCTGTAATCCCAGCACTTTGGGAGGCCGAGACGGGCGGATCACGAGGTCAGGAGATCGAGACCATCCTGGCTAACCCGGTGAAACCCCGTCTCTACTAAAAAATACAAAAAACTAGCCGGGCGAGGTGGCAGGCGCCTGTAGTCCCAGCTATTCGGGAGGCTGAGGCAGGAGAATGGCGTAAACCCGGGAGGCGGAGCTTGCAGTGAGCCGAGATCTGGCCACTGCACTCCAGCCTGGGCGACAGAGCAAGACTCCGTCTCAAAAAAAAAAAAAAAAAAAAAGTGGGAACTAAACATTGAATACATGGCTGGGTGCGGTGGCTCATGCCTGTAATCCCAGCACTTTGCGAGGCCGAGGCGGGTGGATCACCTGAGGTCGGGAGTTTGGGACCAGCCTGGCCAACATGGTGAAACCTTGTCTCTACTGAAAATACAAAAATTAGCCAGGCGTGATGGCGGGCGGGCACCTGTAATCCCAGCTACTTGGGAGGCTGAAGCAGGAGAATCGCTTGAACCTGGGAGGTGGAGGTTGCAGTGAGCAGAGATCGTGCCACTGCACTCCACCTGGGAAACAGAGTGAGACTCCATCTCAAAAAAAAAGAAACACACATTGAATACATATAGATACAAAATATGGAACAACAGACATGGGTGCCTACTTGAGGTAAAGGAAAGGAAGAAGATGAGGACCGAATCAGGTAAGCATAGTACCTACCAGGTACTATGCTTACTACCCGCATGACGAAATAATTTGTACACCAAACCCCAGCAAAAGGCAATTTACCCATGTAACAAACCTGCACATGTACTCCCTTAACCTAAAATAGAAGTCAGAAGGAAAATGAATAAATCCTGCCTAACGTCTGCCTTTGTAAGATAAAATTTAAAGAGAACACCTAAATTATGTCATTTACGCCTGTGTAGGGCCGCCTTTGTGCTATAATACTTGAACTGAGCACTGGAGCTGCAAAACAGATAAGATGGCCCACAAAGCCTAAAATATTCACTATCTGGCTTGCTGGAAATTTGTTGATTTGTACTCTAGGACAACAAAAACAAACAACTAAAAATACAATGCTATAGAACGTTAAAATAGCTGGTATAAGCCGGGTGCAGTGGCTCATGCCTATGATCCCAGAACTTTTGGGAAGCCAAGGCGGGTGGATCACAAGGTCAGGAGTTCGAGACCAGCCTGACCAAGATAGAGAAACCCCATCTCTACTAAAAATACAAAATTAGCCGGGCGTGGTGGCACATGCCTGTAATCCCAGCTACTTGGAAGGCTGAGGCAGGAGAATTGCTTGAACCTGGGAGGCGGAGGTTGCGGTGAGCCGAGATCACGGCATTGTACTCCAGCCTGGGCAACAAAAGCAAAACTCCATCTCAAAAACAAAACAAAACAAAACAAAAAAGATGGTGTAAATGGAACAAGATAGCCGAGTCAACTGGTTTCCAACTATGTCAATAAATTCAGCCAGGCCCAGTGGTTCATGCCTGGAACACCAGCATTTTGGGAGGCTGAGGTGGGAGAAATGCTTGAGGCCAGGAGTTCGAGACCAGCCTGGCCAACATAGTGGTCAACTGTCTCTATTTAAAATTTTAAAAATTTGATAATAAATACATTCAAAACATTGACAAACATGTGGCTGTTTTCCTTTCCCCTCAAAAAGCATTATAAAAAGGAAAATGTCCTGAAAGGTTCTAAGTTAAATTTTTTTTTCCCAAATAAAAGTAAAAATTTGAGAAGTTATATGAATACTCCATAGCTAAAAAACTTACAATCACCACTCAGGGTTTACTTAATATGATACATCAAGGCACTGTATTGGGCCACAAGCAAAACATATTTTACTGGAAGTACCTTCAAAAAATAAATTATATTGAAAAGTATATTTGAGAAATATCTACATAAAAGGAACTATGCAACATACCATAAGAAAATTCATAAAAAATAAGACAGAGTAAATTTGAAATGCTAATGATCTAACCGAACAGAAAAATAATCTCTAAGACTTCAGAGTTTAAAAAGTGTATTTCATTGTAATTTCTATCTTTAGTTTTTATGTAAATAAAATAGATTTCTTTGTCTATAACCAACACTAGATGAAAAATTTGAAAATGTATTACCTGAATTGGATGTTCACTAAATGAGGCTGGGAACCATCTGATTGCCAGTAAGTTTCTAGATTGTCGTCTCGTAACTGATCCACTCCAAATCCTAAAAACACCAAAAGTGTCAATAAATGCCTGTGAAAAAGCAAGAACTATACATGAAAAATATAAAATTAACATATGTACTTGTCCAGAAATTTTGATAAACAGAACAGTCAGAAATATTAAATTTATTTTTTATTTTATTTTATTTCTTTTGTAGACAGGGTCTTGCTGTGTTGCCCAGGCTGGCCTTGAACCCCCAGCCTCAAGTGATCCTCCTGCCCTGGCCTCCCAAAGTGCAGGGATTACAGGCATAAGCCATAGCACCCAGCTGTGAAATTTAAATTAACCAGAATTCTTCTACCCTTTTATTCAGAGCTCAACTCTTAAAGAAATATCACTTGCACATACAAAGCCTATATTAGGATCGAGTTATTTTGTTGTCACCTTTTTAAAAAACATTTTCTAGGAGATATTATTTATTTTTTTTGAGATGGAGTTTCACTCTTGTTGCCCAGGCTGGAATGCAATGGCACAATCTCGGCTCATCACAACCTCCACCTCCCAGGTTCAAGTGATTCTCCTGCCTCAGCCCGCCAAGTAGCTGGGATTACAGGCAAGTGTCACCATGGCCAACTAATTTCATATTTTTAGTAGAGAAGGAGTTTCTCCATGTTGGTCAGGTTGGTCTCGAACTCCCAACTTCAGGGGATCCACCCGCCTTAGCTTCCCAAAGTGCTGGGATTACAGGCGTCAGTCACCACGTACAGCCGGATATATTTTAAAGAATGTATGTATTCAAACTCAGTTTCTTATGCTTTTGCAAGCTGATAGTAAGAATGACTAAGCACAAAATCCTCAAAAATCAACACATTCTGGTAAGTTCAATATGCCATACTTACTGAGACAAGAAAAAGGATGACTTAGAAATATTTTCAAAAGGCATATATATTTTGAAACCTAATGTTTCTGATTAAAATTCTGATTACTCAAAATTAAATTTACCCAGAATTCCACATTCTCCAGCCATTCTAGATAAATGAAGTTGTACAATCCTGTGATTTTTCCTGATTAAAACCACAATAATTCATACTAATTCTAGAAATGAACCTGATTTAATTGTAAAATGCATACTTTTCAATAAGAGAAATAAGTTTAATTTACATTTCAATTTTACACTAAGTAATATATTCATTATGGAACAAATACAAAAGGAACAGGACACAGTGAAAAGTCACTATCTACCATCTCATTCTCCTCTCCAAATATAATTAATGTTCTCAGTTTATTGCATGCCCTTCCACAGATACTATATGCATATACAAGCAGTCATATATGTATTCTTTTTATTCCCCTTTATTTACACAAATGATAGCATATAATAAATAGCTTTGTATGTTGGTGTTTTTTAATTTTACTTAACATATCTGGAGATTTTTTTCCATATGAATATTTATTCCATATCAATAAATTCATAATAATAACAAACACTGATATCACATTAACTATGAGCCAGGCACATTCTAAACATTTTATATATGTTAAATAATCTAATATTTATTAGCTCACATAACTCGACATAAACAGCTTCCATATTTTTTAAGGTTGTATAGTCCACCACTGTCTGGAAATATCATAATTATCTCACCACACCCCTGCAGAACATTTGGGTTGTTTCCAATGTTTTGCTTATACAAACAATACTGCAAAAAATACCTATCTGTCTATATTCTTTAAATATATGTTATTTCTAGAGAATAGATTTCTAGGAATAGAATCCTGGGTCATTTGAATCTTTAATTTGATAAATATTGCCAAATTGTCCTCCAAAACATTTCCTCACCAAAAGTGTAAAAGAATATCTATTCCCTCTGAATGGCTAGTAAAAGTTGATATGTTCTGAAATTAATATACTAGATTTTGATGACTTTGTATGATAAAAACTTTAAATATATATTTAATGTTTTTACATTGATTATATGTTGAAGTGATATTTTGAACATACTGAGAAAAATAGAATAACTGCACTTTTATAAAATTTTTTTAATGTGGTTGCTAGATAATTTTAAATTACATACGTGGTTTGTGTTACATTTCTGTTGGAAAGCACTGCTCTGCAACCATGCAAAAATGCAGTTAATCTTTTAAATATTTACTCACCTGAGAGATAAAAAAATTGTATTTCACATTTATTAATATTTATATTTTCATGCTTATTCATATCCTCCTATATCTTCAATAAACTTTGGTCTTTTAATTATTCACAACACTTTTTACTATTACAGATCTTGTCTTTTTTCTTTTTGAGACAGGGTCTTGCTCTGACACACAGGCTGGAATGCAGTAGCACCATCAAAACTCACTGCAGCCATGACCTGATGGGTTTACGCAATCCTCCCACCTCAGTCATCTGGGTAGCTGGGACCACAGGCATGTGCCACCACAGTCAGTCACTATTATGGATATTAACACTATGTCTGTTCCACGTAATCCAAACATGAATGGATGTGTATCTTAACTTTGCATCTGCTGCCTTTATTGCACATACTAGTGGATAAAAGAAGTTTATCCAGAGAAAATGAGTTTTGCATTGAATTTCAAAGTACTAGTTAGCTAGATAAAGAGGTAGAATGGTAAGATTCAAGGGCATTCAGCAGAGAGATAAGCACGTAATGTCACAAATCAAAAAAAATGGTATATATGGAAAACAACAGTGGGTCCTTCAAGAGCTAAGGCTATACACTGGTGTGAAGCAGGAAATGAGCCAGACATATGAAAGGAGCCAGATCACATAGACCAGGGGCGTCTAATCTTTTGGCTTCCCTGGGCCACACTGGAAGAAGAACTCTCTTGGCCCACACATAAAATACACTAACATTAACAATAGCAGATTAACTAAAAAAAAAAAAAAAAGAATTCATAATGTTTTATGAAAGTTTACTAATTTGGTCCACACTCAAAGCCGTCCTGGGCCATATACGTCCATAAAATGTAAAAATTGGGCTATTACTTGTTCCATAACTCTTAAATACGCACTGTCGAATATGGTAGCCACTAGCCACATGTGGCTATTTGAAATATAGCAAATCCAAATTGAGATGTGCTATAACTGTAAAATACACACTGGTTTGAAGATTAGGACAAAATGTAAAATACGTCATTAGTAATAATATTTCAGTTATACTAGATTAAAAAATATTATTACAATTAATTTCACTTATTTTTTAGCCCTTTTAAATGTAGCTACTATAAAATTCCACATGAAACTTGTATATATATTTCACATTACATGTTCTATTGGACAGTGATGCTTCAAATCATGCTTCGTTCTTTATACAATATTGCTAAAGCTAATCCAGAATATTGAGTTATGCAAGTTACAAGATAAAAAGCTGTTTTGCCAGCCTGTGCAACATAGTGAAACACTGTCTATACAAAAATTAAAAAGCTTAGCCAGGTGTGATGGTACTCATGTGACTGAGGCAGGGGGATCACTTGAGTCCTGGAGTTCAAGGCTGCAGTGAGCCATGACTGTACCACTGCACTCTAGCCTGGGCAACAGTGCGAGAACCCAACAAAAAAAAACAACTTTTACCTCCAATATAAAGAGTTATAGATCTTAACTCTCTTTCTTTTTAGTACTGGTTTATGAGTTCCCTAATAAAGGACAACTAAATCACAATTGTTCCTTAAAAGCTCCACAGTTTAATGTTCTATTGATTAAAATGTTTTTTTTTTTTTCCCACTGATTTTATTTTAGCTACCTCAGCCAGGTTTTTTTTCTCCTTCATTTCACAACTTTATTATGCATGTGCTCAAAAAGGTTCATAAAACAGTATTTGTTCTTTAAATGCTAAAAACATTAAACAAAAATCTGAATAATTTATTCAGGATAAGCGATGTCCTATAATTCAAAACTGATCATTTAAAATTTGTCTCTAAGTTACTGCTTAGAAAGTATCGTAGTACAACTAAGCAGGTCTAATATCTTCAAGTACTGATTAGTCTAAATCTTTATGCCTGAAATACTAAGTATGATCACCAACTTTTGCTTCCTCGATACGTCTTACAAACAGAACCTCTTACAAACATCTGCTTATGTGCCAATGCCATGTCTCAATCTCTTTTCCAAAGCTTCCCACTCAGTATTGCATCTGAATTCCTTTTTTCTTTTTTTTTTTTTAAGATGGAGTCTAGCTCTGTCACCCAGACTGCAGTGCAGTGGCACGATCTCGGCTCACTGCAACCTCCATCTCCTGGGTTCAAGCAATTCCCAGAAGCGACTGTTGCAGGTAGCTGAAGCTCACCTTTGCAAGTGGGCAGAGCTTCAAAAAATAAAAGTCTAAAATATGAAGGTCGCAAGAGTGAAGACTTGCTCAGCCTCCCCCAGAGTAGCTGGGATTACAGGCACCGGCCAACACACCCAGCTAATTTTTATATTTTTAGTGCAGATGAGGTTTCACCATGTTGGCCAGGCTGGTCTCAAACTCCTGACCTCAAGTGATCCACCCGCCTCAGTCTCCCAAAGTGTTGGGATTACAGGCATGAGCCATCGTGTCCGGCCCTGAATTATTTTAATTTAAACAAAAGAACTAAAACAAAGACATATCAATAATAACTACTTTAACAGGTATCAGGAAAATCCACACAAATAACAATATTACACAGAAAAAAAAACTTTTATATGATGTACTGGTTCTCTAATGCAGTGGTTCGTACAGTGTCATTCCTAGACCAACAGCATCATTATCACCTGGGAACTTGTAAAGAATTCTAGATATACATCAGAAACTTTGAGAGCTCAGCCCTTTTGAGAGTTTATGTCTTAATAAATCCTCTAGGTGATTCTGATGCATGCTAAAATGTTAGAATTACTCTTCGAAGGCAAGGTTTCTCAATCACGGCACTACTGATATTTTGGACTGAGTAATGCTTTGTTTGGTACAGGGGGTGTCCTGTGCATTGAAAGGTATTTAGCTGTATCCCTGGGCTCTACCCACTAGATGCCAATAGAAACACTCCCCCAACTCCCCAACTCCCCCCACCCTTATGTCCCCAGTAATCACAACAATCAAAAATATCTCCAGACTTTGTACCCTGGAGGGTAAAAGCATCCCAAGCATCCCCTGGTGAGAACAACTGCCCTAAAGAAAAGAAAAATCAGTATTCATCTACGGTTACTGTTATTGTTTGGTAAATATTAATGCTTCTCTCCCCACTCTTCATGGGAGGGATATGATTCTGCACTCCAGTCAATATTGGGGCTAAATTACGACTTACAATACACTGTGACACAAGCAGAGGTTGTAAATGTGCTTGCAAAGTCTGGCCTGGTCTTCTGAATGCTCTGCACTCCACTAAGAGAATATGCCTGGACAAATGGAGCAGATCTGAACCTGAGTCACAGCCTAAAGCCAAGCCATCACCAAAGCACAAAGTAAATTCGGTTGATCATGCCACTGAGAGACCAGGGTTGTTTGCTAAGCAGCATTAGTGCAGTGAGAGCACTAATACAACACCAGTAGAGATATATTTGAGCAGCCCAGCTTAGACTGCCTTTATGAATCAAACGGTCACTCTCTTTTCAAGCATATCTATTAACACAACTACTTTCACATTCGCTAAGGGGCTTTTTTTTTTTTTTTTTGAGACAGGGTCTCACCCTGTTGCCCTGGCTGGAGTACAGTAATACGATCACAGCTCACTGCAGCCTCAACCTCCTCTGCTAGGGGGCTATTTTAACTGAGGCAAATGTCTTAACTCTGAAGACCTAAAGATAGATAACAAATGGTCTCTGTAGAGAAGTTCATCTATATCCTGCACTAGACCTACACTGTGGCTATATACATTTAAACTAAGTAAAATTAAAAATTTGGTTCCTCAGTAACAGTAGTAACATTTGACATGTTCAATAGTTTCATGTAGCTAGTGGTTACCTCATTGCATGGTGCACTAAGTTCTAATGGACAGCACTGATAGATTTAAGCAGATAAATTATAATATGAAGTATTAGCGCAACAATAAAGAGATGAGGCCAGGTGCAATGGTTCATGCCTATAATCCCCGCATTTTGGGAGGCTGAGGCGAGCAGATCACTTGAGGTCAAGAGTTTCAGACCAGCCTGGCCAACATGGTGAAACCCTGTCTCCACTAAAAATATAAAAAATTAGCTGGGTGTGGTGGTGCACACCTGTAATTGTAGCTACCTGGGAGGCTAAGGCAGGAGAATCACTTGAACCTTGGTGGTGGAGGTTGCAGTGAGCAGAGATCACACCACTGCACTCCAGCCTGGGCGACAGAGGGAGACTTCATCTCAAAGAATAAAAATAAAAGAGAGATGAAGAATTAACTAACTTCCTGAAACACTTGTTTCCTCCTGACTTCTATCCATGATTTCCCACTCTCCTGGTTTTCCTCCTAGTTCACTAGCTACTTCTTAGTATCCTTTGTTGACACCTCTTCCACTATTCTGCCAGATCTCTTTATCTTGAAGTGTCCCAAAGCTTTATTCTTTCCTCTAAATTCGCTCCCTCGGTGAGTTATAGTCCAGTTCCCTTAGAATATCATCGGCACACTGATGACCTTCAAATTTATATCTCCCAGAACTTTAAGCAGAGTTCCCAGCTTCTATAGTCAATTGCCTACTGAACACTTCAACTAGAAAAATAATTAGGCATCTCAAAATTAACATATATAAATCATTTATTTTTTGACCCAATATCTATTTACTCTCTCCTCTCCCTCCTTCTTTTTCAACTCAGGAAACAGTATGAGTTGTTCTGCCAGAAAGGTCACTCTGAAGGTTTCCTCCAATGAATCATAACTATTCCACCTCTAAAAATATATCCCAAAGCCATCATTTCTTTCCATTTAAGTCTAGTCCAAATAAACATCATCTCTAACATAAATTACTATAATATCATTTCCTCCATTGGTCTCTACCATTATGCCACTACCAACATTATCCATAGTGGACAGAGTGACTTTTTAAAAACTCTGTATCAGATCATCTTCCTCTCCTGCTTAACACCTCCAGTGGTTTCCCTTTGTACTTAATATCAATACTCTTTTTCAGGGCCTATAAGAGTTCATATAATCTGGCTTATGTCTAATTACACTTCCAATCTAATCTACCATTTCTCCTCCTTACTCACTACTCTCCAACCCCTACAGCCTTCTTTCTGAACCTCTAAAATGCCAAATCAACTAACTTAGAGCCTTTGAACTAACTTCCTGGTGTCAAGAAAGTTCTTCTCTGAAATCTTTGCACAATAAATTCTTCTTAACATTCATGTCTCTGTGCAAATTTCACTTATAAAAGAGGCCTCCCATAATCCCACAATCTAATGTAGCCTCCCACTTAAAAGTTATTTTCTATTATACTGCTGTCTTATTTTCCGCAAAGCAAATATCACTATTCAACTCAGAAATCCTTTAACTCAAAGGCCCATAATTGTCAGTTATAGCATGAACTTCAGTAAAAATTTAGTGAGTTTTTATTTTAAGAAAAACGGAACTTACAACATCCCATTATGTTTCTTAAAATTAACTCAATGTCTTCATAAAAACCAGGGAACAAATAGCATATAAGTCCTGTAAGATGTTCACAAAATACAGCCATACTGAATCCCTTATTTGTATCAAATATAGTTAAGCATAGCAGATGTACCTATTTTTCCCCTAAATTTGTTTTTCAACATTGGATGAATTTGGTGCTTATGAAATGATTAAATTATTTTAAAAGACCCTATTACGTGGCAGCAGTCATAACACAAATTTGTTCTTTTGTTTTTCCAGTCTCTTAGGCAGAGACTTAACAACTGTGCTGAATTGTAAGATTGTTTTGTGGTGTGTGTTCAACTAAGCTGAATCTACTAAACACATTCCAACTTTAATCAGAATGAAATATTGAACCATTATTTCCAAAGATACAAAAAGATTTCTGCAAAGCCATGTGCCAACTACCATCCTGTAGCAGGCAAGTAAATTTATATCTCCCAAAGGCTGATATCAACATTTTGAAAATTTCTTAAAATTCTCCTTTATATCACTTCCTTTATAGCATGTCTCCTGATTTCCTTTTTACCTCTAATCTTGCCTCACTTCAATCTATCCTCCACACTTCTCCAATATGAACAAACACTGATTGTTTTACTCCGTTACTTACCTTTTCAACTGCTCATATTATCTATACAGTAAAGTATGAACTGTTTAATAAAGCCCTCTATAATCAGGCATCTACCTGACTATATAGCTTCACATATGCCATTCCCCTATGTTCTAGTCTCATTTAATAAAAGAAATTCATTGAATAAGCCATGTTTTGTTTAAGCTGTATACCTCTGCACATATTATCATTTCTTGGCATCCAACAAGGATTGGTACCAGGACTTCTGTGGTTAACAAAATCCTTTGATGCACAAGTCCCTTATTTAAAATGGCTCCTCTTGTATACTTTAAATCATCTCTAGATTACTTATAATACCTAATATAATGTAAATATGTAAAAAGTTGTACTGTGTTGTTTTTCTATTTGTGTTATTTTTGTTGTTGTACTGTTATTTTTTGTGGGTTTTTTCCAACTATTTTCAATCTTCAGTTAGTTGAATCCATGAAATTAGAACCTACAGATACAGAGGGCTAACTGTCCCATTTCCCTTGCTTTTATCTCCTTAGTGAAATCCTATTCTTGCTTCATCATACAGAATAAGCATCATCTCCATGAAGACTTCCATGATCCTTTCAAGCAAAGTAAATCACTTTCTTATTTGGGCTACTTCTACACTGAGCCCATACTTAGTGAAAAGCAGTATTATGTAGTGGAGTCTGTCTTGAATTCCAGAATTTCCTGCTTATCATGTGATCTTTGTCAAACTACTTAATCTTTCTGTACTAGAGTTTCCTCATTTGGAAAATGGTAAAAGAAATAGTACAACTTCCCTGGGTGCAGTGGCTCATGCCTGTAATCCCAGCACTATGGGAGGCCGAGGTGGGTGGATCACGAGGTCAAGAGATCATCCTGGCTAACACAGTGAAACCCCGTCTCTACTAAAAATACGAAAAATGAGCGACAGGGGAGTGGCAGGCACCTGTAGTCCCAGCTACTTGGGACGCTGAGGCGGAGAATGGCGTGAACCCAGGAGGCGGAGCTTGCAGTGAGCTGACATCATGCCACTGTACTCCAGCCTGGGTGACACAGCAAGACTCTGTCTCAAAAAAAAAAAAAAGAAAAGAAAAGAAATAGTACAACTTCATATAACTTTTGAAAACTTTACTGAGATAACTGGTTATTTTATGCATGTAAAAAGTTCTTAAAACAGAACCTATCACTCAGCAAGCACTAAATCAAAGTTATTAATTATTACATTGTGTAGTAATAGTTTAAAGCTATACTTCCTCCACTAAATTGTGAAGTCCTTGACAGTAAGGGATTGTGTCTTTTTTGTCTTTCAATCTCTAACAAATTTGAGTTACAAATCTCAGCACCATCTGCTGACTTAAACTGAAAAATATCTGACCCTAGAGAAGCAAAGATCGAGCAATCACTTTCTCATGCAGCTTCCTGTTTATAAAGAGTAGTCATCCTTAATATGTAAAGTGCTAATCATATGATATTTCACTGATGGACTCAAAGCTCAAAATCACGTGAAGTAAGACATATGACATTGCACTAATGAACTTCATGAATTTCATACTCAACAATTTTTAAGTGATCCTGACACTCTTGTAGTAGCAATAACTATCTCTTCTGCACCTCCAAGATGTCAAAGCAGTGGGGCATCTTCAGGGAACTGGTGACATGTGTTGCTCTCTTCAAACCAGTGACTGGTGCCATATTGTGTTAGTAATGAGGTACGAATCAGTGCTAGTTTACCAAAGAAGGTAAACTTTACCAAAGGAGTTCAACTAGCACTGATTCATATCTCATTACTGACACAATATAGCCCCAGTCTAGTTATACTATTAGATCAAACAGTGAAAGATGTTCAATTTAAGCATATTTATAGGAATATTTGATATGATAATGGATATTAAGGAATTCCAAAGCAACCTAAAAGGAAGCTGGAAAAGCTTTTAAAAAATGGGGGAAGGGGAAAATCACCCTACAGTATTCCATAGTGTATATGTACCACATTTTCTTTATTCAGTCTTTTGAGCATTTGACTTGATTCCACATCTTTGCTATTGTGAATAGTACTGCAATGAACATACATGTGCATGTACCTTTGTAACAGAATAATTTATATTCTTTTGGGTATATACCCAGTAATGGGATTGCTGAGTCAAATGGTATTTCTGGTTCTACATCTTTGAGGACTCGCCACACTGTCTTCCACAATGGCTGAATCAATTTACATTCCCACCAACAGTGTAAACACGTGGAGTACTATCCAGCCAAAAAAGGAATGAGATATGTCCTTTGCAGGGACATGGATGAAGCTGGAAGCCATTATCCTCAGCAAACTAACACAGGAACAGAAAACCAAACATCACATGTTCTCCCTTATAAGTGGGAGCTAAACAATGAGAACACATGGACACAGGGAAGGGAACATCATACACTACAGCCTGTCAGGATGGGGCTGGGGGAGGAAGAGCATTAGGAAAAATAGCTAATGCATGCTGGGCTTAATACCTAGGTGATAAGTTGATAGGTGCAGCAAATCACCATGGGACACATTTACCTATGTCACAAATCCGTACATTCTATACATGTACCCCAGAACTTAAGCTTAAAATTTAAATTTAAAAAAATCAGTTCCCTCCAAACAACAAGAAAAAGCTGGATAAACTACAAACTCCTACAAGACAGCCTGAAATCCAAGAATGGGGCAGCCCCCATTCCCAGGAGAAAAAAGATTACAGATTGTCCCAAGTGTGGTA
Source organism: Rhinopithecus roxellana (assembly GCF_007565055.1). Classification (NCBI taxonomy): domain Eukaryota; kingdom Metazoa; phylum Chordata; class Mammalia; order Primates; family Cercopithecidae; genus Rhinopithecus; species Rhinopithecus roxellana. Next base: position 81,936,497 of record NC_044550.1, read on the forward strand.
GAGCATAGGAGGAAGGAACAGAGACCAAATAAACACATAAGAAGAAATCAAGTATAACTTTCATCACTTGACAAAGACCAAATGCAGGCCAACATAACAATACAGCAACACTGACAGCCCCAAACACAAGGTGAATTCACACTGACTCTCAGACTCTTTTGCAAGGGTGCTCACTTTACACATAAAGATTGGGAGAGGGCAAGAGACTAAAGAGCCTAAGTCAGTGGTACAGGTATACAGGAGGCAACTGACCACCACTGAAGGAAAGTAAAAAGTTCTACCCTCCCTCCAAACCCTTCTCTCCCACAGAACAAAGGACTTAAGCTGCTGTAGGAGGAAAATCAACCCTGTTGACGCCAGGACACAAATAAACATCCATCCTTGCTGAATGATGAGTAAAAGAAAACAATCCTCTACACCTGAGAGAGGGGCAAACAACAGTCCTTTCTCAAAGTGAGGCAGAAAACTCTTCCACAAAAGACCAACCACAGATACAAGGCTGTCATGAATAGGAGGGGCCAAATTGCTGAGGCCAGGCACATACTGCCTACGTAAGACTGCTGCTGCACTAGAAAAACAGAGAACCACCCTGCCTCTCATACCCTGAACTGAGTAACAAAACACAGTATTCTACAGCTGTAGGTAGGGCAAGAGCATGGCGAGAGGCACCCTCTGTAGCACAAGTGTGCGCCAGAGCACAGGAAAACTGGAGTGAAACTATTACACAGAAAAATAAGAAAATGTCTCTGGCACAATGGTCCCACAATAAGCACAGGATATCTTTAGAGGAATTTGAAGCCTGTGAGACACTGAAGGTAACCACAGCAAAACAAAACTCAAACTCAGCTCAATTCCTAACTAATGCAAATACCACAATAAAGGACAAATGATAGAAAAAAGGCATCCATTTCAAGGTGTAAATACTATTTATCTCAGTATCTACTAATCTGCACATAAAAAAATGACTGACAGAAAGAAAAACAGAATTATCATAAATAGAAACAGACCTAGAGATGACCCAGTTGTTGGAACTACCAGACAAGAATCTTAAATAACGATAACTATGACTAAGATGTTTAAAAAAAAAAAAAAAACCTAGAAAGGTAGATGAACTGTGTTAACAGACAGGAATTTCAATAGAAATGAAAACTCTAAGAGTCAAATGGAAGAGCTACAAATAAAAAATATCACAGATGAAAAATTTCTTAGGCAGAATTATCAGTATATTCAATAAAGCCAAAGACAAATGCAGCGGATTTGAAAACAGGCCAATGGAGTACCCAAAAGCTGTGGGATAATACCAACTGGTCTACCACATGTATAATTAGATTCCCAGATTCTAATAGAGAAGGAATAGGGCAAAAGAAATAATTGAAGAAATAATAGACACAATGTCTTTTACAATCTAGTCTCAAAAGTCATATACCATCAGTTTTGCCTTATTCTACTGGTCCCAGAGACCAATCCTGATACAGTCTGGAAGGGGTCCACAGAAGGGCATGAATAACAGAAGGCAAGAAAACTGGGGACCATTCTGAAAGCTACCTACTCCAAATCTGGTGAATGGATGAACAAACAGGTACACCCATATGGTGGAACAGTAATCAACAATAAAAAGGAACAAACTACAGATATGTGCAATAGCAAAACTCACAAGTGAATTATATTAAATGAAAGATGATAGAAGCAATAAGTTACACAATATGATTACATTTATATTAGCATTCTGGGAAAGCTGAAACCAAAGGGACCCAAAACAGATTAGAGCTGTCAGGGGCTTGGAAAGGCCCAGAAGACTGACCATAAAGAGACATGAGGGAATTTTGTGGGATGATGGCAACGTTACATATTTGACTATAATGCTGCTTATATGACTGTACATGTCTGAAAAATTCATAGAACTGTACACCTAAAAAGGACAAGTTTTAGAGTATGTAAATTATACCTCAATAAAGTACTCATAAAAAGAGAGAAAAGGGAATCTTGAGGGGAAACAGAAGAGGCTTGGTTGAGAGGATGGATACAGCAGTCATAAAGCGTAAATAATAAAAGTTTCTGAAAGACTACTAAACTAATAATATTATAAAGTTCCTCAAGCTAAAGAAATTTCTCCAAGCTTGAGTCTGCAGATGAAAACTGCCTATCAAATTATGGATTACAAGGGTGAGAAAAGATATCCTGGCAAATGCCATGAACTCAACAATAAAGAGAAAAACCTTAGATGCTTCCAGAAAAAACAAGTTACTTAGGGAAAAAAAAGAGAGGTAGGCATAGGCCTTTCTACCCACAACATGCCAAAAGAAGATAGTGAAATAGCATTCATAAATTTTTGAGAGAAAAGGACGGCCACCCAAGAATTCTATCCCAATGAAGACTAAAAGGAAAGTATTCTGACATATGCTATCACTCACTTATCCAATTGAGAGAAATGGCAAAAAAAAAAAAAAAAAAAAAAACCTAAATAACAACTGAATCATAGCAGAGAGAGAGGAGGAAAAGAGGAGACCTTATGACATATGTAGTTAAATCTAACAAGGGATTAGTAAAGAAATTGGACAGAGATATAAGATAAAAAAAATCCAGTGCATCAGAATTAAAATAAAGCATCTAAACAAAAGGAATATTAAAATCAGACCAGTGTACTGTAGTATCTTTATCTGCAGTTTCACTTTCCGCAGTTTCAGTTACCCTTGGTCAATCACGGTTCAAAACATTAAAAGGAAAATTCCAGAAATAAATAATTGGTGGCCGGGCGCGGTGGCTCAAGCCTGTAATCCCAGCACTTTGGGAGGCCGAGACGGGCAGATCACGAGGTCAGGAGATCCAGACCATCCTGGCTAACACGGTGAAACCCCGTCTTTACTAAAAAATACAAAAAACTAGCCGGGCGAGGTGACGGACGCCTGTAGTTCCAGCTACTCAGGAGGCTGAGGCAGGAGAATGGTGTAAACCCAGGAGGCGGAGCTTGCAGTGAGCTGAGATCTGGCCACTGCACCCCAGCCTGGGCGACAGAGCCAGAAGAGCCAGACTCCGTCTCAAAAAAAAAAAAAAAAAAAAAAAAAGTCCCATTTAAAAAAAAAAAAGAAAGAAAGAAATAATTGTCAAGTTTTAAACTGTGCACTGAGTAGTGTGAAGAAATTTCTCACCATCCTGCTCCATCCCACCTAAGACATAAATCATCACTTTGTCCAGCATATCCACCCCTTTGTCCAGCATATCTACCACTTTGTCCAGCATATTCACACTGTATATATTACCTGACCATTCGTCATCAATATCATCTGCTCCTGACATCCAATTCAATATAATCATGGCTTGATGATCCAGAATCATCAGAAGCAGATGCTCCTCCTTCTGAAGTATTGCCAGAAGGTTAATAGTAGCCTAACGCTACATCACAACACCTATATTATTTGCCTTGCTCGCTCCCATCACATAGACATTTTATCTCTCACCTCATTACAGGAGGAAGGGTACAATACAATACAATATTTTCAGAGCGAGAGAGACCACTTTCACAAAACTTTTATTACTTTATTACTTCTATTGTTATAACTGTTCTATTTTATTATTAGCTATTATTGTTAATCTCTTACTGTGCCTAATTTATAAATTACACTTTATCACAGATATTTATGTATAGGAAAAAACATAGTATTAATATAGAAAGGGTTCAGTACTATCCATGGTTTTAGGCATCCACTGGGAGTCCTGGAATGTATCCCCTGGGATAAGGGGAGAGGATTGTACAAGGAAACTGCAAGTGACTATTTCCAACAGCTTTTTTGTTTTTACCTGGTTTGCAAGATGAGAGTGACCAAACAGCTTGTGACCCAATTTCCCGTACTGTTCCAGTCCTTTCCAACTGCTTAGGGTCAGCACCAGGAGGTGTCTTGTTTGGTGTGGTCATTTTTAAGATATTCTATGTAGAAAAAAAGAATGCACACATTATATCAGGAATTGGGCATCTTTCTACATAAGGGTTTTTACCAATAGAAACTTAATGGAACTCATATACCCTGACATTAATCATTTATTCTGAAGAATGCAGTTAATATAATTAAATTACTGTAATTTAAATCTCAGGGGCTGGGCATGGGGGCTCACACCTGTAATCCCAACACTTTGGGAGGCTGAGACAGGAGGATCATGTGAGCCCAGGAGTTCAAGACCAGCCTGGGCAACATGGCAAGACCCCACCTCTATTTTTAAATAAATAAAAATCTTAGGAATTCAGGTTTTGTTTCATATGACCAGATATGCAAAGCAGGGAGTTACAGTAGTCAAAAGAGCACAGAATCAAAGTTTTGGCTTCAGTATCTCCTTTAATTAGCCTAGACTTTGAATAGGTCTGGGTTTTATTTCCTTTCCTGTCAAATAGGTTCACTTGATGATTTTTAATTCTACAATGCTATGCAGTTCTATACTTCTATGACTGAAAATTCAAATGACTTTTAGCCCTAGAAAAGTCAGACTGAAATACTCTTATTCTAGGAATACATAAATATTGATCCTCATATTATTTACTTAATTTCCTTTTTTTAGAGACAGGATCTAGCTATGTTACCCAGGCTGGTCTTGAACACCTTGCTTCAAGCGATCCTCCCATCTCAGCCTCCCAAGTTGCTGGGACTACAGATGTGATCCCATTGCCCCCCTAAGATCCTCATTTTAAATATTCATTAAGTGACGCAGAGAACAGTCATACCTGCCCTCTAACTGTCAAAGTTTTATTTAAGGCCCAGCCCGGTGGCTCACACCTGTAATCCCAGCAGGTTGGGAGGCCAAGGCAGGTGGATTGCTTGAGCCCAGGAGTTCGAGACCAGCCTGGGCAATATGGTGAAACCCTGTCTCTAAAAAAATTCCAAAATATCAGCCTGGTGTGGCGGCACACACCTGTAGTCCCAGAGGGGCTGAGGCAGGAGGATCACCTGAGCTGGGAGGCGGAGGGTGCAGTGAGCCCAGATCGTGCCACTGCACTCCAGCCTGGGTAACAGAGCAAGACTCTGTCCTAAAAAAAAAAAGAAAAGAAAAGAAAAAATGTGAAAAGTTCACTTACAAATGCTCTTACCATAGAAGATAAGGTCAAGAAAATGGCTTCAAGATTTTGAAGTGAATAACTGGCCCATTCTAAAAAGGATGACCTCATCTTTCACATCTTTTGTTAATTTTCGTAAGTCCATTCATACGTGAAAAAACACTTCAATATCGGATCACGAACAATATGTAAAACTGCTTTGGTAGCGCAGTCACTGCTACTGAACATCGTTATATACGCTATTCAAAATAGGTGCAATAGTTCTGACACCTCCCATTGTATCCGAAGTTGTTCTCTAATCGGCAAACAAGCATTTGATACTAAATAACAGCAGAGACAATGGACTGTAAACGTTGACAAGGCCTGAGGCTTAAACGCTCAATAAGTAATTTACTGAATGAATAAATAGGTGAATAGGTTCAGTCATGAACTAGTTATTTGTCACTTGCCTGCAAGTCAGGTGACATCTAGGGCAAGACTATTTAACCTGCAATGATCATTACTAACTGAATGTCCTCTCATCTAAAAAAAGAAAGAAAGAAAGCCCATCTTTAGGGTAGAATTCAACTGCCGGACTTGGGACTGGACGCCACCAAGTGGATAAAATACGGAGCTCGGAAAAGATTGGATTCCAGGCCTTGAACTGACCACACAGATGAGAGGGAGTTGAGGCCTAGGAGAGCGCGCAACAGCAAGCCGTGTCGGGACCATACTCTGTTGGTCCTATTGACACCTCTAGCGTGCTAGAATAACTAAGGCTCCACTCCTGACCCACGGGCCTTGAGGAAAGCGCGAACATAAAAAAAGATTGAAACCGGGGAGGTGAATGCATCTGTTTACGCTAGGACCACACTTGACGTCGGAAAAAAAGCCCACACACTCACAGTTTCCAGACCCGGCTGCTTGCCGAAACTCAGGTTCTCAGGACCCCCAGCAGTTCCGTGCCACTCCCACTCGGCTTCCTCGGACAGCCTGGCTTCGCCAACGGCGTTGAACAAGGTCGCAGCACAATGACGTCATCTCTCCCTACCTACCTCCAGGGTGCCGCCTCACGCTCTATGTCGCGCGCGCGCGCACTACGTCCTATGGCTTGCGCGAGCGGCGGCTGGGCCCCGCCATTTTGGCCGGTGGCCGTGAGAACACGCTGTGCGGCTGAAAAGTGAAGGCAAGAGCAGATTTGGCCTGTGTGCTCCCCTCCGGAAGGGGATTGTTTTCCCCAGGTAAGTGAATAGCCCAGAGAGGTTTGACTGTTAGCTACCATCTGTCAGGTTGCAAAGACTGTAGGGACGTTCTCCGAGAGCCTTTGGTTAGGCCTTAGGTGGCGGAGACAGCAGCAGCGCGTGGCAGCGGCTCCTGCGGGACAGCTGGAACTGCCGGAGCGCGGGCGACGCCGAGACCTTGGGGGTGCCTCAGTCTTCCCCTCCAGCCGACCCGGCTGTCGCCGCTGTTACCTGCCACGCCCGCCAGGGACTTCGAGAATGGACCTAGATGCCGTAGTCTCCACTCCCCCTTTACCCCACTCCGGCCCTGGAGCTAAACCTGCTGGAGAGGAAGTCACCTTTAGAACTTAGAGCACCCTCTGTACCCACAGCACCCTCTATTACCCCCACACTCTTCCAGCACCCTAAAATGGATATATTGTCACATGTGCATATTTGGTTGTGGGAAGTCGTGGCTTTCACGTTTCGGTGAGTGGAATGAGTCATGGCATCTTGCCGCCATGAAGTCGAATACTCCCTGTTCACTGCTAGGTTTTATGATGCCCACATGTCGCTCTGCTTCTCTCAGAACAGCGTGTACGCAACTATGACTGGGGTTGTCCCAAGTAGTTTCCCAGTAGAAATCCTATAGTTTTTTTGGTACGCTTTTATACTACTTGGCACTTTCTCCCCTTACCCATTTTTCCCTTTATTGTATCTAATACTCATTGAGATCGAGGTTGATGTCTTTACTCAGAATACCTTTATTATCTCTTCAGGGGTTCATACATTGTAGACATTTAATACGTAATGTGAATGAATGACAGCCAAAGCCGAATTCCCACCTCCCATTAACTACATCAGTTTATTTTCTCTTTTTTGATAGTAAAAATATCTAAGAAGAAGAACTGTCCAAATAACATGTTTTATTTTTTTTTACTCTTTCCCAACGGAACTGCTAACTAGTCATTTATGATAGTGGCATTTTATGTTGCAGTAGGTTGTCCCATATTCTGAGACTATTCGTTGTATACCAGCCACCTGACAATAATGCTTTGTTAGTGTAACCAAAGGCTCAGAACCTGTATTTGAACCAAAAGCTGTTTGGGGTTTGTGAGCTTTTTAAAACCTTAGTTCTCCCCTATTTTAAAAAGAAGTTTTTTTGTTTGTTTGGAAAAGCATTTAACAATTGGGAGGGAGGGGGAGAAAACAATATTAAGTTAGAGTTCCTTCTAAATGCCTTAAACTTAAAACTCTTTGAAATCAGAGCCATGTACCTCTCCTAACTTATACGTGTTTTATAAGACTAATAAACTACCATGAGCATGGGTTAGACTATTTCATGTGATACTAAACATCATTAGTTAACAGCAATCTTTGAAATGCTTTTACACAGTATTACAATTATTTTGGCTTTTGACTATAAATGTTTCCAAGTATGCCTCACTTCCTTTTTTTCCTCTCAACTGGAAGAATGACACTGAGGGTCATTGTTCTAGTGTCAATTTTGAACACTTTTGTCTTCGAATCTGAAATATCCTCAAATACTTCTTTGTTTGCAGGAGCCTGTTAACTGTAATCTTCTGCAAGCTTTACTGTGCCTTACTTTTCTATTGAAAAAGTAGTAGAGAATCCCCTTGCCCCAGTTATTGAAACTGATACAGAAATTGAATTAAAAGTGTTTACACAGTTAATTAACAGTTCTACAAAGAATCCATGTTCATTTTTCTTAAATGCATTACAATTTATCACTATTTTTATATAAATCAGTTTTATTAACCACTTCTGGTATGTTTTTATTCTTCTGTAAAAATCAAGCCAGGGTGGTGGCATGCACCTGTAGTCCCAGCTATTTGGGAGGCTAATGCAGGACGATCCCTTGAGCCAAGGAGTCCCAGTCTGTAGTGTCCTGTGATCAGTCCATTCAGCCTGGACACCATAGCAAGATCCCCATTTTATTTTTTTAATTATCTTTTACAGTCTTTTGGTTTTTAAAATAGTTTGAAAAATTAAATATTAGGCCGGGCGCGGTGGCTCAAGCCTGTAATCCCAGCACTTTGGGAGGCCGAGACGGGCGGATCACAAGGTCAGGAGATCGAGACCATCCTGGCTAACACGGTGAAACCCCGTCTCTACTAAAAATACAAAAAACTAGCCGGGCGAGGTGGCGGGCGCCTGTAGTCCTAGCTACTCCGGAGGCTGAGGCAGGAGAATGGCATAAACCCGGGAGGCGGAACTTGCAGTGAGCTGAGATCCGGCCACTGCACTCCAGCCTGGGCGACAGAGCGAGACTCCGTCTCAAAAAAAAAAAAGAAGAAGAAAAAAAAAAGAAAAATTAAATATTTTAGGAGTTTAACAAAATAAAGTTTAAGCAATTTCATGATGAAAGATTTATCCCCTGGAAGGGAATTCATTATACTCTTTCACTGAGTAATTTGTACAAAGGCATTCAGTATTTAAGTTAGAATGCATGAGGTCCAGTTTTAATAGCTTACTAAAGAATCTTCATTTCCGAGGAAGTTGTCATTTCCCCAGTAAGAGCTTTTTTGTGACAATTTAAGTCATCTAATTTCTTCCTCTTCTAATCTTTACAAGACCTGGACCAGTGTTTGAAGGAATAGAGTCAACCTGTTTATTGGAAAAACCCTGTATTTATTACATGAATGTTTAGTCTTCTTTTGAATGGTTTTTTTTTTTTTTAATATGTAGTTTAGTGGACAACTGTCACTATAAAATATTGGTAACTTGCAAGATTTCTAAAGTTGTTATACCTACAGGGAAATTATTTACTATATTTAAATTCATATTCTCATTCATTTAGCAGAAATGTTTGATCTCCTGTGTGCTAGGCACAGGTTCAGCCACTGGAATGAACAAACAGTCCTACCCTATGATGGATGGAGTACATTCTACTTGTGGAGGGGAAAAATATGTGTGTTTGTAGAGGGACAGAATATACATACACACATGCACAATAGATGTGTGCATATACACCAGATATATATGGAATATATAGTGTGTCATATAGTTGAGCTGGGGAAAAAAAGCAAGAAAGAAGGATGAAGAAGCAGTTGAGTGTATTTTTTGGTAGTGTAATTAGAGAAGAATTACTGAGAAATAGTAAAGATTGGAAGGAGTAAGCCATGTAACTCTCTAGGGGTAATAGCATTATAGGCAGAAAGTGCCAAGATCCTGAAGTAAGAACAGGCCTGTCATGTGCTAGGAGCAACAAAGAGCCAAGGTAGCTGGAGCCATACTACAAGAGCTAGAGTAGTTGGAGATGAGATCAGAAAGTTAACAGAGGCTGATCAGTGCCTCATTGATTATTTTCAGGACTTTGGCATTTACTCAGATTGAGAATGAAGCCATTGCAGGATTTTAAATAGAGGAGTGACATAATCTAGCTTACTCTTTAAAAGGCTTACTCCGGTTCCTGTGTTGAGAATGAACTGTTGAGGATTAGAGTAGAAAGAGATGAAGGTAAAAGCAAAGAGATCTGTTAGGAAGCTATTTGAGTAATGCTGGTAAGAGATGATAATGATAATGATAACTTAAACCAAACTCAGGAGAAGAGATCAGATTCTGGATGTTTTATAGCTTCAACGGGATTTGCTATTATTAGGTGGAAAAGAAGTATGACTTCAAGGATTTGGGCCTGAGCAAAAAAAAGACAGGAGTTGCCATCTAACAAAATGGGCAAGACTGCTGAAATTTTGGTGAGGATTTCAGGAGCTTATTTGGGAGATTCCTCTTAAGCCTTCCAGAGATGTTAAATGGGCAGGAAAGGGTTCAAGAGAGGTATCCTGACTAAAGGTAGAAATTTGGAAATTTGCAGTATATAAATGGAATTTAAACCTATGAGACCAGAATAGAACACCTTGGGGAATGAGTATATGTGGAAAAAAATGACCAAGTCTTAGAGCACTCTCAACATTTAGAAGCCTGGGAGGTGAAGATGAGTGACCGGGAAAGTAGTAGGAAAACCGGATTAGTGTTGTATCCTAAAACCAAGTTAAAGGGTTTTTATCTAGTAGGAAAAGTGTTTATTTGTGTCAGATGCAATTGATTGGTCAGGTGAATTAAGGTCTGGTAAACATTTGTTTTAGCCATGTGAAGAACAATGATGGCTCGACAAGTTGTTTTGATGAAATGATGGGCTCTAGAGCCTAGAATGGATTCCAGAGAGCATGTAGCAAGAAATTTGAGACATTGAGTATAAGCAACTCTTTGAAATAGTCTTGAAGAAGGAAAAATAAAACAATGGGAGACCATGGGGTCAGGGAGTAGAATGCTTGAATGCTGATAAGAATTAGCCAGTGGAGAGAATAATTGCCGAAGTTAAAGACAGAAGGGAAAATTGTTGGGACATTCTTATGGACTGTCTTCTAGTGTACAAATGGTCTTAGCTAGGGAGATACATATGGTATGATTGCTGGTTGGCATAAGGGTCCATTTGAGATGATGAATTTAAAGGGAGACTAGTCAGCAGGCTTTGTGTTTTTTTTCCCTACCCATTTTCAGCTCTATGTGTGCAGGTAAAGAGTCTAATTTAACCAAGATTGTGATTAAGGGTATTTAGCTGGCTAAGAAGGAAAATAAAAACACCAAGAGCTGAGGGACAGTGGATTCAAGAGATAATGAAAGGTTTGGAGAATGGAGGAGTCAGGGTTGTTGGATTGTTCTGTAGTAGAGGGTGAACTGAAAAATAAAGAATGGCGGTTGGAGAATGGAGTATTTGAAGTTGAGGTTATAGAAGGATTGCAATTACCGGTAATAATAAGGTCTACGATGTAACCAGAAAAAATGAATAGCTGTGGTAGGGTAGAAGACAAGCTGTTTGAGGAGAGGGGTTAATAAATGAGAGCACAGGAGGGTCATCTGTGAGCATATTGAAATCACCAAGAACTATGTCAAGTGTTGTAAAAGAGTGTGTGAAAGTTGACAGAGGGGCTGAAATCTTCAAAGAATGAAAGGGAGTGATCTGGTGGTCACTACTAACTAAAGCAGTTAGATAGTTGAGACGTAAAACTTTTTAGGGAGGAGGGAGAGTTAATAGTCTAGGATAGCATTGAGGAGCAAGATCTCTTATCCCCGTCCAAGCCTAATGATATTGATGGGTGTGAAAAGACTTGAGATGTCTACAAAGGGAAGCAGTCTATCAAAAAAAGAAAAAAAAATCAGGATTGATTATCACAGTAAAAAAAAGACATGATGTCTTTGTAAATGGATAGTCTTGGTTTCAGATTCGTTCATTACATATTGGAATAAACTCCAGTATTAAGGCACTTTTTGTAATTTTTTACTTTAATCACCATTCTAAGGAAATTAATTTCTGAACCACTAAGCCCAATATTGTAAAAGATTTTTAAGTTCACTTTGATGTTAATGCTATGTAATTGATTAAATTGGAAAATCAAGACTTGTAAAAGCTTTAAAAGTAATCATAGTATATACATGTAGTTACTTGGTCTCCTTTTAGTTTCATTGGTATTATAATTATTTGCCATTTCTGTCACTGTCATTACAGTCAGATATACACAACGTGAAGTAATGCTTAGTTTGGGGGAAGAGCTTGTGGGATTTCCCCCATCCTGCTTCCCCTTTTTCAGTTTTCCTGGCTATTAATACTTCTTTTTCCATTAGAACTTTAGATTTGCTTTGTCTGGGTTGGTTTGTGGGTTTTTTTTTGAGACAGGATCTCACTGTCTCACCCAGGCTGGAGTACAGTGGCATGATCTCAGCTCACTGTAACCTCCACCTCCTAGGCTCAAGTAATCCTCCCACCTCAGCCTCCAGAATAGCTGGGACCACAGGCACACACCACCACATGTATGGGGTTCTTTTGTTTGGTTTTTCACATGAGATTGAATTAAATATATGAATTCAGGAAGGGTGTAAATCTGTGATATTAACTATTCTTTATTATAAAAACTGAGATAGCATGTCATTTCTTCAGGTCATTTATGTCATTCGGTGTTTTAAAGTTTTCTTGTGTATATATCTTGTTGAGTATATTCCTAGATATTTTCTTTTTGTCGCTATTGTAAATGGCATTTTTTTCTTATGTAAATCTTCTGATTAAAGTATATATGTAAAATTTGATTTTCCCAACCTTACTAGATTATAGATTATTTTATAATTTTTACTGTCAAAATTTATATTTTTTTGCAGATAATCATTTCATCTCCGTATAATGATCATTTATGTTTTCCTGTCTTTCATGTATGCAAATTAGTTCCCTTAACTAATTGCATTGAATTTCTTATTTTTTCTTTCATAGAAGAGCTGGATATTCTTTCGCACAGTTATGGCAGACAAATTAACGAGAATTGCTATTGTCAACCATGACAAATGTAAACCTAAGAAATGCCGACAGGAATGCAAAAAGAGTTGTCCTGTAGTTCGAATGGGTAAGCTGTTCTGTGGATCATTTAAGTATAAAAGAAAATCATGAAAGAAATCAACTGGTTTGATAGTTCTTTATGGGTATTAGCATATACTTTGTGTTCACCGTTAGTTTCATAAACTGTGAAGACAAGAAAACTAGTTTGTTCTAAATTTCTTTTATTGCTTTGTGACTAAAGGATCCTATTTTGAAAAGAAAGACCAAATTGTAGAATAATACATCAGTATTTAAAAGTGTATTGGATGTGAACTCAAAGCAGAGTTCAGCTTACTGATCTTGAAATCTACAAAATCTTATAATTACTTTAATATTATATATAGTAATTAATTGTAATTTAATGGGAGATGGGTTACAAGAAACTTTGACAGTATTTTCATATTTAAAAAATGAACAAAGAACTTAATAAGAATGACTATTCATAAGGTTAGCTATACTTTGAAGATTAGATAAATTTCCAGCAATTCAATTGAAAAATTATTGGTCGTCCTTAAGGGCTATGTTAAGTAATTGTAAATGTACGAATGAGGCACAGAATTACTGAATCTTAAAATTAGTGAAACTTAGAAACTTTAGTTGTCATCTGTTATTGTCTCCTTTGCTATTCAGAAATTCCATTATCCCTAATATCATGTTTAATTTTAGCTGTATATTAGATGACTGCATACCTTTTTGGAGTTTTACTGATCTGGCTACAGTAGTTCATTCTTTTCGTAGTCTGTCTTACCATTTTCAAGCCATATTTTGTTTTTTGAATTTAAAATTTAGGTTAATCAGCTTAAAAATATTTCAGGATATATCATATTTTTACTGGCATATTTTCTTCCCCAGTAGTAAATTAAGTAAAATAAATATAAAGTCATCTCCCTGTTATCAAACAAGGATATTCATATAAGTGATTAGAAATCTGTCACCACAAAGCACTGATTTAAGGCATTATCTCAAATGTATTTCTTTGTGTGGCCTTTGTTTTTGAAAATCTGCTTCTGTATGGAAATTTAGAACTAGCATTGCCTAAATAACAGTATTCGGAAAATCAGAAGATAAAGGGGAATGGCTTAATTATATCTTTTCCTTTACCAGGTAAATTATGCATAGAGGTTACTCCCCAGAGCAAAATAGCATGGATTTCCGAAACTCTTTGTATTGGTTGTGGTATCTGTATTAAGGTAAGTAATATTTTATTTACTAGATCAAATGTGTAACCTAAAACTGAAATCTGAAAATTCTGGGTACTATGCTCTAACTCCTTTAAGTGAGGCAAAGTATAAAGCAAATGAGTAGAGAATGTAAATTTAGGAAAGTGTTATTCTAATATCAGTGACATTGTTGCTTTTTTAAATTAATTAAAGCGCCCCTTTTAAAAGTTTCTCTTGCTGTACTCTATAAAGCCATTTCCAACCAAAATTTCTCTTTTTCTCACCTCTTATAAGGACATTACCATCACATTACATGTTTCTTCTAAGTCCATATTGAATTTTAAATTCACACCTTTTAAACACAAATGCACACAGCCAAAAACTTTAAAATTTAGCCTAATTCTTAAGTGTTTCTTCTATTGTATTACACGTGCTTCTATTGAATTTTCCCAATGGTAGAATACTTAAAATAGCTCAATTATTAATAATTTTTGTTGCCTTGAATAGTTTGATTAGGCTTTTGACCCTTGAATGGTAAATTTCCAACTTTAGTTCATAAATTTAGGAGCTAATGTGTAACGTACTTAATTTAGATCTTTCTGTTTGTAGATACTATAAAAAGGAGCTTCACCAGAGTTCAGATACCACGCTATTGTTCAAGTAAATCATGTATGTTTCACATTGGTTTCTGAATCCTTGTTTAAGTATCCAGAAAGATTTTGTGGATACCTGAAACATTTTCACTTGCTTTGAAAATATAAACAGGAAGCATTCCTTCCAGCAAATATTTACTAATCTCTTATTGGATACCTGCCTGTACCCTGGGTGCTGGGAATCTGGTTTTGAGCACTAGCGTATCTATTCTCTTTCTTTGCTGCTGTAAGAAAATTAGATTAATTTAAAATTTAAATTTTGGATGCACTCGAGTGGCTCAAAACATACTGATGAGATGGTTCTCTGAGAGTGGGGAAGTAATGTATAATTCCTGAACACTAAGATATTATAATGCACCTCATATATAAACAGTGGATATTTTTTTCCTTATAGAATTAAAGAAGTTTAAATCACTTGCAGCATATAAGCATTCTATGTACATTTAAGAGAAGAGGATAATGGAGGTAACTCCACTGAAAGAAAAATATAATTTGTAAAAACTTAATAGTTTTGGTTAGAGGGTGGAAATTACCCTCTTTATTTCTTTATTATTTTTTTCTTTATTAGAAAATGAGTAATTCTCTGTTTTTGTAATGTATAAAATGGAAATTCCCTGGAATCTCTAAACACAGAAACTTTGAATTGGTCCCCTGAGCTCATTGAACATGTCTGCTGAGCAGATCTCTAGTAATATGAGGTTATAATCTTTGCATGTACCTCTGTAGTTGCCTGTACTTACGAGAAATTTTTCTAGCCACATTACCATTCTTAAATGACTTTCCTGTTTTTGTCATTCTTGTTCCTTGGACAGTCACCTTACAGTCAAATGTTATTTGAATAAGCCTATATGTTTTGTTTTGTCATGTTGTGTTTTGTTTTTTAATGTGAATTGACTTCGAGAATTCAAGTATGTTTTTCATATAGGATAGATAAAAGTCATAATGGAAAGACATTAATCCCTGGTCTGTGCAAATGTGCTAGCTATTGGTGGGATGGAAATAGCCCAAAAAAGGATAAGATCCGTGACCTCAGACGACTTTACAAAGTATAATAGGAAGCATACAAAGGCAGTAATAATTGAAGGAAACAGAGGGAGAACATCTGTTTTGGAAAGAATATGAAGTCATATATTCAGTGACTTTTTTGTTGACTTGCCTCTTAGCCTCCCTTTATCTAATATGTTTTAACAAAACCAAACGAAAAGCCTCAAGTTCTATAAGGTTTTTCAATAAGTATTAAGCACTCTTTAAATGTATAGGATTATGCCCATCACTAAAGGGAATATCAAGTTACAGTTGACCCATGAAATCACAGGTTCAAACTGTACAGATCTACATACACATGGATTTTTTCCCCCCAACCAAATGCCAACTGGAAATAGAGTATTTGCAGGATGCAAAACCGTTTTAGAAAGGGCTGACTTTTTCTTTTACTCAGGTTCTGCAGGGCTGACTACAGGACTTAAGTATGTGCCAATTTTGGTGTACTCGGCAGTCCTGGAACAATTTTCCCCGCATATACTGAGAGACAATTGATATGATTCTAATGTTCAAGGAACCTTTTATTTTTAAGTAAATAGTAAAAGGAAATGTAACAATATTTCACATATTTATGAAAGTCCTCATGTTTAGAAGATTGCTTATAAAAATATTTTTAATCCATTTTAGTTATGTGTATATGTCTACAAATTAATACAAAAATTAATTTTTTAAATAACAGAAATGTCCCTTTGGCGCCTTATCAATTGTCAATCTACCAAGCAACCTGGAAAAAGAAACCACACATCGATATTGTGCCAATGCCTTCAAACTTCACAGGTATATATTCACATCAAGATTCCTCTTCTGTCGAGTTAAGCGTAAAATACATTTGGGATTTTAAGAGAAATGCAGAAGTTGGGGGAAATGCTATTAACCAGTCACTAAAGGAAAATACAATATTATAACATCATGCAGAATCATACTGTATATGTCTGTGGTTCATTCTGGCTAACATTGCAATTATCTATGGGACTTTTTAAAGCTACTAATGCCCAGCTTTCAGCCCAGTTTAATTACATTGTCGGGTCTGGACCTTAGTATATTAAAAAGTCCCAGGTGACTCTAATATACAACTAGGACTGAGAGTCACTGTTGTTCCTAGTACCCTTATCCCCAGAATAACTTTTAAAGGAATTTGCCTTTGATTTTGTTTATCCATTAATTTGATGAGCTACAGAGAATATCACTTTGAATTTGGACATCATAATAATACAAGTCACAAATCCTTAGTTTGGGATTTTTATCTGCTGAACACTAATACTTTGAATCTAGGAGTCTAGATTTTACTAATAAAAAAGTATTTCTTAACCTGCCAGCTTTAAGGAGCCTACTGCAGCAGGGAGAATGAAGTAGAATATTTCTGGTTGATGTGGCACTTCTCTCCTTAGTAAGTAAATGGCAGGCCAGAAAAGAAAGACATTGTGAGGGTGCACCTGCTATGTAATTATTACCAAAGCGTTTTGTTATACATTAAAACTGAGCCTTACATGTAAAGAAGAAATTTACTTTAGAATGGACTTTGAAAACTGAATAAATAAAACTTGGAATAATGTTGTTTATGGATGCATTTCTAACAATTAACAGCGTAAGTTAATCTTGGCTGTTTTTTTTCTAATAGCCAATAATATCTGGTATATGTTTCTTAACTTATTGATGGATGTATGTGAAGTGGAAGTGCATTAAAATATATCATTCTGATGTTATGTGGCTTTTTCTATGTAAGTCTGAGTTTTATTATTTTTGTATACTTGTAACAGGTTGCCTATCCCTCGTCCAGGTGAAGTTTTGGGATTAGTTGGTACTAATGGTATTGGAAAGTCAACTGCTTTAAAAATTTTAGCAGGAAAACAAAAGCCAAACCTTGGAAAGTACGATGTACGTATTATCACCTTGTAAAAATTAATATCATGAGTCAGTTTTATGAGATTTTGTGGGGTAGGTGATATGTGTATTTTTAAAATATTCTTATTTTCAGGATTATTTGTGGAATTAATGCTGCGAAATTTATAAATAAAGCTCTTTTGTACTTTTTAACTAAAAATCTGTTAATGTTACTTAACTGAAAATTCTGAGTTGTTAAGCCTTGATCTGAAGCAGAATTCTGCTTGATTCTGCTGTATTACACATGTTTCTGTTTAATTCGTCCCAATAATGTAAAAATAGCTCAATTAGTTTTGGTTGCAGTGAATAGTTTGATTAGGCTTTTGACTTATGAATGGTAAATTTCCAACTTTAGTACATAAAGAAATTTAGGGGCCACTGTGTAATGTTCTTAAGTTAGATATTTTTATTTGTAGATATTATAAAATGGAGCTTCACCAGAGTGTGAATGCCACCCTATTGTTCAAATAAATCATAAGTGTATTTTACATTTCATTTCTGAATCCTTGGTTAAGTATCCAGAAAGATTTCTTGGATACTTGAAAACATTTTCACTTGTTTTGAAAATATGAGCAGGAAACATTCCTTCCAGTTTAACCTCTTATTAGATGCCTTTCTATGTCCTAGGTGCTGGGAATCTGGTTTTGAATAACATAGTATCTGTTCTGTTTTCTTTCTTTGCTCTTACAGGGAAAGGAGACTTTTATTAATTATGTTCGCCTCCAATCTTAAGTTAAAAGCCACAAGTATTCTATTTGCATATATGTTCTATTTCCTATATCATTCATCCTCTTTGTATTACTAAATTCACGTGATTCTGTATTTTTTTTTTTTAGGATCCTCCTGACTGGCAAGAGATTTTGACTTATTTCCGTGGATCTGAGTTACAAAATTACTTTACCAAGATTCTAGAAGATGACCTAAAAGCCATCATCAAACCTCAATATGTAGACCAGATTCCTAAGGCTGCAAAGGTCGGTTTTTGATAGAGGGAATTTAATGGATATTGGTAGAAGTATAAAAGACATATCAAAATAAATGTGTTTTACTTTGTGATTCTTTCTTAATATTGAAAGAAAATAGTAACTATTTTTGCTGTATTGTGGCAGGGGACAGTGGGATCTATTTTGGACCGAAAAGATGAAACAAAGACACAGGCAGTTGTATGTCAACAGCTTGGTAAGTGTTTGTGTGTGTGTGATTGTGTGTATATATACACACACACATATATATATGTATGTTTTTGTTTTTGTTTTTGTTTTTGAGATGGAGTTTCACTCTCGTTGCCCAGGCTGGGGTGCAGTGGTGCAATCTTGGCTCACCACAACCTCCACCTCCCGGGTTCAAGCAATTCTTCTGCCTCAGCCTCCCAAGTAGCTGGGATTACAGGCACGCACCACCACACCCAGCTAATTTTTTGTATTTTTAGTAGAGATAGGGTTTCTCCATGTTGGTCAGGCTGGTCTTGAACTCCCAACCTCAGGTGATCCACCCACCTCAGCCTCCCAAAGTGCTAGGATTACAGGCGTGAGCTACTGCGCCCAGCCATTTTGTGTATATATTTCAGTAGGCCCCAAACTTAAGTGATGAAAGTACACATCTTTATGTGGATTCCTGAAATAAATGGGAAAATCTCCAGTAATTGTTATATTTGCTTTAAACAATTTTCAACTGAAATAGCATTCAAACTTCAAACGATGACATGCAGTATACGTTTTACCTGGAAGAGGTGAAATACATTGAGCACAATGCCTCTATGTTCTTTGTAGATTTAACCCACCTAAAAGAACGAAATGTTGAAGATCTTTCAGGAGGAGAGTTGCAGAGATTTGCTTGTGCTGTCGTTTGCATACAGAAAGCTGATATGTAGGTTACTTTACAATTTTTGTTTATATTCATCCATATTGTAGAGTTTTCAGTTGTAATGCTGCTAATAGAGGAATGGTTTTGAGAGAAATTAATAGAAATAGTATCTAAGGCCCTAATTTCAAGGTAGGATGTTGAAGCAGTTGTGTATCCACTACCCATTTTCCCTGTTATATTCACAGAGGAAAATCTTTATTTATTTAGATAGTTTATAACTGATAGGTGCCAGAAATTTTTATATAAAGTCAGTTATTCATTAAGCCCTCTTTTTTTGAGACAGAGTCTCACTCTGTTGCCCAGGCTGGAGTGCGGTGGTGCGATGTTGGCTCACTGCAAGCTCCACCTCCTGGGTTCACGCCATTCTCCTGCCTCAGCCTTCTGAGTAGCTGTGACCACAGACACCCACCACCACGCCTGGCTAATTTTTTTTTTTTTTTTTTTTTTTGTATTTTTAGTAGAGACGGGGTTTCACCATGTTAGCCAGGATGGTCTCAATCTTCTGACCTCATGATCCGCCTGCCTCTGCCTCCCAAAGTACTGGTATTACAGGTGTGAGCCACCGCGCCCGACCTAAGTCCTCTTTTTATGTGAAAAGATTTTAAGACTTAAGCCCTCCAGCCAGGCCAGCAAGCTTTTTAATATCTGAAGCAAAGCACGAGGTTTTTTAAATCACCGTAGATCACTCTGGCATGCCATGTGAGAGAGAGGAGAGGAACATTTGCTTCCTACGTTTAATGTCTTTCCTCCCAGATATTTATTGCTCCTTTTTCCACATTTCTGCCCTGTTGTCTGGTGAAGGCTAACTTCTCCACGAAGTATTCTATAAATTCTTGCAATACCCTCCAAAAAACTGTGCTTACATGCAGCTGACTTAAGAGAAAACTCTCCAAACTACTTGAGACTGTATCAGAATACTTTTTATGAGAAGTTACCAATTTGCAAATTAGCCTAAACTGGTAGACGCTCTCCAAACTTGGTGTATAATCATGCTTTCTGTAATTTTTTCCTTCTACTTCTGAACAGAATACAGAAATTTTTACCATGACAAGTAGACTCTTCATTACTATTGGAGATTTTTGTTGTGGTTAAATCAGAAGCTCTTGATACTACAGTGCTTTAAAATAATATGCAAGGTAGAATGTCTTGTCTTTCAGACTTACTATATTTGCTTTTTTTTATTTTTATTTTTCATAGTTTCATGTTTGATGAGCCTTCTAGTTACCTAGATGTCAAGCAGCGTTTAAAGGCTGCTATTACTATACGATCTCTAATAAATCCAGATAGGTAAGTAGAGATCTGGCATGTTACTGTGTTGTTTTGTTTGGAGATTTTTACAGATTTGTAAAGATTAAACACTGGGTCTGTCAATGTCATGTACATATTTTTTAATCTTCTTTGTTTATAGCTACCACCTAAATTTACCTTTATCTAGAACAGACGTTCTCAGTGCAAGATTCATTTGTTAACACCCCTGCTTCCAGGGAGCCTAGGAATACTCTGAAATCATTTGCAAATTCCATAGCTTTATGGGAAGTAGACCCTTAGCTTTTCCCAGCTATCTTTCTCTCTCTCTCTCTCTCTCATTTTCACACATAAACACACACAGGCTTAGAATTGTAAGAATCACTAGAGTAATTCTGGTTGTTCGGAATCTTACTGGGCAAAAAAAAAGAAAATTCATCATAATTTCTCTTAGTATTCAAAATACCCTGTGTTTATAGGGTGCTTTTGTGGTTTGTAGAGTTTTCAAATTCATTACGTCATTTGATCCTCATGGTTATCTTGTAGGAATCTTCAGATGGTATTCCTATTTTGCAAATGAAGAATAACATAAAAAATCTAGTTGTTTGTTCTAGGTTACAAATTCACTGTATGACAAAGCTGTGACCAGACCCCAGGGGTTTTTTCTGTATAGCATTTTCTATATTATACTGCCTCTTCTGACTTAACAATTTAATAAACATCCTTTTAAATACATAGCTCATCTCAAATGGTGAAAAACTGAAGCATTAGAACTATAAAGAAGTGATAGGACCAGATGTTGATGGTTTCTGTAATAAGTCTTGGGTTTTAACATCCACTCATGGGCAAGAAGCAAGGTCTAGTATTGGATTTTCACACGTAAAGTGCCAGGACTTTCAAAGGACTGCTTTCTCCCTAAAAGGGCAAATTGGAAACAACTTTTCTGTCATTGCACGGAAATGTCAAGAAAGCAAATATCTATCATTCACTGAGCTCCCTGGAAGTGAAGGGATCACTGTCTTTCAAATCTCTCTTCACTGGCCAGCAGCTCGTCTGGCTGTGGAATTGGAATTTATATAACCAGTGGAATCTGTGAACCCTTCAAAGTGAGAAAGTAGTATTTTTAAGGGGTCTGGAACTTTTATGGTACATAGCAGAAGCAACGAACCAATATGCTTTCAACCCTGGTTGCACAGGATTCCTATAGGTAATGCCTCACGAGGACGAGCTCAAATTGTAAATTATAAAATTTATAAATTAGAGGAGGAAGCAGTCTACAAATTAGCCAGCAGATATTATATGGCAGCAGGATTCAAGAACTCTAGGTGAAATTTTAAGGAAGGCTATTAAATAATGTTCAAAATAAAATCTTTAAATAAAAGGATTCAAAACCCTAAGGATATAATGCTACCAAAAAAGCAATAGGTAGATGTTCGGAAACCCCAACAAATTTAAAAATTAAAAGCATGGTGACATTACAGATTCACTGAACATATTAGATGGGTGAGGGACAGCAGAAAAGTGCATTAGAAACCTGATCTGAGGAAGTTACTAGAATATAGCAGAGAGAGAATAAAATTAAAACGTGGAAGGAAGGTTCAGAAACCTGGATAATGTAGTGAGGAAACTATTTACATATATCTTAAGAGTCTGAAAAATAAAGTCATGAAAGGATTATGGCTGAGAACTGTTCAGAATTGATGAAAAATTCAGCTCCTTAGATTGAAGGAGCACAAGTTCTACAGATACTAAATAATCCATGTAGATACTTTGAAGTGAAACTTAGAATATCAGTGATAAAGAGACAATCTTATGTGAGCCAAATAGAAGCCATGATCTTTACTTCATACACAGGCATTAAAAGCCTGGGCATTATGATAGGCTCTTTGGGGAATACAAGTGTAAAAATACAGTCCCAGTATTCAGGGACTTCACAAAGAAAAATACACCCTATGGTAAAGAAAAGCATACACATGTACCATAGTCTTGAAAGGAATACACAAAGTCAGGTCACTAGTTCTCAAGTCACTTTTTATAAAAAGTATTTTTATAGCCCCTTTTTATACTAAAATGAAAGTCATAAATAATATCTACCTTCACATAAAACTTTAAAGATATCAAAGAACATCCTAACAATAAGAGGAAAACTGAAAGAAAATACTAGTTTACAGCCAGTGTTTCAAGGAGTAACTGTTTAGACACATCACTAGAAAACAAGGCATCAGGTACTTATTATATCCACTTATAATGAATAAATTTAAAATTAAAAGATCAGTAAATGTTTTGTATAGTTGTAATAGGAAAGTGAAATAAATAGTGTAGATGGACCTCAGAGAAAAAAAAAAAAAAACTAGTAAGGAAAAGTAATACTACCCAAGACTTTCCTATATTATGAGAGGACAGTAACCTTAATTGTAATAGGGATAACATGGTAAGACAGATTGGCATGACAACATAGAGAAAATTTTTAAGACATTTCACAAATGGGCTGGTTTTATTTACAGGTATAAGGTTAAGATCTCTATGTAGTGATAGATTGATGATAAAGAGTCATAGGAAGTATATCTCCATTCTGAAATTCAGTGTGTCAAGGCATACATTGAGTCTTTAATACTAAAAAGATCTTGGAGAACATATCCTTGGATAAACAATGAAAAATAGAGGATACATTGGACAAAAGGATAGAGATTAAGAAGTTTTATAGAGTTTGACCTCAGAACATTATCAGTAACATTGAAGGCTAAGAGGTAGCCCCAAATTAACTGTAGGGTATACATTTTTTACAGCCTAGATTCCTTACTATGCTACAGATTTGTGTTTCTTCCCAACTTCTCAGGAAACAGAATGGCTGACCTAAATCATTTTTGTATTTTGGACTTCTGTCTCCATGACCTCCATTTGAAGGTTGGGTCTGGGGGCAGGAAGTTTGACCTATTTTTTTCTTCTTTTCAAAGCGAAGTAAAAGCCACTACATGATACAATGCTCCCTCACACTGGCTCTTTAAGGAAACATAGGAGTTTAAAGACACCAATGCAAGATGAGTATCACCAGCTCACCTGATTTGCCATTTTTGTTGATAACTACCACCATTGTGGTAGAAAACTTTTCCTCTTAATTTTCCCTTTTCATCTTAGACCTGCTCTTATTTTCCATTCTTACTTTTTTTTCCTTGCCAGATTATTCCTGAAATGTTTTCTCATTTCATTCCCTTACTCTAGAATTGTACTGTAGCCTCTAGACAAACATCCTTATTTAAATTTTAATTGAAATTAAAATTTTATTTCATCAAACTAGCAACATTCAACTTATGGCTAGTAGCCACTATATGGGATAACAGAGAGATAGAACATTTTCATAATTGTAGAAAGTTCTGCACAGTCCTATTTCAGAACCTACTACCATCTTCCTCATTTCCAATTAATTTAGCTCATATTCTTCATTTTGTCAAATCAACTTTTTTAGGTGTCTGTTAGTACGTTGTGTAAGACTAAAGATCACAGAGGTGCTAAAAGTATTAAGAGTCTCCCTTAAGATGTTTATGAGCAAGTTATAGGGGTAATTAAAAAATAATAGAAGTCCAAGTATCAGTCCAAATACTTGTTACCAGTATTCAAGAGTGAGGGGGGAAGCTCATTTGCATATTAAGAAAAGTATTTCCGTAGCAAGTTGGATTTGAGATGGACCTTAAAGGGTTACGCGGGATTTCAGCAGGTAAAGATCTAGGCAGGAGACTGCTTAGAAAAGGAATACTTTCTTAGACACCAGAGAAGTAGAGAAGTGGTTTATTTGAGAAAAAAGATGCATTCTTCAGTGTTTCCTGTGTATAAGCTAAGTAATAGAAAGATAGTAGCTAAAGTTTTAGAAAATGTTGAAAACGTCTAATTAATGAAAGTGATTAATTTCATTTGGAATTGAGACCCACATCAGGGGACCTAAAGAAAGTGAGATATGAAAGAAATATGAGGACCTGGACTAGAATTTAGGCAAAGAAGAAAAAGGATGAAATTGAAACACAAGACATTGTTGAGAAGGAATTCACAGACTTTAACAGTTTAAACAAAATATCAGTGGGAATAAAATGTCATTTTTTAGGGGATGATAATTCCATTAATACAAATATGGAGAATTTTTGTGTAGGAAGCTGATACATTAATTTGACGTTTGAGATGTCTGCAGGACATTTTCTTTTTGACATGTTGAACTATGTTCAACATGGAAATGGGAATAAAGTGCTACATAAAACCTTCATGACTATTACTTGCCTAATAGCTTCTTTTCCAGCCAATACTGTATCACTTCATTCAAATATAGCCACTTAAACTTCACATATCCCATTCTCATTCATAAAGTGCTCCAGTACCCACTAACCTGTTTTCTTTCTGATGTTTACTGATTTTTTTATCTGTGGAGCATATTTTGCCATGGAATCTTTTGTTACCATTTCATACCTATTCCTTGTCTTCCCCAGCTTAATCGAAACGTCTCAGGTTAAGGATTCTGTCTTGTCTTTGTGTATGCATCCATCACCTTCTACAGCTAGCATGGGACAGGACAGGTACAGGGCTTTACATAAATTGAGTAGCATAATACTCAAACAGTTTAGGCTACACCTGAATTAAATCTATTATAATTGTTTCTACTTTGTAACACGTATTTCTAAATGTGTTTCTTATTAGCAGAATGCATTTAATTCATATATCAATAAACTTTTAAATTGACTGGTTTTTTCCTTTCTTTTAGTTCAGGAAAACATTTTTAAATATGAGCATTGATAATGATAAAATGTTTTATGGCTTTTGCCTCATATGTCTTTATGCTTAAATTTTATTAGATGTATCTATTTTTCTGAAATTTACAACTATTAAAAATAGTTATGTAAGAGTTTTAACTAATTATATATGTTATGTTAAATATAAAAATAAAAATCTGGTTTGATTTTCAGATATATCATTGTGGTGGAACATGATCTAAGTGTATTGGACTATCTGTCCGACTTCATCTGCTGTTTATATGGTGTACCAAGCGCCTATGGAGTTGTCACCATGCCTTTTAGTGTAAGAGAAGGTAACTTGAAAAATTTTTTTCACATATGCTGTATTCTCTTCTACTCTAATGCTTGTAAACTACATTATTGATATTAAGTCGTTTTACATTGCTCTGATATCATCCAAAACTCTAGTTCCTTGGAATTTAATCACTGACCAGAGTGTTTATATCAGTTGTTATACAAAATATATTTTTTTCATTTTGGAGAATTTTCTCCTGGGGATGGGTAGAAATGCAGTGTTACTTTTGTGGGGGGTTGGGAGGCTACAGTAAAAGTCTTCTGCATTTTGGCTTCTGCGGTATTACTGTAGTATTTGTCATTTTCAAATTAACTTTGACAGGCCAATACCAGTAATGAAACTCTTAAAATGCTTTCAGTATTCACCTTGTTTTCATGTTTTAAATTTATCTGTAGGCCGGGCGCGGTGGCTCAAGCCTGTAATCCCAGCACTTTGGGAGGCCGAGACGGGCGAATCACGAGGTCAGGAGATCGAAACCATCCTGGCTAACACGGTGAAACCCCGTCTCTACTAAAAATACAAAAAAATTAGCTGGGCGAGGTGGCGGGCGCCTGTAGTCCCAGCTACTCGGGAGGCTGAGGCAGGAGAATGGCGTGAACCCAGGAGGCGGAGCTTGCAGTGAGCTGAGATCCGGCCACTGCACTCCAGCCTGGGGGCAGAGCGAGACTCTGTCTCAAAAAAAAAATAAAATAAAATAAATTTATCTGTAATATGTATACGTTTTTGGAACTAAGGCTATCTAAAAGCCTAATAAGATAGTTTAGTAAGTATATTAAAATTTGTATTTAGTCTTTGTACTTCCAAGAAAATCAGATTCCCTGGCCTCTCCCTTCCATGTCTCCTCCTTACCTGTGCAATTTAAGCAAAAACAGAAACTAGCCTACCACTAAGTGGCTCCTGAAACAAGTACCAATGTACTCTCAGCCTTCCATACCTTTTCCTTTTTTTCTTCCCCATTTTCCTTTGCTGCTTCCTTGTGTTTTTGTTTTTGTTTTTGTTTTTTGTTTTTCTCTCCACCTGTCTTAAACTGACAATTCAGAACACAAAAGGGCTGTTTACGCAGGAAAAAAAATACTATCTCCTAGAAGTAGAAAAATTCATGTAGCCTGTAGTTCCCTAAGTGGTGGCAGGTTTTTTGGTTGTTTTTTTTTTTTTTTTTCAATCTTGGAAGAATCTTTTTTACACCTAAAAGCTCTTTTGAAAAAGTAAATTTATATTGCATTATAATCCTTTTCATAAAAGGATGATGGGAGTTTTTATAATTTATAAAAAGTACATAGATATTAAGATGTGGGGAAGAAATTGTTGTAACTTACCTACTTATACATTTGAGAAAGATGCATACTTTAAAGAAAAATTTGCAAAGTTACCTAGTTTTTTTGCCAGTAGTCCTAAGGGATGACATCAGAACCAATTTATTAATGTTTTATTCTTGTCAATTAACAAATATGTATTGAGTACCTTACTCTATACCATATGGTAGTCTTTGAATCAAGTTGATAATGATATGGGTACTTGGCAGTCATTCTTCACAACTCCAGTTATGCATGTCATGTCTAGAGGCTATGCCATTCAGTAAATGGTACCCAGTAAGGTTTTTAATGTGCTTGATCTGTTAAAACAACTTAAGAAACTTCAGTTTTTCTGTGTTCCTTTAATATATTGAAATCAGTGCAGCATTACTTAAAAGCTTTCTGTAAACTGTAAAGGTGGTTATAGTTTGAACTCATTTTTAAATTGACAAGACAAACATTGAAGTAGGACTATAAAGACTGACTTGCTGTGTGTTTTTTAAACGAAGTCACTTAGTTCTTTGAGCCTTTATTTTCCAAAATAAGTTAGGTATGTGGACTAAGTGGCTGCTAAGGTTCCATTGAGTTTATGTTTTTATGTAATTTTTTAATTTAATTTTTTAACTTCACATTTATATGTTTTAGATAGTTTAAGATAAAAAAAATGCAGATTTTGGCAAAATAAATGTAATCTGTTCATTTGTTCTGTCAGCAAAGATGTGTTGAACACCTGTGTTCTAGGATGAGGATACAGGCTGCATGATGTGTCTCTCACTTCCAAATAAAATGAATAACGTCAAGACCTTCAAAAAGCTTCAGCTTTCTCTTCACTTAAATATGGGAAACACTGAAATATGGATTATTCATTGTTTCTCAAATATACTTTTCATTTCAGTTTGCTATTATAGATCTTAAAATTTTATTACAGAGGGTTCTTGTATACAATGTTGGATTAAGTTATTAAAATCTGTTTAGATAATGGTGATTATCTTTGTACAGTGAAACCATTAAAAAGAAGTTAACTGAAGTTAGCTCATATTCAATTTCATTATGAACCTGCAGGATTATATTTTTTGATGCAATAAGTTATAACCTCAAAATATGTGCTTATCTCTCATGTGAAATTGAATACTGATAACAAATTGTATATTCAAAAATTTATCCCCCAAACTTTTATATCAATATTATATCAGTCTAAAAATACTTTTACATATTTGTCATTTTCACTTAAAGGTAAAGCAAAAAGGACGTCATGTGCTCTCTTTTGCATAAAACCTGGTGGAAAAAATAATTACAGGATAATGAGAAGATGTATTTCATGTGGTTGGGGGGGACATGCCTATATATTCATGAATTATTTAAACTTATATTAAATATGGTTTTTTTTTTTTTTTTTTTTTTGAGAAGGAGTCTCGCTCTGTCACCCAGGCTGGAGTGCAGTGGCCAGATCTCAGCTCACTGCAAACTCCGCCTCCCGGGTTTACGCCATTCTCCTGCCTCAGCCTCCCGAGTAGCTGGGACTACAGGCGCCCGCCACCTCGCCCGGCTAGTTTTTTGTATTTTTTTAGTAGAGACGGGGTTTCACCGTGTTAGCCAGGATGGTCTCGATCTCCTGACCTCGTGATCCGCCCGCCTCGGCCTCCCAAAGTGCTGGGATTACAGGCTTGAGCCACCGCGCCCGGCCCAAATATGGTTTTTTAAAAAAGTTAATTCTTTATATGCAGACCAACATGTTAGCAAAAATCCACAGAAATTTAGAGTATATAATCTATAGATTGCTCCCAAGAGAGCTTAGGATTTTGACTCTAATGATTTCTCCCTGTTGACAATTTTCTTCCCAACAGGCATAAACATTTTTTTGGATGGCTATGTTCCAACAGAAAACTTGAGATTCAGAGATGCATCGCTTGTTTTTAAAGTGGCTGAGACAGCAAATGAAGAAGAAGTTAAAAAGATGTGTATGTATAAATATCCAGGAATGAAGAAAAAAATGGGAGAGTTTGAGCTGGCGATTGTAGCTGGAGAGTTTACAGATTCTGAAATTATGGTGATGCTGGGGGAAAATGGTAAGTTTTCGTTTTGTTATAAGTAAAAATCTTTCTGTTTAGTAAATTAGTTTTAACTATTTTGTGGAAAGATTTGAATCATATGTTATAGGGCTAGAATATGGAGTTTTATTTAAACCCATAATTTTCTTAGTGTACTTTCACAGTTTTTTGGCATTGTGTAATTCAGTTGCACTGTAATTCAATCAGGTTAATATTTCTTATTTTGTTTTATAACCTCCAGTGAAAATAAGGTGTTCTTTGTGAGCTGGTTTTTTACATGTAAATTAATAAGGCAGTTATTAATCTTATAAATTGACTAAGGAGGAAAGGATAAATGGTGATTCAGAAACAATCCAGCTTTAAAAATTTTTTCCTCATATACTTCAGTGTGGAACTTTTTTTATTTTAAATTCAGAGCAATCTATCTTTGTAAATAATTG
Source organism: Rhinopithecus roxellana (assembly GCF_007565055.1). NCBI lineage: Eukaryota > Metazoa > Chordata > Mammalia > Primates > Cercopithecidae > Rhinopithecus > Rhinopithecus roxellana. The sequence continues at coordinate 81,965,806 of NC_044550.1, forward strand.
TATTACCAACAAATATTTCATAATAAATTGTCATAAGTATAGGTATAAGATGAGTTTGACTACTAAATATGTGATACTGTCTTCATGATTTAAGAACTATTTGAATTGTAATCTTACAGCTTACAAAACTATAGAAGATAAATTTTATATAAGATTGTTACAATGTATCAGTGTTTAGATAATGGGAATTTTGAATTGAGTTGCAATTAATTTAAATATTTTATATAAGTAAACTTTTAAGATTACAGTTATCTTTCATAAAATAGTCTATACTATCTTAATAAATTGTGTGCCCTCATAATTTAGCTAAGTAAATCTTTTCAAACTATTGCAGGATTTAAACTTTATAGATATACCATTTATTAAAATTGTCATATAAGCTTTGACTAGTCTTTATTCCTCTTAATTAGCTTAGAATGACACTTCAGAGGTGAACCATGAAAGACTAAGTATTTTTCTATATAAACTTCAGAATTCAATAATGTCAGTGTATATCTTTAAAACAAATTTCTCAGTTAAAACTAAATAGGACATAGTGTTTTACTTTAAATGTCAAGCATCTTTCAGATCAAATTGTCATATATTGTGTTACCAGGAACGGGTAAAACGACATTTATCAGAATGCTTGCTGGAAGACTTAAACCTGATGAAGGAGGTACAGTTGTAATTGTTGAGTCTTTTTACACTGTTCTACACAGTAAACTTTAAAGATCTGGGCAGTTTTTAGTGTCTTATGTATTTCATTATTTTGCAGGAGAAGTACCAGTTCTAAATGTCAGTTATAAGCCACAGAAAATTAGTCCCAAATCAACTGTGAGTTATTATTTTTTATATGGTTACTAAAGAAAATTTTGTATATAATGCTTATAGCTTTTATCTTTTACTGTATTAAAATTTTTCTCCAAATTAGATTCTATACAGTTCTATTGGTAGTTTCTAACAGAGTTATTAAGAGTCCAATCCTTGATTCATATCCACTGCTAAGAAAGTGCTTTAAAGATGTTTGTCACATTTGGCCGGGCGCAGTGACTCACGCCTGTAATCCCAACACTGGGAGGCCTAGGCCAGCGAGCGGATCACAAGGTCAGGAAATGGAGACCATCCTGGCTAACATGGTGAAACCCCGTCTCTACTAAAAATACAAAAAATTAGCCGAGCGTGGTGGCGGGCGCCTGTAGTCCCAGCTATTCAGAAGGCTGAGGCAGGAGAATGGCATGAACCCGGGAGGTAGAGCTTGCAGTGAGTGGAGATTGCGCCACTACACTCCAGCCTGGGTGACAGAGCGAGACTGTCTCAAAAAAATAACATAAAAGGATGTCATCTTTTTGCTAAATAAATCATTAAAAACCTAATGTATTTTGTGCTTCAAAGTGACACCAGCAAGAACATGAAAAGGCTACCCACAAGATGGGAGAAACATTTGCACATCATATATCCATTAAAGGACTTGTATCCAGCATACATAAAGAAATCTTACAATTAAAAATGAGCAAATGTCTTTAAGTTATTCAGCCATAAAAAGAAATGAAATATTAACAAATGCCACAGTATGGATAAACCTTGAAACCATTATGTTAAAGTTAACCTCCTTTGATTTTTGCAGGTGTTGTAATGAACTCCTCAGTACCTCACCATTCAATTTATGTTTTGTCTACTTGGCTTAGCTTATCATAAAAGTTTTATCATTGATACTCTCTATAAGCTTAGATTTAAATTCTAAAATTCAGCCTTATCCTGAAACAGCAAGGAAAAGCTATCTTAGGATTCATCCCTTCATTCCTAACACACTGTCATGCATTTTGTGTTCTCTCTTACTGACTGCCTAATGTTGCTTGATACCCACTTTGACCTTTGGAATTTCTACTCTTGAATGTTTTTTCCCCTGAAACATTATTTGCTTGTTACTTTCTAATTTTAAGATTATTATTGCAGGGGCTGTGGAGTGGGGAAAAAAAAAAATATATTGTTGCAGGCTGGGCACGGTAGCTCATGCATGTAATCCTAGCACTTGGGGAGGCTGAGGCAGGAGAGTCACTTGAGCCCAAGAGTTTAAGATCAGCCTGGCCAACATAGATCCCGCCTCCACAAAAACTTAAAAAATTGCTTCAGCATGGTGGTACATGCCTGTAGTTACAACTCCTCTAGAGGCTGAAGTGGGAGGATCACTTGAGCCTGGGAGGTTGAGGCTGCAGTGAGCCCTGATCATGCCATTGCACACCTGGGCAATGGAGCAAGACCCTGTCTCAAAAGAAAAACAAAATCCCTTTTTACTTGTTGTACATGATGGGTTTTGAATAGAAAATCTCAAAACATGTCATAGATGGTGGAAACACATTGATATCTGTTGGTGAAATATTGATATACTCTTATTCTGAAGCTTAACTTTGTCAAGATTCATTGAGTTCTGTAGTGAAATTTTATCATTTAAATACTTTTTTCTATTAAAAACAGGGAAGTGTTCGCCAGTTACTACATGAAAAGATAAGAGATGCTTATACTCATCCACAATTTGTGACAGATGTAATGAAGCCTCTGCAAATTGAAAACATCATCGATCAAGAGGTACTTTAACATAATTTTTTAAATTTTATTATTATTTTGAATTTTGGATGCCTTTACATGGTTTGCTAAACTCCTCCAATTAGGTGCAGACATTATCTGGTGGTGAACTACAGCGAGTAGCTTTAGCCCTTTGTTTGGGCAAACCTGCTGATGTCTATTTAATTGATGAACCATCTGCATATTTGGATTCTGAGCAAAGACTGATGGCAGCTCGAGTTGTCAAACGGTAAATATCTTGCTCATAGAAGTATTTTGATTATGTGTACTGTCCTACAAGTGTGCTTAATATAACAGTGGAATGTTTTATGATATAAAGCTGTAAGATTTCAAAATCATTGTGTTTTAGTTTCATACTCCATGCAAAAAAAACAGCCTTTGTTGTGGAACATGACTTCATCATGGCCACCTATCTAGCGGACCGTGTCATCGTTTTTGATGGTGTTCCATCTAAGAACACAGTTGCAAACAGGTAAAATTACTTTTTAATATGTTCAAAGTAATTCATTTTAAATTTTCCAATAAATAGTAAAGTCACTGACTTTAATTTTTAAAAAATGAAAGCTGGAAATTTTAGACCTGATTCTGTGACTCCTGAGATCATTGGTGTTGGGGACTGGATGGGACCATGTAAAAGAGTAGTTTTTAGGCTGCAGTGTAGAATCCTTCACCAGGAAGATAAAAAGCTGTGGGCCCCTCACCTTTTCTTTCAGCTTAACTTTTGTTTGCTTTATTATTTGAATCTCCCAAAAAAGATTGAAAACTATTGCTTTCATACATGATAGAAAAAGAAAACAAGGTTCAAAGAGGATACATGATTTGTCCAACTGATACTGACAGTGATTGAGCTCACAGTGGATCCCAAATATCTAGTGTTGATCTATAGCAGAGTTAAAATAAATGGTTTTACCTTTTTCCTTTTCTCTTCTCATTTTTCCTTGTTAGCCTGATTAGGAGCACTTGCAATATAGAGAAGCCTAACATTCAGATCAGATCAGGTTATGAGAAATTCATTTTACCTTTAGTGCTAAAGCCTGTATTATTAGATTGAGCTAAATGAAATTACTGGTGTTCAGTTTTCACCTACAAAACCAGCAGTTTCATGTGGTTTCAGCATGTTTTCTGGTATTGGAGAGCAAGGAATGAAGTTGCCATTTTAATAATTCATCTAAGAAATAAAAGTATTTTGCTGGGCTTCTTCCCTGAATTCCTTTTTTTTTTTTTTTTTTTATAAATTGAGAATTACATATTTCTTGAAGAGCCAAGGAAATTTCTTAGTATATATGATGTTTATTTGTTCATCTAATGATATCCCACCTATTTACACAATTTTAAAATGTTTCACATGTATGTTGTGATTTGGCATGATTTAAGAACTAGCTTGGGTAAAAACGATGAAGTATAGAAATTTAGAAAGGAGTTATCACTGAAAACCACTATTAGGAGGACATATTACCTCCAGTAACAAATTTTTCATATAAATATAACTTTTTAAGATTCTCATCTCCCCTAAAAATGTGCAATTTGAGATTCTGTAATCTACTTATTAATGATCTTGTTTTTCTAAAGTAGTACTTTCGTCTTAAATGTTTCTTTCACCAGATTAGAAATCCAGGTTAATTTTTTTGTTTTGCACAAAAATATTATAGCCAAGAAAACTATATAGTCCAAGCAAAGCCATTTCTGAACATAGGATTTGTAGTATGGTGTTACACTGTTATCCAGATGATTTATGATTGGGGAATTTGAGGCAATAGTAATTCTTAAAACCCTTCATCCCAAAAGGTAGTTACATTTCTGAAGTAAAATTTAATCAAAATTGATTTTTTTTTTTTTTTCTTCTAGTCCTCAAACCCTTTTGGCTGGCATGAATAAATTTTTGTCTCAGCTTGAAATTACTTTCAGAAGAGATCCAAACAACTATAGGCCACGAATAAACAAACTTAATTCAATTAAGGTATGTAGAAAAATTGTCTTAAATCATGGATCACTTTGATCTCAGTGTAAATGACTGAAAGGCTATTTAAAAATCAGTAACATATGGCTGGGCACTGTGACTCACGCCTGTATTCGAGCACTTTGCGAGGCCAAGGCAGGCAGATCATTTGACGTCAGGAGTTTGAGACCAACCTGGCCAACATGGTGCAACCCCATCTCTACTAAAAATGCAAAAATTAGCCGAGTCTGGTGGCAGGTATCTGTAATCCCAGCTACTCGGGAGGCTGAGACAGGAGAATCGCTTGAACCTGGGAGGTGGAGGTTATAGTGAGCTGAGATCGTCCCACTGTACTCCAGCCTGGGCAAAAGAGTGAGACTGTATCTAAAAAAATAAAAATAAAAACAAAAACAGAAAAACACCATATTTTGTTTTAAAATTCCTATGATGTTTACAATTTAAGACCCAATGGCATACTTTAGTCTGCAGTAGGCAGCAGTTGTAACGTAGCTGTCATTGCTGTGTGAAGTCAGAGCTGTTCCTGTTGTCTCTAAGTTGTATCACAGTTGTACTACCTATATTGATTACCATTTAAAATGTCTTGGGGAAGATTACACTAATTCACCATTGTAACAAAGAATTTTTTAAGAATACCTTAACTAATTTCTGTTATATTTTTTAATACATGATTAAAAGGTATATTTTAGGCTGAGCGCGGTGGCTCATGCCTGTAATCCCAGAACTTTGGGAGGCCAAGGTGGGCGGATCATAAGGTCAGGAGATCAAGACCATCCTGGCTAACTTAATGGTGAAAACCCATCTCTACTAAAAATACAAAAAATTAGCCAGGCATGGTGGCATGTGCCTGTAATCACGGCTACTCAAGAGGCTGAGGCAGGAGAATCACTTGAACCCAGGAGGTAGAGGTTGCAGTGAGCCAAGATGCACACTGTACTCCAGCCTAGACAACAGAGTGAGTCTCTGTCCCTGTCCCCCCAACACCCCCCCCAAAAAAAAGAAAGTATATTTTAAAAGTCTAAACAAGCTCCTGGAATGAGGAAAACATTGTGTCGACTTAATTGACAATGGTTTTTGTCTTTGTAGTACACAGTTGTGCACCCTACAGTTGATTTCCTCTGTGAAATAGTTTTTGTTTATTAAAAGGCAAAAATCTTCATCACTCAGAAACAGAAAGTAAATGAACTCTGAAAGCATTTCTGCATTGTTTTTTGGGTTTTGGTTTTCGTTTGGGTTTTTTTTTTTTTGAGACAGAGTCTCACTCTGTCACGCAGGCTGGAGTGCAGTGATCTCGGCTCACTACAACCTCTGCCTCCTGAGTTCAAGCAATTCTCTGCCTCAGCCTCCTGAGTAGCTGGGATTACAGGTGCCCGCCACCACACCTGACTAATTTTTTGTATTTTTTTTAATAGAGACAGTTTCACCATCTTGGCCATGCTGGTCTTGAACTCCTGACCTCGTGATCCACCTGCCTTGGCCTCCCAAAGTGCTGGGATTACAGGCGTGAGCCACCATGCTGGCCATCATTTCTGTGTTTAATATCTGCAGTGCCTCAAAGTGTTTACATTTTATAACTGTATCCATCCTTAATGCTTAAAAGCTTTAGAAGTATGTTATACATAGTTCTGCTGTGGCATTTATTTTCATATTTGTAAGTCCTAGCTTTGCTGCTAAACCATGAGCTCTTGGAATGCCAGAGGCAAAGTTATCTTGCACGTCATTGTATTCTTAAGCACCTAACAGTATGTCTGGATGCCCTTACCCTTTATTATATATTTTGTTTTTAAATTATTGATATTACTTCTTGGCCAGGATAGAGAAATGGTAAGTTCTCACATAAAACTGAAGAGTTGTCTCAGTTTTGAAAAGCATATTGGGTAGAAAAGAAGAATTTCTTCTGAAGCATTAAGGACACTTTGTATTGTCATTTTCTTAGATAGACTCGTGGTTCAGTCAGCATCAGTTAATCATTTCTGTATGCCTACTCACTTTAAGATAGTCATACCTTAATCCTAATAAGAGAACAGCTCAACAAGTAGGTAGGTGAGATTGTTACTGGCCAGTATTGGAAAAAATTATATATATATATATATTATATTATATTTTTTTTTTTTTCTGTAATAGGCAGATCTCAGACTGACAGTATGCTACATTTTGGATCTGGAGATTAGAGTTGCATTGATGAAAACGGAATTAGTTTTCCCAGAAATAATACATAGCAAAATTTTATATATGTAAGGCATCTTATATAAAGGGACTTCGCTTGAGTTGCTGCAAGTGAGTCATTCTAGCATTAAGGATGGGGCAGAGGTAGTTATCTTTCCTTTGAGCAGTGGACCCAGGAATATCCAGAAACAGATGGTGTGTGCAGAACAGGTTGTACAGGCCCTTATGTTGTAAACACTGCTAAGTAATACCATCAGTGAAAGTGTACCTTTACCTATAGTAGAATGGTGTTGCTGATTTTTGTTGCTTGTTTTCTTTTTTAGGATGTAGAACAAAAGAAGAGTGGAAACTACTTTTTCCTGGATGATTAGACTGACTCTGAGGATATTGATAAGCCACTTATTAAAAGGAATATTTGCTAGAATTTTTGTCATGTAAAACTTCAATCGGGATTTTATGCCCCACATACTCTGGAACTTGAAATATAATTTACTTAATATAACATAAAAAGCCAGTTGGGTTCTAAATTGTAGTTGAAACACAGAAAATGCCACTTTTCTGTTCCTGATGAGGCCCTTTTGTGCATAATATTCTAAAATGAAGACATTTCAAGCTATACAAATTACCTCCAAGTGTTCATGATGTATGGGAAGATTTTCAGTAGGTGTATTATATTCACGTACCAAATGCTAACCAGTGTTGCTCCATTTTTTAAATCTTGAAAAGGGTTTCTGTACTTACCTGGTTTGCCAAGTATGCCAGTGTGATGAAACTGCCCTTGTTTTAAAAGCTGGTCAGAGATTCCACTGATTGACATTTGATAAATAAACATCAGGATTATGTTTATTATTTGTTTTCAGTCTTTGCACTATCAGTATGTGGTTTCCGAGGAAGATTATCTACTACAAAACACCACTGTTGGAAAAATAGGTATTTTTTAATTGTGTTTAATTTTTTTTGGTGCTTTTAAACACGTTTAGCAAAAACCAGTTCAGTTCCCTTCCCCCCCAAAAACCCCTAACTTTACTCTGAATTTTTGTTTTTGCATTCCATAAGGTTCTGTATTCAGTCATTCTCTAGGTAATGTCATTTTTGTACACATATATTTATATAACCACTGATAGAGATTTAGGAAAAAGCATTTCTAAAGAATATTTGCTTCCCTTACAACTACCGACTCGAAATCTTTAAAGATGGTGCCTAAGCATCTATGTATTTTTTTTAAGTTCCAGAGATTTTTCTGGTGGGCAGCCCAGGATTATAAACCATGTCCCTAAAGGCAACATTAATGCAAAAGTCCCCAGATAGCAATACAAAGTATCCCTTGGTACCACATATTCATTTCTGAGTTTGGATATAGAGCACATTATCTAAACCATTTTTTAGTTCCAAAAGCCCATCTAAATTTCTTGAGTTCCTGCATTTTGAACAAGATTGCCTGGAGCCACTTTAAGTTGTACTTCTGACTAAACTGGAATTATGAGTGAGGAAGAGTGTTTACTAAATAAATGACTGGGGCAAGTAAAATTGAGGGGAAATTAGAAAGTATTTGACAAACTTTAAGAGCTACTTGAAATAATGGAAGTCTTGATTAATATGCAAATAATGGCTAGAAAGTATGGTTTAACTGGACCCCATTATGCCTTTTAAAAAATAATTTCAGTAACCCATAAATACATGTTGTAAAAAATTCAGATATACAGAATGGAATAAAAAAAGATCTCCTTTTATTACCCTCACAAAGGTTACCAGCGTTTGAATTTAATAATGTATATTCTTTCATGCCTTTTTCTGTGCACTTACCTAAGTGTGTATATGTAAAGGGTTTGTTTTGTACACAAATGGGATTATACTAAAATAAGTAATGCCTATTTTTAAGGATAGGTTAAATTTGTGAATTATTATTTCAAATATATTGAATAAAATAAGCAAAAGCTATTGTTATTTACTGATCCTGGATTGTCTTAAAGTACTTGTGATATAACAAGAGCACAGTTCTACTTACTGCTAATGACAGAATATGTATTAAAAGTATTTTCATGTAAATGAAATTTAAAATATGGATCTTAAAATTTTACATAGCAATAGAAAGGCCTACAATTGCTAACACAAGAAAAATGTTTATAAAATCAGTATTACATAGAGCATCAGTGCATATGTTAGCAAAAAGAATGAGACTATTTGATATGTCCTAATTGGAAAAAGTCTCAAATACTTAAAAAACAAAAAATTGGAGCAGTTTATATACTACCATTTTTGTGAAAATATACAGAATATTGAAATATACAAAGGAATACTCAAGACACAGATTGCTTTTGACAAGGACAATTTGATCAAATAGAAAAAGACATTTATATATACACATACATAATACTCTTTGAATTTTACATTTTGCATGTGATTAAAAATCATTGAAATTGTTTTTTGTCTTGAGGCTTTTTTCTTTTTTTTTGAGGTGGAGGCTTGCTCTGTCACCCAGGCTCGAGTGCAATGATGCGATCTGCACTCATTGCAACCTCCGCCTCCTGGGTTCAAGCAATTCTCCTGCCTCAGCCTCCCCAGTAGCTGGGATTACAGGCACCCGCCACCACGCCTAGCTATTTTTGTATTTTTAGTAGAGATGGAGTTTCACCATGTTGGCCATGCTGGTCTGGAACTGAACCTCAGGTAATCCACCCACCTTGGCCTCCCAACGTCCTGGGGTTACAGGCATGAGCCGCTGTGCCCGGCCATTGAAGTTTTTAAATCATCATTGGATAATCCATATTTTCTGTGTTCACTTCGTGTAGTCTTAAAGGCAGTGTATTGATGCTGCAACTATTTTTTTTTTTGCAATTTAGGTTAACCTAATTTTAGTCTACAAGCATTTTAAAGTCCAGACTTGTATCTGTCTTAACACTCAGTATATATAGCATGGTGTCTGGCATGTAGTGGCCTACTGTATTGAAGGAATGAACCTGCATGTCTCAGAGAAAGTAGGAAGACTACAAAACTGCTGTGTTCTATAATTTCCTTCATGTTCATCAATATACTCGGATACAGGTATGTCAAGTCCTTAACCCCAGTGCCTAGTCTATTGTGAGCACTCAGTGAGCGGTTCAGAGAGAAAGTAATCATTCTGGGTTGGAATATCAGAAAGGACTACATAAAGTTATTAGGTCCCAGGAAACAGTAACAGCAGCCATCTTACTGAGTTAAAAGGAGAAGTGAGATAATCCACAAAAAGCAAAATACATGTCTGTCAGAGGCAGAAAGGAACATGGGCATTTTAAGAGATTAATGGAAGGAAATGATGGATACAGGCTGATTGTGATGAGCTTTCTGCGCCTTCCAGATTGAAGTTAGTTTTTACATGCTGAAAGTAGGAATTGAAGAGATAAAGCAAGGCCAGTTAGAGAAGCAGAAATATCAAGACAGTAGTTGTTCCAGAGCTTCTACTTTAATTTTTCACCCCTTTAATTTTTTAAAACCTTTCTACTCTGTCCACTTAATACATGCAGGTCTAAACTTGGGTGCATACTGTGCTGACTGTTGCTCTTGGAAGATGGTTTCCTTTGTAGTATTTCAGTTTGTGAGCAGATGTTCAGTGAGGCTGTATCTGAAAATTCTGAGATTTTGTGTAGCAGATACCATTTCTCCTCAGCCCTGTACTCACCACCACCACTACCACCTCTGCCAATTTGTTAGGGAGACAGTATGCCCAGTCCCACATGGTTGGTCATAATTGGTCTAAGACATAGAAAATCCTCTTCCACACTTACCTAGTCTCTTGCAGTTAAGCCATATGACCTAAGTGCAAGAGTTCTAACCAGTAAATTGAAACCTCTTGAGGGTTTTCTAGACAATATCTCAAGAAAACCTCGTTTTCCTAATAAAGGGAAATGATTATCTGGTACTGCTGCTTGAGGGTGTAGTATATGGAGCAAGCATTTTATGCCCATAAGGTGATACATATAAGGGAAATGCAAAACAAGCTACAAAAATGTTACTCCTGACATCAAAACTGCACAAGCGCCAGTAGCCACTTCTCCACATTTTTTGAGAAATCCCTATTTGTTTAAACCTGGTTAAGTCAGTGGTTTCCTGTTTGCCATCAAGAAACCTCCCTGGCTGAGGTCTTTTCCTTCAGAGGCTCTCCATTTGCCTTCTGCCAGCGGAGCCAAGTGTGTTACCACCCTGGAACCACTTTTCAGTTTTCCTAGTTTGTGACTTTCAGGACCTCAAACCTAAATGAATGTGGTAACATTTTCAGTGGTGGTTTTGTTTTTTGCCTTTAAGAAACTGGATCCCAGGCCAAGATAGTTTTGTCTGGGAATTTTTAATTTGACTCCTTTTCGCTGGGATGACTGGCTTTAATGAAAATGTTTGTTCCAGCTCCCAACCTTGCATGTGCCTAAGTATAAGTCTCCCACGTCAATGGTCACTTTATGTCTGTGCTTCTGTTTTCTTGTCTCCATTTATAAAAGTATCTTATAAAACGATAAAGGACTTAAATGCTTTTACTACTAGTTTGGAAGGATGCAACAAGTAACAAGTATATCCCTAGATAGGTAAATTGCACTTTAGCGTTAGTCCAAAGCCAAGGTTCTCATTTTTTAAAAAAGAAATTGGCTTACTACATAGAATTTTGTTATCAGTTAACCTGCCAGTTAAGACTATTCATAGGGGTAGGAGGCCTTAAGAACCACAATCATCTATATTTACTTTTTTTTTTTTTTTTTTTTTTTTTTGAGACGGAGCCTCACTGTCGCCTAGGCTGGAGTGCAGTGGCATGATTTCGGCTCACTGCAACTTCCGCCTCCCGGGTTCAAGTGATTCTCCTGCCTCAGCTGGGATTACAGGCACGTGCCACCACGCCCAGCTAATTTTCGTATTTTTAGTAGAGACGGAGTTTCACCATGTTGGTCAGGCTGGTCTTGAGCTCCTGACCTCGTGATCCACCTGCTTCGGCCTCCCAAAGTGCTGGGATTACAGGTGTGGGCCACAGCGCCTGGCCTACCATTAACATCTTTATAATGTTTTTTACTAAATGTGAAAAATAAAATATAATTACAGGAATGTTATGTATTCTAAAGCCTCAGTTTCTCTAATGAATTCATTACAGAAACATCAGTTTCAAAAACTAATGTTTATACCAATGTCTGTAGCTTTTCTTAGAAAACTCAACCCTATTAAACTATTCTGGGGGTCTGCGTTTCATGAAGAACTCACAGATTGTTAGGGTGCAAAAGTTTATGAAGGGAAGCTGTGTTTAAACTTCCTCTTTCATAGTTATTTACCTTCTCATACTATGCCCTAGTCCCAGACCTAAGTCTTTGAAAGATAAGTGAAAGTTTAATTATTCAAAGTGAAAAGCAGGCCCTTTGTATCAGACACTTTGGAGACCACTGACTGAATGTGGGTCACTCCCATTCACTTCTGGCGTGACCAGTTCTGCAAGAGCCCCCCATCCAGCCACAAACACACCTCTTACTAACCAGCTCCCACACTGGCTTCTCTATTGACTCCATGGATAAACCCACGGCATACTGCCAAGAAACTAATGTTTCCCCTTTTTCTCCTTCCTCTCTTTCCCACAAGGTTCTATATTTTACTCAGCTCCTAAAGCAGTCTCAAATAAAAGTTCCACATGCTGACTCTCATCATCTTTAAAATGGCTCATCCTCCTTCCCAGCTTGCTGACCCTGTCCCTAGATCACTCACTTTTCTGTCAGATACTTGAACTGAAAGAGGCTCTTGTTTCAGGTTCGGCCTCCTGAGGAAGCCAGATTAACAAAGTTCATGTTGTATGTAAGCAAGTATTGACTTGATAATATTCTGTGGTAACTTTTATAAAGAAAACAAGCTTTAAGAAATTGAGTTTTCAGAGTATAAAGTATACTTTATACAAAGTAAGTATACTGTTTTCAAAACATTCAATTTGCTTCACCTTTAGCCAACATAAATATCACTGAATGCTAAATGTAAAAACCATTAAAAAACAATTTAATCCATATTCTTAGATATTCTGCACATTCCCATTTAGTCATTGCAGGAAAAAATGGTAGCACTAGCTATAAAATCACTTAAAACTAGACTCAAATACAAGTCCTACCACTTATTAGTTGCATAACCCTAAGCAAGTAACTTAGCCTCAGTTTCATTATATAAAGTAGGGGAAATTACAGTACCTATAGATTATAAATTCTACATGGCTTTTAGTTGCATGTAGGAGATTTGTGTTCTAGCTGGAAAAATGTCATGGAAATCATTTATTTTAAGGAGTTTACAAAAATTCTTAAGATTTACATGCTATATTACACCTGGTTAACCCTGGAACCAAAGAATCACAAGCAGAATCAAGAGACAAAATTTAATATATGCACACAGTTTTATGTATAATGCAGCATCACACCATGTAGGGCATTTACTCTTATTTTATACATTCAGATATGTTTGAAACACTTCTTAAGGCTACAAAACAGAACATAGAAAAATAAACAGGAATATATTCAACACTTACAAAAAGTGATATGATAAAGAATATAAAGTACTAGTTTCCTTTTAACACTTCAAAAGATATGTATATATACTTTTTTTTACAAGTAACATCACAAATGATCACATCTTCACATGCTCTTAAAGTATTATTTGTACTCAGTGTAAGGCTATTATCGTTTTTCATACATAAAATTTTCTAGCTCTGTAACACAATGCAATTTTTAATCCATTCAAGTAAGTTCAACCCCAAAGTTGCCGCTTCCCAGCATTAAGACATGCACCCACCCCTCTTCTAAGATTTTCTAAAACTTCTATTTCAGGGAGAAAGACCTCTTTTAAAAAATAATCCCAATTAGTGGGAGAGTAAATGGCTGACACTAGTAGCAAAACCTTAGTTATTTGAAAATAACATATTGGAAAATGAGACATTATTAGGATTTTAAACAAAAACAATAGCATTTAGACATAAAGTAGGGAGCAAAATACAGTAAACAGAAATAGTGTAGCCAAATATGCATTCTCTTCAGCTACACTAGAGTGGACCTTGCTGAGTACCCTTAAGTAAAAGACAAAACATTACCTCATCTAAAAATGAAGGTAAAATAAAAGAGGCAAAAATAAATATTGCTAGTTTCTAGGATGGCTGAATGTTTTCTAAACCAGAAATGGTTAGAAAGGAACTTTATTGCACCAAGTCAATCATAAGCAAGTTTGCAGTTCACAGGCATTTTAATTCAACTTTGAGTCACAAAGAAAACAACACACTGCAAGAATACAGTCTGCATTAAATAAGATATATCGGCATTGTGGTCTGGGAAAACCTACTCTTGCCAGGTCAAGGCAGGGTCTGAGCTTAGGTCTGCCATGAAAATGAATTTGTGGGTTATCAGTAAACAGTATGAGGACTACACAGATGCCAGCATCCTGCTGCCAAGGAGGACATGGGGCAAGAGTTGAAGATTTGAGAGCAAATGAACTTGAAGAGACATACACAACACCAAAAGGAAAAGGGGGCTGGAATCAAGTTCAGCCAAAGCACCTAACACAAAAAACAGGTGAGCTTTGGTCAGTCTGTTCTTCAAAATATGTGTGATCATAATATGGTGAAGTTTCATAATTTTCCAACTCAAAAATACAAATGATCCTCAGTTCTATACTTTTGCCTCTATTCTCTTATAAAGAAATATGTCAACATACAGTATGACATAAACAGTTAAAATGAAGGACAAAAGCTTGCTTAGCCTTAGTTTGACCTCAGCATAAGGCAAAATCCCCTGGACTAATTAACACATTTAAAAACAAAGGAAAAAAAGAAAACCAACCTTCTGCAAAGATTAATTTTAAAACTATCAAAAGTCAGTTCTTTTATTCCAGAGGTCACTGAGAAAAGTACCATCTACTAAAATTCTCTTTCAAGCACTTTTTCCATCATATCCAAGAGGTGAGATATGAGAAACAGAAAGCAAATCAGTGTTTCCTTCATGAACTATATTCTGTTACTCAATTGAGGTAAGACAAAGTAACAATGAAGACATGAATAGTATTTCCAATTTTTAAACATTTTCAGAAGCTGAAATCAAACCCCAGTCAATAAAATGCAGGACACTAGAAGCAACAACTTATTTTGGACTCCTGAGATCAAACACATTGAACTTTCAAATCTGGTGTTTATGTCAATATGTGATTTTCATTAAAATCAGGTAAGCTAGTCCTACATAAAAAAGCATGAGCTGAAAGTAGCGGACCCTCTATCTTCTCATTCCTTAACTGAGCCACTGATGTTAAGAAAAAAATGGCTTAAGCGGTACCTTCAACAACTATTCTAGTTTAGAAGGTGACAACAAATTCCTTTCAACTGGTTCTCTCAAAAAATTTTTTCCACACAACCATCCCAGTCTTTACAATTTTTTACCTAGCACCATCATAATAAAATGTTATCTTTCAAAGTGCTCTCTAAGATCCTGTTACATTATCTAAATGCTAATCACTACTCAAATCAGCAGTTACACAGACGTTAGGTAATTAAAACAGCACAGAGGTAAATAACCATTATTACAGTACAGTGGCGATTCACTGAGCCCAGCTGGCATCCAAACATTCCCATAGGTTATCAGAGAACCCAGAAAACTCATCTGTTTCAGTTTGTCAAATTCAAGTGAATTGTATTTTCTTAAGTAATTTGCTTTACAAAAAAAGAAAGTCACCGCATCTGGTTTTGGCTAGGTATATTACACATGGCATGCAAAGAGAAATTACTACTGTGTTATTTGCATAGCACTCAAACTTCCTGATCAGAAGATAATCTCAACATAATAAAAGTGGATTTTCACATTGGTATGTACAAATAAGAAATACAAGCTACAGTTATTTTTACAAATAACACAGATGAGTGAATACTGTGTTAATTCAGAGAGTCCAATCTCCAAATGAGAAGAGTGCAACATGCAAAGGGAACCTCTAGTGAATACTGCAAAGACTGGAAGAAAGCAGGATGGAATTTGTTACCCACCTAAGGGTAACAAGCTATAAAATGCAAAGCAAAACCATTTTCTAGCAGCATCCTCTAGAAAAGAACTAGAAAGTCACAATCATATTATCTTCTATACGATAGTTCCAGCCCTGACAAGTAGAACATGCAAGTGTAAAGTGAAAGTGATACACAACCAATGGTGCAAGGGGGAAAAAACAAAAACAAAAACAAAAAACAAAAAAAAAAACAGTAACTCTAGAAACCTGTCAAGCTAAAAATTTTTAACATTTCTTCTCACAAAATATTTAGAATCTGTCAGTGCATTAGTGTTAAAGTGGCATTAAAAAAACTTCTGCAGTTCTAACTGATGCAGATTATTTTCAAAATGCATAGCATCTACATTTCTTTCGAGTAGGCACCATGATATTTACACCAGTGCTAAGAATTCTTGGTGGAAACAGCCATTTCATTGGATTTCCTACTATTCTTCTATGCAATCTCAACAAATACCAAAATTCAAAAATATACCTTATGAATATTAAAAGAACTATATACAACATTGCTAAGACACAGTTAATAGGCTGCCTTATGTGAATATTAAAGAGAAGACATTATTCAAGTTTGACAGATATTGAGATGAAAGGCCTTTGGGTTGGAAGCATTTTAAAAGACAACAGTGTTTTAGGCTGAGAATTGTTTGAGCCCAGTTTATGACTAAGGCATTGCATAATAAAATATACATTTCTATTTGGTGCAACGTTATGTTTGGAATCTATAGTGTGTCAAATGGTATATTTTCTTGTCACTTTAGTAAACACTATAAAGCACACATTTCCAACATCTGAAATCAAACTTATAAACTTATAAGGAAAAAGCCAAACACTAAATCTATAATGTTTTATATTAAGCTGTTTATAAAAAATACTTTAACAAACTTATCTTCTACTTTTTACGGGGACAGTCACTTGATAAATAAATCAAACAGATTCTGAATGAAGATAACTGGCAATGCCAGGAATTAACCTGTCCCCTTGAAGTCATGTCCAAAATGTCTTGTCCAGTATGGGAGTGAAGGTAAGGGGGCTGGGGAGGGGAAAGAGTTCCAATTGGGGTTTTACTTTATTGTATTTTTTTAAAGCGTTCAGAAACATTCCACCTAAGAGTTTCTGTTAGAAAATACTTCAGCAACAACCATCAAGTGTGCTGTCCCCTATGGCCATCTCCCATCCCTGATCTCCTCCTATCTCCCCTAAATGGTCGTCCTCTGACATTTCGATGGTACTGATAACCTTCATCCCGACTTCTGCTTGGCTGTCCTTTCCAGGACTCCTCACCTCTCACATGTTGATATCCACCCCTACCAGAATAGCCCCAATCACTTTTGTACTTCCTGCTTCCGTAAGTTTGATTATAGAACTGCTTAGATCTACCACTTCTCAAAATATTAGACACTTCGTTTTCATCTTCTGAACTCTCTTCTTTTGGTCTTTGCACTCTGCTATCCACAGAGTTGGCCCCAGGGCTGACCACATCAGCAGCAGTCTTAGGATCTTTTACTTTTTCTGTTTTTTCTTTCAGACTTTGAATGGTCCTTTTAGGTTCAAGTTCAACAGGCACAGTTTCTCTCTCTCTGTTTAGAATCTGAGTGGGAGGATGAGCCTTTCCCTCTGCTACAGGAGGGATGGAAGACAATGCCATATCTGCCTTTCGTGTCTGGGATGATTGCTCTGTCCGGCCTTCTTCTGGCTTATTGCTCACACTTGCTTCAGGGAGAGAATGTACATGTTCACTCCCGGCTTCTGGAAACTCATCTACTGTTGAAACTGAACCACAATCTTTAGACAGATCCAGATTTTCCAGAGACAGATCCAATTCTCCTTTCTCATCAGAGGGCAGGACAATATTCTGCCTCATTACTGGATTTTCTATGAATCCCTGAAAAGGGTACCCATACCAAACATGAGGAAAGAAAGGAGATGCAATAGGAACTGGGCCTAAGAATGGATTGGGTCCAAAAGATGGTTGGGGTAACATATTCTTGCCACTTAGTGACTCTTCATAATCAGCATGCAGAAGCTGCCCAGGGGTCTCAGATTCAAGATCAGCCTGGTAAGACAATTGTCCATGACTTTCGGACACCTGAGATGGAGGGATAACCAGAGGTGAAGAAAATGTCGGTGGTCCAATCTCTGGCTGTGGCATTTGACCATTAACACTGGCCTCAGTCTGCATAGGAAAGTGGGCATCAGTACAGGTACAGTCACTTTCATTTTGGGCAGCAGGAGCCTCTTGGAACCAGGGATTATGAGGATAAACAGGGACAGGGACCTTTGGGTACATCCTGCAGGCTGCCAGGTAGGCCTGGTGCAGCGGGTACAGGTAAGAATGTGGGGCCCACATAGGACAACTGTATGCCTAAAGAGACACAAAACAGTTAAATAAACAAAAGAGGGAAAAAAAGAGAGGTTTGGGTGCATATCAATCTACAAGTACTAGGCTCAAGGTAAGTTTCTCATGCCTACAAAGACCACATAATCTATAGTCCAAATACCAAATCACTGTAATAACCAACATGAAAATGAATTACAAAATTCACTGCTTTAAGACTCCATTGCTTGCTCCTGTCCTAAAACCAATGTGAAGTCCTCGTAAGTTGATAGGAGGTAGTATTTCCATCACTGACTGTTTAGCTAGACCTGCATTCACATTCTGGCTCTACCACTAACTCATTGTGCCACCCCATGCAGGCCAGTTAACATCTGAATTTGTTTTACTGGGAAAATGCCAGTATGAGAGTAGATGATCTCCAATGTTAGGACTCCACAATTCTAGGAGCCCCCAAGAGTACTCCAAATGTAAGGATTAAGTTAGACCTCTAATCAGGGAGGGATAATGTTGAAAATTAAATATTCCAAATCCTTCCTCTGCAAGATTTCAGCTAAAAACCAAAATATGAAGAAAGTATAACTGGTTAGCTAATTGGCTAACCAATTAAAATCAACATTAAATATAAAATTAACCAATTAATGCAGCAGATGGTAAAATAAGTTTCTTTTTATGAAAGTGGTCAGCAGGCTAAGGTAGGGTACTTCATTTCATAGTTTGACTGTCTAAAACCCACAGAAACTAATGTAGGACAGGAGAAAACCTAACTTTAACAAGGACAGAGTTCTCTAACCTAAGAAAAGCTATTTCTAGACTGACCATTTCCCAAAGGAACCTCTGCTCTTCTAGTCAACAACCACACTATCTTATATAGGAGGATGTACACGTTACTTCCTTTGATCTTTTCAATAATGGAGGCAGGTGAAGAATATTACCCCCATTTCATAAATGAAAAAATTAGGCCCAGATACACTACATGGCTTGCCCAGGGAAATTCAGCTATGGAGCAGAACTTCAAGCCTAGATTTGCATCTAATTAATTCCCAAGTGAGGGCATTTCCATTAGGCTGCCCAAAGATGAAGCTATGTCTTGAATATACTCACAGGTTAAGCCACCCCAGTCAAGAGAAAAAGCAAGTAAAACTGGAGCCTCTACTAGCACTAAAAACAAACGATATAGTACTGAAAATGCTGGTTTTTAAAATAACGAGATTTAGCAAATTTTAGGTTACTGACTGACAGGATAAGAGTTAACACTAGTAATAATTTAAAACAGTATTAATGAATAAACTGACTTTAACATGATAAAATGTAAATACCTTCACACCAAGATTGAAGAAGAATCGAAGAATATTCTTATCTAAAAATAAAGTAATCATTTGTTAAAATTATGTTATCTGCAGAGCTTTTATTTATCATCCTCATTAAATACATAGTTCTAAAGACAATTTTACCTACTATAGTTGTTTTCTCCAGCCTGTGATACAAAACACAGATAAAAACCGTAATAACATAACATAAAAACAGGCTGTTACCAAAGGTTAATTCCAGATTCAATATGCTTTGTCTGTTAGCATGTAAATCCCAAAATGGCTTACATTGAAATTTTTATCTTACTAAAACTGAATCTGGGTAAAGGACATTCAGGTGCTTTCTTTCTCAACTTTTCTGGGGGTTTAAAAATTAGGAAATGAAAATGTTGAGAATGGTAAAATCAACATAAAACCTAACTTATTAGTAGCATCATTA
This sequence comes from Rhinopithecus roxellana, assembly GCF_007565055.1. NCBI lineage: Eukaryota > Metazoa > Chordata > Mammalia > Primates > Cercopithecidae > Rhinopithecus > Rhinopithecus roxellana. The sequence continues at coordinate 81,985,569 of NC_044550.1, forward strand.
GGATAATATTATTCCAAGTATTCATTTACCATGAGCCAGTTACCCATAAACACAAACATCATACTGACTAATAAAAACATTCACATAATCCAGGTAAACAGCATATAGTAGTCATTGCATTACTCAGATTTACAGATATAAAATTTTGCAAACTAAAAATGAGGGAGGGGCAAATTCCTTAAAAATAAAGGGGGAAAGTAAATTTTAAAAGAATTTTTAAACAAAAATAAGACATTAAATATAGTACTTTAACAGCCACTACATACTATATTTGCTTTTCTCTGTAACTTTTTCATGGATGCATGTGTTAGTTCTGAAATGCAGACCCATGTTTAGGTATCTAATTAGTGAAAATTATTATGATCTTAATTCAGAATGGTTTCAAGTCCGTTTATGTAAAAAACACAGAAGGAGGTATCATTACTTAGCATATTAGCATTAACAAGTATGCCAGAAACATTAAAAAAATTTTTTTCTGGGCTAGGCGCGGTGGCTCACGCCTGTAATCCCAGCACTTTGAGAGGCCGAGGCAGGCGGATCACAAGGTCAGGAGATGGAGACCATCCTGGCTAACATGGTGAAACCCTGTTAGTAGAAATTTTCTCTACTAAAAAATACAAAAAACGTAGCCAGGCATGGTGGCAGGTGCCTGTAGTCCCAGCTACTCAGGAGGCTGAAATGGGAGAATCGCTTGAATCCAGGAGACAGAGGTTGCAATGAGCCGAGATCACACCACTGCACTCTAGCTTGGGCGACAGACAGAGACTCCATCTCAAAAAGAAAAAAATTCTAATACATTTTTCTAATAAATCAAGCTGAAACAAGAATGAATGACTAATAGCTAAACCTCTGCTGTCCTTCCCATCCTTGAGCTTACTAAGAAACCAGACCTCTGACCTCTACTTACATCTTTTCATTTCTTACTAAGCTTGTTTGGACATTATAGTCAATTTGAACTTGGAGGAGCTCACCTTTAGGTAGGTCCTCCCCAGTGTGACACAGTGAATAAGGTGGTACAATGGCTCGATCTCCCTTTTCATTACAAGGAAACCCAGGATAGAGTGGGTCTTGATAAAGGCTCAATGTCTGAGGCAAAGGCATCAAGGGCTGGTTAACTGCCTGTATTGACACAGGAACTGGAGAGGGTGTTAAATGAGCTTGGGATACAGCAGAATCAGGTCCAGTGGTCAAAGTCTGTGTCACTGACAAAACGGGAATTGGAGCAGGGACACCTACAAACAAGAAGAAAAGGAATAAAAAATGACAAAAGATGAAAATCTTTACAAATATGCTTACATTAACCTATAAAGAATGGTATATAACTGATATAGCCAATCTAAAGTAGTACCTTTTAATATCAACCAAGGGCCCTCCTGGACATAAAGAAGGAAATATGCCCAGGACACAAGCTTTGAGTCAATGTCTTCTAACAGTAGCTCTTGCAGGCACGTGTAAGACATGGGGCTGGTCAAGGGATTCATTACGGGGCCATAAAGAGCTGGCCCATGAAGGAAGCATCAAACCGTGGTGCTAATTAGTGCTGAGCAACCAAAGCAACCAGCTCAAACATCATGCTCCTGAGATTATGAGGGCGTATGTCAGATGAATACAACACCAAATGAACATGGTCTTTCCACACTGGAAGCAGAGCAAAGCAGAGTATCACAGAAAGCTCTGTGAGGCTCCACATACCTAACCCTGCTTGGAGGTCAAACTTTCACTCAAGAATTTGAAGTCTCTGACTAGAAAGGTGTTTTGGCTGGCTAGATTTTCTAAACCCTTCTCTAACCTGTTGGTCCAAAAGTTGTAGGTTCACTTGGCCAGGCTGGCACAGTGGCTGGTAAAGAAGGCACCGCAGGAGTTAGATGTACCTCTGGAGAAACTAGAAGGGGAGCTGGATTTGACAAAGACACATGTTCTGCTGGCTTCTTCAAGAAGGGGGTGAATAGGGGAAGACAGAAAAAGACAAGAGGTCATTTTACTTTAACACTAATTCTAACCACCAGATACATATTGAGTTGCCTGCCTTTTATACAAATGAAGTACAAATAGCCCTTTATAGTCTTAGAAATGTAAAAGAAACACACAGAAGCTAAAGATAATATGCAAACAAATTTGATCCTAACCAAGGGTTGCCTACCAACAAGGACTGTATTTTTTAATACAGACAGGGTTTCACCATGTTGCCCAGGCTAGTCTCAAAACTCTTGGGCTCAAGAGTTGGGCTCTACCCGCCTCGGCATCCCAAAGTGATGGAATTTCAGGCGTGAGTCACTGCACCTATCCACTAGCAGAGTTAAATACAACACAATACTTTTAAGGCAAGTGAGCAAAATCATTGAAATCTTGAAATTCATGATTATTTAGAAAAACTCCTCATACAACTATATGCTTCCTGGCATTTAACATTTAACTTTCTCTACTCTTGTATTAGGATCAAGAACTAAAATGTCTGCTAGAACACAGGTTCATCATGAAATTTGTAAATTGGTATTTTTTTAATGCAGATTTGTCAAATCTTTTCAATCAGTACATTCCCTCCCATCTGTGAAATAACTGATGCAGACAAGTCTTTTAAATTTTGAAATAAAGCAGAAATTTATAGTTTCCCTTCAAAAATCTAATTTTCAAGCAAATCTACCAAAGTAATACAAAGTATCAACTATAACGGTAACAAATATAAACATACTAAAAATGAATTCAAAAGAATGGTCTCAATGTCCAGAAAATGGTGGTTATTTCTATAACATTCCATAAATATCAAGAACATTCTAGACTAACATCAGAATACATTTAAAAATCATAACCACGGCCAAATTGTGATGCTAGAAAAAATTCTCCATTTCCCATACTGATGTCTTCTGTTGTTAAATGATCCTATATACAGAGCAAAGAAACCCAGAGAGTAGAGCATTCAATATTAAATACAACAATATACTTACTTGTTCTGCAGGAGAAGGGCACTCTAACTTCTTTGACTTTGATGGTGACGAAACTGTTGCATATTTATCATCGGTAATATTCTTTGGAAGCAAAAAAAAAACAAAGTTTTGTATTTCAGAGACCCACATTCTGGAATAATTGATGGTTTCCTTTTATAATTCACCCTACCTGTATCCGACAGAACCCTCTCACCACTGAGTATTTTTTCCAATTATATCTTATCTTCAACAAGTAGGCTAACTTCGCCTGAACATCTTTATTATATCAAACTACTGGGCAGTTTTCACTGGGGGCAAGGCTTCAAACAGTATACTCTTCTCCTTTAAAAATATCACTCTAGAGGGACAGAGAATAAAAGCTACTTTCTAACAATTCAGGCAGGGCACCCTAATGTACCTTGAAGACATAATTTGTGAGTGACTTCTCAATCCCCATCATCTTTTCCCTGCTTTTCTACTTTCCTAATACATAGCTATAAAATTTTGATTTTCACCTTCTTCCACTTCTTCCTGCTGTACTATCACAGTATTAAAGAAAAAGAAAAGATGCAAGTAGTGTTTAAAACTTTTACCTCCAATGTGCTTGGTTCAGGCTTTTTATCCAACTGATTATGTCCATGAATAGAGTCTGCAGCAGATCAAGATTAAAAAAGACAGCATAAGCCACCAGTCATGTCTGAACACAGAACAACAAAATACGAAGATAGAAGAAGCCAAAAGTATTATTTGAACCATGTTTAGCCAGTGAAAATGTAGTTGTTAGAATAGCATTTAACATGCTTTAGTTTGAGTCAATGCTTCTCTACAACATTCAAAATATGTGACATTAGATAAACTACTTAACAACTTAAAAAGTGTTCCTTCCCAAATATATGGCACTAAGCTAGTCATCTAAAAAGATCTCTAGCATCTGCTTTCGAATGATGAGATAACTTACCTTTGTCTTTTCGTTCTTCTGTATCCATTCTCCGCCTGCTTCCTTTTCTATCACTTACATGTGATGATTTTCTCTGGACACACGGGTTGCTACTCTGAGAAGCTGACTGGCTGACTGATGAGCTCTTTAAAATGAACAAAACCCAACATTTTGTGTTAAAGATTTACCCACAAATATACGAACAAATCCTGTATTTAACCTTATTCTTCATACTTCTAAAAATCTCAAAATTCACAGCCCTGTATTTTTGAACTGAAACTAAAGAAGATAGAATCTAGGGTCCATAATTAATTATACATCCTAGATTAATAGTCTTATCACAAAGTCGAAAGGATTAAGCAATCAGATTTCAGCCTAGATTAGTAGACTTAATCTTCATATCCCTATTTTCTAGGAAGCCACCCTGACCAAACCTTTACCCTACAACTTTTCTTTACAAAAACAACATCTTCTGTGCCAACCTTCCAAAAAAGTCATTGTAGTGCCATATTTTTTGGTGGGGAGTTGGGGAGAACCTAAGTGCAAATTAGCAAATACACTGCACTAGGATTCTTATCAATGAAATGCTTACTGACTCTCAGCAAATCACTTAAACTCTGCATGAGATCAGGGACTGAAACAAGTCAGGTTTTTAAGCTAAATTATCATTGAAGGTTCTAGGTTCCTGTTTTAGTATTCTAAATAAATGTTACACACAGCTAAGAGGAGGATCTCGGTCTTCTCTAACAGGAGTTTTCTAGAAAACAAATTTGAGCCACTATCAAAAGCAATCAGTATTAAACTCCTTAGTCTAAAAATGATGAGTACGAAAGACCCCATTCTTTTTTTTTTTTTTTTTTTTGAGACAGAGTCTCGCTCTGTCGCCCAGGCTGGAGTGCAGTGTCCGGATCTCAGCTCGCTGCAAGCTCCGCCTCCTGGGGTTAAGCCATTCCCCTGCCTCAGCTTCCCAAGTAGTTGGGACTACAGGCGCCCGCCACCTCGCCCGGCTAGATTTTTGTATTTTTTTAGTAGAGACGGGGTTTCACCGTGTTAGCCAGGATGGTCTCGATCTCCTGACCTCGTGATCTGCCCATCTCGGCCTCCCAAAGTGCTGGGATTACAGGCTTGAGCCACCGTGCCCGGCCGATTTTTATATTTTTTAGTAGAGACGGGGTTTCACCGTGTTAGCCAGGATGGTCTCGATCTGCTGACCTCGTGATCCACCCGTCTCGGCCTCCCAAAGTGCTGGGATTACAGGCTTGAGCCACCGCGCCCAGCCTCCCATTCTTAACAAGAAAGAAATTTCACAATCTGTACCCACATTACAGTAGTTGTACTTTTACAATTCACTAACTAAAAGATGCAAAAAGGTATGAATGCAAGCTTAAACAATCTGTAGTTGTTATTTATATAATAACATATGACATGAGAGATAAATGTACGCAGCACATAAACGATGCTTATTTATGTACGGATTTGGGCACTTCAATTATTCCTAAATGGATTCGGGCACTTCTTCCAATAATTCCTGAACTCCAATGCCTGTGCCAGATTAAACTGCTATTCCAGATCACCTGTTTTCAACTGAGTTCCTCCTCAAGTCTCCTAAGGAAGTCCAGAGAGACCAGCAGACAGACCTCAGTGTGTGGGGCTTTAATGTTTTATACTGGTATACTGGGTAACCTCTCGTAACAGTCCATTATTTATTTAATCTACTCTAAAGAGAAAATGTGTCCAACCACCATTCTGGATCATAGGTCATTTGGGTACTACTTACCAAGATGTAAAAGACCACAGGCACAGGCTCCCAGACATGAGAATGAATTAGGTAGCCCTCCTCTTTGCTGCCAACAAACCCACCTCAGAGAGCACATACTTCATTCTACATGAGAACAGTTTTCCCTTCTGACTTCCCAAAAAGAATTAAGAAACCTGAAGGTAGAGAACACTTCTTTTATCAGAGAAGCATCCATCACAGCCCAGTGACTGACACATGGAGAAAGGACAAAGCCTCAGGATGACATGTGCTACCACCTCCAACAGCAAACACCCTGAAAAACAGCTCTCAAAAAGGCTTCCTGATTTTACACACATATCTTGTAATGGATTAACTAAATCATGAACCTCTAGTACACAGTACTTTTGCTAACAAATTAAACACGTTTTAGTTCAAAAGAAAATGCTGAATAACTACAAGTGAACAAACCAGTTTACTTGCCTCAAGTCTATCAACCTTATAGTAATATCTCTAGGTCCAGAGAGATTACTAAACACGTGAAAAGGAAAAATGTGAAAAATGTGAAAAAAATGTGATCTTTAAAGTATTTAAAGTTTAAAAATTAGTTTACCCTTGGGAACTATGGCTTAATCTAAAAACTGTATTAAGAGAAACTTCTAGACAATAACTTTTAAATTGTCTTTTCATACATACCGAAAGGGCTGGGAAAGCCTGTTCATCTCTGTTCTGAATCTCATAGAGTAAACGGGATTCTTCTATAGCTTGCTTCTCTCTGCGTTCTTCTGGGGAAAGGCCGAAATAGTTAGATTCTCGACTTGTGTGATCAAAATCCTCAACTCTTTCACGATCAGGTTTTCTGTCAAATAAAACATTCTTGTCAGATTAAAAAAAAAAAAAAAAAAAAAAAAGACAAACTGTACTGAGTACCTAAAATAAAATGATCTATTTTGCAATACAAACATTTTACTAATTTAGCTACACTGACATTTTAGAACATTTGGCAGCCTAGTTAATAAATGTTCAGCAAATGGAAGCTCCTGTAGCATTAGCCTACCTTACAGAGAGTCAAGAAGACAAACTTAACAATGGGAGGTAGAGGGGAAAAGAAAAAAAAACTTATTTTCAAATGATACAAAAATTAGTGAGGGTTTTTTTCTTTTCATCAAGGAAGAAATGTGAGAACTGTATATACTTGTTATACCATATTCCAATATTTTCATTAAGAATTTATTCTCAAAGGGAAAATTATTAGTTTAGGTCTCAAAAGCATTCTCACTTTCTGTTCTAAGTAAAGGGGAATGGTCCAAAGGTCCAATGAGACAGAAGGACCATCTTCCCACTTGTTTATGACACCACCAAGGGACATAGAGAGCTGAAAAAGAAAAACTAAAACATGTCAGGCTGGATACCAATTGCATAGATAAGACTGCTATCGTTTCCACATAATTTTGGTCAAAAAAGGATGACAAGAAATTCATGAATAGAGTTTAGTACCCTATAATCCAACCCTAATGTATTATATGGCTTATAACTATTAAAGACAGTATGAATACTATTTCTATCATGTCTAACAGTTCTTCAAAAATGGAACATGAAAATCTAAAACCTGTAAGAAAAATACTTTGTCACAGTACAAAGAAATATTATCCTCCTCAACAGAGTAGAGCACTATGATGTCATCTGATTTTTTTTTTACCGCTGAAATAAATAGCCATTTCACGTCCTTACACAGTCCCACTTACAATCACACTCTAATTACAATAGGACAGATGTCAACCCCAATGGTATTGATGAAAAAAGGGAGGGACAGAAAATCTGGACTCTCACTATTTTAGACTAATCCTTCCCAAATCCCAGTGGTAAAAAATTTTGAAGAGGACTCAGCAACTGTCAGGAGTCTCTGCCAAATTAGCACTACCTTGTCACCATCTCCTATCACCCCAAAAAAATGACCACTATTGTATGGTTTTCATCTCATCCTCAGAGAGAAGCTACCACGGTCTATTTTCATCTAGCTTGAAGATAGATATTCAGTCACAGTATTTCCTGGATAGCCACAGTATTTCCTGGATAGCCACATTAATGAAAGCATATATGGCAATCTTGCTTGGTTTTTGGTTATATTTTGTGTTTTCTCCACAGGAAGAAACAATTATCAATGAGGAAAAACTGGAAAAAGTAAGAGGTCATGAAGGTCTCATATCCAGCACTACAGTTCTCTTTTGCTCTATAACTAGAAGAAATTCAAAAGTGATGTGTTACAAATCAGAAATACAGTGAAGATTAACTGTACTGGGCTTAAATCAATTAGATTGTTAGCTATAAAATTCTAAAATCTGACTAGGTTTTTAAATGTTCTTACTTTAAATATTCAATAAAGTTTTTAAATTTGTTTTAATACGTTAGTAAAATTCGCTCTCACACACAATGGAGAAGGCATACTAACCTAACAACAAACTGCATCTCACACACAATGGAGAAGGCATACTAACCTAACAACAAACTGCAAATACCACTAGGTTCTAATGTAATTAGTCACAATGTCAAAAAATCTCTGAAGTTTCATGTTTGTGGTATTAATTATCACTGCCTTGTCACACATCATCAAGTATTTTTATATACCAAGTAACACATATAGCTAACATATATAAAAGGATCCTAATAAGATATGCTTCTCTATTTCATAGTATTAAAAATACTGTTGATTAGAGGCCGGGTGCCATGGCTCATGCCTGTAATCCCAGCACTTTGTAATCAGGCAGAGGCGGGCTCATCACCTAAGGTCAGGAGTTCAAGACCAGCCTGACCAACATGGTGAAACCTCGTCTCTAATAAAAATACAAAATCAGCCAGGTGTGGTGGTGCACGCCTGTAATCCCAGCTACTCGGGAGGCTAAGGCATGGGAATCACTTGAACCCGGGAGACGGAGGATGCAGTGAGCCAAGATTGCGCCACTGCACTCAAGCCTGGGCAATAAGAGCGAAACTGTCTCAAAAAAAAAAAAAAAAAAACTTGATTGAAAGTATTATTGGTACAAGACATCTGTCTGAGCACTGTACCAATTCACAAGCGATCAAACACCAGAAACACACTGGATTATAAACTCATAATAATTAGCCATTTTGTAGTCTATCTGTATTTTCTTTTTAAATCTTTAAATCACTAAAGAGTACCCTTGTGTTCAAGGAAAAATAATATTGCTTTTTCTATCAAAAAATGAGAATATTATTAAACAATTAATTTCTGCCTATAACCTTTCCATAGTTACTTTCTATTTCTAGGTTTCCAAAGTTAACATTCAAAGTAAGTTAATATCTAGATACTCTTCGTGCATTGAGTAAGCTACCACCAGGGGCTACCAGAGTTTGGTCAATGTCCAAACAACAAACTTCAGCCATAAACTAGTTGATTAGTGGCATAAATCCTGTTTGGGAGAGGTAATGTAACGGATTAGAATCATTAGTATTTGTTATGGATTGAACTGTGCTTCTCAGAAAGGTATGTTCATGTTCCTAATCTCTAGTACTTGTGCACATGACCTTATTTAGAAATAGGGTCTTCTCAGATGTAATCAAGTAAAGATGAGGTCGTACTGAATAGGATAGGACCTAAACCCAGTATGACTAATGTCCTTATGAGAAAAGACAGACAGAGACACATGGGGAGACCACCATGCGATGATGGAAGCAGAGAATGGAGTGATGCACTTACAAGCCAAGGAACCTCAAGGACTGCAGTTAACTCCAGAATCAGGAGGCAAGCATGGAACAGATTCTCCCCTAGAGCCTTCAGAGAGACCATGGCCCTGGCAACAACTTGATTTCAGACTTCTAGCAACCAGAAGTGTGAAACAATAAATTTCTGTTGTTTTAAGATGACCAATTTATGGTATTTTGCTACAACAGCACCAAGAAACTAAAATAGTATTGATAAATGTCAGCTTATAGTATTGATAAATGTCAGCTTAAGAACTACAATTCTGTCTTGAAGATGCTACATAAAACATATTTTTTGATTTCCTTTCTTTTTAAGACAAGCCAACTACAGTAGTGAGAAAAGGTGAAAGAGTAGAACAAGGAGTTTGATCTGTAACTGACTGTGAACAATCAACTGAGATAACTCATGACCTTCACACCAGCCTATATATCTTCAGTGACAAAATGTTAAGTGCATTCACAAAAAAGGTAACATCCAAATGCCAGATATAAAGGAACTAAAGACCAGAGGGTTAGCAAACACATAAGCTGATGCTACAGCAATTTGGGCAATTGAGAAGGTGCTTTGATGGGAAAAGTACTTGTCATGGTTACCTATGAAGACTCCACAGGAAACACAGTCATATTTGCATGATAAAGACAGCTTCAACGTAAGACACAGCCTCTCAAATAAAGCTCTTGCAAAGGGTTATAAAGTTACTCAACAGAAACTGGAGACTAGGGAAAAATTAAAATCCACATAGCACAGGAAAATTGTGATGCTCAAAGTTCATCTGTCTCTGGATACTTAGAATGTTGATATTTACAATTTCACAGACCTAAAATTGTAGCCCCATTCAGTATTAAAAGACATTACCACAATCAAAACTTATCAAAGTAAACAATTTTGGGCTGCTTTAAGTTCCTGTACAAATGGGAGTATCCTCACCTCTCAAGGAAATAGAAATGCAATCTGGAATCCAGTATTTACCGTATTACAAGCCACCAGAAAATTAAGTGCCAGAATAGCATTGGGCTAGAATAAGATCTCCCAAACCATTTGAAAAAATACTAAAAAATAAAGGTCTTTCTATATATACTTCCTTGCTTTGTTTGAAGAAAATTATAAAGAATTGAGATCCTCACATGATGTTTTATCCAAAATGCTCTTAATACTAATGTAGGAACAATTATATGAATACAAAGTTATAAATATTTAAATGCACATAATGCGGCAAATACAACAAATGCCTCTTACTTGATTTCTATACTTTTCTTGCATTCAAGGTTACCTTATGATCTGTGAAGGTGTCCGGCTAAGATTTTTGTGCTCACTGGAGAATTTCTGAGACTGTGACCCTAAAGAATGACTAGAGAATGCATGTTGTCTTACTCCTGAAGGATGCTGCAGTCGAGGAGGTAGTGCTGATGGGGCTTTTATTGGCTTGCTTGGATTCTTTGGCCCTCTGTAATCCATATCTGTGATAAGAACCCAAAAGTACATCATAATATTCATATTATAAACAATCCCAAGTACCATCATCCCAATCCCAAAGGAATGATAGCCTGATGTGCTCCTACCAGAATGGAAATTTTGTCCAGAAGTGGAAGGTTTTTTCATCTTCTTCCCTGACACTGTGTTCCAGCTTTCTGGGGGAGGTGCCTTGAGGTTCTTTGATGTGTGCCTTCAAAGGGGAAAAGACTTGTGATAGCTTAAAATACCCTAGTAAGAATACTTAAATATTCTGCATATTTATTTTCAGCTTATATAAGAATTTCTGGTTTTATTTCTTACATTAAAATAAATTAGAATTAAGGTACAAACAGCATTTACCAATCCAGATGTAATTCTAATGAAATAAAATGGTATTAATCAAAAGCATATTTTCTAATTTAAAAAAAAAAGGCTAAATCACAATCTAAGCAAAAGTTAAATACAGAATGACTTATTCTTTTAGATAGGATAATGGTACTGTAGTTAAGGCAGGGAAGGAAGTCTTTATTCTGTTAGAGAAACATATAAACATCACTGGAGAAATCGTGTGATGTTTGGATTACCTTCAAAATATGCCAATTTCATTTTCATTTTTTAAAAACATATTAGGGAAAATAGATTAGAAAATATTGCCTAGGCCAGGTGAGGCAGCTCATGCCTGTAATCCCAGCACTCTGGGAGGCTGAGGTGGGCGGATCACAAGGTCAGAGGTTCAAGACCAGCCTGGCCAACATGGTCAAACCCTGTCTCTATTAAAGATACAAAAGATTAGCCGGACATAGTGACACATGCCTGGAATCTAAGCTACTTGGGAGGCTGAGGCAGAAGAATCACTTGAACCCGGGAAGCAGAGGTTGCAGTGAGCCTAAATTGCGCCACTGCACTCCAGCCTGGGTGACAGGAAAGACTATGTCTCAAAAAAAAATTAAAAAATTGGTCAAAATGCTGTGAGCTGCTAAAAATGGGTGTTGAGTTATACTGGGATTCAAAAACTGTGCTGTTGGTTATATTGGGGATCTATTCTTAATTTGTGTATGTTCAAATTTTTCCACAGTGAAGTTTAAGGTATGACTTACTACCTTTTTCTCTAATAAAGCCCAGCAGCAACTGAAACAAAGGTGCTCTAAAATAACACTGTATAAGGTAAGCCAACAATATTTTGCTACTCCATCTGACAAACACTGACTGAACACTAATTACACACAATGCAGTACTGAATGAATTTAAAATGAATCCCTCCAAAGCTCCCATATTACGATCTAGTCAATTTCTTAAACTGCCTTTGTGCACACAATGGTACATTTTAAACAGTAAGCAACAAAACAATCTTCATTTAAAGTTAGACAATGTGCAAAATACTAAATTTGCACATTTAGTGCTTTTCTAGAGGTCAGAACAAATGTACTTTCCTTTTTTTTTTAGACGAAGTCTAGCTCTGTTACCAGGCTGGAGAGCAGAGGCACGATCTCAGCTCACTGCAACCTCTGCCTCCCTGGTTCAAGCGATTCTCCTTCTCCTCCCTCAGCCTCTCGAGTAGCTGGGATTTACAGGCATACGCTGCCACGCCCAGCTAATTTTTATATTTTTAGTAGAGACGGGGTTTCACCATGTTGGCCAGGATGGTCTCGATCTCCTGACCTCGTGATCCGCCCATCTTGGTCTCCCAAAGTGCTGGGATTACAGGCATGAGCCACCGCCCCCGGCCCCCAAATACACTTTCTATACATGGGCAATATCTTTCATTGAATTTGCAAATATAGAAAGCCATTTTAAAATGCTCATGATTAGGCTAAATGGAAGAGGCAGTAAATGCCTTAGCTGAAGAGTAGTACATACTTCTTTCCCAGTTCTTCAACCAAAACTGGTCCATTCTCAGAATGAACTCCTTGAACATCTGCATTCAAAAATTTTCCATTGTGATCCAACCTCACCTGTTAAAAATTCCAAAAATGAAAAGGAAAAAAAAAATCAGTCACCTGCTTCCTTTGCATCAATCAGTTTTTTGCGTTTTTTTGTTTTTTTGTTTGTTTTGTTTGTTTGAGACAGGGTCTCGCTCTGTCACCCAGGCTGAAGTGCAGAGGCGCAACCTTGGCTCACTGCAACCTCCACCTCCCCAGTTCAAGCCTGGGATTCTCCTGTCTCAGCCTCCCAAGTAGCTGGGATCGCAGGTGCGTGCCACCACACTCAGCTACATTTATTTTGTTTTGTTTTGTTTGTATTTGCAATAGAGACAGTGTTTCACCGTGTTGGCCCATCTGGTCTCGAACTCCTGACCTCAAGTGATCCACCTGCCTCGGCCTCCCAAAGTGCTGAGATTACAGGCATGAGCCACCACACCCAGATTTTAAAATTTTGTCTTTAATTAAACAGAAAATAAAGTTTATCAGTAAAAACAAAGTAAGTACAAAGAGGTCTACAATAAAATCCATCTCCTTAACTTCCCAGACCTCCATATCTCCCACCTAAAAGAAAGAAAACCTTTTCTTCTTTGTCCCTCTAAATTCTTTTCTAAACTGATTTTCTATATTGTTCAAAAAGTAGGAGCACAATATGTTAAGGCTCTAAACAAAAGAGGCAACATGCGCTGGTTCTGAAGGCAGGGCTATGGTCCCACATAACCCAGGCTTCCAGGTATGGCTTTTCCACTTGCCAGCAATATAACCATGGGCAAGTTATTTTTCTCTCCTTTCAGTTTCCTCATAATGCAAAATGGAGCTAATAATAGTACCTACGTCACAGAACTCATGGAGATGGAATGAGGGTGCACAGGATACACATAAGAGATACCAACTTGCACACAGCAACCACTCTACAAGTGAGAGCAACTATTATTACAATTATTATCTTCCCATTTTTCCTATATTAAAAATGTGCAACTGTGAGTTTTATCCCTAAAAATAGATCCATTAACTGTTCTCTTACAATTAATATTACGCAATTGTAAATCCTTGATAAAAGAGGAAATAAGCCTAAGTTTTCTTCCTATTGTTAAATTGCCCACACTGAATTGTGTACCTGCCAAGTACAACATACAGGACAATGTTTTAAGCAACCTCCCACTTTTAGTAGTAAACCAAAGTCCTCAAGCTGATATTTCATTCTTCATCAATGACAAGACATTTTTCCTTCAAAAGTTTCACAATAAAAAAATTCTTTTCTGAACTTAGTTCTAATCAAAAGTTTAAACTACATTTTACACACTTGAGTAAACAAAAGTCACCTTAGAGTCATCTCAGTTTCTTAAAATTTTATCCAAATTACCCAATGACCATGTTATCCAAATAAAATGGTCAAGCAGTACAGATGGAAATAAAATACTCTAAAAAGGAAAAAAACAAAAGCATGTGCTTTACCATTTACTTTATCAAAAGCACCTACTTTACCAAAAGCAATTTCAACCTCAAAGGAAATATGCTTCACTTAAAATAACATGACTTTAGTGATACAGCATAAGCCATCTTCTCTTCTCTGTCAAGAAGGGTGAGGAGAGAGACCTTTAAACCCTGGATTTAATCTAGTTTGTTCTCTTTCAAGTTTTCCTATCAATGTAGTAAAAGCTTCCACAATTCCCTTCTACAATTAGAGCAGATTTATGACAATCCCATAAGGCAGTACCTGAATGAATCATGTTCTCTTTTTCCTCACCTTTAAATACCCCAGAACGAGAACTATTAAAGGTTCTTAAGATAAAATCCTGGCTAATCAGATGACTTCACATAAGCCAATTTATCATAAAGTAAATGTTTCCTCCGTAAGTCAAAAATAAATGTTTGTCAATGGCTGTTTTAAAGTAGTTTTTTAAAAGGCAACATTTTTTGATGGAAATAATTTCTGATGAGAATTAACTTCCATATAACATTTTTTGTGTATGTGGCTTTGTTTTTGTTTTTGAAATAGCAATATTTTTCCATAAACAAGGAACAAAAAACAAGAAGAGACCTTGTAAATTATCTTACCTAGGATTTCTTCTGCCTAAGCATTACTGACACTTTGGACTAGGTATTCTTTGTTGGAGGGAGATGAGGGAGGCTGTCCTATGCATTGTAGAGTATTTGGCCACAGCTTTGGCCTCTACCCACTAGATGTCAGTAGCACCCTCCCAGTTGTGACAGTAAAAAATTTCTCGACACTGCTGAATGTTCAGTGGGGGTGGGGGGGCTGGGGGGCGAGTGAGGGGGTTAACCACTAGATTAAGAAACATTGATTTTAATCCAACTTTCTCCTTTTAACAATCAGCTACTCAAACCCAGGGCAGCTGCTTATTCAAATTAATTGGCAAAAACTTCTCTGTGGTTCACTTTCCTTCCTCAGTCCAATAAACATTATGTATCAACATCATCCAAGATGATTTTCATAAACAAAACTAAATGACCTATAGTCAATTTTGAAACAATTTCAGTCAATTTTAACAAAAAAAACCTCAATATCTGAAACGTTATTATCGTTACTTCTTTGAACCAAGTAACACCAAAGGCTGAACTGTTTCTTCTTTTTTTTTTTTTTTTTTTTTTTTTGAGATGGAGTCTCGCTCTGCCGCCCGGGCTGGAGTGCAGTGGCCGGATCTCAGCTCACTTCAGCTCACTGCAAGCTCCGCCTCCTGGGTTCACGCCATTCTCCTGCCTCAGCCTCCCGAGTAGCTGGGACTACAGGCACCCGCCACCACGCCCGGCTAGTTTTTTTTGTATTTTTTAGTAGAGACGGGGTTTCACCGTGTTAGCCAGGATAGTCTCGATCTCCTGACCTCGTGATCCACCCGTCTCGGCCTCCCAAAGTGCTGGGATTACAGGCTTGAGCCACCGCACCCGGCCAGGCTGAACTGTTTCTAAAGATCATGTGATGGAATGCCACAGTTTCAGATACATACAATTTTAACAATGTATTCAAATGAGTCAAAAAGCTAAATACTTGTAAACTACTAAAATGTATATACATGATACATATATTCTGAAATCCCAAATTAACAACATATTCACACCTCAGTTGTTTTCTCGATTCGTATTAGAAAAAGCAAGGTTTCAAGTAAAATCTCTTATTTTACATAAGTCACTTACTTGACATTTGTCTCCAACTTCATATTGTAAGCCAGCAGCAATGGAATAATCACGTTTTTGCTGAGCTGTTAAAAAAAAAAGGTCAGTATAATATAAAGTTGACTTATTTTCAAGTGCTACAAAGCAAATTTATGGAAAATGCAGATTTTTAACTCACCTTGTTTAGACTTCAGCCAAATTTCATATTCCACATTTCTATAGACTGCAGGATTGAGTGACTTAAGAACCTTTCTAGACAAAGGCAGGCTAGTAGAGCTCCCATTGTTCTTCAGCTGCTAAATAAACAGAGTCAGGAAGTCCAATCAACACGAGTCTTTTAAAACATTTTTGTTTGAGATACACGTAAAACTAAAGTCAAATGAAGAAAAGAAACTTCAAAAAACTAGGAAGCCACCAAATCAATTTCTTAGATGATCCTGACTTGACTGAAACGTACCAGAAAAAAGAAAAAAAATTAAGATTTTAATGTATATGCTTTCTTATATTAAAGAGCTAGTTTTAAAACCACTTTTAAAAAAAATACCTCATTGCCTGACAAAGGTTTAAATCCATTCACATCAGCAGCAGCAGCAGTTTTACTCCTACAAAGAAAGATAACCATAATTAGGGGCAGAAAAAAGGTATTTGCATGTAATTACCTTCTAACCTCATCTAAAAGTCTTCAAAGTCAGAACTATGCTCCAAAAACTCAGAGCTATATTCCAGTGAGCTCATACAAGTTTTGGTATAAATGTATCTATATATAAAAGGGTATATGTATGTAAATGTATATATATAAGATAGAAGTCAAAGACAACAGTAATTCTAACTGGCTCAGTAATCAGTAAGAGAACAGAAATAAACAGTGAAATTTGGGTGGGTAGAATAATTGAATTTACTCACGTGTATATTGAAAGCAAGTTTTTACATTGTTTTGTAAATTCAATATACCAGTTTCTTTCAATATACCCATTTAAAAAAAAAATCCATTTACAACAAAATTATCTATAGGCAGATTCGACAACCCGTTTATTAAAAACACTCTCCATCAGCTGGGTGCGGTGGCTCACGCCTGCAATCCCAGCACTTTGGGAGGCAGAAGCAGGCAGATCACCTGAGTTGGAGAGTTCAAGACCAGCCTGACCAACATGGAGAAACCTCGTCTCTACTAAAAATACAGAATTAGCTGGGCATGGTGGCGCGTGCTTATAATCCTAGCTACTCGGGAGACTGAGGCAGGAGAATCGCTTGAACCTGGGGGGAGGAGGCTGCAGTGAGCCGAGTTCACACCACTGCACTCCAGCCCGGAGAAACAAGAGCGAAACTCCATCTCAAAAAAAAAAAAAAAAAAATACTCTACGTCAAATAATGTTCAGCACAATGAAAGCACCATCATCAGCCCTTTAAATTCACAGTCGCATACATACCTACACATTCATATACTCAATAACTAACTTGAGTGTCTACTATGTGCCATGCACTGTACACAGCTGGCCCTTGAACAACACAGGTTTGAACTTACACACAGCTTTTTTTCCAACCAAAAGCAGATCGAAAATACAGTATTCTTGGAATGTGACACCCAAGTACACAGAGGGCCAGCTTTTCATATAAACAGATTCACAGGGCCCGTGGCAGGACCTGAATATGTGCAGACTGTGGTATACTCAAGAGTCCCAAATCCCCTGGTATACACCAAGGGATGACTGTATTATTAGGTGCTGGGGTCTAGCATTTAAGAGAACAAAAACTCTGCCTACATGAAATGTACAATCTGGTGACAACAGATAAAAACTAGTAAGTAATGAGTATGTTAAATGCTGATAACTGTTAATAAGGAAAAAAAAATAAGTAGGCAAAAATGAGTGTTGAGATGTAGGCTGATACAGTTTAGCTTTGTGCCCCCACCCAAAATCTCATCCTGAATTGTAATACTCCCCACATATCAAGGGCAAGACCAGGTGGAGATAATTGAATCATGGGTGGTTCCCCCACACTGCTCTCATGATCGTGAGTTCTCACAAGATCTGATGGTTTTATAAAAAAGAGGCCACAGTGCCTCAGGCCTGCAATCCCAGCACTTTCGGAGGCCGAGGTGGTCAGATCACCTGGTGGTCAGATCACCTGAGTTCGGGAGTTCGAGACCAACCTGACCAACATAGAGGAAACCCCATCTCTACTAAAAATACAAAATTAGCTGGGCTGGTGGCGCATGCCTGTAATCCCAGCTACTCAGGAGGCTGAGGCAGGAGAATCGCTTGAACCCGGGAGGAGGAGGGTGCAGTCAGCCAAGATCACACCATTGCACTCCAGCCTGGGCAACCAGAGCAAAACTCCGTCTCAGAAAAAAAAAAAAAAGGAATTTTAATAATGCAATGTAAAGGTAATCCACATTCCAAGGACAAGAGTGCGGTATAAAAAGAAAAACTAAACACAATAGTGAACACATCTTCTTATACACCTACTCTACCATCTCCAGTAAACTTCTCCAGCTTACTAGCCCCTACTCTGTACTTCATTTGCCAAATGCCATATAAGACCCAGTTGTTTCTAATACCATTACCACCAGCAGCAACCAAAGGGCACGTGCTGGATGTGCTAGAAGTCCCCCAACCCCAATCACAGGTAATAAGTTGTAACAAGCTAGTCATTCTCTCTTCCAATGCCCCCCATGCTCAATGACATGGTGCTCAGAGAGAACCATAGAGCAAAATTTCTATCTATGCAAAGTCAGTCCATTCTAGAATTAAATTTACAATGGCAGACACTGATTCAAGTTAGAAAGAAATGGTGGCCAAATTTTCAATCAGGATCAGAAAATTTTAATTCAATAAATACTTGGAATTACAAATCAAGAGATATACATATATTTTAAGTTATTTTTATAATAAAGAATTAGATAGCCTAAGGCTTAAGTTCCATTTATATTTCTAGTGTCACAGAGTGTAACATACCAAGTACAATCCTTTCATACTCTCATACAACAATATATACTTTTAGTTTCAATAAGAATACAATAGGGTTGGTTCTTATAAAAGAGTAAACATCCTAATATAATATCCTAATATAAACATCCAAACAGTCCCATAATAGAAATTAGGTAAAAATAGTGGCAGGGATAAAGAAACTTCAGCAGACGGCTATATTTTATGAATACCATTAACACCTCAATATATCTTATGCAAAGACATTTACTGAAATGTAAAGACATTTACTTAAATGTTTCCTTGTATGGCACTAGAAAAATATTTTAGGATTTCATTCTTACTTGCAACTGTCATCCTCTGAATCTGATATTTCACTGTTGTCTTCATCAGCTACTTCCAACGTGTCTAGTCCCATCACAATTTTACTAACATCAGTTTTAAATACCTTCTCATACAGCAATTCATAAAGGAGAGCTGCAATTAATGACAGACAGATTTTCCAACATTAACTATAGGGAGTTTTTTAAAAACAGGAACAGACCGTAACATTGTAACTTTCTATTGCTCAGGCTTTTAAAATCCTGACTAGATACCTGCTAAACCTTATGGTCAATAACATAATTTAATCAGAAAGTTACCCAGGGTACAACTAAAATTTCTGTAAGTGCAGTTAAGTAGTTTAAAATAATCGCAAAAGACAGTGCCATTTTAAAAACTAACACCATCACCAAAAGGTACAACTGTGAAACAAGTAGGACAATAGGAAAAGCCAACACACACATACTGAGCAATTATTACTACTACATTCCACACACTGTGCACCTCTATATATCCTTACGTTTAATCCCAGCACAGTGAAGCATTATTCTGATTGTAGAGATAAGGAAACTGAGACTTAAGTACGTCATACAACATGCCCAATCTTAAGAGACTTGGATGAAAAACAGTAAGAAGCATTAAGATTGCTAGAAAGAGGAATATAGTACATACTAGCTGACAATTCAGAAGACTTGGATGCTAGTCTAAGCTTTCCCACTAATTGTACCCTTGGACAAGCACTTCTCAGGTTTCCATAGAAAAAGAGGATGTTTGACTACATAACCTAGCTCCAGATTTTAATTTTACATAAGCAACTAAAAAAAAAAAGCTGTTACAAAATATATTCTCAGCAGCCACTGAATGAAAGAAGCATATTTAGACAACTCTGTTGCTTTAAATAAAGTAAAATTTTAAAACTCCAGTCTCAAATATAGGGAAATATATTTTAACAAAAATTCAAAAATACATGGATTTTAGGATTCTCATTTGGTTTTATTACGATGAGCTTTAAGAAAACAAATGTACTAAGAATTCACCAACAATGGGGCCAGGTGTGGAGGCTCACACCTGTAATCCCAACACTTTGGGAGGCCAAGGCGGGCAGATCACTGGCGGTCAGGAGTTCGAGATCAGCCTGGCCAACACGGTGAAACCCTGTCTCTACTAAAAATATACAAATTAGCAAAGTGTGGTGGTGCACATCTGTAATTACAGCTACTCAAGAGGCTGAGGCAGGAGAATCGCTTGAACCCAGAAACCAGTGGTTGCAGTGAACTGAAATCATGCCACTGCACTCCAATCTGGGTGACAGAGCGAGACCCTGTCTTAAAAAAACAGCAAAAGGCCGGGTGTGGTAGGGCTCACACCTGTAATCCCAGCACTTTGGGAGGCTAAGGCGGGCAGATCAGTTGAGGTCAGGAGTTCAAAACCAGCCTGGTCAAGATGGTGAAACTCCATCTCTACTAAAAATACAAAAATTAGCCAGACGTGGTGGCGTGCACCTGTAATCCAAGCTACCTGGGAGGCTGAGGCAGGAGAACAGCTTAAACCCAGGAGGCGGAAGTTGCAGTGAGCGGAGACTGAGCCACTGCACTAGGCGACAGAGTGAGACTCTATCTCAAAAAAAAAAGTAGCAACAACAACAAAAGAAACATTGGGTGTCCACCTCTAAATGAGTTCCCACAGAGACTTCCTCTTATAGACCATCTTTCTTCCACATTCCAGTAACAGGAGTTACAGCCCTTATATCACCCAAACCACAGGCACTTAGAAGCACAGGAAAGACAAGCTCTAGGAGCTATCTTTCCCAGAGCTGTTTAATGTCCAGATTGTGACTAGCTAGGAGAGAGAGAAGACATACCCCAGGGTACAGAAGCTACACTTTCATATCTTACAATGGATTAATTTTTTTAAATAGTGTATTGCACATATCTTTACTGGTTACCACTAGCTTAAGAGCAGAGGAAAAAGCTGTCACAAGCCCAGTACCACTGCTTTGTATGACTGATCTGTGCTTTGCCAGTACAGATGATATAAAATAAACTGGTAGGAAGGGTCACTGCTCTTCTATAGCAGGGATTCTCAAAGAGAAGGACAAGGGGAATTCATATGCCCAAGAAACATTTGGCAAAATCTGGAGATATTATTAGTTGTCACAAAGGGAGAGAGTGTGTGTTACTGCCATCCACTAGGTAGAAGCCAAGGATGCTACTTAACATCCCTGAAGTTCACAAGAGAGCCCTACAACAGAGGATTATCCGGCCCAAAATATCAATAGTGCCAAGGTTCAAAATGCTGCCCTGGAGCCAAACACAATCAAATGTTTGATTTGCTCAGTCACCTGGATTTTCAAGCTATACACTAACAGTTTTTAAAATGCATACAAATCTTTATTACTGAAATTATTGTAGGAAAAAACAGTCGGTATTTACAAGTCAAACTCTAGCCACAAGCTCCCTTTCCTCCAATTTCTGTTTTGTTTTGTTTTGTTTGAGTTTGAAACAAGGTCTCACTCTGTTGCCCAAGCTGGAGTGTAGTGACACAATCATAGCTCACTGCAGCCTTGACTTCCTGAGCTCAAGTGATCCTCCCACCTCAGCCTCCCAAGTAGTTGGGAAAACAGGCATGTGCCACCATGCCCAGCTACCTTTCCTCCTACTGCAACACATTTTTATTACAATATTAATACTCTTGGTAATTTAAGGTTCTAGGACGTAACTTTCATATCACAATAGAATTATTTGTTCTGATTTGTTTATATTAAGACTTTATAAGTTCAGGAATATAATTTCCCATATAAACACAAGGTGATACTTACACTGACACATAGCAGAGCTTTCTTTATACTTTATGGGATACACAATATCATAATGATTTCCATTTGAAAAACACAGTAATACCTGAAAGGGAAAAATAAAAGAAACATTTCAGCCCCTCATATATATGACATTTACATAGCAATGTACGTCTCCAATGCCTCTGAATTACTAGATCATTTCCAAACAGACAGTGAGTATTTTAGAAGTAACCTAAAGCTTCAATATTGTCAAGCTACAGTACATCCATATGTTGAAATGTTATATAAGCATTGAATCAAAAAATTCAAAATGATTTCTGGAAATGTTTACAGGATCACAAAAAAATAAAAGTAATATATGAAAACATGCTTTCAACTACTTAAAGAAGAAAATTAAGACACTGTAAGAAAATATTTGAAAACCTTATTAATGCTAACCTCTAACAAGCAAAATTAAACAAGCATAATCAAAGATAAATTTCTTTGTATAAGTGATTTTCTAAATCATCAGATATACAAAGAAAAATGAGCATTTTGTTTAGAATATAACAATATATTTCAAAATTTGTTTTGAAAAAGCCAGATCCCTTAAAACATCCCAGAAACCCCAAAACTCTTCTAACAGTAGTATTTTACTTAATTCCCCTCTAACTTACCACCACTAGAATGGTGGAACACAAGTCACTTCAATTTGGCCTTCATGACTCCAAAATAGCTACTTAAGACAAAAATTCTCTTATAATAAGTCAGATGATCTTTCTTTCTAGGCTTCACAAAATTTTTCAGTTGCTTCTGCTTTATGACAGATAATGCAACGACACCCTTGTGAGTAAAATTTACAACAGGGAAATATATATGATTACTAAAGTATTCCTGGATGTAATGGCAGAACCTATTTTCACAAGTTATTGTAGTACTTAATGTTTACATTGACAAAAAACTAACACTCTAATTCACTGTATATATTAATGTCTCATCTCTTTTCAGTGTTTCTACTAAAATGTTATAAAAGGGTTAAAAACAGTAATTTGTGGGAGCAAAAAAATACAAAATAATACGACTGACAATAGGAACTTTTAAGAAATCAGAATACTATAACCTTAATATGGAAATATTTCAAAAAATCATTTAAAATTATAGCTTATGAGGTCATGGTAGCAACTAAGTGGGTCTTCTACTTAAATATTTTACAACACTTTGAAAAATTCTTGCCGGGCGCGGTGGCTCAAGCCTGTAATCCCAGCACTTTGGGAGGCCAAGACGGGCGGATCACGAGGTCAGGAGATCGAGACCATCCTGGCTAACACGGTGAAACCCCGTCTCTACTAAAAAATACAAAAAACTAGCCGGGCGAGGTGGCGGGCGCCTGTAGTCCCAGCTACTCGGGAGGCTGAGGCAGGAGAATGGCGTAAACCCGGGAGGCGGAGCTTGCAGTGAGCTGAGATCCGGCCACTGCACTCCAGCCTGGGCGACAGAGCGAGACTCCGTCTCAAAAAAAAAAAAAAAAAAAAAAAAAAAGAAAAATTCTTACCTTTTCAGGAAAATTATTTTCAGTTACTTGTGAAGGAGAAACATTTGGTTCCCGATAAATTACAAAATCTTTCCTGAAAATAACATTTAGAAATTATTTATAATGGACTATACTTGATTAATTTGAATTTAATCATTCATTCATTAATTCATTCAAGGACCTAATATGTGCCAGGCACTGTCCCAACCACTGGAGATACAAAAGACAATGAGATAACTAAGTTGTAAAATATCTATACAAAAGTAACTTTTTTTACATGTAAAATTTCGAAGTTGTTTATATTTTAAATGTCAGATATAATTCTAAAGGGAGACTTCAAAAATCAAAGAAATTTTGAAGATGAAATTTAAACAACATTCTGAAAAGAAAAAACAAAGTATTTACCTGCTTCTCTACTGGGCAAAAGTGGCAAAATTGAATACAGGTTTAGCATCCCAAATCTAAAAAGCCAAAATCCCAAATGTTCCAAAACCTAAAACTTTTTGAGCACCAACATGACACTCAAAGGAAATGCTCACTGGAGCATTCTGGATTTCAGATTTTCAGATTAGGGATGCTCAACTGGGTAAGTGTAATGTAAACATTCCAAAAAAAAAAAAAAAAAAAATCAAAATCCAACAACTTCTGGACTCAACCAATTCAGATAAGGAATACTCAATTTGTAACATGGTATTTTAGTACAGTTCTAGTGGCCCATTCAATGCCACTGACCCTGAGAAAGTAGAAAATCATTTCTCTATAAGGTTGATAAGTGATATCTTACAGAACATAGACCGGAAAAATTTCTGTGCCCTTTTCCAAAGTATTTTGAGATTTAAAATTTCTCAACACTGACCTATCTAAATGTCAAAATCTAATTGATGCGATTAAAAAAAAACTTAGAAAAGACGCTTCATAACCAAAGTATAAAACAGCTTTGCTATTTTAACATTTTTAATATAATGGAATATAATTTCCCACTGGTAACATTTTCTTTTACTTATGTTATTACGGTGTTTACCTGTACATAAGAGAAAGGGCACTTATTTCCACTTGTCCTACCCATTCCTGTATTGAAGAAAAAAAGGTGGCATATAAGTGTCTCACACTTTTTAGATTACACTTTATACTTCTATACACACATTTATACAGCATATGTAATGAGTTCTTAAAGTTCATTATTATTAGTAGTACTGTGAATATTATAAAAACGTTTATGTAAAGCAGATCACAATATGTGGCATTTTTAGTAGAGATGGGGTTTCTCCATGTTGGTCAGGCTGGTCTCGACTCCCGACCTCAGGTGATCCGCCCGCCTCTGCCTCCCAAAGTGCTGGAATTACAGGCATGAGCCACCGCACCTGGCTCAAGTTGATAACTTACTGAAGGCAAGAGTTATCTTCCAGCCTAGCCCCCAGGAGCGAGGCTGGCACATGGTATAAGCTTGGGAAATGAAATACTGAATAGAGGAGGCCGGGCGCAGCGGCTCACACCTGTGATCCCAGCACTCTGGGAGGCTAAGGAGGGAGGATCACCTGAGGTCGGGAGTTCAAGACCAACCTGACCAACATGGAGAAATCCCATCTCTACTAAAAATACAAAACTAGCCAGGTGTAATGGCCCATGCCTATAGTCCCAGCTACTCAAGAGGCTGAGGCAGGAGAATCACTTGAACGCAGGAAGCGGAGGTTGCAGTGAGCCAAGATTGCACCGTTGCACTCCAGCCTGGGCAACAAGAGCAAAACTCTATCTCAAAAAATAAAAAAAGAAATATTGAATAGAAGCAGAAGGCCGGGCGCGGTGGCTCAAGCCTGTAATCCCAGCACTTTGGGAGGCCGAGACGGGCGGATCACGAGGTCAGGAGATCGAAACCATCCTGGCTAACACGGTGAAACCCCGTCTCTACTAAAAAAATACAAAAAAATTAGCCGGGCGAGGTGGCGGGCACCTGTAGTCCCAGCTACTCGGGAGGCTGAGGCAGGAGAATGGCCTGAACCCGGGAGGCGGAGTTTGCAGTGAGCTGAGATCGCGCCACTGCACTCCAGCCTGGGGGCAGAGCGAGACTCTGTCTCAAAAAAAAAAAAAAAAAAAAGAATAGAAGCAGAAAATCGGGAAGTATAAAAAAGGGCAGAAGGTCTCTTATCTTCAGGGTAAATGAAGGTACAAAAGACAGCACTGTGCTAGCAATCGTTTTGAAAACAAGGGAAATTCTACACTCCTTAGAAAAGTCCCAGCCTTTCTGAAAGACAAATGGCCAGTATATTTCAAAATTTAAAATGTCCCATATACCCTTTGACCCAGCAATTCAACTTCTATAAATCTATCATAAAGAAATACTTCATGTCTACAAAAGTGTACGTAAAATAATGATGTCACTGGGGATTATCTGTAACAGTGTTAAAAAAAAAAAAAGAAACAGGAAAAAAAAATTCCCTAAGATTCCTACAGAATAGTAAAATAATTCATGTTTCAGGCAGGGCACGGTGGCTCATGCCTGTAATCCCAATACTTTGGGAGGCCGAGGCAGGCGAATCACGATGTCAGGAGTTCGAGACCAGCCTGACCAACATGGTGAAACCCCGTCTCTACAAAAAATACAAAAAATTAGCCGGGCTTGGTGGCGCATGCCTGTAATCCCAGCTACTCAGGGGCTGAGGGAGGAGAACCACTTGAACCTGGGAGGCAGGCGTTGCAGTGAGCCAAGATCACGCCTCTGCACTCCAGCCTGGGCAACAACAGCGAAACTGTCTCAAAAAAAATAAAAATAAATAATTCATGTTTCATCCACACTATAGAATATCATGTATTCATTGAAAAGAATGAGGTATAACCACATGAAATGACCTAGAAAAATCACTCAAATTTTAAAAGTAAATCATGGTAAAATAATCCTATTTGTAAAAAACAAACAAAAAGACACGCATATTGGTACACGTGCGTGTATAGAAAGTGGATGGGGAGGATACATCCTAAACTGACAATAGAGACAGGGAAGTTAACATGAGGAAAAATGAAGAATTTTCACCCTTCATTCTATATACATCTATATTTTAAAACTTTTATCATAAGAATATTTTCCTATAGTACTGTGAAGTCAGTAAAGACTTAATACATTAAGTCACCAAAAACAATGAACTCTGGGTAAGTGAATGTTGCCACTTAATCTTTGGAAGAAAAGAAAAACTCAAATAAGGAAAATATTTTAAACAATGTTTTGATCTTAGACCAGCACAATCTTTTCCCCCAGAGACTTTTCAGTAGTTCCTAAAAGTTAGCTCTGATTTTCAAAATGGAATAGGTGCCATATATTAAAATAGATCTCTTAAAATAGGCCTCAGCCTAACAATCACGGCTTCTCACAAACTGCTAGAAGTGATACCCTTTGGTGTAGAGGAAACTGTCCACTGCTATGAGTCTGTTTAGATCAAACACCCGAGCTACGTTTCTAATTTTTATACAAGAAGCATTACATCACTTAAAAACATGAAAAATTCTGCCAGGCACAGTGGCTCATGCCTGTAACCCAGCACTTTGGGAGGCTGAGGAGGGTGGATTACCTGAGGACAAGAGTTCAGGACCACCCTGGCCAACATGGTGAAACCCCATCTCTACTAAAAAATAGAAAAATTAGCCAGGTGTGGTGGCAGATGCCTGTAATCCCAGCTACTCAGGAGGCTGAGACAGGAGGACTGCTTGAACCCAGGAGGCGGAGGTTGCAGTGAGCCGAGATCACGCCACTGCACTCCAGCCTGGGTGTTAAGAGCAAAACTCCATCTCTAAAAAAAATAAAAATAAAAAATGAAAAATTCTATCAGTCTCAAGAAAATGCTACATGAGAATAATGTACTTTTTAATAAGTAATCTTCAGAATAAGTTATTTTGTAGTCTGGTTAGGTAAACAATGGATATCCTAAAATCTTCCCCAAGCAGTGTCACTATTATTTAAAAAAAAAAAAAATCAATATTCTACTACCACTGTCTGCCACCTTAAAACTATAATTTTGCTTAATCAGCATTTTTGATGTGTCACATACATCTTTCTTGTAAAAAGAATTCCTTCAAAATATGCTTTAACTAATTAACCATATTATATCAAAATTACATATGGTTCTTAAATAGTCATCAGTATTAAGCTCTTGCTCCTCAAAAGACATTGTTAAGTAAACGAAAAGCCAAGCTTGTAATCCCAACTATTCAGGAGGCTAAGGCAGGGCACTCGCTTGAACTCGGGGAGGCAGAGGTTTCAGTGAACTGAGATCGTGCGACTTCACCCCAGCCTGGACAACAGAGCAAAACTCTGCCTCAAAAAAAAAAAAAAAAAAAAACAAATAAAATAAATTAAAAATTAAAAAAAAAAAAGAAAAGAAAATGGAAAGCCAAAATACAAATTAGAAGAATGTATTTGTAAAATGTACATCCAATACAGGACTTATATCCAGTATAAAGAACTAGTAAAATTCAGTAAGAACAGCAGCAATTAAAAAATGGGCAAAAACCTATGAAAAGACATTTCACCAACAAAATTAGATGGATGACAAATAAGCACATGAAAAGATGCTCAACATCATTAGAAAAATTCAAGTTAAATCACAAAGAGTGCTGGCAAAATATGTGGAGAACCTGAAATTCTCATAATATTGCTGAACAGAAAGCAAAATGGTACAGTCACTTCGAAAAGTTTGGCAGTTTCTCTTAAAAATGTAGTTTACCAGATGACCCAGCAATTTTGCTCTAAGGTATTAATCCAAGAAAAAAGAAAACACATGTCTACACAAAGATTTATAAGCAATTGTTCACAGCAGCCTCAATTTTTTTTTTTTTTTTTTTTTTTTTTTTGAGACAGTCTTGTTCTGTCACCTAGGCTGGAGTGCACTGGCACGATCTCGGCTCACTGCAAGCTCCGCCTCCTGGGTTCACGCCATTCTCCTGCCTCAGCCTCCCGAGTAGCTGGGACCATAGGCGACTGCCACCACACCCGGCTAATTTTTTGGGTTTTTTTGTTTTTTTTTTTGTTTTTTAGTAGAGACGGGGTTTCACCGTGTTAGCCAGGATGGTCTCCATCTTCTGACCTCGTGATCCACCCGCCTCGGCCTCCCAAAGTGCTGGGATTACCAGGCGTGAGCCACCGCGTCTGGCCTAGCAGCTTCAATTTTAACAATACAAAACTGTAAAGAACTTAAATATCAACTGGTAAATGTATACATAGCTTGTGATAGATACATACACAGACTATTCTTCTTCAATAAAAAGGAACTACTGCTAAATGCATGAATGAATTTTAGTGTTTCCAATAGGCTAAGTTAAAGAAACCAAATACATAAGACTACAAACTCTATCGTTCCATTTATATGTATCTAGAAATGGCAAAACTTAGAAAGCAAATCAGTGCTTGCCAGGACCCAGGGGACAGGGGGAAGGGAATTAACTGCAAAAAGGCAAAAGGAAACTTTTTGGAGTGATGGAAATGTCCTTTATGATGTTTGTAGTGGTGGTTACATAAGTGTATACATTTGTCAAATCTCATCAAATCGTACATTTAAAAGTGATTAATTTCATTGTATGTCAATTTGACCTCAAAGCAGACAAAAACATATTCTTGCACAAGTCTGAGGTACCTTTCAAAATGCTCCACTGTTACTTATTATTTTAAGAAGAAAAAGATTCTTTCTCTGAGAACTGGATGAAGCAACTGAGTTTATCCATCAACTATCCGCCAAATGGTTTCTGTTTTCATTTTATACAGCCACGTATCAGGAAAGCAAAAAAATTTATTTATTTTTTGAGATGGAGTCTCACCTTGGTGCCCAGGCTGGAATGCAGTGGCACAATCTCAGCTCACTGCAACCTCCGCGTCCCAGGTTCGAGCCAATTCTCCTGCCTTGGCCTCCTGAGTAGCTGGGACCACAGGTGCACGCCACCACACCCGGTTAATTTTTTTGTATTTTTGGTAGAGATGGGGTTTCACAGAACATCATGAACTTCTGACCTCAAGTGACCCGCCCACCTCTGCCTCCTATAGTGTTGGGATTAGGGGCACAAACCACTGTGCCCAGCCCAGGAGAGCAAAAAAATAAGAATGAAGATTTATAAATATTTGTTGCTAGTAACAAAAAAGAAACAACTGTTCAGAAGATACCTAAGACATCTCAAGAAGAGGTTTGATCAGACTGGGGAGATCCTAAGAAGTCTTGTGTTTATCAGAAAGAAACCTGGCCAGTCTCCACCGTGAGGAAGAGGTACAACCTGTCCCACGTGTTCTAAACCAGACCAACATTAACACCTCCCTTTCCCACAACCCCAAATCAAATCCGTCTCTGTTCAGTTCACTGCTTCATTTCCTCCCTCTGTCCCCTTCTCTTCATTCCCATTATGCCTAGCCTAGCTCAAATTCTCATAGTCCAACAGCCTGACCTGCTGCACAGAAATTATTGTGAAACAACACTGTGTGGTTTTTCCTAATACAAAGTAATAAATGGCCTTTGTCATTTTACATTTTTTCTAAAGGAAGTAAAAAAAAAAAAAAAAAATCACGTATAATACTTGCCACCTGGAGATAACAACGGTTAATATCCTGGTGTTTATTTTCCCTATCTGTTACATATAATGTGACGTGAACTTAACACTCATTCTGCACAGACAAACTGATCATGAATTAGGAACCCCAAACTTAAAGGTAACTATGAGAATTCCAAAGCAATAAAAACATACACACAATGCCTGCCTTCAAAGAGGCTTATAAACTAAGAAAAATGCAAACCTCAGGAAAATGCATATGTGATCACAGTATATTGGCAAAATTCAGTTTCAGAATTACATAAAAATATATTCAGGACTGGATTTAGAGAAAAAGCCTTCAATGGTATTTGTCTCCAAAACCAGAGTAATACTTGTTCCTTTTGACACTTAATATATGTGAGCATTTTTCCATATTAAATACTTTTTAAACTATTTTAAAATGGGTCTTTCCGCCTGTGATCCCATCCACCTCAAACTATTTTTACACAATATTCTTTCATCTATCCATTCAGTCATCAAAATGCCATCCAACCCTTCAGTCAACAAAATTCCTCAGCTCAGGAACATAGCAGTGAACAAAACATACAGAACTCCGTGTTCATGGAGCTTAATTCAAGTAGGAAGACGACAAACGAAATACACAGTACATTAAATGGTATAAGCACTACAGAGAAAAATAAAGCAGAGAGTGATACAGGGAATGTGTTGGAAGCTGAGAATTACAATTTTAGATAGGGTAACCACTACTCTGACTTCCCCCAAAACCTTATATGGCTTCCCAATGCCTGACGCCTAGGCCCCAGGCCCAGAGGCCCTGATTCAGGTCTGGAATAGGGGCCAGGGAATTTGCATTTTCATATGCACATCAAGTGATTTTGATACAGATAAACTACAGATCACACTTTGAGAAACACGGGTCTAAAGCATAAGCTCCAAACCATTGATCCTAACACTGAAGGCTCTCCCACAGTTTGGCCCCAACCTGCCTTCCAACTCCTTTCTCACTGCTTCTTACCTTCACATGCTCAACGCTCCACACAATCTGAACTGTTTTCTGAATCTGCCTTGCTCACAGTTTTCACTGACTGGAATGCCCTTCGGCCCAGGCATTTCCTATTTAGAATCTATTCAGACTTCAAATACAAACTCACTCTCAAAGTGTTGCTTTGTCTACCCAGCTAGAAATAACACTTTGAATGCCTACGGCGTCACATCTATATAACTCTTTTGACAAATCCACTTTTCCAGCTTGTATTGACCTTCTTTCCTATGATAGGGAAACTTTTTTGTCATCTACGTTATCTCTGCATCCCTAGGGTGACTAGGAATTCTTGGCCCATAACAAGCACTCAAATTAGTGTTAGGCAACCAAATGGATACACCAGTCATCAATCAAACACCCTTGGTTCCTATATTACATTCCCTTTACTCCTTAACTTTCTTAGCTTTCTTCTTTGCCAATGTTATTTTTACCTTAACATTCTAAATGGCATTCCAAGGTATCTGGATTTTTACAGTGAGAACGTTAGTTTTGTAAACAGAAAAAAATTAAGAAAAATCCTTTTAACATCGTGACTGAAAAAGTATAGCAGCAGGAGTTGGTAGGTAAATGCTATCCTTTTCTGTCTCAACAGTCTCTTCCCTCTTTACGAGATGATCATGGAGATAGGAACCTGCATGAAAGAATTCTACCTTCTCACTATTCACAATAGCGAAGACTTGGAACCAACCCAAATATCCATCAATGATAGACTGGATTAAGAAAATGTGGCACATATACACCATGGAATACTATGCAGCCATAAAAAAGGATGAGTTCATGTCCTTTGCAGGGACATGGATGAAGCTGGAAACCATCATTCTCAGGAAACTATTGCAAGGACAAAAAACCAAACACCGCATGTTCTCACTCATAGGTGGGAATTGAACAATGAGAACACTTGGACACAGAGAGGGGAACATCACACACGGGGCCTGTCATGGGGTGGGG
The DNA here is from genome assembly GCF_007565055.1 of Rhinopithecus roxellana. Lineage (NCBI taxonomy): Eukaryota > Metazoa > Chordata > Mammalia > Primates > Cercopithecidae > Rhinopithecus > Rhinopithecus roxellana. The sequence continues at coordinate 82,017,444 of NC_044550.1, forward strand.
GAAGGGGGGAAGGATAGCATTAGGAGATATACCTAACGTAAATGACAAGTTAATGGGCGCAGCACACCAACATGGCACATGTATACATATGTAACAAATCTGCATGTTGTGCACATGTACCCTAGAACTTAAAGTATAATTAAAAAAAAAAAAAAGAAAGAAAGAAAGAACTCCGCCTTCTCAGTTGCCTGGAAAGAAAAACTTTGCAGGCTGGGTGTCGTGGCTCACACCTGTAATCCCAGCACTTTGAGAGGCCGAGGCAGGCAGATCACGATGTCAAGAGATCGAGACCATCCTGGCCAATGGTATAGATGGGTGAAACCCCATCTATACTAAAAATAAAACAATTAGCTGGGCATGGTGGTGCGCACCTGCAGTCCCAGATACTTGGGAGGAGAACTGCTTGAACCTGGGAGGCAGAGGCTGCAGTGAGCCAAGATCGTGCCATGCACTCCAGCCTGGCAACAAAGTGAGATTCCATCTCAAAAAAAAAAGAGAGAAATCCATCCTGGCTAACCCAGTGAAACCCCGTCTCTACTAAAAAATACAAAAAACTAGCCGGACAAGGTGGCAGGCGCCTCTAGTCCCAGCCACTCGGGAGGCTGAGGCAGGAGAATGGCGTAAACCCAGGAGATGGAGCTTGTAGTGAGCTGAGATCCGGCCACTGCACTCCAGCCTGGGCGAGAAGCGAGACTCTGTCTCAAAAAATAAAAAAAAAAAAAGAGAGAAATCAAACTTCACCCTGTCCAAGGTTACACAGACACCAACGTAGCATTCTGAAAATCATCACCCCAGTATTATTTCAGCCTTTTACACTTCTCTATACACTGTAATAGTAATCTTCCATTTTAATGAATTTTAAATACATTATTTGGATATATAAAAATAGAAATATACTAGAAGATTGTGACATACCTGTGGATTTTCCAAACGCTTTAAATATTCTTCAAATGATCCTTCTATAAACTGCAAAAAATAAATCTATTAGAAATGTCATCTAAGATATATGTCAAAAGTTAACCGCTTCACTGTGTAAACAACATTCACTGTGAATTACTGTTTGTACATAAACCTAAAATACCTCAGTATTATTTGAAAATATGTACATAATCTAATTATGAAAACATATAGCAATCACTAAAGACCACAAACATGCAAAAGAATGTAAAGAAGGAAATTTTGTCAGGAAAGGTTCCCTGAAAGAAAAGTGACTCAAGATGAATACTGGACAGGATCTGGATGGCAACAGGCAGCTGATACTCTACAGAGAGGGCCAATGTGGCATGAGGAGAAAGAGGAACACTGTGTTGGGAAGACAAGCAATCTGCCCAGCTGGAGCAGGACAACCTGTTGTGGAACTGAGGGGGAGAAGAACCCAAATGGGGGCATATTTACAGAGGGCCTTGAGCCCAGGAAGGACTTACAGGCTAGATGGGAAAGGCCATTCAAGGCCACTGCAGGTGACATTCTGAACTGAGAAATTATATAATGAAAGCAGTTCTTTAACTTGGTAGTGGCCAGTGTGTGGAAGGGAATAAAACAAAGGCTGACTTACTAGCTAAGAAATAGTATAGCTTAACAATACAGATAAGAGTACTCATTGTCTCTCAGTTCAGTGATACTAGAAAGAGCGATGAGAACTAGTAAGGCTAAAAATATTTTGAAGCATCAACAGGATTTTTCTAATACAGCTTGCTTCATTGTTACTTTGACATAAATACAAAGTTTATTCAAGCTGTGTAATAACCCAACCTTTCTTACGTTTCTTTCATAGCAATCGCACTCATTTGAGAAATCTCCAAATGTCATTCGTTGAACCACCAAATTCAATTGCATTTAAATTACAGTCCCAGTTGATTTAGCAAAGTAATATACTTAAAGACATTAAAGTATACTCCCTAGTCTATAAAAATCTTTTAAGCACCCTTGGATTTTAAGATTGAGATTCTTTTATAGATTATATGTCAAATTGCCAAAAAATCTTAAATTTCAAAACATATTTATAATAAAAGAGCCATATATATTAAAGAGCCCACCAATCAAGGGCTACTGTTCTATATTAGATGATTATAGGTCTAAGGAAAAAAAAAAAACACAGAACCATTTAAAGTTACAAGAGAGTGCAGAATTCTGACGCAAGCCTGCATCCTATTTGAGAGTCTTCTTTCTGGGCAGAAAGTGTCCATCTATGCCATGGCTGAACAATGTCATAACAAGGCATAATCCTTTCTACAGTATCTCTTTCCAATTCTGGACAAATGAAACTGCTTGAACGTTCGTATACAGAAAGTGAAACTTTTCCCCATGGAACTTTCAACCTCTGATCATACCTCAAAAGATTATATGGACTAAGGCCGGGAGCGGTGGCTCATGCCTGTAATCCTAGCACTTTGGGAGGCCAGGGCGGGTGGATCACGAGGTCAGAAGATTGAGACCATCCTGGCTAATATGGTGAAAGCCTGTCTCTAATAAAAATACAAAAAAATTAGTCTGGCGTGGTGGTGGCGGGCACCTGTAGTCCCAGCTACTTTAGAGGCTGAGACAGGAGAATGGCATGAACCTGGGAGGCAGAGCTTGCAGTGAGCCGAGATCACGCCACTGCACTCCAGCTTGGGCAACAGAGTGAGATTCCATCTCAAAAAAAAAAAAAAAAAATTATATGGACTAAAAAAATATACGCAAAGCACTTAATCTTAATGCCTGGCACATAGTAAGCACCTCAACCAATGTTAGCAATGTCCATTATTATCAACAGTTTTACCCTCTGGGGCCAATGATTAATAAGAATTAATTTAAAGACCACTCCACCTCCCCACTTCCCTTCTCTACCACACCTTTGTAACCTTTGTACTCTCTTATCTAGCCTCTGCGTTACCAGTTTTTTTTAATAAAACAAGGTTTCAAGCCTATCATTTGTAAAGTATTATATCAATGTTCTCTACCAGTCAACTGGGGGAAACAACATCCAAAGTTGTCAGGTTACATAATTCTAGGTCTTCAAACCAGTAAGTAATAAATCCTATAAGACTTTGAATGTAAAATGAGAACAGGTCACTGTGGCATCTTATTTCACATACTACCGAAAAAATTGTATTAAGCTGTTACACAACATTTTATTAACTATTAATCACTACTTACATAATTACAGTGTTCTGATATGTGAGTTCACATTGAACCCTGAAAATTAAAAACCTATAAATGCCTTCTGATAAAATTAAGCGTTCAGCATTACTTACACTCGGCGTATTTTTTACACTGCAAGTCTGAATTTTTTTTTTTTTTTTTTTTTTTTTTTGAGACAGTCTCACTCTGTCACCCAGGCTGTGGTGGAGCAGCACAACTCGGCTCACTGCAACCTCTGCCTCCTGGGTTCAAGCAATCCTCGTGCCTCAGCCTCAAGAGTAGCTGGGACTACAGGCATGGGCCACCACACCCAGCTAATTTCTTTTGTATTTTTAGTAGACACAGGGTTTTGCCATGTTGGCCAAGCCAGTCTTGAACTCCTCACCTCCCAAAGTACTGGGATTACAGGCGTGAGCCACCATGCCTGGCCTGAATTTTTTTTTTTAATTTATAGGGAGTTGCCAATCACAGAAACCACTATTAATCACAACACCCCCAATTCCCTGACCATGTCAGACAACGCCCACTCTTAGTATGCAAGAGCCTTGTCCAGGTCATCTTTTCATCCCCCACAGCTCAACGTCTTATCCATCATAGTAGCTTTCTACATGTCCAAATAAATGCAAAACATAAAATAGCCTAGAAAATAACGTAACTGAATAACTAGATTAAGTTCAATAGAGAAGTTTTTTTATGTGTTATTTTCATAACCTGCATTAAGATCCAGCCTATGAAATTTCTACTAGAACACTTCTAAAAGCCAAAATGTAAATCCAAGTCAAGACACCATTACATGTTTGAAATTACAAGTTACCGCTTCAAATTTCTCTCTGTTCTCTCGAAGATAGTGAATACAGGCCATTCTGACTTCAACATGGCGAGACTGAGAGTGCAATACCTAAAAACAAAAGGCAACAAACACACTATTAAGCATTCAGTTAAAAGTTAGAACCTAATGTCTTCTTTTACACCCAAAATAATCTGACAACCAATAGATTATCAGTCTTCCTCCATTTCCCTTTCTAAAATTTCGGTATCTTTATTCATTCCTACCTCTTCTTCTAACCAAGCACAGCAAAAACATGACATATACAAACAATACTACTTCTTAAGCCAAATTTTGAAAAGAATTTTCAAAAGCCTTTCTCCTGTAGGACATTTTTGCAAATTTAGGATGCTCTCTTCCCTTGGCCATCCCTCCACAATAACTTCACTCTTCACAAAGAAGAGCTAACAAAATCCATGCTATGCCACGCTCAACCTCATCCTATACATATTGAAAAAGACAAACTGGCAACTTCAGTAGGAATGTATTTTGAAGCTTTCAGCCTGTAAAAGGCCAATTTATTTTTCCCATTAATTCTGAATCCACTTAGACGCTCTATATAAAAATTTAAGTCCACTATGGTTTCAGAAAAATTAAGGCACTCATTCTTTCCCTGGTGATCAAGCTTACAAGACAAGGAAGAACATACAAGTAGGCAGCACAAGGGGTGCAAAAATGTTGTGTGATGTCATCCCAAGAGGTTTGGGATTTGTTTTTATGCCCAAATTGTAAAGTACCAACCTACAAAGTATGATCCAGATCCTCTCACTCTGTAGTTTTCATTTTCTTCTATTAAACAACCAGTTCAACAAAAAGATAACTTACTGGCATGTGGTCTTTTACCAATATTCTAAAACGGTGAACTGAAACAATTATTTTTTTTTTTTGAGACGAAGTCTTGCTCTGTTGCCCAGGTTAGAGTGCAGTGGCACAATCTCGGCTCACTGCAACCTCCGCCTCCCGGGTTCAAGCAATTCTTCCTCAGCCTCCTGAGTAGCTGGGATTACAGGCACCCACCACAGAGCTTGGCTAATTTTTGTATTTTTAGTAGAGACAGGGTTTCACCATCTTGGCCAGGCTGGTCTCAAACTCCTGATATCGCGATCCACCCACCTCAACCTCTCAATGTGCTGGGATTACAGGCATGAGCCACCGCACCCAGCCTGAAACAACTATTTCTTATCCAATGCTTCCTTCTAGCTAGCTCCCAACTTTTTTCTTCCCCCCAGAGTCTTTCTCTGTCCGCCCAGGCTGGAGTACAGTGGTGCAATCTCGGTTCACCGCAACCTCTGCCTCACAGGTTCAAGTGATTGTCCTGCCTCAGCTTCCTGAGTAGCTGGATTATAGGTGCTGCCATGTCCAGCTAATTTTTGTATTTTTAGTAGAAACAAGGTTTCACGATGGTGGCCAGGGTGGTCTCAAACTCCTGACCTCAGGTGACCTACCAGCCTCAGCCTCTCAAAGTGCTGGGATTACAGGCATGAGTCACCGCGCCCAGGCCTAGCTCCCAATTCTTTAACATGCTTAAAGGAGATTAAAATTCTTTTCTATTACTAGGTATCTGAAACATATTCCTGTACTCTAAAGGGTTATAGCTTAAACACACACACACACACACACACACTTAAAATAACACATTTCAAACTACCATCAAGATCTCTTAAGAATTTATATTAATAGAAAGTAGCTTTAAGAGTTACAGATCCTGGCCGGGCACAGTGGCTCACACCTGTAATCCTAGCACTTTGGGAGGCAAAGGAGGGTGGATCACCTGAGGTCAGGAGTTCGAGACTAGCCTGGCCAACATGGTAAAACCTCATCTCTACTAAAAAAATAAAAAATAAAAAAATTAGCCAGGTGTGGTGGTGCATGCCTGTAGTCCCAGCTACTTGGGAGGCTGAGGCAGGAGAATCGCTTGAAACCAGGAGGCAGAGGTTGCAGTGAGCCGAGATGGCGTCACGGCACTCCGGCCTGAGTGACAGAGTGAGACTGTTTCAAGAAAAAAAAGAAAAAAAAGTTACAGATCCAATTGAGTGGTTCTCCCTTTACGTTTAGTGTGAGTAGAGAATTTGGGAAAAGGGAGGCTCCAGCTGTGCATTCTACAGCTCTCCTGGTAACAACCAGGCTCATTTATACCCACAGAACCGGCACAACTGCCTGGATGCCTAGTATGTCCTATTACACTGAGATACACCGAAGATGCACCTACTGAGGTTAGCAATTAGTTTGTTTTCATTGTAATAACTGGTTTTCAGTTTAACCGATTCTATCTTCACTGCTATTCTCAGACACGATTAAACTGTATTCGTATACATTCTAAGAGTCCGTGACCAAAAGAACTATCTATATATAAAAATAACCACCAAAGAGTTTTTTTGCCAGCCGGGCATAGTGGCTCACACCTGTAATTCCAGCACTTTGGGAGGCCGAGGCGGGTGGATCACAAGGTCAGGAGATTGAGACCAACCTGGCTAACACAGTGAAACCCCATCTCTACTAAAAAAAAATACAAAAAAAAAATTAGCCGGGCACAGTAGCAGGTGCCTGTAGTCCCAGCTACTCAGGAGGCTGAGGGAGGAGAATGGCGTGAACCCGGGAGGCAGAGCTTGCAGTGAGCCGAGATCGTGCCACTGCACTCCAGCCTGGGCGACAGAGCAAGACTCTGTCTCAAAAAAAAAAAAAGAATTTTTTTTTTGCCAATTCAACAAATGACATTTAGCAACACTTCTTTCACAGAAGCCATGTTAGACACTATTATGAATCAAGGTATTATTAGTATAAATAAACCACAGTGTCATCTGATAGGGCTTTCCTCTGCCATTAGCAAAGTGGAGCTAGTCTTAAAGCCATTTACCTAGCAACAGGTGGCAAACTAAGTTAGTAAAGCTTATTTTCAATCAAAAACAATGGTAGGCATATTTATTGGTTCTTCTCCTCTTTTAACAAAGATTATGGCACATACAATCTATCTGAACCCCTTGCTCAGAAGCAGAACTCTTAGCAACTTCTATAAAGTGTGAGAGTGCTGGTAATTTACAAAGTCAAGCACTGCAAGAAAAGCAAGGTTAAATGACAACTTTTTAAAATGTAAATTATTGTGCAAGGTTGAGAACACTCCGGAAGAATTAAAGTAATATGACAAATACCTCTGCAAATTAATATATACATGAAAGCAAACAAGAAGGCTTTCCCATTTTTACTTGGGACAAGATAGTGATAAATACTGGGAAAGGCTGAGACACTGTTTTAGCAAGTCCTCTAAGAGTGCCCTATTTTTAGCTCCATGGCTGTGGAGCTGATTCAGGTCAGGCCTCCGGCAGGCCCAAATCCACAAGTGTAAAAAGGAAATGGCCTATCTAAATCAGATAATTCGGACAGAAAGACCAAAATTCTAACTCAAGTCTCCTCCCCTCTTTAAAAACTGCCACTTAGATTATTTACTCTGATTCCTTCTTAGAAATGATGAATATTTGTGATTTTATAGAAGAAATTGTTGGCAAAAATATAAATCCTTGGTACTTATTTTAAAAGGGAAGCCTGACGTTGGTATTACTTCCTCTTTCCCACACACACACTTTGCCTTTAGTGATGATGGCTATACCTGTAGTCTACTGAATAACTGAACTTCTCCCAAAATTCAAGGTCTTGAGCTAAGCTCATCAGACTAAAACGAAGTCACGTAACTGGGAAGGGTAGTCCCTTATGCCTAACCTAAGCCCCACTACAAAACACAATATAATGTGTTACCCGATGTAACAAACAGTTCTTAGTGTAAACTAGCTCTTGCCCCCTTTCCAGTTAAAAACAGAGATCCCACTACAATAACAGAGAGGCTTCTGTATAATCTGTATAATCAAGGCCACCAAGTATGCATTACGGAAATCAGGCACACCTTTCTGCTTCAATATAAACTAGGACTCAGATAACTCAAATCCAAGTAAATTCCAAGCTTCCCTTACCGCCATTTATTTCTACCTCCTTGCTTACCAAACTCTTGCTAGGTCTGACAGTACGTAATAAATATGGGCTGAATTCACTTCCACCTCTTCCCTAGGCTTCTGGAGGTGCTGAGGAGTTCAAGGAAACAAGACAGATACAGACTCAGAAAATTCACAAATGGGGCAAACTATTTACCTACTACTAATAAGGACTGGAGGGAGTGGGTGGGTGTGAACATACCTCACAGCAACATTGAAAATGAGAAAAGTCTAACGGACAGAGCCTGGTTTGGGGAGCTTCTGGAAGAATGTTTCAACGACAATGTCCGCAACATAAAGCAACGGTTTATGTCCCTTAAATCAATTTGTTTTAAAGAAAGATTTTCCGCTACCCATGGCAAATAAATGGCTCGCCTTTTAATGTTTAAAAATATGAGAACGGACTGGCCTCCAGATGTTAAGTGAAAGATTTACTCACAAATAGAAATTTTAAGTTATTTAGCATTCAAAAAAGGTGAGGGAAAAGAAAACAGAAACATCATAAAAACCCCACAGGGGGGTAGGGAAGCGGTGTGCGATGGGGTGTGGAGAGCAGGTCCTAGGTCAAACGAAAGCACATGTGAAAGGTCTGAAAGACACACCAGAGCAGAAACTTTTATCCAGCTACTTCGGCAGCTATTTTTCAATACAGGATGGGTTTTGGTGACAGCACACCTACAACACAGTGTTATATAACTGGAATAAGCTCGCTCAAAAACAAAAATCAGAAAAATCTTCCTGAGCAACTGTGTTAGAAAGTGGTTTTGAAAAGCTCCAGTTACACGTACCCTTTCCACTACCAACATCAAAACAGGCTTTTTTTAAAAAAGTCAGTTCTGTTTAGTATACCTACACAACCCAGCAGACCATAATAAAGGGTGGAACCTACTCAAAGACAAATCCTTCAAAATATTCTATATTTGTAAAAGGTTGATTTTCTCAAACGGCAGTTTGCCCAAATTTGATTCAAGTGACATGGGCGAGCTTGCCTACCCCACATTCCAAAGTCCAGCAGCAAACCAAAATATGTTCCACAAGTCAAGTTTGATCCACCACTTATAGTAAACACTTGTTTTACTGGAGTGGGGTGAGCGTGGTGCTTCTTAAACGAAGGGATGGAAGGTGAATGCGGAACAGAAGTGAAAAATATGTCGCCAGGTCCCCAGCAATAAATCAACTGTACAAGCTCCGAGCAGGCCTCACAAGTTGTCCTCAACCCATTACCTCTTCATCAGAAGAGAGACACCCCGTTAATTTGCGAGCTTTGAAGTTTCAATTTGCACCTTTCAGACGCAAAGCAGCGTCCCACTCCGGCGTTACAATGGGGCGCTGTGACGACAGCGAGGGCACGCGCAGCCCCGGCCGTGGGCGGCCCGGACAGCCCGTAGCTGCCTCCCCACCCAGACCCGCCGGGCCATCTCCGCCTCCCCTCGCACCATCCCCCCCCCCCCCCCCCCGCAATTACCTGCTCCGCCACGGCCCGGAACAGGCACGACCCATCCTTGGCGACCAGTTTCCGATACAAGCCCAGTTTCCGCAGATAGGCGTCCATGGGCGTCGCGTCCTCGCGGGGCCCCGCGCTGCCCTGGTCCCCGCCGTCGGGGACGCCGACAGCCGCCTCCATGTTGCTGGTCCTGCTGCAGGCCAGGCGCGGCAAGGGCTAGCCCCACATGGCTAGGCCGCCGGCTGCTCGACGCCCCGGCCTGGGGCAGGCGGCGGCTCGGGCTGGGGCTCGGGCTCCGCGAGCGGCGGCAGGCGGCGGCGGCCCGAGGCAGCGGTCCGCGCTCTCCGGGCGCATAGGGGAGCCCTGCCTAATGCATGGCTGTCCGCACGCGGCCGCCTCCTCAGAGCGAACACGCGCCCACAACAAACGGGGGGAGCGGGATTAAGGAAAACCCCGAGAGTGAGCAGTCACTTCCCGACGGCCTCGCTGCCTGACTCAGGACCCAGGCCGGGGTTCGCCGCCCCCACAAGTTTCCTCGTCCGTACCGGTGTGAAGCGAGAAAACCCCCGCCCCTGGCGCGCACGCTGGGCCGGCTCAGGTGAAGCGAGGCCTGCGTCCCCCGCGCACTCCCCACGCCGGGAGCCGAGGAAACCAAAAAAGAAAGACGCAGCCTTTCGTTTCCCCACCTCGCTGGAGGGCGCCGGAGGGGCGGGGAGCGGGTGGGGGCGCCCGGGAGAGAACAGCACCTCGCAGCCCAGAATTTGTTTTCGCTTTCCGCCCGACAGCGGAGAGGACGGCGGGAGGTGTAGTCTTGGCAGCCGCAGGAAGTCGGCTTGCGGCAGGCGGGGACGCGCGGGCCGGCCTACCCGGGGGAGGCGCCTGGGAGGCGCGCGGACTACAAGTCCCTACAGCGCGGGCGCCGCCGCCACCGCCCCAAGCGGACTTCGCGCTGCTCTGGCGCCGCGTCCGCTAGCAGGCCGAGGGGCTCCGCCAGCCGACGTGGGGCTAGCAGCGCGCGCCGCCCGCCAACCCTGCCGCTGCGCGGCGGGAAACGCGCGCGCTGGGCTGGCGTGGAGTTGCCAAGGGCACGGCGGCGCAGTGTCGGCCCTTTGTGTATTTCTTTCCAGAGGGCGCACCTGTCTGCTCCCTTCCCCCCGGCCTGCTCTCCTGGCGTTTCCATGGAGGTGGCTTTAACGGCTTAAGCAGAAAATAGAGCTAATTGGCGGAGGCTCCGGGAACTGACACGGTGCGGGACGACACACTCTGTCCATAAATCAACCGTGGACTGCTGATTCCTATTAGAAATTAGAAGTACAGCTCACGTACGGCAAGATGAAGGCTTTGCCAAAGACATTTTTGTTTACCCTGTCACTGTAGCTGAGCACCCCATCACAGAGACATGTCACTGTCGGAAGACGTTAGGGTTTTTTTTTTTTCCTTCTTAAAAAATTCATCTTGTAATTGCTTGATAACATGCTAACTGGACTGGCCATGGCTTCCACCAGTGTTCGAGGCTTCAGCTCAACTTCCCACCCTCCGATGATGAATGACAGAGAATTGACAAAGTCAAATTATGCTTTAGAACCAAGAATTAATCCAGCATGCTTCTGTTGCACCAGAATTTTATTTCGCTAAAATACAACGTGTGATGTCCTTATTTAAATACATGGTTAATCATAAGAACTAATTCAGTCTTTAGGCTATGGTGGAGGAGAGGGAGAAGAAAAGGGAGCGTTACTGTAGGTTTAGACATGTAGTCAAATACGTTGGAATGGGGGCAAAGCAGGCCAGGTGGTGAGGGTCCAACGACATAAATTTTTTAAAAACTACTTTACACACTTTTCAGTATTTTCAGTGCAAGCAATCAGTCATATATTCACTTTCCTAGGAGCGTAATTGATTTCTTAATGTTTACTCTATCTCAAATGATGCTTCTTTTAGAGAATACAAACGTCATAGTTACCCAAATGAAAAAAATGTCCCTGCCTCAAATTTACTTGTTGTAGCAAAGAAACGCTTTGAAATCACGTTTAGAAAAATATAGTTTCAGCCGGGCATGGTGGCTTACGCCTGTAATCCCAGGACTTCGGAGGCGGAGGCAGGCCGATCACCTGAGGTCAAGAGTTTGAGACCAGCCTAACCAACATGGAGAAACCCCGTCTCTACTAAAAATGCAAAATTAGCCGGGCGTGGTGGCGCATGCCTGTAATCCCAGCTACTCGGGAGGCTGAGGCAGGAGAATCGCTTGAACCTGGGAGGCGGAGTTTGCGGTGAGCCGAGATCGCAACATTGCACTCCAGCCTGGGCAACAAGATCAAAACTCCGTCTCAAAAAAAAGAAAAAAAGGAAAAGAAAAATATAGTTTCAAGTCAAACCTGTTGCTTTTCTTTTTAAAATACACTTACATTGCATATACTTCTCATTCTGCTTAAAAACAAAAAACAAAAAAACAAATCCTGAGTATTGCCACTACTTAAAACATGGATTACCCTTGTTTTTGAGTTTAAAAGCTTGCCTTTTAAACTCAAAGAGAAACTCAAAGTAATACCTAAAATCCTGCTGAATGAATGTAGAACAGCCTAACTCTAAGCTGGCTGCTTCTGGTTCCAAAATTAGAAGTGATGCACCTGTTATCTCTGACCCTGGGCCTGTTTAAGGAAATCCTTTAGGTATTTTGAGACCTAATCCAAGATAGACCCTCTGTATGCCAACTTCCCAAATATAGCTCAGTGTTAAAGCAACATTAGAGGATCCTATGTCTTTAAACTGGACCAAAACTTAGAGAAACTCACTTACTTTCAAAGGATCTTTACTTGTTGACATTAACTTCTGAACCTTTTCAATAAAACAAACCAGAGCTGACAGAATGTTTATTCTAAGGAAGCCATTTCTGCCTGTGTAAAGAACTCTAAGCAGACATCATTTTAATCAAACAATACCTGAAAGATTCAATGCTTTTGAGACCTAATGAAATTATAAAATTAAACTTACGCAAAGGAGTCAACCAACTTTTTTTCCTTGTGCAAAGTCAATGCCTTAAGTTTGTTTACTCTGACAAACTTTAGGACTAATAATTGTACTAGACAGAATTTTTTAAATTGTTTTTAAACTTCATAGATCGATAGATTTTATGGAGTTTTGTTTTTTCCAACCTAAGGTTAGGTATTGTAGTAGGCAGCCTCTAAGATGCCCCACCCCCGACCCCCACCCTGTGATTCCCACTTCCTGGTATTGACACGCATAATCACCTCCACCTTGTAACAGGATTGGTCTGAGTGACCAATAGAATAGAGCAAAAGTAATGGTATGTCATTTCTGAGATTAGTTTATAAGAGACACTTTTGGCATTTTGACTGCCCTCTCGTACTCCCTGTCTCATGGGTCACTCATGCTGGTGGAACCTGGCTGCTATGTGTCAGACCGACAGAGAGGTTCCCTTGGTAAGAAACTGGAACCTTCCTTCCTCCAGCAGTCATGTGAGTCAGCTTTGAAGCGAATCCTCCAGCCCAGTCAGGCTTTCAGACAACTCCAGCCTTGGCCAAAATCTTGACTACAACCTCAGGAGAAACCCTGCCCAGAACTACCCAGATAAGCTCTGAAATTCTTGACCTCAGAAACTGGGTGAGAGAGTGTTTGTTTTAAGCTCCTAAATTTTGTCGTAATTTGTTACATGGCAATAGATAAATAATACAGATATAATTCTTCATTATTTGTCTTTACTAGATAGAGAATGAATGCATTTTGACAATTCATGAAAATAATCACTGGTTTAGTATCAGTGGTTTTACCAGTTCTCTGAATTCTAAAGATGAAAAGGTGGGTTATTTTACCAAAGAGTCAAAATAGTAATAGGATTTTTTTAAATCTATAAAATCTCTAACAAAAATAGAGTAACCAAAGAATGTCTTTATTACCACATAGCATTGTTTCATTTTCTTTTTTTTTTTTTTTTTTTTTTTTTTTTTTTTTGAGACGGAGTCTTGCTCTGTCGCCCAGGCTGGAGTGCAGTGGCTGGATCTCAGCTCACTGCAAGCTCCGCCTCCCGGGTTTACGCCATTCTCCTGCCTCAGCCTCTGGAGTAGCTGGGACTACAGGCGCCCGCCACCTCGCCCGGCTAGTTTTTTTTGTATTTTTTAGTAGAGACGGGGTTTCACCATGTTAGCCAGGATGGTCTCGACCTGACCTCGTGATCCGCCCGTCTCGGCCTCCCAAAGTGCTGGGATTACAGGCTTGAGCCACCGCGCCCGGCCATTGTTTCATTTTCTACAAAAATTCAAGTACTGGAATCCTACTCAAAAAATGTATTTTATGAAAAAAGACCTGTATCTTCTGTATCTTACCTGCCAGAGGCTACTAATTGCCATTCTCCACTTCCCATTTGATTTCCCCTGAGTTTTTGCTGGGCCCATGGGCACCCAACTTTGGGCTATATCTCCCAACTACCTTGGAACTAAATGTGACCCTGTGATTGTGTTTAGGTCAATGGGATGTAAGCAGAATTATTTAACTTTCAGCTCATCTCCTTAAAGATGGATTCTCCTGCCTTCTACTCTCTGTCCTACTTCCCATGAGCTGCTCTGAAAACATGGTTGAAGTCCGAGTGACTCACATCTGTAATCCCAGCACTTTGGGAGGACGAGGCAGGCGGATCAGCTGAGGTCAGGAGTTCAAGACCAGCCTGGCTAACATGGTGAAACCCCGTCTCTACTAAAAATACAAAATTAGCCAGGCTTGATGGCGGGTGCCTATAATCCCAGCTACTCCAGAGGCTGAGGCAGGAGAATCATGTGGACTTGGGAGGTGGAGGTTGCAATGAGTCGAGATCACGCAACTGCACTCCAGCCTGGGCAACAGAGTGAGACTCCATCTCAGAAAAAAAAAACAAACATGGTTGAAACTAGTTAGCCAGCTTTGATCATGCAAAGACAACACCCTAAGATAACAGAGCAATGAGACGGAGGACTGGAGCTCCTGAATACTTCATAGCCTGTGATCCTTGAACCACTCCTCTCCAGACTGTTCATGAGAAATAAACTTATTTTACTGACCATTGCCGCTGTTGTTATTATAACTACTTAGTCTATGTATTCTAGCATATTTCCCCCTCCAATATTAAATAAGTGATAATATTTGGGACAAATTAAATTTACTTATAAGAGTTTCTGAGTTGAGCAGAATATAATTCTTTTTTTTCTCTCTCTCTTTTGAGACAGAGTCTGTTGTCCAGGCGGGAGTGCAATGGCGCCATCACAGCTCACGGTAACCTCAACCTCCCCAGGCTCAGGTGATCTTCCTATCTTAGCCTCCCGAGTAACTGGGACTACAGGCATGCACCACCACTCCCAGCTAATTTTTTGTGTGTTTTTAGTAGAGATGGGTTTTTGCCATGTTGCCCCAGCTGGTCTCAAACTCCTGAGTCAAGCAATCCTCCTGCCCCAGCCTCCAAAAGTGCTGAGATTACAGGCGTGAGCCACCACACCCAGCCCATAATTTTTTTCTGAGAAATTAGGGAATTGCCAAAGACTTAATTGCAAGATTCCAAATGTTAGAGGGCTTCAAAATATGAAGTTTTTAACATCAAAATAATGGTGTTATTTCAACTAATGACTTTCTGCCTCACCAACCCACATTCCCCTTTAGCTGCTACATTTGATGGTGTTGACCACCTTTTCATTTTGTTACTCTCCTTCATTTTTTGTGAAGGTGATATATCTTGTGTAGTCAAGATATTTAAATATCTTGTCTTGGTTATATCTCCTTTGCTGATTCCTTTTCTCCCCCACTCCTCATCTCTTAAGTGTGGGGGTGCCCCAGGTCTCAAGCTTTAACTTTATTTAGCCCTGTTCTCTTTTCCAAGCTTTAATATCTTATCTCTAGTCCATGCAGGGTATTTCTACCTGAAACGCATTTCTAAAAGTAAACTCATTTTTCTCTTAAAACCATCCCCCTCAACCACTCTAACATCAAGCATTAGGTTTAAATAGTAGATACTCAAAAAACACAACATTTGCTGAATGATTTAATGATATATCATTTATTTTGATAGCTAACTCTTGTTTTTGCTTAATCATTTTCCATTCTCTGTGGAATAGATGAGAAACAATAAGGAGTTATAGTCAAGGTAATAAAAACCAACTTTTTGCAAATGAAATCATTTAGTTAAATGCTCAGTCAAATCAGGAAAAAACTGATGTAATGGGACTACATTTCCAATTTATACTTTGGAGCAATGATCATTCAGAAAAATAATCTCATCTGTAATTTAATAATCGAATGAAATGATAGAAGAGAACGTATGCTATAGCTTTTGTGTTTCATTTGCAAGCTATTCACAAGGAGGAACTGGCTGGTGGTAATAAAAGACTTTACCTAATAAACCTATGATTCTATACCCATTTCCTGCCTTCTCTGGTAACTTGGAATATCAATCTTAGCAAAGTCCTTCACAAGCCTTCTAAGTCTTCAATAATATACATTCCTGCATAGCAGAAAATACTTTAACATTGCATGAGTTAGTTTACCTTTTCCTTACTACAGCAAAAGGATCAAAAGAACGGCAGAGGAGAGACATCATTTCCCAAAACAGGAAGCAAATACTTCTCACTGCAGGAAAATGTTTGAAGATCAAGGCTTGAAAGAAAAGAAGACCACTTTTCTTAGTTTTTAAAGTAATTTTTAAAGTTTCACTATGGCTTGTCATCAAGATCAATTCAAAAAATTACAAAAGAAAAAAAAAAGGAAAGAAGGAAGAAAGTACAAGGAAGGGTAAAGGGGCCAGGACCCTGGTGCCATCTATCAGCCAAGTGAGCTAACCTAGAGAAGGACCTTGCAAGGGGCTTGGCTGAAAATGCTCAGATATCTGACTCCTTTCTAGCTCACCATTCAGCCTCCACATGAAGAAGCATCTCTTGTTGGCCATGTTACTTAACTGTACCAGCGCTTTGTAGCTTGACTGTTCTGTAGTACCGAAGTTGGTGTATGCCATGAGATCCTTACTCAATCCTAATAAAGAAAAAAGAGCCCCCATCTGTACTTTCAAACCCCAGAGCTAGCACTGAATAAGTTTCAAACCCCAGAGCTAGGACTGCAGTCCTGAGACCCTATAACCTGTATGAAAAGAAGTGAAACTATGATTTAGTTTCTTATTAGAGCTATGACTTCCATATGTTGCTATGCCCAAGCTGGATGAGTTAATAAACCTCACAGTAGACTGAGCCTCTTACACAAGTAGCTAGTAGCTAAGTCATAGTCCATCATCTCTGCAAATAAAACTTCCATATACTTCCAACCATTTACCTCTCCTTCCACCACTACCTCTTGATTCCACCCTGACAGAAGCAAACTCACAAAATCCCATTACAAGGTATTTACTTTAGCTCCCCAATGGGATTGTAAACTCTCTGTAGCTTGTAGAATTTAAGATTCTTTTTTTCAAGTGTCTAATAGTATATTTGCTTTTGTATATTCAGATTAAACATTCAATAAACATTCATTAAATGATTTCATGTATTCCCAATGAAATGCTCAAAGAAGAAAGTATTTCAAATGAAAATACATAAATAACCACAGGTTATGGAACCTCAACCTGTAGGTTGAGGCCTAAATATTTGATATAGAACAGTGGACCAAGATTATATGTTAAGTAATACTTAATACTGTCTTCCTAACCAAACAAATTGAAGATAATTTAAAAATAGAGACTTGGTCAAACACATGATTATGATTATGATTTTTTTTTAAGAGTGCTAGGGCTTTATTACAAATAGAGTTGACTGCTAGAGAGGCCCTTCTCCAATCTTTCTTCTGTACTGTCTTCCCTCCCAAAGACATCCCTCTAGGGGAGGTCAGTAGGCCATTAGGTAGGAGGAAATCTGGAGAGTGAAAAGGGGCACTGCTTTTGTCAAAGTCATCTGAAACAACCACTGAGTCTGAAGGCTGGCTCCAGTTGAGAATCTTCTACTGGAAGAGGTTTAGCTTTCATCTTCAAGGTCCTTCATTTCTACATCCTGGGGAGCTTTTGTCTTCTTTTGCCTTTTGAGCTGTGGTTCACTAGTCCTGGCTGGCTTTGAAGGGGCTTCCACTTCCATGGCTGCCTTCTCTTTCTGGGGAAGCCGGATCTGCTGGAGGAGTTTTCTGGCTTCTTCCCTGACAGAATAATGTTGGCACGTGCACTGGACGCCCGCTTCTTGAGATGGTGCCGCGTGATCAGCCCTTGGTCTATCACAGCCCCAACCACCCCGTGCCTCAGACGCCGCTCCCGATTCAGCACCCGCCGGCCTTTGAACAACTTCTTCTTCAGCTCGGTTCGGGGCCGGTTGATCTTTCCCCCGGGAGCTCCCATAGTTGCGATGCCACCCCTGGTCAAACACATTCTAATATGTCAATACAATTACAATACAATTACTATTCAGCCTTCAAATACAATGTGTATGTTTCTGTGTGTGTGTCATATCACAATCATCCGGAAAACTATATAAAACCGCAGATTACTGAAATTGAAGGTAGAAGATGGTGATGAATTAATCAAAGATCCGTCATGAATTAATAATTGTACTTAGGTAATGAGCACACGTGAGTTCATTATATTATTCCTTTTACTTTGTACATGTTTGGAATTTTCTATAATAAAAAAGTTTAAAAACAGGGTTTTTAATATCCTACTTCAGGCTGGATGTGGTAGTTCACACCTGTAATCCCAGCAGTTTGGGAGGCCAAGGTGGGTAGATCACCTTGGATGAGGTCTCGGACCCTGAGGTCAGGTGGATCACTTGAGGTCAGGAGTTTGAGAGCAGCCTGGCCAATGTGGTGAAACCCTGTCTCTACTAAAAATACAAAAATTAAGGCTGGGCACAGTGGCTCACACCTGTAATCCCAGCACTTTGGGAGGCCAAGGGGGGCAGACCACTGGAGGTCAGGAGTTCGAGACCACCCTGGCCAACATGGTGAAACCTTGTCTCTACTAAAAATACAAAAATGAGCCCAGTGTGGAGGTGGGCGCCTGTAATCCCAGCTACTCGGGAGGCTGAAGTAGGAGAATCACTTGAATCTGGAAGGCAGAGGTTGCAGTGAGCTGAGATCGCACCACTGTACTCTAGCCTGGGCAACAGTGAGACTCTGTCTCAAAACAAAAACAAAAAACAAAAAACAAAAAAAACAAAAAAAACCCAGGCATGGTGGCTCATTCCTGTAATCCAAGCACTTTGGGAGGCTGAGGCAGGTGGATTACAAGGTCAGGAGCTCGACACCAGCCTGGCCAACACAGTGAAACCTCGTCTCTACTGAAAATACAAAAATTAGCCAGGCATGGTGGCACGTGCCTATAGTTCCAGCTACTCAGGAGACTGAGGCAGGAGAATCTCTTGAACCCAGGAGGCAGAGGTTGTGATGAGCCGAGATTGTGCCACTGCACTCCAGCCTGGGCAACAGAGCAAGACTCCATTTCAAAAAAAAAAAATTAGCTGGGTATGGTGGCACAAAAAATTAGCTGGGCATTGGTGGCCTCTGCCTCCCAAATTGGTGGGATTATAGGTGTGAGTCACTGCTCCTGGCCCTGAACGTCTTACTGTTAAAAGCACTGTAAAACCTGAGTAAAATAATTTTTAACAACTTTGAGATACAATTGACACAATAAACTGTATATATTTAAAGTGTAAAATTTTGATATCTTGATATAATGATATGCCCATGAAACTATCACCACAATCAAACTAATGAACATATCCATCACCCCTCAAAGTTTCCTTATCCTTTTTTGTAATCCCTGTATATCACACACACACATGCACACACACATACAAACACACACACACAGACACACACACATTCACACTCCTCAAGTTTCCAGATAACTACTGATCTGTTCTTTGTTACTGTAGATTAGTTTGTATTTTCTAGAGTTTTTATATAAATTGAATTATACTATATGGGCTCTTTTTTTGTCTGACATTTCACTCAGCACAATTATTCTGAACTGATCTGTTCATTTCATGTATCAGTAGTTTTTTTCTTTTTCTTTTTTTTGGCTGAGTAGCATTCCACTGTATGAACATACCACAAATTGTTTATCCATTCAGCTGTTGTATATTTGGGTTGTTTCCAGGTTTGGGCTATAAAAATAAAGCTACAATGCACTCTTCACTTTTCTCAGGCAAATTACCTAGAAGTGTAATGACTAGGTCATATGTCACATGGTAAGTGAACATTTAACTTTCTAAGAACAATGAAAAAAAACTACCAAACTGTTCCAAGTGAGTTGTACCATTTTATTTTCATTGGTTACAGCAACAGTACATAAGAGTACTGTTCCTTCACATCTTCTCCAACACTTGGTATGGTCAGCCTTTTTATTTATTTATTTATTTATTTATTTATTTATTTATTTATTTACTTTGAGATGGAATCTTACTCGGTGGCCCAGGCTGGAGTGCAGTGGTGTGACCTTGGCTCACCTCAAGCTCTGCCTCCCAGGTTCATGCCATTCTCCTGCCTCAGCCTCCAGAGTAGCTGGGACTACAGGCACCCGCCATCATGCCCGGCTAATTTTTTTTTTCTTTTTTTTTTTGTATTTTTAGTAGAGATGGAGTTTCACCGTGTTAGCCAGGATGGTCTCGATCTTCTGACCTCACGATCCACCCACCTCAGCCTCCCGAAGTGCTGGGATTACAGGCGTGACAGACTTTTTAAATATTAACCACTCTAATGAGTATGCAGTGGCATTTCATTGCAGTTTTACTTTGTATTTCCTTAATGACTAATGATGTGGAGCCTCCTTTCATGTACTTGTATGTCATTTGTATTTCTTCTTTGGTTGAGTATTCAGTTTGGTGGGGCTCTTGCTTTTAGGATTTGTTAGGTGGGACCAGAGCAGCATTTAGCTTAGGGTTAATTTATATCCACTACTGAGGCTAGACCTTTCTGAGTATTCTAACCAATGTCTCATGAATTATGAGATTTTCCAGTGTGGCTAGGAGGAACCATCACTCTCCTTACACTGTCTCTATACTGGACATTGTTTTCTCTAATCTTCTCAGGAGGTTGTTTCCCTGGCCTTGGGTGGTTTCCTCCCATGCATGCATTGGTTACAAGAATTCTCCACAAATCGTCACAGTTATTTCTCTATGCTGCCCTCTTCTCTATTGTACTGTGTCCAGTGAATTGGAGTTGCCTTGCTCTCTGGGACTCTTAGTGCCATCTACTCAACTCAGGGAGTCCCTGTATTTCACTTGAATTTCCCCTCCCTGTGCCATGGTCTGAAAACTCTCTCAAGGCAATAAGCTGAGGTAATTATAGGCTTACTTCATCTGTTTCCCACCTCTGTGATTGCTGTCCTTTGTTGTCTAATGTCCAGTGTCTTGAAAATTATTCTTTCATATATTTTCTTGACTTTTTTTCTTTGTCATTTCAGGAGGAAAGGTAAGTAAGATCTCTATTACTCCAACTTGGCCAGAAGCAGAAATTTGAAAACAAATACAATGAGTATTGTTATGTTCACAAAACTTTTCAGTTTGGGCCACAAAAGAAGTCTAGTTTCCCTGCTTTTTTTTTTCTTTTGAGACGAAGTCTCACTCTGTCACCCAGGCTGGAGTGCAGTGGCGTGATCTTGGCTCATTGCCACCTCTGCCATCCAGGTTCAAGCGATTCTCATGCCTCAGCCTCCTGAGAAGCTGAGACTACAGGCGCACGCTGCCACACCTGGCTAATTTTTGTATTTTTAGTAGAGACAGAGTTTCACCACGTTGGCCAGGCTTGTGTTGAACTCCTGACCTCAAGTGATCAGTCTGCCTTGGCCTCCCAAAGTGCTGGGGTTACAGGAATGAGCCACCAAACCCAGCTGGAGAGAAATTGTTTGTTTGTTTGTTTGTTTGTTTGTTTTTTGAGATGGAGTCCCACTCTGTCACCCAGGCTGGAGTGTGGCGCGATCTTGGCTCACTGCAATCTCCGCCTCCTGGGTTCAAGCGATTCTCCTTCCTCAGCCTCCCGAGTAGCTGGAATTACAGGTGTGCTCCACCATGCCTGGCTAATTTTTTGTCTTTTTAGTCGAGATGGGGTTTCACCATGTTGGTCAGGCTGGTCTGGAACTCCTGCCCTCATGATCCACCTGCCTTGGCCTCCCAAAGTGCTGGGATTACAGACAGGAGGCACCACGCCCAGCCAAGAAAGAGTTTCCTAAAAGTGAAGGAAGTACATATTTGACATACATACCAAAGGTGCATTTTCACACTGGAAAAAATAAAATAGAATCCACAAAACACTGTAAGGATCAATACATGAGTTTAGTAAGGTTGCAAGATACATGATCAATCCAAAACCAATTGTATTTCTACACACTAGCAATAAACAATCCAAAAATGACATTTAAAAAATTCTGTTTATAATAGCATCAAAAAGAATAAAATCTTAGAAAATAATTCACAAAAGAAGTTTGAAAATTGTATGCTAAAAAATATAAAGCATTGTTGAAAGAAATTAAAGGAGATATAAACACATAGAAAGATATTAATGCTCATGGATCAGAAGACTTAATTTTTTTTTTTTTCCGAGACAGAGTTTAGCTCTGTCACCCAGGCTGAAGGGCAGTGGCACGATCTCAGCTCACTGAAACCTCTACCTCCCGGGTTCAAGTGATTCTCCTGCCTTGGCCTCCTGAGCAGCTGGGATTACAGGCATGCGCCACCATGCCCAGATAATTTTTGTATTTTTTAACAGAGATGTGGTTTCATCATGTTGGTCAGGTTGGTCTAGAACTCCTAACCTGGTGATCCGGCCACCTCGGCCTCCCAAAGTGCTGGGTTTACAGGCGTGAGCCACCGTGCCTGGCCAGAAGACTTAATATTGTTAAGATGGCAATACTACAAAAATTGATCTACAAATTCAACATAATTCCTACCAAAATCCCAGCTACCTTGGCAGAAATTGAGAAGCTAATCCTCTAATTTATTTATTTATTTATTTATTATTATTTTTTTTTGAGACGGAGTCTCACTCTGTCGCCGGGGCTGGAGTGCAGTGGCCGGATCTCAGCTCACTGCAAGCTCCGCCTCCCGGGTTCACGCCATTCTCCTGCCTCAGCCTCCCGAGTGGCTGGGACTACAGGAGCCCGCCACCTCGCCCGGCTAGTTTTTTTGTATTTTTAGTAGAGACGGGGTTTCACTGTGTTAGCCAGGATGGTCTCGATCTCCTGACCTTGTGATCCGCCCGTCTCGGCCTCCCAAAGTGCTGGGATTACAGGCTTGAGCCACCGCGCCCGGCCCAAAAGATAATTCTTGGGAGAAAATATTTATAAATCATATATCTAGTAAGAGATTTTATTGAGAATATATAAAGAACTGCTACAACTGAATAAAAAGACAACCCTATTAAAAATAAGCAGTAGATTTGAATAGCCATTTCTCCAAAAAAGATGTAAAAATAGCAAATAAGCACATGAAAAGATTTTCATTACTTATCATGGAAATACAAATCAAAACCGTGATGAGATGCCACTTCACACATACTAGGATGGTTATAATAAAAAAGACAGACAATAGCAACAATAGCAAGTTTTGGTAAGGATGTGGAGAAATTGGAACCCTCACACTTGCTAGAGGGATTGTAAAATGTTACAGTCACTTTGGAAAACAAGTTTGCCAGTTTCCTAAAATCTTAAATATAGAATTATCATATGATCAAACAATTATACTTCAAGGTATACATTTAAGATAATTAAAAACATGTGTCCAGATAAAAATTGTATACTAATGTTCATAGCAACATTATTCATAATAACTGAAAAGTAGAGATAACCCAAATGTCCATCAACTGATGGATTAATAAATAAATATGGTATATCCGTATAATACAATTAAAATGAAAGTACAAATACAACAGCAAAACGGTGAACCTTGAAAATATGCTAAATGAAACAAGCCTGGCACAAAAAGCCACATGTGTGATCCCCTTTATATGAAATGTCAAGAAAAGGCAAATCCATACAGACAGAAAGTAGAGGGAGTTGAGGAGTGGGAGGAATGGGGAGTGGCTGTTAATAGGTAAGATTTTTGAGGACAGGTGAAAGTATTTTAAAATTAGATCAGGGTAAAGGTTGTGCATCTCTATGAATATACCAAAACCGTGAAATTGTGCACTTTAAAAAGGTGAATTTTGTGAGATACGAATTATACCTCAATAGAGTTGCCATAAAAAATAAATAAAAATGGGCCAGGTGTAGTGGGGCTCACACCTGCAATCCTAGCACTTTGGGAGGCCAAGGCAGGCAGATTACCTGATATCAGAAGTTCAAGACCAGCCTGGTCAACATGGCGAAACCTCATCTCTACTAAAAATACAAAAATTAGCCAGGTGTGGTGGCAGGCGCCTGTAATCCCATCTACTTGGGGGAGGCTAAGTCATGAGAATTACTTGAACCCGGGAGGCGGAGGTTACAGTGAGTTGATATCGCACCACTGCACTCCAGCCTGGGGGATAGATGAGACTCTGTCTCAAAAAACATAAATAAATAAATAAATAAATAAATAAATAAATAAATAAATAAATAGTGTAAGTATTTCAAATAAACTTAAAATTTTTTAAAGTGCATTTTATTATAGTAGTCTCCCCTTACTGGGAGGGAGATACATTCCACAACCCCAGTGGATGACTGAAACTGTAGACAGTACCGAAACCAATACATTCTATTGTTTTTTTCTATACATATTAATGCATACTTATGATAAAGTTTAATTTATAAACTTGGCAAATAAAAGAGAATAATTATAACAAAATACTGTAATAAAAGTTATGTGAATGTGGTCTTTCCCTTTCTTTCTTTGAAAATATCTTATTGTACTGTACCGTGGGGAACTTAAATTGCGGAAAGCAAAACCTGAAATAAAGGGAGACTCCTGTATTTGCTTTTGGGTCTACTACGAGGCTCAGTTGTACAAAGTGAGTAACATTTTCTTGTGCCAAAGTCTACCATGTTTCCAAACAATTCAGTAAGTGTTTGTTTCATTTTCCTCAATTAGCAAGAACAGTCAACATGTTTAAACTCATTATTTGGTAATATAATAAGCTTATCTGGTATTATCTTCTAGGATAAATACTTGTAACTTTATAAATAGTGCATTCAGTCCCCTAATTATCCATTTTTATAAAAATCTTATCCATAGATAATCTAAGATGAAGAAGTAGACAATAAAGTACAAGAAAAGATAAAACACTAGTAAAATGAGAAAATGTAGCAGGACATGAACTTCTTGTTTTAATGTTTTCTTTCTCTTTCTTTGCAATAAACACATTCCAGGAAAGGCACATCTACTGCCACGCCTGAGAATGGAATGAAGGTATTTCCCTCACCTGTTTGAAGACTGACCACTAGCCTATAAAGCTATTGCTCTAAGCACAAGTTTTAATGAGCCATCAAGATCTATTGTGGGGCCTGTGGCTCACGCTTGTAATCCGAGTACTTTGGGAGGCCTAGGCGGGTGGACTGCTTGAGCCCAGGAGTTCAAGACTAGCCTGGGCAACATGGTGAAACCCCGTCTCTACTAAAACCACAAAAATTAGCCAGGAGTGGTGGTGCACGCCTGCAATGCCAGCTACTTGGGAGGCTGAGGCAAGAGAATTGCTTGAACCCAGGAGGTAGAAGTTGCAGTGAGCTGAGATCACACCACTGCACTCCAGCCTGGGTGACAGAGCAAGAGTCAGTCTCAAAAAACAAAACAAAACAAAACAAAATCTATTGCGAAAGAAATTAAGAATAGGTATTTGATTTGTGTGTTACTATGTACAAAAAAAAAAAGCAGAAAGCATGTGAAGTGAGATGATAGGAACTGGTGCTTGGGACATAAACGTAGGAAAAAATGTCATAGAAAGTAGGAGCCTGGTGCGCAAGAAGTGCAGGGGACTATTATATATAAAGTTTCAGTGCTGCAAAAGAAATAGCACTGGAATATTTTTAATTCTCAGCAAGGCAAGTTACTTCTATATAGAATGGTGCGCCCTTACAGATGGAACAATGGTGAGTGCACAGTTGGACACGGGAGGGGAAGGGGTTCGTATCCCTGACCAACGTGGTGGTGGCTGCTGTTGGCTAGGGTTAGACCACACAGGCTAAACTAATTCCAACTGGCTAATTTAAAGAGAATGACGGGGTGAGTGCTTTGCTGGGAGTCAGGGCAGAGCAAGTAGCAAGTAATCGGAAAGAGGTAGGGTGGAGCAGGTGGTCAGAATGAGTTAGGGTGGGGCAGGTGGTCAGAATGAGTTAGGGTGGGGCAGGTGGTCAGAATGAGTTAGGGTGGGGCAGGTGGTCAGAATGAATTAGGGTGGAGCAGGTGATAGGAATGAGTCAGGGAGGAGTAGGTAATCGGAAAAGGTTGTTTTATGAGGAAGTTAAGTTTAAAAGTAAAAGGCAAAGAATTGAACATACTGACATATTAATTCTTTGAAAAGAAATTTATAACTCATATCTAACAGGACTAAGGATTACTGTGAGGCTTACTGACTAACCAGCCCCAAGCTTTCACACGGGGAGACTCCAGGCTCTTGCACGCATGGACTCTGTTGGCTGGCAAGGACCCAGCTTATCAGCAGATCACCATCTGATTCCAGGAGTTTCACTCTGTCCCCAACCAGCCACTCCACATCTACACCGTCTCTGCAGCGGCTTAAGTCTTGTTGAGGTCCAAGGAGGGCCTTGTATATCTGGAACAATGGTGAGGGTGCTGAAGTGAGCCAAAGTCATGTTCCCTCCTCCACCTGGGATGTGTGGTGACTTCTTCCCTTACTGTAACATGGAAAGAAAAAAACAAGAAAGAACAAAAAAATGGTAAGTTATGCTCCTGAGCTTACTAAGACAACTATTCACCTATTGCCTCTCGATCCCAAATAGATCCTTTTGTAGCTGCTCACTGATGCCAGGACTGGGACTTTGCAAATTACATGTCCCGAGCTCCTTCGCCAGTTGGCAATCTGTTAAATTCTGCAAATCCGAGGCGCAAGAGGGAGATTGGAAAGTTGGGGAGGAGAAGTGACGTTTTTCTGACTTCTTGCTGTTTTTATGTTGGCCTAGCTTTTTCTGTCACCCCCAGAAGAAGCCTCATTACCCTCTCAGAGGTGCCAGGCAGTGTGCACTTCTCAGAGGCCTTATCCCCAGCTCAGGAGGCCCTTTCTTCGAGGAGATGAGTGGTCATCTCAATATCTTCCCTTTTATTTCCTGAGACCTGAAGGTAGTTGTTTCTGCTGTTCTCTCTGGGTTACCCCAGGGCTCCATTTTTGCTCTTCCAGTTTTACAGCACTTGAGTAATCAATTCTCTCTCTATAATCTCCCCTGTTCAAATACCTAGCACTGTTTTTTGTTTGTTTGTTTTCCTTCCTGACTGGACTGTGGCTGATACAATACTACCCTTTGCAATCTGTAACATGCAGCAACATTCCCTTCTTCTTTTATAAAGAGTAAAGACTGAACCAAAAAAGAAGAAAAAATGGCTAAGTTTTGCTCCTTGGTTAACTCAACCCAAATCATCTTTCATCTCAGTTTGAACTTATACACTTGTTTTTCAACATGCTTAACCACCACCTATAATGCCTCCTGTCTTAATGAATGGATTTCCATATAAAATAAATGCTGAAGACTCTTTTTCTTAGAGTATGTAACACATTCTTGTAAAATAAAAATTATAGAAGTATAATT
Source organism: Rhinopithecus roxellana (assembly GCF_007565055.1). Taxonomy (NCBI): domain Eukaryota; kingdom Metazoa; phylum Chordata; class Mammalia; order Primates; family Cercopithecidae; genus Rhinopithecus; species Rhinopithecus roxellana. Next base: position 82,044,482 of record NC_044550.1, read on the forward strand.
CCAATTTTATTTGTAGAGCAGAAGTTCTATTAATATATTTCCAGAACACTCCCCAGATAAAAGAGAGAGACTACCAAATGTCCATCTTCAGTCATCTATCCTGAACCAAAAAGCTCTTCTAGTGGCAAGATATTTAACCCTTTCTCTCTTTCTTCCTTTCTTTTCTTTTCTTTTTTTTGAGACGGAGTTTCACTCTTGTTGCCCAGGCCAGAGTGCAATGTCACGATCTTGGCTCACCACAAACTCCGCCTCTCAGGTTCAAGAGATTCTCCTGCCTCATCCTCCTGAGTAGCTGGGATTACAGGCATGTGTCACCACGCCTGGCTAATTTTGTATTTTAGTAGAGACAGGGCTTCTCCATGTCGGTCAGGCTAGTCTCGAACTCCTGACCTCAGGTGATCTGCCCACCTCAGCCTCCCAAAGTGCTGAGATTACAAGCATGAGCCACTGCACCCGGCCCCCTTTCTTTTAAATTTTTTCTTTCTCTCTCTCTCTCTTCCCCCCCCCCTTTCTTTTTTTGAGACGGAGTTTTGCTCTTGTTGCCCAGGCTGGAGTGCATTGGCGCCATCTCAGCTCACTGCAGCCTCCACCTCCCGGGTTCAAGTGATTCTCCTGCCTCAGCCTTTAGAGTAGTTGGGATTACAGGTATGCACCACCACGCTGGCTAACTGTATTTTTAGTAGAGATGAGGTTTCTCCATGTCGGTCAGGCTGGTCTCAAACTCCCGACCTCAGGTGATCTGCCCACCTCAGCCTCCCAAAGTGCTGGGATTATAGGCGTGAGCCACTGCGCCTGGCCTCTTTTAATTTTTAAGTAGTTTCCTTCCACCTGCAGAATTTGCAGAGCCTTTTGAGACACTCTATCCCCTTCTCCTTCTCTGGCTAAGTTGTATTTAAGTAGAGCAGCATAAGACTGATGGATGGTATTTCTTCAAGATGGGTATTTAAGAAAATTCCATAAATACTCCATGTCAGTTACTAGTTTATTGCTTCTTAGCTCCAAATCCACCCTTCACTGCCTGCGCCATAATAATGAAGCTGGACTTTCTCCTTTGCCAGTTGGCATGATGTTAAGCTTTGTCAGTACAGGGTGTTGGGGGGACGCTGGCTGGGGAAGAAAAGAGTTTCTCTCCCTGGTTGCAGTGTTCTCTTCTTGTCAGGCTCCTGCAGCAGTCAGCCACACCCAGTTGCACCCAGTGATTATTAGCATATGGCACCTCCCTATGAACAGCTCTTCATGGCACCTCTTTGGTGACTTGACAGTGAAGTGCGGGCAACAAGGTATTTCTCCATGAACAGCTTCCCCAGCACTTCATGAGGTGGATTTCCAGCAAGTTTCATCAGTATGGCACCCCCACAAACTTCTCTGCCATCCAGTGAGCTAAGTCCTTGCTGTTTCTACGAGGTCTGGATGTCAGCCCTGAATGGGCTTCCTTATCTTGGTTCTGTTGGTAGTGGCTACTCCCTAAACCTGCTATCCATGATATGAACCCTAGAATACCTGACAGATCTTAATCAATTTAGAAATTTTATTTTGCCAAGGTTAAGGACACACCCATGACACAGTCACAGGAGGTCCTGACAACATGTGCCCAATGTAGTCGGGGTACAGCTTGCTTTTATACATTTTAGGGAGGCATAAGGCATCAATCAATACATGTAAGATGTACATTGGTTCGTTCTGGAAAGACGGGACAACTCAAAGCAAGGGGCTTCTAGGACACTGGTAGATGAGAGACAAAGGGTTACATTCTTTTTGAGTCCTTGATCATCCTTTCACTGAATACACAATTTAGTCTGGCTCAGTGAATCTGCATTTTTACATGAATATTAGGGCAGAGGAAGCATTTGTCTTAGGTGAGCAGAGGGATGAGCTTCTGCTCACATCTGTGAAGGTAAGCGAACAGGATGAAGTTCAACAGAACTGTTTTAGGGTAAAGATCTTGAGGCCCACAAGGAATTTCCTTGTGGGCAAATTGTGAGGGAGGTATGTAGCTTTGCAGCTATCTTATTTAGAAATAAAATTGGAGGCAGGTTTGTCTGACCTAGTTCCTGGCTTGACTTTTCCCTTTGCTTAGTAATTTCCTAGCCTCGTGGAAAAAGTCAGTCTAAGAAAATGAAGTTGACATATAGAGAAAAGCAACAGTAGGAGGAAAATGAAAAAAAAAAAAAAAATGTTGGCGTTAGAGTGCCTGGTTTTAGTATTACCACAGGCGCAAATATGCCCTGACCCTTACCACGGTTTAGTTACTTGTACCAACTAATTTATTTTTCCCCCTAAGCTACTTTGTGTTAGGTTTCTATCGCTTATAATTGAGAATCCTAAAATGTTAACTTTCCTGAGGACCCTTGACCGCATTCTCACTTCCACTCTTTATTCCTTCAGCATATTTTATATGTACTAACCATTTGCTACTTTATACTGTGCTTCTTCCCTAACCGCCCATATGGCACAATTTTACATTTTTAGCTGACGGTATCTAAGGCCATATTTTGCATATATACATTTTGTTATTGCCAATTAGATGGCAATTGGCACATCTGTTACAGTGCCATGCACGTCGTTTGCCATTTAATTGATGAATGGAAATTCCATGGCGTTACAGATGTGGTTGTTTCCCTTTAGGGGTCTAATTTAAATATGTACTACAGAATAGCCCTCCCTCAGTATCCATGGCATGGGGTGGGGGAGCGGGAAAGGGGGAATTGGTTCCAAGATCCCCGCAGATACCAAAATCCACGGTGTTCAAGTCCCTTGTATAAAATGATGTCATATTTGCCTGCAACCTATGCATATCTTCTGGTATACTTGGTCATCTCTAGATTACTCATAATACCTAATACAATGTAAATGCCATGTAAATATTTGTTGTATTGTTTTTATTTGTATTTTTTATCGGTGTATTGCTATTTAAAATTTTTTTTGCACATATTTTCAACCCACGGTTGGTTGAATCTGCAAATGCAGAACCTGCGGATATACAGGGGGCCAACGGTATATGGTGCCTAAGAAATATTCAGATAGCATACTGTAATAGTGATAGCCTCTATTTGTTAACACTCCATTTTATTTAAGGAACTATGTTTTGCATATGTTATCTTGTTTAATTGTCACTCTAGGAAGTTTTATTATTTCTATTTCAAATATGAAAATACTAAAATTATATTAACTTGACAAAACTTGAACCAAGGCTTCACTGACTCCTAAGTTCATCTACTATGCTATGCTGCTTCACCCGTAGTGTAGATACATTATATTTTAAAAGGAAAACCCCTGAAGGTGTATTGTATATGTTCAACCTTTGCCTATATATAAAAATTGGTTTAGGAAGAATAATTAGGTAGAGCCCAGGGTACAAAAATATTATTACTAAACAATGAACACTGTTGGACTTTTTAAAAAACTACTGAATCTACCCAAGACAAGGATCCTCTTCATCTGCCTGTTCGATGGTGTGCACACAATGAAACGAGGGCAGCATTGGCAATGTGATTCTATTGGTCTTATTTGCCTTTGATGCTGTTCTATATTGCAGTGAAGAGAAGCTCCAGTCATAGTCCTGAAATAAAACCAGTGACTATTTAAAGCTAGTTTTATTTTTCTGAGAAAAATATAGAATAAAATACATATACAAGTAGCCTTGTCTGAATGTTCTCTGATCAAATTGCCTTCTCTTATTCTTTTTTTAAAATTTGTTTGATACATTTCAATTTTTATGTCAAATTAAGCTTACTGTACATTAAGAAAAGATACACAGAGCAGCATTTTTTCAATAATTACCAGGCCTTTGGAGATGGAGTTATTGAATTTTAGGTCATAAGTCAAAATTACTTTTCATGTTTGGCTAGTTGAACCAATTAATTTCTTTTTTTCCTAAGCTACTTTGAGCAATTATTCTAAAAATTTATTTGCTGGAGTTTTTGTGGCTCTTTTTTCTTTTTTAAAAAGGGACTATTATTCATGTAAATAAAGTAACCGCAATTCATTTGCTATAGTTCACGTTTCAACTCTACATCAGTTCCTGGAGAGAACCTTGAAAAGATCAGTGGGGCTGTATTGATTACTTGCAGTCAGAAAATGTTTCAGTAGCTGTATTTATGATGTTAAAAAATATAGATAAAAAGCAAAAAACATTTGTTACATCAGTCAAGTTTTTGTTCTTATGTGTGGCAAATCACTGATTTGAGTTATTGTCATACAATAAGCTAGTTTTGCTTTTATTTTTCTCTTTTAACTGAAATTACAAGTTATCCACAATTCAAAGACTAATTTTGTACCAATAAGGAAACAACAATGCTTTTTGATGCTTCACTCTGAAAAGCATTATAAAACTGGACCAACTAAATCAGACCTCACTTAATGCTGAATTTGAGTTTAAAATCAACACTGTGAAAGAAGTGGATTGTAGTGAGAGCCTAGCCCCACAGAAACTTTTGGTTTTAAATACCTTCCAATGACTTGGCCTATGTGCAAGACAGTTCATCTGGAGATGGGCACACATTCACAAATGGGCTGTTCAATGTTGCAAACAAATATGTTTACAGTCAATTGAATCATTTCTGCAAATAGGCAGATTTTTACTTGTGGATTCCGAGTGGCAGGAGCACATACATACATGCCTCTGATGTTTTCAAAGCAGGACATCTTAAAGGGACTTTGTTTTTTTGTAACTGCAGCTAATAACACTAAGGATTATACATGTGTTTACTTCTTCCCTGTGAGATTTTCCAAATGCTCAGTTGATTTTTTTCTAATTACTATTTAAATAAAAAATAATTGGATAAGTAGACACATTTTTGTACTTGGATAATACTGTTAATTCCAATTTAAGTCTTAGTAGCAAAAATAAATTCAAATGCATTTAAGTCATTGAGGACCATACCACAGTATAGCACATTTACCTGCTTAAAGGAGGGGCTAAGAATTCAGGACAAACCCATAATCATCCCACTCCTACCCTGGACCTGCTCTATGTTCAGCCAGTAAAGCAAATAAATTAGTCTCTTTCTCAAAAGCCAGAGAGCAAAACTGAAGAGAGCCTCAGAAAGCAGAAAAATATATTCCAAAATGCACTAAGAAAATGCCTAAATTGAGCAATCCTCAAGTACCTGAAGCAGTGTGTGTACCACTGTTTTCCAACACAGATTTTTCTTATCTCTTTTCTATTTAAAACATGGAGTGGGCAGAATGTTTTAATCCAGAGTTTTTACTTTTGTAACCTAGGAACAATAATTTGAGGCTTCTAAGTAGGTAAGTGTTGCCATGGATACAAAAAGAAATCTCTCCGAGATCTCCTCCTGTGTGGAGCTTATTACTAAAAAAAGGATGTGAAGCTCAAAGTATATCTAGACAGACTCATGGACTGTTGAGCTAGCTGAACCTTTGGTCTGTTAGTAGTTTTGAAAAAGAATTTTAGGCCGGGCGTGGTGCCTCACGCCTGTAATCCCAGCACTTTAGGAGGCTGAGGCGGGTAGATCAGGAGGTCAGGAGATGGAGACCATCCTGGCTAACACGGTGAAACCCCATCTCTACTAAAAATACAAAAAATTAGCCAGACGTGGTGGTGGGCACCTGTAGTCCCAGCTACTTGGGAGGCTGAGGCAGGAAAATGGCATGAACATGGGAGGCGGAGCTTACACTGAGCTGAGATTGCGCCACTGCACCCCAGCCTGGGCGACAGAGCAACGCTCTGTCTCAACAAAAAAAAGGAATTTTAAATGTCCAGATACATTGTTTGTTGGTATATATGATGATGTAACTTCTATGGGGAATAATTTGCAAATAATCATCAAAATTACAATTATATATACCCAATGACCCCGCAGGTCTTCTGGGAATTTCTGCTGCAGACATACAGAATTTATCCTACAGATATTTATAGCATATACATACATGCTAAAGCATGCACACATAGGTTATTTGTTGTGACATATTTTTGTAATAGCAAAAGCCTGAAAACAACCTACATTTCTATTAATAAAAGACAGGTTAAATAAAATAAGGAATACTGCAGAGCCATATCAATATGGAATGATGTATAAGATGTATACTGTGAAGCAAAAATAGTGAGTGTAGTAAAAATCAAAGTGTAGAGTATGCTACTATTTGTGTAAAAGAGAGAGATTGTATTCATATTTATTTGTTGGTATATGCATAACATATCTTTGGATGGATTCATCAGCAAGTGCTAACATTGATTGCCTCATGAGAAATGGTACTGGGTAACTGACATACAGAGGTGGGAGGGGGTCCTTTTAGTGTGTACCTTTCGCTGTATAGTTTTTAGTACTTTCTGAATTTCAAATCATGTAAATGTACTAACTATTCAAAACACAAATCATTTGAAACTAAATATACACAGGTGAACCCACAAATCTTCATTAGTTCTAGCCATTAGGAATGCTTTATAATCTCCATCTTTCATCTTGTATAAAAAGCCTTTCCAACGTTGAAAAAGTATGTTTTGGAAAATGTATAAAATAGTAGTAGATAACTGAACATGTGTTATGTGCCAAGTAGTATACTCAGATCTTTACAAATGGTTTCTCAATTAATCTCTACAATTCCATGAGACAGGTACAATTATGTTATGAAGGAAGACATTGATGTAACACAACTAGGAACAACACTAGAGACACCCAAGTATTATTGACTCAAAAACTTGTGTTTAATCACTGCCATACTGCTGTTCTTTTCTTCTTCAATGAATTCTTCTTTCTTCTTTCCTGAATTCTTCAATGAACTTTGGCTGAACATCAGCACAATAAAATTGAATAAGTGGGAGGGGAAATGTATAGGTATTATTTGATGACTAGTTTATCTCATTTGATCAGTAAAAAATGTTTCAGAATAAAGAGGCCAAATATGTTGGCTGCATTCTTGCATTCCAATGTGGTGTAATTTTGAAACCATCTGGTTAAAATCACAGGCATTAAAATATAATTTGTGACAAAATAGGAACTTCAACAAGAATAGAATTAACCACTTAAAAAAATTCCAGTCTTTGGTGGCTTAGTGTCTAGAGTCAGATGTGAAAATATCACTTAGCTTTGGGCCATGTGAAAATTTGGAAATTGTTAGGTTCATTGGACTTAAGCCTTGTGTAGTTCAAGTTTCACTTAGCATCAGCAATACTCAACTTTAGTTTTCTAAGAATAACGACATTTGAAAAGCATTTTGGCCTTTAAATATTTTGTAGCAAATAATTCTTGTTAAATATAAACAAATCAGTAATATCTGGATTACTTGCAACTCCACATGCAATTTTAAGGGAAAAAATAAAATGCCTGGAAGAATATATTTAAGGCTTGGCCATATATGAAATTTGAAAAATAGACTTCTTTGGGTAGGCTTGTGGAGTTTTATTTATCAAAAATGTATCTATACTCATTGTGTAAATAAAGAGATTAAACTTAAAAGTTCATTTCTTTGCTGCATTACAAGAAAAATACTCAGCAATATTCATGTAAATAATAACACCATCTTATATTAAAGTACTTTTTCGCTTATATAAGGAAAAAGTTTTGTTTTTACATTTTATAAAATTAATAATTGTGACTTTTTAAAGAGATAATTTTTACAACATTTCAAGTACAATTTTAATATCTTTTAATTAAAAAAGCTTCTACCTACTTTCAAAACAGTTTGAAGTAGTTTATAATGAAATATATATATATACACATACAGTTTCATTCAAGGTCCAGGAAGGAAAGTATAAACCACTCAAGATCTTTCACCAGAGGGAGTTTTGATACAGAGAATTAATGGTCAGAAACAAAAGCTGAGAATTTAAGCATAGGACATTGAGGCAACCAAGAGACTGGTTCCACAAGAAGCTACCACCACCCCTAGCAGAGTTACAAGTAATTTACCTTCTCCTTTCCTCCTGTACTTCAATTTTCTGCCAGTGTTTTTCACTGGCTGAACCTGTCTGGAAGCCAGAGGAAGAAGGAACCTGGAAAATGTACTTTCCTCTGAGATAGCATGGGGCACAAAAAGGGCAGAAAATTTATATGAGAGTCTAACCGTTTTGCCATTCAGGATCTATTCTTATTCTTTGTATTAGTCTGTTGTCATGCTGCTAATAAAGATTTACCAGAGACTGGATAATTTATAAAGGAAAGAAGTTTAATGGACTCACTTGTTCACATGACTGGGGAGGCCTCAAAATCATAGCAGAGGCAAAGGGGAAGCAAAAGCACATCTTACATGCTGGCAGGCAAGGGAGCGTGTGCAGGGGATCTCCCCTTTTTAAAACTGTCAGATCTTGTGAGACTTACTACCATGAGAACAGCAGAGGAAAACCTGCCCCTATGATTCCGTTACCTCTCAATGGGTTCCTCCCACGACATATGGGGATTTTTACAATCCAAGGTGAGATTTGGGTGGGGACACAGAACCAAACCATAAAACCCTTATACCAATACAACAGCAACTCCATGATTCTGCCTAACATGAGTCTACTATCCATCATGCAAACAAAGATACTGTTGTCTTCTTTCCAGAAAATGGACACACAAAGTCCTAGAAAAGTGAGCCATAGTATCTATCTCAAGATTTTCCAGGTGATAACAAAATCCTGTAATCCTCCCTGTTGTAGTTCCTGGTTACCAGTGAACTAAATTGTAAAATTAGGCACTACCAACTCTCATTCAACATAAGAAGGAAGATAATAGCAGGAAAATCTGAAAAAAAAAATTGGCACATATGAAATATTGTGTGTGTGTATGTGCATAGCTGCTATGATCCTTATTTCTGTAACTGATTACAAGGTCAAGAGTGATATTTATTACTTCCTTCTTCCACCACCCATTTCATGATTGCTTTGTCCTAATATAGCACCTGGATTTGTTGGGATTCTTTACCTGATTGGGTGACTAAGACTTTTATACTGAAGGATCTTAGTCCATAGAAGTTCAGACTTTATTGGGTGGCTTTACACTGGACAGAAGTAATGAGAATCCCTGGGGTTCTAGACACGATCCTCCCTACCGGCACCACGCACCAGCCACCCAGTTTTCATGTGTTAATCAGATCAAGTTTTCCAGTCTCTACAGCAACTTCCTTCTCTATCTGTTGGTGAGTCTCAGCTTCTAGTTTGATGGGACTTGTGTTGGATTCTCTGGTGCCAGTATTCCTCTTTGCGAACTAAGTCCTGTAAACTAGCAGTGTCCAAGAGTGAGAATGAGAGGCAAAACCTCTGAGACAGGGTTAAGCTTAACGGGGAGAGAGTCCACTCCCATTTCTATTACTTGGACTATCCCATGTATTATGGCTATGAGAGAAATAACACATCATAAATAGAGAGCTGGGTCAGAGATATACTGCACCCCTACATTATAGAACGTTGTCTTCTGGCAGATGACATAACTGGCTTTTTAGTAAGCTATTCTTCCATTCTATTAGGCCAGCTGCTTCTGGCTGATAATTTAGGTAGTAAGACCAGTGAACTCCATGATCATGAGTAATGAATAATTGTTCTTTTTTGTTTTTGTTTTTGTTTTTTGTAAAATGGTTTCCAGAAGTCGTATTGTAAGGAATACCATGCTACTGAATAAGGCCTCCTGTGAGCCCATAGATGGTGTTGGGAGATTTATTGCAGGCATTGAGGACAAATGCATATCCTCAGTATGTGCTTAATTTGTTCCTTCTGTGATGGAAGGAGCTCACTATTGTCTACCTGCCACAAAACAGCTGGCTGGTCTTCTCTGGGAAATGTGCCATATCAGTGACTCAGTGTTGGCCTCTGCTGTTGTCTGGTTGGGCACCCAGCAGTGGCTACAGCCAGATTAGCCTTGTTAAGGGAAGTCTCTGTTATTGAAGTCCCTGTTATGATTGATTCTATCCCTACTGCTATGGTCACTTTGTATGCAATCAAGTACCAGGACGGGTGAGAAAAGAGGCTGTGCCGATTATCTTCTTTTTGCTCCCCCTCTACTGGACCCTGAGTTGAGTAGTTACATGTGAGATTCTGTAGTTGCTAGGTATGTCTACCTCAACTATCCAGAGACAGAGGATATAACCACAGGACAGGGCTGCGGGCCCACTGGGCCCACTGTGACATAGTTTCGGCCCCAAACTCCATTAACCCCTTGACCTCTACAAGCCCCCATTCTGATTGAATGGTGGATCACAGTGATTTTTCCCAGGGATTAGCATCAACTCAAATTTGATTAGCATCAACTCAAATCTACTAATTCCCCCAAATTTGGATACTTGTCTTTTTCCAGTGTACAGTCATCCTGGTAAAGGACTGCAGGTCTCACTGGGGTAGGTTTGGAGGATGATTTCTAGTACAAGCATGTAGTGTTGTCAGATCCTTCCTGATAAAACCCATTCTCCTGACTGGGCACGGTGCCTCATACTTGTAATCCCAGCACTTCGGGAGGCCAAGGCAGGTGGATCACCTGAGGTCAGGAGTTCGAGACTAGCTAGGCCAACATGGTGAAACCCCATCTCTACTAAAAATACAAAAATTAGCTGGGCATGGTGGTGGGTGCCTGTAATCCTAGCTACCTGGGAGGCTGAGGCAGGAGAATTGCTTGAACCCAG